>NW_019211456.1:7455114-8079505 GCF_002443255.2 Varroa destructor
ACACCAGCCTAAAAGAGTTAATATTCAGGTGTATCTGCTCTGCGTGGGCTCTTGGTAGCATGACGGAAAGAATAAGGTACACGTTGTGTATGTTATTACAGCTATCTAAACTATTTATCGAAAGAGAAAGAGAGAGAAAGAAGTGAGTGGGTGACAGTACCATTAATACACAGGGAAAGAAGCGAAAAAAGCGCCATAACGGCGTTCAAGGATTTTCTATTACATATACGTACATAAAGCTAGATAAACAAAGTGGCCGGATGCTCATAGTCTTTACATACACAAATATATATATATATATATATATATATATATACATATACTTGCTTCTACGTAGTAGTCGTTTTTCTCAGAGTTATAGGATTTGTTTGCTTTTATAAACTTGTGTCGTGTTTCGAGTTGAAAAGAATCCCAATCCCCCTCCAGTAAAAACAACAAACAAACCTTTGTACAACCAAAGGGAAAGCTTAGTTGTTAGGCCGCTGTAGAGGTTAACGTTAACCGCTAGACCTTTAGCAGCAGGCATGTTTGTGTGTGCGTGCTTATTTGTTCTTTTGTTTTGTTATGCGTGTTTGTACAAAAGCGTCTATATGATCACAATAATTTAAGCTCGCATAATCGGCTTTGGTCATAACCGTATTGTCGTACAAGAAAGTTACAGTGTTGCCGATCAAAATACCATGACGACGTGTTATTACGATCATTTCACTTGCATTTTTTATTGCCAACTATATCTAAAGGCAATACGGCAAATGTGTACCTTTGTGAGTGAAAAGACCTTTGGATAGAAAAAAAATGGTTCAGCCTTTTGCTGCTGTCGAGTTTTTCTGGCCATTATGCCTATTCAGTTCAACCTAAATAGAGAGCAACTTAGCCTTGTCCTACCTAGCTAAATTGATTACAGGAGGACTGATGTGACGATCAACAAAGCGCGATCTACAATTACCGATCGTATACGGGCACGTAATTGGTTCGTTGACGCCTGCAAGTGGGCGATCATTGTAAATGAAAAGCCAGAAATTATCGTAGCCCCTATCAGCTTCAATTTAGGTAATCGCTCTGTTATTTTTTATTATTAGCCTCGTGTTTATTTCTATCAACGTTTTTCCTTCGTTCTTGCACGGTCCTTGTTGTCAGTGCATTTCCCGACCTATTCATAAATACAATGTTGCTTTTATGCATTTTTTAGTAACATGCCATTGTTCTTGCTCAAACGCGCCTAAGTAATTCACATATCGAAACCGGTGAGTTTAACCCTTTTGCTAATAAAAAAAGCTCTACTAAATGTCATGAACTTAACAATGACGGATGTAAGAAAGAAAGTTCGTCCTTCTTTAAAAGGAAAAGGGAAAACCTCCGTGTTTCGATGCGGCTTTCCTTGCCACGCACAGATATTTACGCACTGTATCTTACTGATACGCACCTGTACCAGTGGTAGCTCTTCGCGTAACATCCACCATCATAGTAATTGCTCCCTCCTTTTTTGCTCCTCTCGTTGCTTGGCCCAGCCCAGCTGCTTTTACCCCAGTGCGATGCCAAAAATAAGTTCGCTCAATCCTGCCATCGCCACCGTGTTCTTAATCAGGCAAATAAATAGTTGGTGTTCCTAATTACGATTATTACGCTACAATAAATTATTAATATTATCAACTATATATAAGTTTGTTGAGCGCAACAAATTCTCGTTTGTTCGTTCGTATGTTTCTTGTTGGATAGAAAGGCGCCACGGCACCTTATGAAGCTATCATCTCATATTTAACTGTCACTCGAACTAGGCAGTCGACTAATCTATGACTGGTAACTCCATAGTAACCGATTAATAATGAGCCCATCTTGAACCGTAATACATTGTTCCAAAGGAGGGCAGGCAGACGTGACTGACTAACTAATTGAGTGGTCAAACGGCAATAGAGGATAAGTATACTGATTGATCAATCGACAAATTCTAACTACTGCTGGTTGTTGAAGAGCTAGAGGTAACGTCGGGAGCAGGCATGGGGGAAGCGGCGCTTTGTTTTGTTAAAGTTGCAAGTTGTTATCGAACAATCGTAATTTATTATGTCAGCTCATTGACGAATGACGAAACTATTCTCAAGCAGGTGCTTAAAGAAAATGGACGGCAAAGGATGAATTAAAGCAGTGTAATTCACCGTTATAGCAGCAACAACTAAAAACAATTGGATGACACTAAAAACACACTGAATGGCGACATAAACCATTTATATAACAATAAAATTATAATAACAATAAAAACATCATAATAGAAAATAAAAATATGGAAGGACAAAATACATAGAACGATTATATGTCGAGCGATGAGAAGGAAACGTCAATGGCTGCAATTACATTTGCCGATAAGGCTATTCAGGACGACCGAAAAATAACAATTAAGTGGCCAAAATCAAATGCTAGCTAGGTACATAACATATGCCTAATTACATCAACCAAAGTATGCACTATTATGTTATAGCAAAAACTGTACCCGAAAGTTAGGTAATAATGGCAACAAGAGCGCGTCGCTTGATACAATTCTATGTTTGGTCAGACTTGACGAATAAAGCTAAATACCCACGTCTATATATTTAAATAGGAAGAGGATCGAAGCGATATCGACACGTGAGTACATATATGATAGTAACAATAATAATTATCTACCTTTGGCGAGTCCGATTTTAAATTGTGTATAAAGTTAAGTAAAAAATGTGAATAACGACAGTTAACATGAACACGAGGAATGATTAGTTAATGAGCCCAAAGCCATATGAAGATGGCGTTAATCCATGCATGCTGAAGACTGTAATTGAAGTAAGACGCTTGAACCGAGAATGCTTACCCTATCATGTCAATGGTTCTCTCGAAAGCGAGCAGATATTTTGACTGAAGACAAAAATTTCGAAAGCGTTTCTAGGTCTAAAAATAAAAATTGTAATTTTTGCATCGATTGACAAATGACGTATGCCAGGCCATACGTCTGAGAAGGGTTGGGCGCTTTTAGGCTGTACCACAGGAGGCCTACGCGTGTAGAATGCGGTGGCAGCCTTCATCAGAGTATGTACATAGCCTTTTCTGTGTAGATATTAAATAATTATTAAAATAAAATAATCGAAGTGCATGATTATGTAATATGTGATGGTGATTATTACCTTGAATTCATATTATGATATAAATATATATCCACACACATCAGCCTAATGACAATGAACTCGAAAACAACTGAAGAGATATAAGTATTTAAAATAAAATAAACGATGTCCCATAATGAAGGAAAAATACCATATATATAAATGGAGAAATGTGTGTTAGAAAGGATACAACACAAGGTGGGCTATACGAAAAATGTAAGCAGATTGACGAAAAAAATATGGATTGGATTTCCTGTACTTAATTTGATACGAGAGAAAGATGACAACGCAGAGTCATAGTAAACATTAAACGACCGCCACTATAACAGAAGAGGACATTATCATAAACGAAAAAATTAAAGACGGAACCTGAACAAATCCATGGGCCGATGTAGAGAAAACAGGAAAGATGACAGAGTAAACAAAAGCCAACGAAGCGAGGAAGTGACTAAAGGAAACTCACCTAAAGGCTTACACGAGAAGCATGGAAGTTAAGAACAATGACGAAAGTAATAATGGTAAATGAAGATGATGACGACTATAATAAAGACATGAACGCAGCAATTGCAGCGGTCAGTGTTGATACGATGAATATAATAGAAGAACAAGAAACTGTGTTCCGGTGTGACTATTTACCTTTAGCGTTATTTTGCTCTTAAGTAGGTAGGAGAAACGGTTATAGTTTGGATATACATAGCATTAAAATGCATTAAGTACTACGAATTCTAACCACATGATCTTTTATCTAGAAATTATTACTAAGACGCTTAGTATGCAGTTGATAACCGTTAGAGTAGTTGCGTTAAATGGGTTTTTACACATTACGGCGAATATATATACATGTACATATATATTTATGTATATATATAGTGCTTTCGCTCAAAACACTGAGAAAGAGTAGGAGGTATTCAAGTGTGTGATAGAACTCGTATGGTGTATATACGTTCAGTCACACAATGGGTGTTGTGTCTTACGTCCAAAGCTTATGCTGATAAGAAAGGCAACAATTGAAACATTTGATTACTACTGCAGAAAACTCGAACGCCCCTGGGTCTCAAAAATGCCCCTGAACAATATAGACATCGAATAACATATTCTGTCTACTCTCAGGTTTAGTTTGAAAGCACCCGCTGCTCCAGAGAAGCCATTTTGCGGACGATGTGTTGAATAGCGTGAACTCACGCTATCTATTTAGTAAAGCGAAGAAAGAAAAGACATAGCTGCGATAATAGCGGCTTGTAAGTGAAAAACCTAATTCTCATCGGCTTGTTCTGAAAGGTAACGTACTATAGGGAATCGGCTATCTTGTAAGGTTGGCGAATATGAGACATTTGCAAACCTTATGAGGTTTGTACGGCTAACGAGATAGTTGTATTTAACCACTTACCTCGACGAAAACAATAGAATAAGGTAAGCCCAATAGCGGTAAACTATTTGGTTAACAAGCATAGTTTTTTTGAGATGTGTCATCTTTCATAAACACGCCGATAGGCACGTAATGGTGGGCGGTAATAGGCTTAAATTTGATTGGAACGCCGCTTGCAGCTATGACAAACTATTTTAGCTTTTTATGGCAAAATCGGGGAAATTTTGCTTTGATAATTCAGTCGTTGGCGAGAGACCAAATTAGGAAACAAAAAAGGAAACCAGCCTACAGCTCTAATTAATAAGGAAATATTTAATCCAACGTACTGGAAATGACTCAGTAGGCTAGAGTGCGCAGACAGGGGACGAACTAAACGAGCGATATGGCTGTAACTCGACTTCCTAGAAGGCAGTAGAGTTTTACATCAACAGGTCTGAAAAGCGTTGTGGCTTCTTAAGAAAACTCCACCTTAGCTTCTCACAATTTTTAAAGTTTACCCATAATAAGTGAACGATACTTAAGGTCTGTCTCATTTGGGTAAAAAGCGACCACCACAAATCTGACCGACTTTTTTACTCTGCTATCTTTCAGGTATTTTGGAAAGTTTCCCCGCTGGCCACTTAAAAAAATCTTTTTCTTGTAACCAATGCCTACAAAAATCATTCTAAAAATATGAAAACGGAAAGCTAATATTTGAAACTATAAGCCTTCGGCGGTTACAAGACTTTCAATAGATAAATTCAAATAAAAGCTGAACTGTGCCTTAAATGTATTTAACACGGTAGAAATTTTCTTCTGCACTGAAAATTGGCAGGTTTTTGAAGCGTCCGTTTTTAAGATTGAAGCTATTGTTAGAAAATAAACACTGCACTTTCTTCACTGATAAGTAGATGTCTCGAACCTTACGTGCGGTACCTAAGCCGTTAGATATTGCTACCTTATTGAGTATGTTAGCTAATATTTGTTGAAATTCGAAGAACAAATTTATTGTATTAAATATACATAATATACGAGTTATGCTGTATAATGTGCGATGCTCGTCATTACTGCAGCAGAATCCTAATTATCGTCCAACTAAATCCAGAGCTTGTTGCGCTCTAGTATTATCAGCAAATACCAATGTTTACTTCCAGTGCTTTCTTACTAATGTTACTATGATTCTATGAGATAAGCAGGTATGGTGCCAGAATGTATTTTCACAGTAAATCTTTGTGATTCATTTAACACAGAATGCGACTGTCCTAGAATTGACTGTAAAATAACAATTCTGGACAACATCTACGCTGTCAAGCAGCTGTCGTTCTGCATCAGTGGCTTTCATGGGCACTTGCTACATTCATTGAAAGGAATATGATTCATCTTATAATAACGAAATACGCAGTCTACCATTTAGGATGCTCATTTGCGTGATACTTTTATCCTAATCAAGTCAAGAATTTTACACCAGCAGAATAAAAGTTCTATCCATTAAGCGCGGCGTCATAAATAAATGAATTTAGCAAAGCCATCATACATGCATATTTGAACCGTTCTGGTGAAACCATCGACACTTTACGTATTTTCCTTAACAGTGCCTGATAAAAACTATCGAGAAAAATTACAAGTTAAACGTAGATTTTTGGTGGTGCAAAATAAAATTGTAATGTGGTAAAGTTTCAATATGCACACTTTTAATAATTGAAAACGGTCAAATTTACCAGTAGTGGGAGGTTCCTATTTAAATACGTTCACTATCCCTCAAACATAATAATAACAATGTCGTATTAATGCCTACTATGTGGCTGGCTCACATATGCTGTAGATGGCACGAAAACTACATTTAACTAAAAAGGCCCTTTCTTTTCAGTCTGCTTGAAGGTTGCTAGAGGCTCAAGGCCAGTGGAAAAAGGACAATGACTTACAAGATCATTACTATAGGTCTTACCTATAGTATAAAGGTAGTACCTATAAAAACACTTGTCCACCTTGACGGAATGTAACTTTTCTTGGCTACTGGAGCATTACAGAAAGCTGTTTAATTACTGCATAGTGACGTGAGAAAGACTTACGGTATAGTTAAAATCCAAATTGTGGAGAGGAAAATGAAATGAGCCGGGTGCAGCTAAAGTATTGGAACTGGTGAGCTTTTAACAAGATGACCAACGCGGACCCGACAACTTCACCAATAGGCATTGGGAAAGGTATAAACGTATAGCTAAGTTTTACTCTCGCTGAGACATCTTTGGCGGCTCGTAGAAAGCGAACCAAGTCACAAGTGGAGCATGAGATTTACCAGTATGAAATATACGAGTACCAGTTATATGGGCACCCAATAGCCGATAACCGTTTTCAGATAATGTGTGGCCTCATAAATACAGTACAACAAAACAAAAATTATGCAAGCTAGACATTACGCTGCAATGGTCATAATCAAAGAAATATCATTATTGGTAATATAATATCATTAATATATGAATATATGTGAAACGGAAACAGTGGTTGCCGAATTAATGAGAAGAATTATAAAAAATATAAAGAACGTGAGCTGTGCGCGCTCGGCGTCGTACTCACGCAACCTCCATATGAATTCTTTCGGTTCTGTTAGCATTGGTAGAATTTCTTTTAGGTATGCGTGTAAGCTAATAGCCCTCATACTAACTACGAAAATAACTACGTACTAGAAGGATTTCAGATATTTTACCGATGTGCATACAATGTGAATAACAATTCCCACTTTTTTCGAAATGTAGAAACATTCCAACTAAAATAAATTCATAGCATCTTTATCAAAAACTAATCGTTTACGCAAGAAGGTTGTTTACAAGTTAGCTAATTGCTCCGAAACTGCCATCTGCTTAATGTGCTCTTTTTCTTGTAACATTAATTTCACTTTTTTGAAAATAGACTTCTCGGCTTTACTTAAAACAGTAGTTCTAAGAGACGGTTGTGAGATCAAACTTAAAACCTCGAAGTTGATAGAACGACGCCGTTTGAATATATAATTACTTAAGTTCTTGAACTTACAGATAATGGGTAAGTTGATCACTTGGTCCCTTGAAAATGTTAAATCGTATTATCGGCAAGATGACTGCATATCTAATCGCATTCAATAATAATATCAAGGAGAAACCGGCATCAAGGCTAAAGTCATTGTTTTTCGACATTTTTTTTTTTTTATCTGTTTTTTTTTTTTTTTATTTGTTTATCATTTCTGAGGCATCTCAATCGTGTGCTACCGGACCAATTCTATAATATTTTGTAGAGGTAATGCATAGTTTAATATAGTTTTCACCTACTAATGTGTAAGCGTATTCGTGGTCATTGTTTACTTGTGGAGTGGAATAGATAGCTGGTCATCTAAATAGACAGCTTTCCTATACTAAACCAAAGACGAAGAATTTAACCCGATTTATTTAGAGCATCATAATCATCGAAAATGTATACTGATATCTATTTATTATATATTTGCAAAATAGTATTCGATATCCGAAAAATTCGTGAAGAAAAATTCCAGATATTAATACGCAGTTTTTCCATAATAACAACATGCGTTGCACAACTCCTGTGCTTCGTATGTAAATTTCACCGTATGTTCGTATACACGTAACATGTGTTAAGGGAGCAAGAAATTTTTAGATTTCTACAGGCTTTTTTTACGCCCTAAAAGGCACTTTTTAAATATTCATGAAAAATCTATTCCATTATTGCTACAGATTTAGAAACAAAAGCCATTTTATTGACTCCGGTTGCCCACGATGGATTATATTTTACAACTAGATAATGAAGGAAAAGTTGTGGCTACTAAGTGCATTTATTAGCTCGATAGTGTCCATGTCTACAAAACTGGTAATGAGTTAGAGCTCTCATTTTATACGCTTTCTTATGCTTGCCGACAATGGCTAACTCCAAGAATGGACATACTTTCTTTTTTCAAGTACTTTCTCGTTTTTTTCGATTTTATAGATAGCTTTGATTTAATTCTTCAAACTATTCGCGCCATGAACTTCATAAACATGTTGTCCTTGAATCTTTTGAAGCTGTCTATATGGATAGGTTCCGCTATGATCTGATATTGTAATCTTTTCAAGGTATAAACTCGATAATTATTGCCAAAAGAAGAGCTTCTGATTGATAAATGAAAATATGCTTGAAAGTAACCGGCTCTGTTTAATGGGTTAAATGGCAGCGTAACCTTTATCCGGACGTATGTTCATTCAACACTGATGGCCTTATGATGCTTCTGAGTAGGCCGCCTTTTGCGCAGTTCCGCACTACCGTTTAAGTGTGAATAACGGGGCTCGAACCAAAAACCCAATCACTTAAATCTTAATACCGATAACCATATTGAGAACGGGTAATTAAATAAAGCAATTACATACTCAGATTCATTGGAATGAAAAATGTGCAGAAAAAATTACACCAATCATAGGAATTGTTAATAAATTCCTCAGCAAAATTTAGCTAGATCAAGTATGGATTTCGAAAACAGTACAACAGTGCCTGAATGAAATCTTGGCTATCGAGTGCGGATAGATTTTTGGAAAGTTACGTTTACCTAAATATTAAGTTGTTACAAACGAATCCGGTGGATCTTATAACTGAGTAAGTTTTAAACTAGCTGGGTTAGATTGATGATATACGTTATAGGTGCGCTTTTTTATTTTTACATGCTCATCCAAGCGCTCTTTCAGCCTTTGGATGGTAATAAGTGTTAAACGAACCATGCTTATATATTTGGATTTCCGTTAAAAAATTAGGTTTATTAGCATAAGGCTTTCATCTTCCTCGAACTCACCTGCTAGCCGGGCATAATCATCGTGTTAGATTTTTTAATATCTTCGTTTTTTCTTCTATTTGGTACCTTTTTCCCCAAGGCAAGTCGTTGATTTTGCTTAAGATATGTTATTTGATATTTAGTTGTAGGGCAATATATAGTTGGTTTCTGTTTGTTAAAACGAGAATTAATTAGTGCTCTCCATTGGACCATTTGTTGACTTTTTCACGTTCCCAGTGGTTATTATTCTTTATACACAGTGCTCATTCTTAGAATTCTCAGAATAGATATTTTCCTATTCCTACACATTATAGTGGAGATCTTTGAGGCTGTCTTTATGTGATAAAAAGAACTAAACTACACAATTTCAAAATTAATAGTAATCTAATAATCATTCCGCATTTCAATAAAGCATAAAAATAGAACTACTACTATCATGTTGTTTTATTACTATTATTATTACAATTATCAATATTATTTCATCATAACCAGGTGAATTAAGCTGACATTCGACATTATTCAGAATTACCGATTAGCTATGTAGCTTTACAGCTGCCGAAAAACAATCGTCAACTAAACAAACCTTACTTTATTCATAAGCATAATTACTTTTTTGTGGTAAACATCGGTTATAAAAAACCTACATTCTTTTTATTCTATGTACACTTTTTACACAATTGATGAACATATAGTTAACTAGCACACATTACAGCCAAGCGTTTTGTGTCCGGGAATCGTATTTGTATTCTTTGAAAGGTCTACGCTTTGTTTTATACTTTTTGACAACCGTTTAAACGTACGTTGGATAATAAAGATAACAAAAACGGACTACCCTATTATAATATGCTGTTCCTGATGTTGTATGTGTTGTTGTTGCGGCTGATTTCTCGTTGTTCGGTGAACAATATGTTGCTGAGTCTGGCCTGTCTCGTCAGACACCACCTGCGAGGCATCGATCATTTCAAGTTGCTGATGAATTTGTTGAGTCTGCTGTTGATGCACTTGGCTCTGACGACGATGGAGGGTTGCGGTTTGCTGTTGCTGTTGATGTCCCGATCCCGCGAGTGTTTCCATCATAACGGTTGGTCCTTCTTCCCCAACCTGCTGACCCACAACGACGCTGTTCGCCTCCTCGAGAACAACGCTATCGGCCGATACAACGGCCATTCCACTTACGCCCGTTGGAAGTTCACTACAGACCGGCTGGTCGTATGCGGCTAACACCTGCACATCATATAGAATAAAGATACAGACACAAATTAAAATCTCATGAAGTTGCGTACATTAAGCGACTTATGAGGATTCTTTTCTGAAAACTGCGGGCCCAAATTTGACTTCGTTGTTTTTACGTGATCCTTCTCCTCCTAACGCAAATATTCTCGCAACAAATGAATGATGTGAAAAAGCGTGCGACCTCCGGTTAACGTGTAGGCAAATACACATCTTTTTTAAAATAAAATTGTGATCGTATTATAAATACTGACACACTTAAATTTTTCTTTTCATCAAAGAGAGATGATCAGGCATATATGCAGAAATGATAATAAAGTTTTCTCAGAAAGCATCTTCGTATACTTTATTCACCTTGAGGTCCTACCTGTCTGAGTTGAAGCAATTTCATTTCCACCTGGGCCGTTTGATCAGAAGACTGGGTGTTGCTACCATTTGCGAGCTCATTTCGGAGCTCATCCGACAATTGGATCACTTGCTGGGCCGTCTATAATTGGCGTATGCACATTTAATATTTCTCTACTATGAATATTGATAGCTTGATAATAACAAGGTATATCATTGGTTCCGAATGCCTTTGAATTCACTGATTGAAGCAAATGAGACTGTGATTTTAAAGATGAACTAGAAGTAAAAGAATGGCAATCCTGTCAATGACGAATATTTTTTTAGGAGGGTTTTCATACTTCTCCCTAAAATATATATTTGATCTAGTTCAAGTGTGCCACACGTCCCTACCTGGAACATTTCGATAAGCGAGGCGGATTGAGGAAGCATAACGACAGATTCATCTTCAGTGTCTAGGATGTCTCTGGCTGGTGCAGAAAGCGGCGATGTGACGTGATTGTGATGAGAGGACCCAAGCACCTCCACTTTACCTCTACCTTCAACGCGTGGAACCTATAAACAAAATGATGAGTAAAAGAACTTAGTAAGCTATACAGGAGTATATCGATTTACGGCCGTAACTAGTATGGTAAGACATACTTAGATATCGTTAAACTTAGGGTAAAGGGTTGAACTCCAATGAACACAATTACATTTCGTTTCAATTGCTAACGGGCGCAAAACGAAAAATAACGAAATGTAAATCGATTATTTCATGTTCCTTTTCAATCTTAAATACAATTACATAGCAAGGGTCTGTTGATAATTATTCCGGTAATATTTAATACATTTATTATAAAACTGGACTATGATTTCGGGCAAAATAAAACTTCTAAGGTGAAATTCAGCTAAAATTGGTGTCCCTCGAAATTAGAGACTTTTAGACAAAACCTATGTAACAAGATCGACTAAACACGTGCGCTTACTTCGGCATCAAATTTGCAAAATTACGAATAATAGAGAGCTCGACCGATATATTTTGTTACTAAAAGCAAAAAATCTCTGTGTATAGACCCGATAGAAAGACTCAAAGGTATTGGATCGTAAAATATAATAGATATAATGATAATAACTGGGTCAAAATAATAAAAAATAATATTTGCGGTAAGCGTTATTATAAAACATAAGGCAAGCAATTTTTTCTAGGGTTAATATTTTCCAAAAAGGCTTATAGATTAGTGGAAAAGTAATCGGCAACACACAGAGCGCGGATTACACACCTAAGTTTTATTCTAGTTCGCTTGTGGAATCATATGGAGCATTGGTGACGTACATTATTCAAATGTTTATATTCTTGCAAAGGTAGCATAGAGTTACTGCGGGATAAAGCTCTACAATGTAAAATGGTGGACATCACTAAGTATAAACTACTACAGTCCGGGGCTTAGTTTGGAAATAACAACAAAAAGTACTCATGAATAGTCTTAAGAAACATCGAATGATTTGTTTTTAAGAAATCATAGAACTGAAAAATAATTACTATTACTTATCCTTAGTCAGCTCGTTCTCTTTTTAATAGACTAACCTTGACAAGCAAATGGGCTGCACATTGCCTTTTAACCCGCAAACTTTTATGTGGGTCGCACCGCTTAGGCTGAGCCTCGAAAACGCAAGTATACAAGCGAGTTCTATATTTAGCATTACTTTGTGTTGTGCACAATACAAACTCGGATGCGTGCTCGTACTGAAACTGCTGAAGCCACAGGTCAAAGTCAGCCTCAGTGTCCAGCTGAGCGGACACCAGCTTCACATCAACATTGTGTGCAAAATAGAGATGCTCCAGTAGAAGACCTTTTGACTCGCAAGTAAAGCCGCACTCAGCTTCAGGGCATTCTTCAACTAGTAGAGAGCAGAATATCCCATGAACCAGCCACTTATGGGTATTCAATTCTGTCTGACGCGGGAAATTGCTTGGACATTGCTGGCATTGGTGTCGTCGAACGCGTTTTTGTTGCTGTTGTTGTGGCTGTTGCATATCGATCACTTGCGGATGCTGTTGATGATGTATAGCGTGCAGCCCAGCGCCACTTGACGCTGTTTCTTCACCATCAATGGCCTCCACTTCGCCCTCCTCAACGCCAGCCACGTCTTCTGCTTCAGTCTCGATAACTTCGTACGTTTCAACTGTTCCATCCTCCACGTTACGTATTTCTTCCATCATCGTCAATCCGTTGTGTCGTACAACGGCGCAGTGAAAAATACTACTTTCAGGAAGTGCAACTGATTGAGTATACACGTTCTTCCGAATAAAGCGGTTTCAATATTTATTATACAAGGTACGTTATTCTGTTTGTGCTTCTATGTTTTCGTGGAGATGAAAACACAACAACAAGAACGAAGTGAAATCAATTTGTCCAGTATGAGAGATCGTTTCTGTTGGGTGGACTCTCTAATCAGTAACCGGGAATGACAGACGATCCATAAGGTCGTCGACGCGGTTGAGCAGGGTGTCGATAATATCGCTTGCGATGAATAAGTGCGTTTCATCCAGATCCTATAGAAACCATTCGAGATTGAAAATGGCAGTAAAATTAACTATTATTACTTTCAGTAGCTTTCGCAAAACGAAGATAATTCAACTGTTGGATATTATCTTTCTTAGTCCTATTGGATTATAAGTTGCTATATTTAACCGAGTTTTTAGCTTCCCTGCTTCAGCTCAGGAAATCGAACTGCCATATTTACTAGACGAAATATTTGTCATGAATTTGATATATTTCCTTTCTTTTAGACCGAACTAATATTTTTTTACGTGAATCCGCCTAATCGGTATGTGTCTCAGTATTAAAATTATAAGCTTCAAGTTCGTGTCTTATATATTTGTATTATAAACCTTTGAAGCGTCAGTAGAATTAAAAAATTCGCTTTTTAATGGTACCCAACTTTCTACCTCCACGTAGTATGGCTGTAATCGATAAACAGAACAAACATCTGATCTACTGGCTAGTTTTTTGTCGAGAAATGATTAAGCCATATGATTTAACGAAAAGGCTAACCTGAATGATAAACTTGCGTCCTAATTCCTTGGTGTCATCAAGATGAATAAGGAATTCCTTCATAGCCGGATCGCATTCGACGAGAACGCCTTTCACAACATGTACCATACCGACGGATGTTCAAGTGGCCCAGCGAATTATAAGCCAATCATGAATTCTTTATGGCCTGCGGCATAGGACGAATAGTCCATTATTACTTATGTGTTACAACTATTGAACGCTGGGCAGATTAGTTGTTATAGAAGCGAATTTCTCTGTAAAGTGCATAATTTATTATGGGCCACAAGCCTTGTAAGATCTGATTAAAAAATACATAAATATAAGGACTTATTTATACATATCGTTGAGTATTAAGATGTGCCGATTTCTGCTTCTATTTACCTTCTGAAAACACCTAAAAGTCACGCTAGCTACTCATAACATAATGTAAGCCTAAGGTTTTCCATATAATCAGTCATATGCAAAGGTGCGATTGGTGCAGTTAAACTTCCCTCTGAAGCCCCATATGACGCATCGACGAATACATGATTAACCAAAGTTGTTCATGCTTCCCAAAACCGTGCCGTTATCCATCAAGCTAAAAAAAACACATTAGAAATGTCACCATTGCGCACGTTTAACCTCTTTTTAATTTGCCCTACTTAAAACACTAGTACAATTCCATTCTTCGTACAACACATGCCTATTAGCGATTTTCAATATAACTCCATATTGTTTATTTAGTATTTAAACGTATTGTTCTATTTGAAATGCCGGTTGTTCCATACGAACTTCAAGTAGATTAAAATTTTTTAATTAGGAAGTTATATTCGATAGTCGCTGCTGCTACTGTGTATCACCTGGCATCGGATCTTTGAGCTGTTTGCACTGATGTAACTTTGGACAATACGGCAAAAAGATTTTCATATGATTAGTTTTTCATCAAAAACTGTTCTGTAAACATCGTGTGTCCCGCACACGAGAAAACTATGTTTGCAGTGCCTGTCTGGGTTTCTAGCAGAAGAAGCAATACCCTCGCCGTTTAGGATACTAACACAGGCCACCGTTACGAAACCTTGACCAACTAGGCCGAGCGCAAATTGTGTTACTTTAAGATGAGTTACTATTACTGTTCACACTCGATGAATAACAAGTTTTGACGATAACTTCGCAACCATTCATAAATCGATAGTTTTATTCTAGGCTAGAATCATAAACATATTATGATGATTTTTTCAGGTTTTTCGTATTGGACCCCCGTGTGTTCACAGGGCCTACAAGCCATTTTAAGCAGCGTGCCGAAGCTTATCGACGAAACAAGATTTTTTAATTATTATTATTATTATTTGAAGTCTGTTTGTTAAATTTTATCTATAAAGACATTTTAACTCGATGTGAAGTTTGAGTGAAAAAAAAAAGCTAATGAGCCAAATTTGTTGACTCGTGGAAGAAAAACGTCCAATCATCGTTGTCATACAAATTGTACTTGCAGCTAATTTCGCGGTCATTGAATATTTTGGATCGGTTCAATTATCAATGGGTAAAATTAAAAGTACAAATATTCAGTCAGCAAAGAACATATGCATCACATATAATCGACACTCGATCAAATAGTCTCAGATCAATTCCATCAAAGAGTTTCAGCTTTCCAGGCCAATAGCAAAGCACTAAAGGGAGACATTTTCAAACTATTTTGCCTTATTACTATGGCGTCATTCGATTTTACACTTACATTTTAGCTTATATCTCGTACTAAGTACAGCCGGCACTTCCTATCTTGCCGTCTCGTTGCTATGGCTGCTGCCATCGCTGAACAACTACATAGTGGTATTTAAATTTTTTTTTATAGTAGTTTGCGTATGTAAAGTGTCGAAATGGAAAAAGAAGGAGCAGATGCCACTGGAGAGCACGAAGCACTGGTTAGCAGATTCTTCTTCACAACAAAACGGGAAACCCTTGAGGTGTTTTATGTTTCCCAGGGTGCAGTCGCCAATGTTGCTAAGAAGCTGAGAAAAAACGTCCTTCTGATGTAGCTTAACATCAGTAACAAGGATCGAAAGAGATTACCTACGAATTATAGAAAGATACAATTGTCTCATATAATGTTCTTCAGAGTAGATTAAAGGTGATCACGCTGTATCGGAAGCTACGTTTTGCAAAGTGGCTGGCTTCAAAAGCAATAAGGCCAAGAGACCTCGCTTCAACGCTCGAATAAAACAAGCGGGTCTTTATTGGGCAAAACGAAGTCAAGAGTTGGGTCGTTGAGAAATGGGAAAAAGTCTATTCCCCAGATGAATGTCATCTAGAGTTCTTTGGCGACGAAAATCGTGATTTTTTTGAAACTGCACGATGCTAAAGATCAATCATCCACCAAAAGCTACAATGTGGCCTGTGATTTATAACAAATCATACATCAAAGGCCAGAATACCAGTATTATGCTGAACTTATCGAAAACAAGATACAGCCTCAGGTACGGAGATGGTTCCGAACGCTCGTCACAGAGCTTCAGGTACCTTTAGGCTACTCGCTGCCCATCACGTTCAAGTGCTGTCGTTGCCTGCTGATTCGACAGATCTCAAAATCGTGGAGTCGCCGATTCGGAAAAACCAGGAAATAACAGATATTCGAGGTTACCGCGAAAAACAATCAGATTCAGTCATAGCTGAGATCTGCATCGGGAGCATGGCTCAAGAGCTGGCGTCAGCTATTACTACAAGATATCGTTTCTATCACGTGGATTGTCGGCAGCTTAAAAATATTTGCTCGTTATTGATATGTAGAGTAGCAGCGTAAAGTACAATAACGCCATTTTCATAAGTCAGAAACAGTTTCGCCTTAAGAGTCAAAACTATTTGACTATATTTGATCGTCGATTGGTGAACGAGCTTTCTTTCTTTACTGTTCAATTGGAGACATAATGCTTTTTATTTTGCAACACAAATTTCGATTAGCATTACATACTAAGTGCAATGGAAATGTAATAAACAAAAAAAAAAAACAGGGAATTGCATGCCAACGAAATAGTGGAAATGTGTCGTTGTGACTTAGAATTAATTAATGGATACAAAAATAACAACGTTCGATTTAAAGGCTAGGTACCGTATAGTGCTTTAAGCCAGGCATTGGAAACAATGCGTAAGGGCGAAGTACCGGATGTGAAACTCGAAACAATTACGTTTAGGTCAAATAATTAAGGTAATATTTTGTGATTGCTATTCTTCAATTATTTCGATGACCGCGATTTGCGCTCTAAAATCTAGAAAGTTTATTTTTTGAAGTTCGGGAAATCTTTCGTGTCAATCAGAGACCATCCGACACTCTCCTGCGTGCCCCGATCGACCTGTATATTACAAGTGTCTTCACTTGCCAACGTGATGCTTGTCGCGACCTGGGCGATCATTCATTTATTTAACCTCGAGTATTGCTAGATGTGAAAATGAATAACGAAATACTTAGGCTGGGAGGCCGATCCGTACCAAAGCCTACGGGACCTCTGCTTTACATCATACCTTGACCAAATTAATAAAAACGTTAGTTGTTGATAGCTGGTAAGAGGTATATATTGTATTTAGAAATGAGGTTAATCCTCCTAAAAACAGATATTCCATATATTTTTTTTTATATGCCACAAATCTGTCCAGTGATCTATGAACAGTTTTAAGCATCGTAAAAAACTCAGTGTTTCATTTATTATCGATTAAGAATTCAACCTGCAAATGCTAATCTATTGTTTTTCCAAAGTAAGATTAGGAGGCAACACGAACCTAGTTTGAGTGCACTAATCCCAACAGAATAATAACTGCACAGTACGTAAGTTATAAAAAGTCGACACGCTGAATTCATATACCTCGTATATACAAACCAACTTTGGGGATCTAGCCCGTTAACTCTTCAACAATTATTTAACTTGAACAGGAATGCTCACAGGCACGCTTAAAGAACATTTATTTGAACTAAGACCTCGATTTGCAAGTGCTGCTTCCCTTTAAGGTCTATGATTAGTTCGTGTACTATTTCCAAGATTGCTTGCAAAATTGTTGAAATATCGACGAACGCTTTGCTCTTTGTTACGTAGCCGCGAGATAACTGACTCCTATTTCGAATAGCGTACGGAAATAGCAGCACAGAGAAGAAACAATAGAGGCACTTACTCAAGATTGGTTCCCACAGAGCTGTCCTGTTACAGTCTACTTTTACAAATGCGTCGTTAAGTTATCAATTTGCTTGGCTGAAGCAGGCTGAAGAGTTGTTTGTCACTATATAGGCTAGCTAATGTACATTGAGCTGGAAAAGCTAACAATGATTTGTCGATATGTTATTAGTGTGGGCAGTGTCCATCTTTACTGGTAAGATTCTACACGAAATTCTTTACGAGCTACCTGTGCTGGAGGTGCCTAGTGATCGATGTTGGCATATGCCGACACTCGAAATGTGGACTGCCGTACTTTAGTCGTTGAACTTTGGGAGGCGGCTTCGATGCGTATCAAATCTGATTAAAAATAACCAAGCTAAACAGAATCGTTGAGCATACAATTTAAATAGGAACCGTTGTGAACGCATTCCATCAGTGAGGACATCCATGAGAAATTAGCAAGATGAATGCCGTGAGGATTTCCATGTTTGTGATACTAGATGGACTTTTATGCATAGTCTCAGGTAGGAGATATCGCCCGACTTGGGAATCCCTCGACACTCGGCCAGCACCCAACTGGTTTGACCGGGCCAAGATTGGGATCTTTTTACACTGGGGAGTCTTCGCCGTTCCCTCGTTCAATGGAGAGTGGTTCTGGTATTATTGGAAAAGCGGTGACAAGGCATCAATGAAGTTCATGCAGGATAATTATCCGCCAGGCTTCAAATACGCTGACTTCGCGACTTATTTCACAGCTGAGTTCTATAATGCGAGCCAATGGGCCGAGCTGTTCAAGAACGCCGGAGCAAAGTATGTAGTCTTAACATCCAAACATCATGAAGGTTACACCATGTGGCCTTCTTCAGTTTCTTTTAACTGGAACGTCAAAGATGTTGGGCCCAACAAGGATCTCTTAGGTGAACTAGCCGATGCCACAAAGAGCGCCGGTTTGCATTTTGGAGTCTATCACTCGTTATACGAGTGGTTCAATCCAATCTACGAGTCAGATAAAAGGAGTGGCTTTAGAAGGCAAGACTTTGTGAGAAACAAGTGTCTTCCTGAGCTCTATGAGTTGGTTAACAACTACGAACCGGACGTGATTTGGTCGGATGGAGATTGGGAAGCCCCGGCGGAGTACTGGAATACCACGAACTTCTTGGCGTGGCTCTACAATGACAGTCCAGTTAGAGATTCGGTGCTGGTTAACGACCGCTGGGGCATTGGCATACCATGTAAGCACGGCGATTTTTACAATTGCAAAGATCGTTACAATCCCGGTGTGTTCTTACCCCACAAATGGGAAAACGCTATGACGCTTGATCGCAAATCTTGGGGCTATCGACGAGTTATGAACATTAGTGACGTGCTTTCTATCGATGAGTTAGTTGCTACCCTTGTACAAACCGTTAGCTGCAATGGTAACTTGTTGGTGAACGTGGGGCCTAGAAAGGACGGTATCATAGACCCAATATTCCAAGAGCGTCTACTGCAAATGGGCGATTGGTTGAGGATCAATGGTGAAGCCATCTATGAGTCAAAGACATGGCAACGTCAAAATGACACGATCAACAAAAACGTATGGTACACATCCAAAGGTGACGTGGTGTATGCCATAATTTTGAAACCAGACAGTGGAGGCCAGGTCCGGCTGGGATCTTTCAACTCAGCTAACATTGGATCAGCTACGGAAATGACTGTCTTGGGATTCGATGGAAAGTTGACTTTCGCAATTGACTCTGCTGGAATTTCGATCATGATACCGGTTTTACGAAGCCAGGCGAACCAAGTTGCGATAAGCATAAGAATTACAGGGCTGAAAAAGTGTAATCAGTGGGACCTTGATGAGAACTTATGAAGGAACTAAGCTACCGTATGCTGCCAAATATGTGTATTAATAGATTTAATATACTTGATTCTGGAAGTTTCCCTATGGCATTTTCACCCAAAGGGCACTCAAACTTTCCGACTTAAAAAGAATACGTTGGAGCTAGTATCGATGGATTTAATTTATAGGCAGTTAATCCATGTAATTAGATGTGCACAGTTCTATCACTATTTTTATAGTGATATGATAATACGTGGTACACTTAATTTCAAGTCAATGTGCTTTCTACGTTTAGCGACAGAGTAGCGTAATAATGAAGTACATGGGATGCAAAAATCCGAATCATTTTGTCCTTTCTTTGATAGCTCTTTTCCAATGCTAGTTTTGGTGCACGACACACCAGATAAACAGGCATTCATGTAAACGCTGCGTCGCTTTCGAGGGTATTATGAACTTCATTATTTTTATTTTTAAAATAACTACTACATAATTGGTTACGTCAGTAATCAAAGACCAGCTTGTTCGAGTATTTTTATAGCAACAGTACCTCATAAATTTAATATGCTCAAATTCGTTACGACAGAAAATAATGGTCCGTTGACGAAAAAATACCTCGGACATGATCATAGTATTCCTCTGGCGTTACGTAATATTCTGTTTTACTGAACCTGACCGAACCTTTCCTACGTTAAAGTGGTTTATCATACCCAATAAATACACACCATATTCACACTTAGGAACCGCCCCCCACATACGATAATTTAACGTTAGACAGTATGCGCGATAAAATGACAATCCAATAATATAACGTCGGAAAGCTGCTCTTAAAAATTATCACCGACGACAACTGCTTATGTAATCGTCGCTTAACCAGCACTAAAAACAAAAAGCTCAGCATGACCATTCTTGCCATTGCCAATATCCAAATAGCAGGGTATTTTACATTGTCTACAACATCGCCGTTGTTTACTACCTCGGCCGTAGGATACGGTTTTAATGACAGTAGCAACAGCATCAGTTGCTATTACCGCAGACGTATTCACAAGCGATCTGCAGCTAGCAGCACTCCTCCGAAACACCATTGCTAGCGGACCCATTTTGACTAATCACTAATAGTCATAGGCTATTGATATCCACATTGCGATGAGCTAGGGCAGGACAATGGCCATGAATATTGTATTGAATAAATTCATTGTGCGCCCATCACACCTAAGAAAATACAGCGTTTGTGTACGGATTGTGTGTGTGTATATTAGCGTGTAAATGGTGAGATTCACGCGCGTTGAGTTCCCTGACCTACGGACTGGGCTAGCTCTAGATTGTTAGGGTCGTTCAGAAGCTGATTGCTTGAATCAAGCCACTTTAGAGACAGGACGTGATTTTCACCCCGCTGAGGTGCCATTTTATATTCTTCGTGCCGCTGTCGCCATTGTCGCTGTCGTCACTTATACTAGGATTGTTCGTTCTTACCTGTTTTGTTCCCCTGCACCGAGTTGGTTCCGTTTTGACGATAGAATATAAACGTCGATGCCCAGTTGAGGTAATGACACTGAAATGCAGTTTTGGACAGGATGGACACGAATTAGCTGAGATAAAAACGGGCAGCAGGAGCAATCACGTTTGTTCTACCATATAGAAACCGTAAAACACTTGGTTATTGTTTTGAAGTGAGTGATACAAGCAACTATCCAGTCAATACAAAGGTGTCTGCGAAGATAAAGGTGCTGGCCTTTATCACCGCTTGTAAGTACAACAGTACATCCGTATTTAGAATTTATATGGAAGGTACAATGCGTCCTTGGTAATTGAACGAGCTGCAACGGCCGCTGCAAACCGGCTTACTTACAATTTTGCATCGAAAACCCAGAAGATCCCTCGTAAATGCTTGAACCTAATTTCACTTCGTTAATATCCACAGCCAGAAAGAAGTTATCAACAAAGCTTGAGTGTATTTTATTAGGTGTTGTTACAACTCATTATTAGATACAACTATTCGAGTATTACTGCCTAAGTTCTAAAAGCAGTTAAATGTTTGTAATTATTATTTTATTATGGTTTTCACAGCTTAGATTGACCCCTGCCTGGGACCTATAAACGACTATAAATGCGTCCTTTTAAAAATTACTTTTATTTTTGAGCTTACGTTGTTTTGCAAGTCTAGCAGTTACTTCAAACTCTCGTGGCTTAGTTGAGCCAAAAAAAATTGAAAAGAAGGCGCGGAAATTTAAATGGTCTGATCTAGTTTATTGTTACCAAATGTTTCCCGTTAATGTACATAAATGTATCCGGAAAAGCATAAAACTTCAATATGAACTAGAATAATAGAATAAAAATTTGAACTAGAGAAATTAAGTTTAGGCTCCCAGGTTCACTATTACTATAAAATTCATTTTCAGCCTTTGCAGTGTGGCTCAAGACCGTTTGGAACTACCTGCTAGTTCGGAATTCATCGTCGAACATCATTCCGCTGTCCAAATCGTTACGGATATTTTGTTGATGTCGATACCAATTGTAAGATTCCACATCTGCTAGCCTACTCATCCCAAGGAGGACATGAAATTTTTCACTGGCGAAGCTCCTATTCGTCGCTGGTCATTCTTTTGTGGTAATCAAACCGTGTTCAATCAACTCGCGTTCGCCTGCTCACAAGAAGACGAGTGGATATCATGCACAGCGTCAGCCGACTTTTTCTACCACAACGGAAACTTTCGACTCGCTGATGCCAACTTACTCACCGATGAAGCTAGGTTACCTTCTTGAGGATCGCCTGACAGCCTCATCTGAGCCAGCGCATGTCTAATGATTTAGAATTTTCTACAGCAGCGCCGGTGATATTGAAATCATTCACTTCCACGTCCGCCTCACCAGCTAAATCAACAAGCACCTCAAGCATCAGCGCAAATATCACGACCATCACATCAAAAAATTATATTCGGCGATAGTCTGCTACGGAGTGCATAACAGCGGTCCAAGTTGTGAAAATCATCACATCATTCAGAATACGTCCGAGCGGGAACGATTTTACAATTGGGCAAGTAACAGCGAAAACGACCCCAATGAGAGCCCCAACTGTTTAGGCAGCTGTTACCAAACATCAGCGATAATAACATTGTTGGAGATGAAGCAAAAAGTCTGATTTGAAAAAGGATCTGGAAAGTAAGCAACGGTGGAGTCTACTCGAGAGCAATCTGACGTGTCAGAAATCCAACCAGTATTTGGGCGATTGTTAATGCATTTATTAGGAATTATTCCCTTCTGTTTGCATGTGCTATATATATATATATATATATATATATATATATATATATATATGTAATTTAATTAATATTATATTTTTATAATAGATATGCATATCTATACATATATTCACAGAGTGCCAAAGGGGAGGCAGGTCACTCCACTGAAATAATTATAGGGGACGGGGGGGATAAACAACAGCAATCCCCCATTCGTTTTTGGCTATGGCAATTAGACGTAATGGGTTAATATTGTATTATGCATAAATTTGTTTCGAAGCTATCATCGGTTTGCGCTAAGTGTCTTCATAACAAGATAACTTCTTTTCCAGCAACTGGTATGATTTGATATTGTTGTGTAAAACCAAGCACATGACCAAGGATATAAAAGCTTAAAAAATTTAAAACCAGCCCTGACCAACTGCCGCTTGTTCTGGACAGCGGTCCGAAACAACGGATATAAATGTGCATAGCAAACTCCCTATAGAAAAAACAGATACGTCTCTTTATCAATCGAAAGGGTGCGATCGTACGTTTCGAAAACAAGACTATTGGCTTATGATGTTATCGCCGTATCGTATTTTACGAGCAGAGTCGGTTCACGAAATCGTCTTACTGTCCTGAGATAATTATACAATTATTTTTATACTTTTTTAATATTTAATTGTAATTTTGGTTGAAGTCAGATTTTAATATATAGGACAAGCGCTGTGAAACAAGCCCTATGAAAGAAACAGGCAACGGCCTTGCTTACAATGATGGAATGACAATGATGGTTGAAGTGACGACGACACATTTGCTGCGCAATTTTGATGAATAAAGTTTAAAACATTTCTAACTGAACTAAATGAATAAGACGATCAACGTCCCTCAACTGCGCTCCAGATTTTACCATCTTTTTTTTTGTATTTACTTAAACTCGTTAAGCTTTGTCTATAATTAGAAAGAAACAGGTCTTGCTGATCTCATCGGTCTCAGAATGTTGTGCCATATACTACGCGAAATGGATTTCATCGGCTTGTGCTTTTTAAAAATTATAATATAACATAAAATAAGCACTGATTTTCCAGTTTATTATTTACCATTATTGTAGGCAGGATGATTCGCAAATTTGTCGCTTTAGAGAAAATCGTTAAAGTTCAAACGGTTCAAATATATTTTAGATGCTAAAAAAAAAAAGCTCTCCCAGATTTTTCTAATCTTCTGATTTTGAAATTGTTGTCGTGGAAAGAGAAATCGTCTTGCCATCTTCGGGCCTTGTTTTCCATCGCAAGAACGCCTGAAATCAACATATTCACTTACGATAATTTCGATAATGCGTGTAGTTTCATCTGTAAATACATTTTGTCAGAGAATGATATGTTGCAATGAGCTTGACGAAGTCTAGTAGCAAACAAACGACACGAGGAATAGACGGGAAAGCAGGCAAATCGTAATGAGATCAGGCGATCTCTTATCTGCCCTTTTGCATTGTTTCTTGCAATTGATTTGCACGCTATTTTAGGTTTTGTTCAATATTCTATATTCTCTATTCTACATGATCTGGGTCAGATATGCATATATATTGAGCATCATAGTTGCTTAGGGAAGCTCTTAGCGGTTTACCGTAACCGATGGAAATTCTACAACAAATAGAAAGAAAAATTCTTAGCTTAGCAGTTATACTTAAGATGTACTATGTGCCAGATAAAGTCCAACAAGGTATTTCGGATATGCGTCAGGTTCTAACCTTGAATCTATACGAAGCACGCTGTCGCCTTTCGGTGAAGCTGGCCAGTAAGTCGTACGGCTCTTCAGCGAGTTTGGTTTTAGGTTGCTCGACCCCATCAGCCAATTCTCGCAGCAATTCACGGAAAGGTTCCGTAAAATAGGTATAGATACCTCGGTGTTTCTCGATATCCTGGTTCCAGAATAGCATGGCCATAATACAATATAGAAGAAGGTTCAGTAGGCATAATTGTTAGTGCTGATACTATTAAATCTCCATAGCTCCTTTGCCTAAATTTCTAGTTTTACACTCGCTTGAAATTTCGCTTCAGAGACTGCTCTTCGGCCGATTCAGTCATACAGTTTTAGTTAGCTTTGTATATAAGACGATAATTGAAGAAAAAGGGGGTACAATCGAGGTAATTTAAATAACAAGGGCATATGCTGGTGGAATCGTTATTTTCAGCGTAGAGGTGTAAATGATTGCAAATAATTGCTTACGGGCGCATTGGTTTTGCAAAATTAAAAAAATGAAAGACAATGAACGAAGAAACAGATTGACAATAGTATTGCAAGGCAAACCAAAGGTTGAACAAATTAAGATTTAAGTGTGTTTTTCATCTAGACATTTTCCTAGAGAATCGTTTTAATGTAGTCTCGATGATGGGATTAGAAAATCCTATTTAGGCATGCAATTTTAAATGAAGCCTAAATAAATAAGAGGTTATGACGGCTTACGGAAATTTCGGCAAAAGTAAGTCTCGTTTTTCTTTCTTTCTTCTGCCTCCGTTTTTTTCTTAACTCTAACGCCGACCATTCGCCCTCTTCGGTTATCTTCATCAGCTGGTCCATTACTTTTATTTCACACACGTTTGTCTCATCAAGCCGTGACCAATCGACATCCTCAAAGTATGGATGCTGTTGGTATTCCTCGAATCTAGCGGAGCTTATGCGCCGTCGGGGGTTCTTCTGCAGTAGTCGCTCAATAAGTGGTTTGAGCGCTGGCCGTTCGTTTGGCGAACGGTATTCCACATCCTTGATTAGCCTTTTTGCCTCCTCCTCGCTTCCGCGGAAGGGAAGTTTGCCCGTTCCCATCACATAAGCGGTGACTCCGACTGCCCACCAGTCGGTTGCCCGCCCGTACGGTTCAAGGGATAGGATTTCCGGCGATAGGAACACACGAGTGCCAACCGACTCCATATCGTTGAACTCAGCAAAGGTCCTCCTACGGAACGTTCGTGTATAACCGTTAGCGTAAAGGGAAGTGCATACTTTACATGTGTCGAGGTCAATAAGTTTCATACGACCGCCGGGAAGCACCATCATATTTGTAGGTTTGATGTCCCTGTGAATAAAGCCTCGGAAGTGTAGGTACTGAACAGCAAGACCGAGCTGAGCTAAAATAACTGCACAAACTGTGTCGTCGATCGGTTCCCCAACTTTAATGATTCGATTAAGATCCACGCCTCGAATGTATTCCATCAGTGTGACGTATGCCTTATCCGTAGCAAAACACGAGTTGTATTTAACGAGGTATGGGCTATTAATCATTGACGCTACAACCTTATCGATGCAGGCGTGTCTTGGTGCATGCATACGCTCGACCGGAATGAGTTTCCCGCCCATTGTTACACCTCCGATTCGTACCTTGTAAACTGCCCCGAAACCCCCAGCGCCCAGGAGGCGTAAGGGTTCAATATCGTGGAGCTTAGGAACGCATAATTCGATTTTTATGTGTTGCGGCTGGTCCGTATACTGAAAGGTCGACTTCACCGCTTGCCAATCCGTTCGTGTGACCTGAATGTCAACTTCAAAGTTACCACGCAACTTGAGCTAGTTGATAATGTCATTAAGTTCACAGCAGAAAATAATAACCTGGAGTCATGCTACACCCACGTTGTTTGACCATGTCATGATTTCAGTAAGGAGCAGTTAAAATATGTGTATGCGTAAAAAAATCAGATGTAATTACCAACCTGGGCAGCTTTTTCAAGCAGTCCACATATTTCGTCAGTGATAGCAAGCAACGTATAGATATAAGTTTGGAGAATGACTGCTTCTCGCGGGAAACGGATGTTTAAGTAATCCAGGAGGTAAACTAGATTTCCGAGATCTTCCCGAAGGTCAAGAAAGGTCAAAGTGCTGTCCTGTAAACCTCGGAGCGCGAAACTTCCAACAAGAATGACCTGCTGTGTTATAAACTGTTCTCTTGGAAACCGGTCGAGGGGAAGTCGCGATTCACGCTTAATGAACGACCGCAGAGCATATTGAACGGTCGTTACTGTCCTAATCAAACACCAAATAATAGATATTTTTGGTGAATATTTAACATGTACTTATCTATTACATGCATATGGAAACACGCTGAATCAGTTAATTACAAATACCATAAAGGGAAAATCCCATAAGTCTGCCGCAAGTATCCTATTCGACAACTATCGATCACAAACATCTATATGTTGACGTTTGCCGGTACAGTCGTTTGCAGGCCTCTATTGGGACTGCTGTAAATAAATGTCGGTATAAATTAGCGCGTACTTTGGCCTGCGAATGTTTAGCACTCTCATAGAAGATTTCATACGTCGCCGCAGTTCCTTGAGTAGATCTTCTCGGGTAAGAGCATTCTCGGAACTGGCCACATCCATGAGCATTATGTCAGTATAGTAGCACCAAATTTATTAGAAAAACTGTATGATCGTTGTACTTTTCGTCGTACTTTCTCTGTTGAATTTAAATGTGGGATATCTGCGTGTGTAACAGAGGATAACCTCGTTCAGCAATTAAAGACATTAAGGGCCCAGCACGCGGTGCTTCGTCTTCACCAACGAACGACCTTCATGGCTTGTCTGAGCATAGAATCTCCGGAACTATTCGTTCGTGCTACTACCGATAGGAAGAACCGGCAATTATACGGAACTAATTGGGGGGAGGGGGGGGAATCGATATAACACTTATTATAATTTGTAGCTCGAATCTCTTAGTCCAGTGGGGCGGAACTGTCTCCCTAAGCCATCATACTACCCGCTGCGTAGAAGTCAGTGAGTGTATATAGCTAACACTGCTAAAACAACTCTGTGCTATTGATATGATTAACAAATTTTAGCATTAGGGCACAAATCTGAGCCGGAGACCTCTCTAACGTATAATAGCACGCATTTTGTACAGGATCTCATTTTATGAATAAAAATCTTAAATAAATAATATAGAAATAGACCAAAGTTAGCTATCATAATCCAAATGTAACTTCGTTTTATATTCTATTACGCGTATCGTGTAGTATATAGCGCTGGTGCGGCTTGAACCAACGATCGTTAACAAGATAATAGCTATAAGTAGTAAAAGTAAACTAATACAGTTAAATATAGGGTTAATTTAAGGCTTTATTTGTACGCACTATCAACTTGGTTGGCATACTTTTCCATCAGTAAAAAGTGGCTACAAGATAGTGTCAAATTTTGTATTGCTGTAGTTATTTCAGTCGTTGTCAGCGCAAGGAAAATGGAACGCTTATGAGGTCGGACCAAGCTGCCCCATACAATCCGGGGCTCACATCGTTTCTCGAGTAATTTAGCTAATTATCTGATGCCTCAATCATAATTGACAAAATTGATAAGACATTTTCATCTTTGCATGTTTTACATTTTCCCGGAAAGTTTGAAAATGATCGTCGGAATTGCATTGTGTTTAAGTTGTACGCATGGGATTCGAAAAGTTCGGTTGCACCTTTTCCGGTTTGTGTTTATCGGTGGGAGGATGTAGGCTTCTATCATGACACAACTAGGCTTTTGTCAAGCTGAACAATCTCGACCTTTTTTGTGAGAAAAAACAAAAGGCGGATCGCAAATATGACGGATCTTGATCGTGCTTAGTGAAAGCTATAGGCCTATTTTCCTTCGCCCTATAGGTCTAGTTCCAGTTATCCAAAGAGTATTCTTGGCGAACATATACGTACGAAAAGGACAATGCTATGCCTATGCTGTTCAGCTAGTGCCAAAATTGAAGTCATAAGTGTTATAACTTATTCAATCTTATTGAAACAATTATGCTAAATTAAAAATCATTAGAAATTATACCTTTTCTTACGGGTACCTATTTCCTCCCTATATAACAAACAATACACGCACATATAGAATGAGTGAAGTGCACTCGTTCATTCGTAATTATAATAATTACTTTTGACAGATACGTTTGATCGAAGTGCAAACGTATTGAAGTGGTCACACGTTATTGTTCCCAGGTATACTTTTATACACAGATTTTCTGTTTACACGATGTCTTTGATGAGGCAATGCATACCGTTCGTGTTACATTGCTGCACATTGTCTGAGAATCAAGTCACGAGCACATTAATAGAAAATTATTAGATAGATATTAATAGACAATCATACCTCCTCAAAATCCTGTATGTTATTATTACATATCAGATAATACAAGTATATCTATTATCACCTGAGGGATCGAAATCGAGCCAAGAAAAGTCGTCAGTCTTAAAATACATATATGTATATGTATCTATATATAAAGCAGTGGATAAAACTAAAATTATTTCTGTCTGTCCCACCGATGCCTTCGTTTTTTGTCGAACGAATCGTGTAGATAATAACTATTTTTTTTTATTTCTGTTGTCCGGGATTTGGCCGAGCGCCACAAGGCCATTACCACTGCTGGCAACACGAAAATGTGAAGATCGATCTTCGTCCTGATGCCAAAGGAGACCGCTGACGAATCAGCCCTATCGACTATGTCAAAATGCGAACAGGGGAAATGAATGAGAACGAAAAATATCAAGAGTATTACGCGGATGCAATATTGAGTCGCCTCACTATGAGAGTAAACAAACGGTGCAAACCCGGGAGCACTGAATGCAAGCCTATTCTGCATGTACTTTGTTTAACACCGCTGATCTAGCTCCGTTTGCTTCAGATCCTTTAGCTAGGCTAAATGCAATAGTTAACAGGCAGACATCCGATTCAGCCAAAAACTGAAATACAGTTTAAATATATGAATCACTTAAATATACTTGCTTTCCAGTTAGCTTCGGATGCGTTTGGAGGCGTCAAAATAAGAATGGCTAAAGATTTAGCTGTTTTGTTTATTACGATATTGTGACCATTTACGTACGGTGCTGCCGTTAAGCGTTGCTCTAAACGGCTGGCCCTTAACTGCTTGAATCATCTTCATGCCAAATATATATATATTTGGCATGTTGTCTATCACGTATCGTTAGCGTTTTGCTTGGCCGTCCAAGCCACCGCGTCCAGATATACACATGTGTATATACAGTCCTTTCCTAAACCATATAAGCAGCGGAGAGCTAACCGCTAAGTGCTTCCGCTAACTAGGCAGAATTAGTTAACCGGTCAACTTCAATTATCTTAGAACGAAACTTTACATCGCGAACAATTAAAATGCGCGGCCTGAGATGAAATACGCAACTGTGTCTCTCACCACAGAAGCGACGCCGTATGCTGAAGAGTTGGCGGTCTGTTTTTAAAGCAAATCTTAAGTGATTTCATTGTTGAGTAAGCTAGAATATTCGTTTTTATATTAACACACTTTTACGTAGATCTTTTTAGTTTAGAAGTAATAATATAATATTACGGTATAGACAAAACTTTAAGCGGCTATTTATGTTAGGAGTGTTCTCTAATCTAAAAAGACCTATTGAGATTTGACATATATATATACTACTTTTTATACTACGGACCGACGCCGGCAAGTGTATTGTCTACGGATATTCAACAGCGCAAAAAGTACACTTTTGTTTGAGGTCTCCACCTTAGCGCAATAGCATTACTAGTGAATACTTGTTCTGTAAAGGTTGTCTGTAGCCTTTCGATATAATTAAGATGTTTTTGTCCTGTAATTTAGATTAGAAATATTCTGCTTATTATAGCATTAACACTTCACATAGATTGAAAAAAACTTGGACTCGGGCAACAAAAAACAAGAAGAAGATACGTATAAACATTGTGTCATAGTAAAGGATTGTATTGACTTGATATTTTGACCACAATATGTAGGTTCTCGCGAGAATAAAATTGTTTGTTAGGAAACAGAGCACTATAAGCGGCAATATACTTCGGACTGGAATCTGGTCTCTAACGCGACAATCGTTACCTAGGTACGGCCAGACTAACCCGTTAACGACTCTTATGAAATTTAAGGTTTATAGAACGACAAGAAGCACCGTCTTGTCAGTCGCTGGGTGGTCACCTTCTCGGGCATGGAATGTACAAGGAAAGCAGCAGTATTTTCAAATTTAGATTAATTCCACATAAATGAATATCCTTTCTAACATACGGTTAGGCTCATTTATTAGGCGGAGTAATAAATTACCAGGATCCGCTGATGAGTGTTCCTCATTTCTCATATAGTATATTTATTACGTTTTGTGTGACATATAAAAAAAACAGCCAAAATGCCACCACACGTGGAAATACGCTGGGCAGAAGAACCTTACTTTTTCAGGAGCTGAAATATCATATTTTGTCAGATGGCTATATGATCAGACAATGCATGAGTAGGTACGACTCAAAGTCAATAGTTCACTCCGGTATCTTTCTGGACATCCGCTCTGTGCCTCACGCCTATACAACCGTTGGTTTTGCTCGTCACTATCTGCGACACATACAAAGGAGGGGGCCGGGGGAAAAGGGGTGTCCGTTGAAAGTTTCGGCTGTTGGGTCACCATCGGTGCTCTGCAGGCTCTGAATGTAAAGGATGTTTTTCCAAACAACAAGCTTATTTTCGGCTCGATTGTATTATCATATCCTCACAGTTTTTTGTCCTCTTACGAGGTAGTACATCGTAGCGGCAACGGCTCTGCTGTGGTTAGGCTGAACTTGGAAGTGGTGATTTAAAAATGGTCTAGATTCATACAGCAAATCCCAATTCTTTTCGTTGAGCCACTACAGATGTTACTGTCACAGTCCGTCTAGCCAACGTATAACCCGAATGTGTGCCATAAACAGGTGTCACGAAATAGTTTGCATATTTCACTATTTTTTTTTATTGACAACGAGGGCCGTTGACCAGACGAAGCCGCTGCCGCGGCCGTTAAGCCGCTGGCCTTAGCGGCTTAGTCTGGTTAGTTTCGAATTTTCGAAATTATCATACACGGTTCCCGTTTCGAATTTTTGCAATAGCTAAGGATGGAATTGCCCAAGTAGACGTCCGTAAATTATCGTGCTCTAAATAGAGCGAACAAATTCGTAACATAATGCAATCACGGCATGCGGTCTATTTCAATCTAAACGGCAGATCTGTGCTCCCAGAAACACTATCACATGTGAGCATGTAAATTTTCCATGGGTCGACCAGTTATCATTGTTATGGCGAAATTGTGCAAAGTTTCTGCAAATCATTATGCCGTTACCATAGTAACAGCTCGTTCTCGAATTCACAGACCTAGGTTATCTGAATAGCTATAATGAATGTGTGGAAAAAAAAAAACCGGCTTGTCGATTTTTTTTAAATGGCCTGAGATTGACTTTCCATGTGGACGTATTCGGATTTGCTGACACTAAAGTTACAATAGAATAAGTCGAAAAAATCTGTATTGGAAATAAATAGTCGCTAATGCAAATGTTAGTGCATCTATTAGAAGTTATTCTCCAGCTAACAGAGCGCACATCGAGGAGCTAGATAATAAATACTGTGTCCCGTAGTACACGCGTTAACGAAAAACGCACCTAATCACATGAACAAATATTACATTGGGTCAATAAACGTAAATAAATTGTACTTTAAGGACTAAACAGGCTAGCTACCTTTATTGATTCATATTCATTTTAACTGGGTCTTTAATTTCAATAATAATCACTGCATATGGATGGATGGATGGATGGATGGATGCATTGCGATCGGCCTATTTTTACAATCTTGATGGCAGTTTGCAAGTGGATTAATTGCAGGAACATATGTAGAGGCCCGAAGAGGTTTCACAGATGGGCCTTCCTATCGCCGGTATGTTCAGAAGTCGCGATAGGTTAACCGCACACGTGAAAAACTTGTCTATTTAAATAATAACCTGTCTTGGCGCTATTCCAGTCTGTCTATACAAAACTCAAAACGGTATGCTATCTATAAACATCTTCGTTTTAGTGATCCAGTTTGTGTCTTGATATTTATCAATTCTACTCAGGGTATCAATCCGCTGGAGCGATTTTCAATGAGTCACATAAAAATTCCAAAAGGAGCTCCTTCTCACGCCCGTAACGTTCTCTTTTTTGCTCAGCTGCCGCGGCGGGTCTCCTTTCCCCTGCATTTACTGCTGCCTATGTAGAACGAAGAGTTGCAGGGTTTGCGAGGACGGTGCGATCGTCTAAATCTATTCTTGGTCAGTGCTGTCATAAAAGCTGCCGGCCGCTTCATACCGTCGTCCTCGACAGCGGGAAAGAATTGCAACAGTCAAACGGATGTGAAGAAGCCGACGTTCTAGAACGTCTCTCGAATGAGGTAAGAACATCTAATTGTAACAGTAACAATCATATGAATTATTGGTAATGATTAGGATCGCAGTTAGATATATTCTAAGTGAGAAATTTGATTTTAGAAATTTTCTGCGATATTTAATGCTCGAGCGCCAATCGTAACGTTTATCCCTGGAGCGGTGTGGTTCCACACTAGCTAAGTGTATTGTTCATTGGGTCGAAACTGTTCGTTTTGATGTGAACATGAAGCTTACTTCATGCCCCCTAAAATAGAGCTCTACTGCATTTGCCCGCTTGGCTCCGCTGTCCAGACTGCAACCTATAGATAAACACTGTGCTATTTATTGAGAATAAATGTTCGTGGTCCTTTGCTACCGTTCATATCGCAGCCACCTTCCCCCAGAACACTGTGTAAAGCTGTGATGAATGTAACGCTTTTATAGTCTGAATGTTAAACTTTGAGGGTGTTTTCAACGAGACATTTTGTTACGTTGCCACGTACATACATTCAGCTGCCATAGACATGTGCATAACGTGGTACGATCCGCGCAGATCTTAACATGGCACCAGAAAAATAGGCTTCGTTCCAAAGTTAAACGCGGTTGACTGATGATAAACGTTCCGGAACCAGCTGAGAGGCTAACTATACGCCTGTGCGGCTGGTGACATGTTGACTTGGTACAATGCGTGACGGGCAACACCGCAGTACTACAAATGACATCAGCTTCGATAAGCAAACGGCGTTTATGGCAAAAGAAACGAGGCCAAAGGGCTAATAAAGAGCGCTCGAAGCATAGGGGCTGGCCATTTACAAAGGTTGACGTATGAAGTCAGTCACGGCTTTCGTGCTGGTAATCGGCTCCCTCCATCCACTTGCGAAACGTGAATATGGATTGTGGACTTGATCATCACTTGCGAATATTCGCCATTATAACTGATAAAAAAACAAAATAAGGACTGTTTTCATCTAAAAGCTTGCGCAAGGAAGTACTTCACAGAATAGCTTGCTTGTGTAAAAATGTGTATGAAAGGAAGGCTGAAAAGACCAAGTCAGAGGAAAAACGAGTCGTCCACGTTCAGCCTGACAAAGGCGAAATTCGCTACGTACTACTTTTATGTCTGTTGGTTTCTAATTAGCGTGTATTAACAGTTTCAGCGTAGATGACGCAAATATAACACCAGTTGGTGTAATTTTTGCAAAACTACTCGTCTCGACTGCCAGAAATTCGAATTGTTGAGCAATAGCGTAGCTTTGTTACGTGAATAAAAGAAAAATGCGTTACATCTTTCCATACCATCGTTAGTTGTGGGCGCGTCGTTAACTATGCGCCCCTTAACTGGCCAGTGGCACCGCGGAACCTACTTTATTTATTTAATCAAATTATCGGGATAATCCTGCGGTTTACAAAACTATATAGCTGTTTTAAACGCTTTTCGCATGAAATGGTCCACATCGTACCTGCGAGCAAATCCAAAGGTTTCCTTACTTTTATTTGTATCGAATAAAATGTATTGCATTGTTCTAAGTTTCCGCTAATAGCGGTAGGTAAGCCATTCTGGCTCCTTAATCGAATGTTTCGTAACGAATAAATTTGGCTTTTTTGCCCGTTTCAGTTCATTCAGATTAAGCTATTGCCGACAGCGAACAGGATGACAACGAAAAGCTTCTACACTGAGGTTGATGGTACCAAAATTCCTATTGGCTTCAACGTTGAGAACCTTCGTTCCGCCAAGAAGTATAAACCGCTGGATTCAGACATATTCATATGTACATTTCCCAAATGCGGCACCAACTGGACAAAGCGCATTGTTCAATTGCTGATAGATCGCGAGAGTCGTACCGGAGAGGTAGCAGATTACGGACTCAGCAAATGCTTTTTGGAAATGGCCGGTTAGTACCGCGTCCCTTCTACTACAAATTAATATTGACTGAAGGGAGTTTGTCAATAGGGCGCTTCGGTGTCGCCGGATTACGCTTGCGTTGTAAAGCAATGCTTACTGGCAGGTACTGAACGCGAATTTCTAAACATTTCTAGATCACCTTGATGCGTCTATACAGCTTCAGATGACCGAACGTAGCTCTCATCTATTTGGAAAGCAAGAACCTTATTATACCGGATCAACCTTGGACGGCAGGGATCTCAGCCGACGATATTAGGTAGCGTGAAGCTGCTAAAGCAGAAGGTTCCAAGAGGCTCTTCAAGCGCTCAGGCGGACCTAGTAACGTTCGCCAAGGTTCCTGCCGCCCGAGGTTTCTCAGTCGTAACAGGATTCTTGCCCTCAAGATAAACAAGTGATGAAGACTTCTAATGCCAGAGAAGCTCAAGTTGCGAAATCGTCCTAAATGCGGAACGAGCCAAAAAAGAATATTAGCATCACCAGATACAAAAAATAGATAGTGTGAGACTACTGTTTTTATTGCTGTCTTAATACTAGGGATATATAACATTAGTCTAACACTAGCGAAACGCACTTTTTGTTATTATTTTTTTGTGTTTTATGTTTCTAGATTAAGAAAAAAGCTCCGAAGGTTATCTATCAGTATTAACCAATTGTTAGTGAATCATCTACCTCACGCAAAAAATTCAGTAATCGTATATATATATATATATATATATATACATCATATATCTAACCAGTTTTCGCAGTCTCCACGAAAGATAAGGCTTGTGCTCTTCTCGATTTTGAACAGAGTAATTACCTCTCGTATCTATAATACTGTTGTTAGATTGTACAAATAGTCCAATTTGTATAATGTGCATTTGCAGGGGCTTCGGTGATTTCCAGTCAGCCCGAACCACGTATCGTTACCTCGCACCTCTATTTTAAGGAAATTCCATGGAATCCTAACACCAAATATATCTACGTTCTTCGGAACCCTAAGGACTGTTGCGTATCATACTTCCATCACACAAAGCGAACGAAGGTTGGTAACGCAATATGTATATTAAAGGCCATCTAGGAAATGTAAAATTGGGCACAAATAATAAGATGTGTTCATTAAAGAAATGAGAACTTTCCTTGATTTTTCATTAATATATCCCTTTTCAAGTGTCCGTTTTATCTTTTTGTATTCTCTTTCGGAGGAAATTACTGGAATCACCTCTTGGACAGAGCGCCAAGGACGTACCTCTATCAGGAGATCTAGCTAAAGTGGGTCGTGTCGAACTTACCTGAAGTAAAATCTCGAAATGGCCTACGAAACCCCGGTGTAACTATACGCCATGATAAGCATAGGTTAAATTTAAACGAGAACTGGACGAATATTTATTAAGAGTTCCAATTGCTACTACGATCCCGAAGCCCTTGGTGGTTTCAGAAGACCCTTGTTGCCGGTTTGTTCAGATGACCTTTTTTTTCGACGTCAAAAAGGTTAAGGATTTATAAATATTTTAAGAACGATTTATAAAAAAAGCAAAAACGAGTGAGAAATGTTATTTCAATTAAAATCAGCAAATCGCGTTTCAGTAAAAATGCCATTTTAACCTCTCGAACACCCACTTTTACAAAGCAGACTAACAATAAGGTTAAAACTGATGCAAAAATATCATGTCGTGCCTCTAGTATCTGACGTTTGACCATCAGCAAACGAAACAATAAATAGGGGTGACCAAAGGGTGACAAAAGATGACCTTAGTCCTATAGCAAAATAAGAAAAGTTGTTGGCTAAGGACTGGTTTACCTTAAATCAATTGCGACGATAATCATAGAAAATGGTCATTTTCTAAAATCAGATTTTCTAACGCACAATTATTCTTATTAAAACCACTAAAGTGAAGTTTACATTTACCATTTTCTTATGATAAGACCATTAATTGTTTTTTTCTTTTAGAATATGTAAAAAACCGTTTGAAATAGCTGTCTCGTCATGAGTTATCTCGTGCCCTATCAACTAAATCGCTGGAACAGTCACCTGGAAATGTTTCGATAATTCGGCGAATTTATTTTTTTCTCTTTTCAATGCCGCTTGAATCGTGAATGGTACACCCTAACAACTGGTATCTGTCAACAGGTTTACGATTACGAAAATGGAACGCTCACCGATTACGTCACAACCTTTCTTAATGGCGAAACCAGCTTCGGCTCCTATTTTGAGCATTTTCGCCAATGGTATGCTCAAAAGGACAGGTAAAAACAAAGCATTAAAGTACCTATACGTATTCGCGTATTCATAGGAGAAACAAAGCTAGCGTCTTGATGCTATGTTTATCTCGAAGCTATAATAATGCCGGGTTGTAATGTCTAGCGGAATACCGAACTTTGATATATTTATTACTTTCGCCTAGAATGACGATTCTTCTACAACAATCCTAGGGAAAAGTTGTCTATAACTGTCGTTACTCTTGTCGCGTTTGCGATATCGTAGGTCGCGAGCATTTGCGACAGCCGCAGTGACGGGCATCAATCAACAAACGAACGCGAATAGTGTAGAACTTTTCCTTTAATAGACAATTTCCGACTTCTCGGAACTTACTCTCAGATTGATGTCTCCGATCTCGGAACTCCGACCGATGTCTCAACAAATAAGTCTAGAGTAAACAACGGAGGAACGTTGAGGCACGAAGAATACGCCTGATAACTAAGGATTCGGGAACCGGAAAATACTGGCAGAATAACGACGTCAAAATGAATTTGCGCTCAAATGATGTGAATGAATATGCTGAGTCCGTTTTCCAAGTTAAGGTTCCCAGAGGCTTACGAAGCCTACCAATTAAGCGACGTAAGTATGCGCTTAACAAACTAAGTTTTAACGTCCTTCCGTATTTTTTGCAGGCCTAACGTATTGTTTTTGACCTATGAAAACATGAAACAGGACCCAGTCAAAGAGATCCAGAAAATTATCGCATTTTTGGGATTGCCATGTCCCGAGCTAAGGGACCCATCTTCTGCTAAGTTTCAGCACGTTCTTAAGGAGAGTGGCATCGACGCTATGAAGGACTATGTTGAAGAGAACTACAGAACTGCTTTTGCCGGAGCTAGTGAGACTGGATGGTGCGTGTTCCGGAGCATTTCTGACACATTGATTCGCCAGGCGTGCATTTGTTTTATAAAATGCGAGGCGCATATATGCATATACCATTGAAAGTAGGATCATACACAGAATACTCATAAAATTTGCCACGCAAAAAACCTTCGTATGAGGTCTTAAAGGGTTTACTACTGACATTACAGGAAAGCACGTTCAGATTACCCATGCGATCGCGCGCCCCCTCCGCCAGATTGCTTTGTAAGAAAAGGAATCGTAGGCGACTGGAAAAACGAATTTTCCTTTGCAGATTCGAAGGCGATAGAGGGGCAAATGCTCCGAGCTTGCGAAGGATTCGCCAGTGTTCAAGACATTTGGGACGATAAAGTCTGGAGAGACTGCTGACAAACTTCAGCGTATGTGTAACGACCATATTCTTAAAAGTAAAGCTATTGACAGATAAAGCGAACTCACTTGTTGACCGAAAACGCTGTAGCTGACTTGTGCATGTGAGGGACTGGTCGGATTGAATAACTATAATTAATTCTAACTTCTTTGCTTCTGGTGGTATCGACCCAAACGATCTTATCATATGAACCTTACATTTTAGAATACCTGCGCAATGGTGTGTATAAATCCGCGTTGCAAAAATGTCTTTGCTGCGCAGCTCCCATTATCCGAATCAGTATTTTATTACCGTTAGTAACCCATAAAAAATATAGAGATTCATTTAACCATTTTTAATCTGCCTTCACTAGGTTTTAAAACAAATAGGTTACGAGGTTTTCCACAGTATTGCCTGTTATCGCTACGTTATAATTGTTATACTACCAGTTTGGTACCTGTGTGATATAAAATGGGAATAGTAAAATATGCGAGCTGCTTGCCTGTCGCCCTTTGAGGGCAGTATAAATACAGTAGCGCACCAATGCCAAGTCCCTTTCGTAAAATATACGAAGCAAATAAAAGTAGCTTTTATAAAGGGTCTGTTTCCTATATCTATGGATGCCTTTATAGCCAATGTTATTAATTAAAAGTATAGAATATTAAAATACGTTGTCGATGTAGTGGTTTAAATTGATATCCATCAACATGATACCGAGCTCTCTACTAATGCATGCGCCATAGAGCCTTTAATAATAAAGACTACCACACCTATTCAACAAGACCATCCGACATCCTGTATGAGAGGACGATTAAGATTAAAGTTCAAGATTAGTGTTATGGGTCGTTGGGAAAACCTCGGCCTGAAGTACTTGATAGCTTCCGACTCTGGAAACCTTTAAACACGTCTACAAAAGCTGTTAGCACCTCAGATACGCATAAGTCAATCTATTATTATTAGGGCTCTGCCTGTCTCTGACTCGGGGCATACACGGCACGGATGCTTCGGAATGTCATACCGCATTTTTTTCCGTTTAACTTATCCATATTTTAGCTAAGTAAGTGATGATATTTTAAAATTACTCTGTTCGAGCCATCCAAATATTGACCAAATGCGAACGATTTTTATATTGAGACATCGGCTAACAGCGTAGCTTCAGGAATATACATTAATTATATTTAAGTAATAACTAATTATTCCTATGTGGATATACAATCTGTTGATACCTGCATCTTTTCATAGGCAAAAAAATAATGAAACACTTAAATCACAGTAACCAGCATTCCCTAAAGTCCTGAAAAGAAACTCTGCCTTAGCAGAAATAAGCCTAATTAGGTAAATTTTCTAAGCTGCAATTGTACTGTGTCTTGCTGAAGTGCCTCGTCACGACGCCGGTAGGAATCAGGCCCCGAAATATCGCTGCAAAGATAACGATTGCGGTAACCGGCCATACGACACATTACAACGTTGGCAATACTGCCAAATGACAACTGTAATAAATTAAATCAAGTACTTTTTTTTGCATATACCTATATTATTTGTACAAAAACTTACACTTATTATTATCTTTAGACCCTATTACGTTTACACAGTATTGTATAACCGTTATCAGAAGCTTCCGTATTAGCAGCGTTCGCAATGGCGTCGAGATTGACTTCGCTTACTATCATCTATAGTGAGAAGCATTCCTCTAGAGACTTAAACAGCTAAAGTCTAGTTGTTTTGTGCTTTCTTTAAATTATTATTATTCTATTAAAGGATTCCGTCTACATTTAGTTGGATCACTAAAAATAAATAGGACGATATTGTTTTTGACGCTTAAGGACGTATTTCTAAACGTCGCTATTTGCAAACAAACAGAACGCTTAAAATGGCCCAACACTATACAAAGAGAAATGTTGCGAGCTGATATTATACATGGGTTATTAGACACAAAAACATAGTCAGCACGGCAGCATTTCCTGAACAATTGAATGTGTGATGAAACACGATGTGATTGAAAAAAGTTTTAAGTATGAACTTTGAAGGTAATCAGTCTCCGACAATGTCACACTGTCCTTTCGTTATAACTTAGCATCGATCACATATACATAACGAATATTTCCAGCGTGCAACCTTCGGATACATAGGTCTGGATTACTGGTGTAAACATCAGCGCTAGTTTTTTTTTCTATATGTATAAAAGATTTATTTACATGTCCGCGCAGAATTTCGAATTGTACTCAAAGCATAGCACATACTATAAATATACGTGAAACTGATATTATCTCATTCGAGTACACGTTGCGGGTTTTCCAAAGGCCTACCTTTTGAATATGCATGCGTAAGTTATCGAATTAGTAAGAGCTTCAAGCTAAACCATTAAGTTTTATGACTGCAAGTGCCGCGATTTAGGTATGCAACTTAGCAGAAGTGGTAAGTATCAACTTCATCATTAGTAATTCGAACAAAAGAATATCATGCATCGCACACAGACACGAACCTAACGTGGTTTAAGAAAAGGAATGGGGGTGCAGCTAAAAAAAACAGGTCGCCGTAATACAGATGAACGATGCGTAACCAAATGTATACCCGTTTGATAATAGTTATTTCCTCATGTTCTGACAAAGATAACGTTTTAGGCAAAAACGTTTTCAGACATAACGCGCCGTTGGCGCTAGCGTCGTCCGTTAATTATTCTAGATATATACGTATTTCTGCACATTACATTACCACATGTTACATTGAATAGGCAGCTATGCGTGCGCACACGTTATAACCAAAACTCATTCAAGCCATATGCGAAACGAAGAGATTGGCTTCACGTAAGCGTCGATGAACGGGATGTTTGGAATATCGAACGGCCATTGAAGATACGAACCGTAGGCGGATTGCTAGCAGAACCTCTTTTATAAGAGCGTGTGTTTTATAGACATTTTTCTAGTGAAACATCTGATACTGTTTCATTTCCATGAAGGAATAATCGTAGTGCTTTCCGTGGTTCGCTGCTGTGAGCGCCAATCTCGACGAACACAAATGGTAGTGATGTACGCGTCCGCTGTCTTGACGCTGTTTGCGATCGCTCCAACTGCGCATACTGTTGTCGAGGGCCTGGTTTTATGTAAATGACAATTAACATAGAATTGCGGTTAACTAGAGCCACGCTATGAGCATGCTCCTACGATACAGAATTTCATCGAGAATGAAGACAATTTCGAAACTACTAGGTGATTTATTGGTGCTTAAAGGCAAATAGATTGATTGAAGTACATTTTGAAGTTCGCGGACACGGTGCTAATGTAGATTCTCTAGAGACCTGCAGAATAGTAAAAACGCTGATAGGCTCCCTTGATCATTTCGTGCAACGAAATGATAAGCTGAGTGAATATTTGAAAAACGGTAGAGATTAATTGCAGGATAGGCCCACTGTTGTTTTATTATTTACAGTATCAACATGTCTGGGTTTTAGCAATGGCCTTTCCTCAATTAATCTAAAAGCACGTCGCAGAACCGATGCGTGCAACGCTAAGAGTGGCAAGCGATTCTACCAAAAGTATCGACCAAGTTCCTCACTTAGATGTCACCTCTGACGCCAGCGCTTAGGAGCCCTCCGCTTACACGACATTTATTCCCAGAAAATCGGTAGGTACAATCAGTAAAACTGTGTCTGTAAACCCCGATCAGCTTCGTTAAAGACATAGACCTACGAATCTAAACTCATGACTGTACATACATTGTCATCCTAGTATAAGCCTAACTTGGGCAAAGTTTGCTGGTAAGTTTGTGCGTCATAACGAGCATTCTGGTTTCCTTCCAGTTGATACACAACCTAAAAAATACCGACCTCTATGTAGGTCGACTACGAAAGCTGATAAATGCAAAATAAAAAGAACTGCTATTTTATTAATACTACGTCTGGCCCGAGTGCTGGCTACACACTGCAATAGCCAAAACGACGGAGACTGTCTTCGAAATAGCGGAACACCTTCCTCAATATTCCATAAATATGACTCTAGTTGTCACTAATCGCCTGTTCTTCTTCTTATATCTTCATAGATATCTCGCTTGCAGGACTCAAGAGTGGTGAGATAAAGTTCACTGTGAATCACTGTTGTGATGGAAATCTTTAGGACAGAGATACGAGCTTAAGGAACGTTAGACTAATTAGGTTTTATTAATAACACAGTGCACAGAAATGGCAATAAATAAACCTATTCACCCTTGTTAGACGAACAGGAGGATTTTAAAGATCATTTTCTGTCGTCATCCGCATAGTTTCTAGTGGCGTATCCGACACTGATGACCTGTTAGATTGAATACAGTGCGATGTACCCATAAAACGAAATGACTGGAGTATTAAGTCTTCAATCGGATTCAACATCGCGCGGTTGTCAAAAAAGGTTCCAAAAGTTAACTTGCTGCGCTACAAGTTGACCATTGTCACCCAAACATTGTCGGGTTACGACTTCGTAGAGAAATACTAGTGCTCTGGCAGCGACGGGTTCAATAGCACCGGCTTCATGAAGACACCTAAAAACATCAACAAGAGAGGTGCTTTTAACAAATAAAAAGAGCCCCTTTTACTTTTTTAAGAGAGTGAGAGAGAGAGAACAAAAAAATGTTCACTTCGTCCGGCTACGTCCTTATCCACACGCTTTGATACATTGTGTCTGTTGAGCGAGGCAACATTTGGTAAAAATTTAACTGATTCCTTTAGGCGCCATCGACCACCATGGTAATGCGCCTGCAGTAGGACTGGTCTGAATGATTTGGCCGTCTTCTTAGCAGTAGCGTAATTTGCACTTAATTATAGTAGATCGTAAGACAGTGACATCCCCATAGTGTGGAGCGTCAGTATTCGGACGCTGATTTTGATACAATACCTTTTGAATGCAGCGTCGCAGCGACAATGAGAAATGGTGAAAAGGTTTGTCGATGACCCAGCGGGCTTACTATACCATGTCAAAGGAACACTAATTTCGCCCGGAGCGGCACGTATAGGGCAAAGGTCATGGTCCCGACAACATCGATCTATCACAGCATTAGACCCAAGTTCAAAGTACGATGACGCTGAATCACCGGGTCCGCACCACAGGGTGCCTGAAATCGTATTGCCAGAAAGTTGAGATTTCTTCAATCAATGATCTGATGACAAATTCGAATTTGCCAAAAATTTCCAATAGAATATTAGCATAAATATATCATGGTTCATGTACTATAAAACTCTACAATAGACGCCTTTCGTTGAGCAATACAGAAATCATTAGTAGATCTACACGAATGTGGGACTATATGAAAACGAACTTGTCATAACAATAAACAGACTAGGGTCTGCGGAGAACATTGCGAATCTACCTGGATACGTGCGAAAGTAGCTGACATTGCTCATAACGTGAGACGCTTCCAGCTTTCCACACAGTTGAATTAGGGTTAGCATTTCTTCAAGATTGGTCTCTCGAGCTGAGCTGCTTAGACGGCGCGCAAGCCATTGCGTTTCGTAGTCGTCCCTCAAATGAAAAATTCAATTTTTTTTACAATCGAATGTACGCATTATCTTCACGATGCCTTTTATACTTCAATAGAATCAAATCAATTTCGTATAGAGATGAGCTAGTTGTTTCATCTTCCGAAGGCCTTCAAGCCTCTCTTTCCTAGGGTGCTCATGTTTGCGTACAACTCTTCTATTGGATGTTTTGATTTTCACGTTTGATTCGGCTTGAAGACTCACACAGAACAATTCGATGCACAGCTCCGGATTTGCTCGTTTTAAACGTATCAAAACAATGACAAAAGTGACTTAAGTAAGTTGTCACTCACTTGGTCTCTGATAATCTACAGGCAGCTAGTTCTCCTGTACGTGTGTACCCTAGTTCAGCAACTGTAGTTCCAGACACCACTACATTCGTCCTATAGGAGCCTAACGGCCGAAGGTTCGCCCTTTCAGTAAACCATTGTCGAGAGCCGGAGCCAGCGTTCCCTCTTAAACCATAGCATTAACAAAGGAAGAACGAATTTTACAAGCTGTACATCTTACATCTGTACATCTACAGATAAATGCTTTTACTGCGCACACTGTTCGTATTCATTTGCATTAGTAGGGTCAGTTTGTAGTTAGCGGCTAAGTGAACAAACTTACCTGGGAAAACAGTGAGCAACTAGAACAAACAACACACACTCTAAAATCATCGTCAACATCGCCCTGATTTGTAGTGTTTTTACTCTGACGTCCGTCGCATCCTGAAAGTGGCCGACCTGTGTTATATGACCCTGAGCGAGGGTGCGGCATAGACGTACATCTGATAAACCAAATACAAATCTAAACGTTTGGCTAAAAGAGCTCCTCCCACCATATTCAACTACACACTATTATTTTAAGCCTGTGTCCATTATCGGCTGAGGCCATCCCCAAGACAGAATAAAGTTCACCTCTAAATATGACGTCAGTTTTTATCAACAAATGAATTGGATGGATGGTTGACTCGAGCAACTTAAGGCCTCAAATATGCAACAAAATTGAACAGTTACGTAGTAGCATACGCTAGAGGTCGCTGGCATTATCTTTTGATTAAATAAAGGGCAAGTATCGATCTCCAAACTTTAAATCTAATATCTAACATCTACATACACATACATATATTTATATATATATGTATGTCCTGATTCAATTTACCAGATACATGCAAATGATTAGTCCAATACAGGTCTATAAGATATTTTTATCCCAATCGACATACTTCGTTAAATAGATAAGTGATCAGCTTTAAAGGAAAGCAGCAGAAATTTAAAGGCAGTATATCATAAAACGTAAATGCGGTTAAAAAGGAAATCGTAAAGGATCGTGACGATAACAATAACCGGAACACAGAGACATTTAGCGAAAGAACCTACTGCATACGCTAGTGCTCAATCAAATGTGTAGAGTACATGCGATTACATCGTAACATTTTTTTTTTTAAAATTTTTTTTTTCGCTCGTGAAAACTCCGACGAGTTTTAGGCTTAGTTAGCTTCTCAGATGGATAACTTGAACTTTGAGAAATTCACACGGATTATTTAGCTCGAATGTCACTTTGTGTTCTAACAAGCCGTTCGGATATAAGCCAGACAAACATTACTTGCTAGTCTACAGGGTTCGTGAAAAAGTTTGCGTTAAGTTGAAGCTTAAATCAATCCGGTTTTTTATCTTATCCTAAACGTAGCACCTCTACATACGATCATACATTATATCATTTGCCGCTGTTCCCGGTACTATTTTCATTAACACCATTTACTTAGGAGAACATATGCGCTCTATTTGCCTTGGATAGGTACGAAGCTTGAAGCCGGATGTAGACATACCTTGTGTCGTGCTAGAAGTCCAAAGTACTGCCTAACATTTTACTAATTAATTATCGGAAAATAATAGAAATATATATATATATATATATATTCTGCTATTTCCTGCTCATATATATATACATTGCAGTACGCACTATTATTATACATAATCTTCTATCTATTTATTCGGTTGTTATCAAAGTATGGAGTTCGAGTGTTAGAAAGCGTTGAGCATTTCCCCTGCTAATATACTATCAAGATTTTGATAAAAATGATAATCTGTTGAAGAAATATTTGATACGTATGGCAGATGACAGCCTTAGATTCTTCGCATTTTCGCCACCGTAGTCTGTACAGTGTGGCATCGAGCGTTGTCTTACAATTGCAGTGGTCTACCTTTGTTGACAGAACACACAGAAGCCGTGATCGACGAACCAGAAGCTGCCCGCATATCCGCATTGCCAAACAGATAACATGGGTTTCTGTAAGCATACATTTTCCTTGTGCGTCGCCGATTCAGTTGCATCTAATGACTGATCAGACGGTCCGTGATTACTGTAAATGATTCAGGGTTCATGACGAGTCACAGTTCGACGCAAGAATGGGCCACCCGAGCATATCTACATTTCCATTTTGGTCCTGGCCATATCACAGGTAACCCATTTTCCATTTTTTTTTTACGTTATTCATTTGAGCGAGCTGAACAAATATGATACATACTGCAAACTTATGTATAAACACCCGTGCAGTTTAAGATGGCTTGGTTTTATTAGTTCTCAATGAAACCACGTTATTCACTTTTTCGACCCATTTTCGAAATGAGTGGACGTTTTCCCTTTAAAAATACCCTAATTATACATACGTGCACGCCCAGTGAGAGATCTTTCACCGAATATATGCAACGAGCCGTCACGATTCTAAGATAAAACTCATATTCATAAACCCCTCACATAAACCCACCAACTTGTCATGGTGCACTGTAATTCGCCTGTTGAAAGTACGAAAGACCGATGTCTGCTCGTGGATCTAGTTCCTGTCGATCTCAGCTCGAACTAGGAAATATAATCTACATCGATTAGCTCTAAGCCTTGTGACTGTGTAAATATCCTGCATGCTTCGGTTTTCGCAATGTTAAACGTATTTCGCATATATTTGATGAACGGCGGAGTGTTGGTCAATAGGTGTATTAGATGGTTGGAGTTCTTACGTGGAGGCCTAGCGCCATTTTCTAGAATGTGTGCTTTATTTAGCATATTCCGGACACCTAGTACCTCCTAGGAGACTAGGATACCGTATGTATAAGTCGGCTCAACGTTCAAACTAACTAGTTTGATCGCTGTTTTGACTGATAACGTTTGCGGATTTTTTTATTGTGACAATTTTTTCTAGCTGTGTAATCAGAGAAAGATTTCCATGTTGCCGGGCTTCAAGCGCAGATACACAGAGCGACTTGTCAGTTTTTAGGATAGCTCCATTCAGACGAAACGAATCATTGCTAGGAAGTCTTCCCCTTCTTAACTTCTATGCCTTTGTCTTCGTCTTTTTAATTTAACGACTCAACTCGACAACGCAGTCGTTCAGGGTTATTGAATCTGCTTTTGAGAATCAGGGTTGAATCTGCTTTTGCTGTTCATGGCGAAGTCGTCCACATATAGGATCATCTTCACGAAACGTTCTCGTTGCCTGATACGTAAAGGGAAGTCTTTGATGGGAAGTATCAAGAGTAACTGACAGAGATGAACGGGTTCTGCTAGTGACGTCGCTCGTTTGATTTCGACTTTATCTGCGACACCATCAGCAATATATATATTGTCAAGTAATGAAGTTACTGTCAACGAGGTCTTGTAGTAAACCTAGCACGTTCGGAAGGGCCAGTCATATCAGCTCTTTTAGTATGACGGTTCTCAAGCCCGGATCGAGAACTACCTTGAAATCTACGATCACTTTGCAAAAAAGCTGACTTAGTTTCGTCTCTGTTTTGTTTCCGAAAATCTCGCAAACCTTTATTGTTGATCTACCAGCACGAAACTCATACTGGTCGTTCGGCAAGGTTGCACAGTACTCTGGCAAAAATAAACTGCCAACTGCTGTACGAGGACATCTGACACAAGTTTATAGATGTAACTTGTCTTTGCGATTCCTCTCCGTGATTTTGGGTCCGTGTGGTCCTTTTTCGTCTAATAAGGATAATCACCATTGTACAATTCTTCCTGATTGTTGGAATCTTTACCTCAATCATTAAATAAACTAGCTCAGCGAACGTTAGCATTATGTGCTCACCAAGTAGCTCGTCCGGCCCGCACGGTTTGAGATTGGGAAACCTGAAATTTTTTTTAAATCATTCTGGACAACACGAAGTCTCGTTCCTGCTGTCCACTTGGCGTCTTATGATGATCGACATCAGTAGTGGTAGTATGACGTCTTGAGCTCAAAACGTCGCCAAAGTAAGTTCCCTGGAACTCTAGCAAGACTGGGCAACCTCTGACAAAAATCTGGCAGATCTAGTGTATCGGAGCTACACATAGGGGGCTTAAAAAGGAGGCTTCTGGAACAAGTTTTATAGATTCGCTTTACATTACTAACCAATGGCCCAAAGTTAGGCTAAACTTTTTTTAGCTCCTCGACCCGTGATTCTTCGAGCTGCAAGTTCTAAAATCGCGCCATTTTAAAACGAACGTTTTTCGTATTTTATGTTAAACGGCGTGCTAACTGAACAACCTAATTTGCTTTCAAATCTCCTTTAGCCTTCAACAGCTTCATCATGTCAATAAATAGTCAGTGACATTTTCTTCGTGACATTATTGTTTCATTCATTCATTTATTGAAGCCACTTTACGACATATCTACTTATCTGGGTTACATATGATACTCAACGTCAAAGCGTGTGGGTTTGTTCGATCCAAAATAACTCCTCAGTGGGTTTTGGTTCACCTCATTTTTATGTGTAGCTAAACCTCCTCTCTAGAAAAATCTGCAAAAAAAGATGGAGCCAATCGGGCAAATACATTGACCCCGTTATAAATAATATATGACTAAAAAAAAAAAAAAACATCTGTAATATGATATAATTAGACTGGAAGTGGCTAAGCTTAAACAAAATATAAAGATTTAATTTTTTTTTTACCTGAATGAATGAAGTAGAGTCTCGAACTGAGCATCTGGATTATGTGAGGAGAAAAAGAGGTTTTTTAAGCAACATTGATAATCATATCATAATTATCTGTGATATACATAGTGAACTTGTTGTTGGCTGCATCTGTCTCTAATCCCGTTTGAACTTCAGCTTCAACATGCTAGATATTTTCCACACCAAAAAGAGCGCTTCAACAACTTAACCGATCATTGTATAATATAGCCTCAATCGAATTAACTCCCTTCGCGGACTCTACGATTACTCATAAATCAAAGATGCACAATACAGACATAAAGCCCAAACGTTTAGCTATTCAAAATTCACTCTCTTCGTTCACTCCTATTCACCCTCATTCACTGTCTTCGTCCATCGAATGGAAGTCCACACACGCACATATACTTCCTTTCAGATCAGATAGTTGATGACCTGCCACTAGCGAAACAGGCTTACTAGTTAGATGTCAACCTTGCAGTTATATGTTCTGTTAAACAATCGTATTCGTAATTATTGATGCAAAAATCGATCGTAGGTACTTTCTACAGTGGAAAAGCCTGCGTCAAGTACGAAGTTTATTTTTCACTGCGTTCTGTGGAAAAACCGCTTTCGGTTGCAAGAAGGAACGTTCGTAGCGTCGAACAATGCTTACGTACGTATCGCGGAACCGTAAAATCTGTAAATGGGGCCTGTAAATGCTTTAGTGGTATCATAATTCTACTTAATCTGCGCTAAATTCTAGCTCGGTATAGCCTAGCTAGAGCAACTTGTTAGAATCTGCATCGGCGACCCGAAAGAAATGTGTTTAACCGAGGTCTACAACACGCATATCCACTATGTCATCGGGCCGAATAGCCCTACGCATTAGGAACTCGTTTAGAGTAAACGAATCGTTTGCCAGAAAGGATCAATGAAAGGTGACAATATGTTTATTTTGTAGTTTGGCTCAGTAAGAGAAAGCAGCAATTATATAGAGTTGCGAAAAAGCTAAACCCTATCATTTTTACGTGGGACCAGTAAACGTTATGAATGGTGCCATCTATTCCTTAGTTCCACTGCGCATAACGAACCGGCTTTGGTTAGTCTAGAACGTGTATATGCTTGATGTAGCCCCGTAAACAGTAATTTTTAAAAATTTTATTTGTCTTTTGCGCAGAACTGATTCCCTAAAAACAGAGCCAGAGGCAAAAGGAGACCTGGGCTTTGTGGTTACGTTAGTTCATATAAATTGTTACTCCGTCATGTAAGGTTCATGTGCTCTGTTATATTCATATATAAAAAGGTTAGAAAGGCAAGTTTGTGTGTATACTAGAAAGTGTAAGGAAAAAAATTGGTTGGTTTGGGACATTTTATCACTCAACAATATTTTCCTAGGATACCGCATACCATACGCATACATAAAGATATATACAAATTGGAGAAATCTGTATGTCTGCTTATTGCCACGCTATTACACAGTTTAAATTAGACGGAGCTATTGAGAATGCCTCAAACTGGAAGAGTGGATAGCAGTTTCTCAATTTTGAAAAGGAATCCAATCAGGCTGAAACTTTGGCTACCCTCCGTCGCGATGACATGCTGAAATCTGCTGAAAAACCGTTATCGCAACATGCTCCTAAATAGACCGAAGCCGCTAATTCGGTAAAAATATCTCAATGAACGACGAGGTTATCCTGAGGAGCCAATTGGGCAAAATTTGCTATACTAGGCAATATGCCATAAAGATCTAGTACTGGTCAGGTTTATCATCGAAAAGATGCATGCTGAGCCTAACAATGGAGGCCATAGCTGCTGTATTATTCAAGCCATAGGCCTGGAGCTGGTCTCTTTAGCTAAAATACCTTGCAAAGCCTATAGGGCTCGTGCCGAGACTATGGGAAAATATGAAACATAGCCTAAGCGAAAATACGATACAAGACGTGTTGGAAATCTTAGTTTAACACTGTCTGTCCGTTCAGGATGCCACCGTGCGAGATATGTGCAATAACCTTTATCAACATAACACCGCTACGTTGTCTGTGCAGGTTTGGTCGATGTTTGAGGCTGAAGTAGCATATATTGGCAACAATTTTTTGGGAGCCCACTTCTTTTAGCGGCAGGTTGGGGAATGGTCGGCAATGGGGCTGGTTGTCACGGGAACGCTGCGCACGCCTAAGCAAGCAGCTACGGAACTGGAACTTCTCAAAGTGGGTTATCTGCAGCGAAGACGCATCTTGCCTTTTCAGCCTGAAGGCCTTTCGTTTTTTCGCAGGGCTCAGGAGACTCGGGACGCACATGGCATTGAATGGAGAATAGAGCCGGAGCAACTGTTCTCAAGTATGGAAGACATTAAAACCCTCGAGCTAGACATTGATGAGGGTCGTATTATTAACTTCATGAAAAAAATGCTACGCTCTTTCTGAGCGGGTTGGCGCAGATCGGACGGTATTCAATAATCGAGCCCACATTCGAAAGGGAACATTTGTTTTCTTTCGCCTAACGCCGTATGACACGAGAATACTTTAATGATACGTTTCAAATATCTGTCGGTCGCTTCATTCTAACCTCGCGACCTTGTTGGCTGAAAATGCTCGAAATTTTCCACAAACTGGGCACTCTAGATGAAAGCGCTAATTTTTGTCGTGGACGAAGTACGAAAACAGTTTCTGAATGCCCCACCAATGGCGGCCAGCCTCATGCTCAGCTATGTGGCCGACGTAAGTCTCGATATGAAAAGCTTAACTACGCCATTGTTGGAAGTGGGCGCACGATTAGACCTCGCGCGCGGGGATCACTATGCTATCGAGCAGCAATTCTAACTAAGGAAATTACATGACGGGCACGGTCGTAAGCTCGCGGCGGAAGCTGCTGGTGATGCGGCCCGTCAACAGCCTCTACGTGGAGCTGATGACAGAACTGACGGAGAAAACGACGAAGGATTTATACTTCTAATTAATCCAGGACTAGGTAGGGTTGACATCGAAGCAAGTGACACGCAAGTTGTCTTTGTTTGTCCAAGGGAAAAAACAGCTGCGCTAGCAGTTGGTGTTCCTCTTTGTGACAAAGCTACGACACTACCCCGATTGCTTCCCTGTGGGTGGAACAAGCTTTGGGCTGCGCCTATCCTTAATTGTATCTTCGACTCGATATGTGGAGAGCGGACATGTCACTGGACTAGAAAAACCTAACTTAACGCGATGGCCCAAACGGATTCTACGTCTCGAATGTCTCGTTCCGTGCAGGTGCCCACCGGAAGTAAGTTAAGAGGCATATGTTTAAATCGAGATAGAAAATTGCCCATATTTGAATTAGGAGGAAGTAAGGGGGGAACGTTATACGAGAAGGCCATTCGCAGCAATTCTCAAAAACAGTTCTCTTCTTATGTTCAACGCCCCGCAGGAATTTTAGCGTTAGTCAGTGACTGATGGTTCATCGAACACGTAGTAAAAATTAATTGAATACCGAAGAAATAATAGCACTTAATTTAAAATCAAATTTGTAATATTAAGCTGTCTCCAGCTATAGTCTTCCTTTAAGCTGATATGGTTTCTTGCTTTTGCTTCTTTTGAGCATTATTTCGAAACGGCTAAAAAAAAAAAAAAAAAAAAAAAAAAAGAAAAGCAATAATGAAAGGCATCGCTATTATACTGATGTTATTGTAATACGTACCCTGTTTATGTACTGGATGTGCGTTGATGGCAATATGGTACAATACCGTATGTAATATGCAAGTTTTTTAATAAGCTCTAAATAAAATCTCGTTACGAAAAAGATAATAACAGGTTCTTCTTTCTGAGAATCAGACGACGATGGACGCCAGAATCAATCATTTGCTAATTGGTTGTATACAGAAGTATTTTAATGTACTTCAAGCTTCTTCGCTTCGTTATACGTCACGGTGCGGTGTGGGCACATTTGTCTGAACCTGAAAAATTTTTTAACCATTTGTTTTATTTATTCTTTCAGAACAGCCTATATGAAACATGTGTACTTAATAATATGCTAGCCGAAAAGTTACATCCATCCTAGTAGCCTATGGCGTTTCTATTCTCCCATCCTCGCAGAAACAGAGAAGACCTTGTGGCAAAAAGCATGCTGAAATATATTAATTCTGCAGTCGAAGATTTCACCGATTCGTAAAAAAGAAACTGTAACCCAGTGGTGAAGATTCACGCCCCAGAGGCTTTCGAGACAGTGTAGCTTCTGGAGCTGATCATAAAAACAATGAAAAAAAATGACCAAATACGCAACCCTAATATCAGTACGCACGACTGAAAACGACGACTTTCAACGATTCATAGTTGATAGGGCTGCGTCTAACCTTAACTTTACACATGCAAGTTAAATTCTTCGTTAACAGCAATCGAAGTTGAACGTTGTTAGTCTTCATGTCATCATCATTCTTCATTCAAACGGTATGAGCAATTTTATCATCAGTGCGCAGTGATCGATAATCGATGGTATTAATTGATCTGTCAGCAGGTCAGGTTGTCGGCATCCAACTGTGGACAATCGGACTGATCGATATACTCAAGCAAATACCATCGAGAATCTATTGTTTGGCAAACGCGTTACACCACACGCGTACGCTCTTAATTCCGCTTTGGAGAAAACTATTCTATCCAGTCCTGTGCGACAATCGTTCTGAGAGCAGCTGTCCTATCTGTTAACCTTGAAGCGTTCCTTATATTTTGAAACTCTATGACTATAACCGTAGTTACTCTGCTAAATTGTGATCCGGACCCAACGTTCCGTAGATGAATTAGTTGGTATAATTCGACGCCCTAGGTAAACTTGGTCGCCTAACCTAACCTGTTCCAGGTCATTTCGTTAACTATCGTCGTTGCTCAGTAGTAGTATTGCTATAATAAAAAAAAAAGATAGAGATTGAGAGCAGGTAGTTGCATTTGCATACTGTTTCGAGCATGTATGAACAACTGATTCATGTTCATCTTGCTATTACACTTGTATGATTTCTCTCGCTAGCAGTGGAAAGGACATATACATGTACATGCACACATTAAAATTACATCAACGAAAATGTAGCAGAAAAAATAGAGTACGTTGGAACAAGTTGATGGGCCGGCTCGTGGGCAGACGCGTTTGGGCAGCAACTGTCGCTGTCGTCATCGAGCAGGCACGATCGACCCGCCACGATGCTAGCCTGGACGCTAGGTCCCCGAAAAAATAGCTGTGATTCTCAATTAACGTAAAGCAGGGTAACCAAAACTAAGTTGAGCGCGACGTGGTTCTTTGTAGACGACACTAAATCGTTACATTACGAAGATACTGAATGCAGAGAATGCACAATAGTTAGACTTAGTAACCACCACATAAACATGAGTTCGCAAAAACCATTAGTAAATGAAAAAAAAAAAAAAAAAAACAAAAATGAAAAAAAAAACACGAGACGTCTGTCTCGTGTTGTAATCAGGATTCCATTAGGATTGGATAGAAAGCTTCTTAGCTTCCCTGGCAAAAACCGCACGAGAGAAGAACGAAATTAAGACTAGCTCCCACATGCGGGTATGCTGACCGCTCACGTTAGGCTTAGGACTTCTTATGGGTTTGTAAAACCCTGCGAACCTTAGTAGGGGTCTATATTTTACGAATTATGATTATGCCCACTGACAAATGAGTGAAACATCTTGGTCGGCAACGTTTCTACGGTTACAATGCTTATGAAAGAAACTATTTTGCCGTGAACAGCATATTGAAACAGTTGCGGTACTTATACGGAAAAATGGCTTGATCTAGCTAACGGGGCCAAGATAAGCCTTTCTAAAAACGAAAAGTTTATGAAACAAAAAAAGCGCATTTGAGAGAATAAAAATAGTCCGGGAAAGATTGGATAAAATCAATGCCTCATTTTCGTTTCAGGTTTGAGTCCCGGGCGACGCCGTTTCTTTGTACGTTACGTCATTACGAACTCAACTCACAGCAGACAACTCGCCTAAAGAGTTAAGCCGTTGACGGCGGTAATGCCTGGCTCGTGGTATAAGAGAGGGTCGAGAGGGAGAGTTCGAAACAAACTAGGCCCTTATAGCCACACTGCCATCTAACGGTGGAATATTCGCCAACGAAAACCTGCTTCCCATAGTGCGGGCGTGTTGATACGGTCTAAAACGTGCAAAAGAATCCGTTTTCAAAGCATATTTGTTTATTTATTGGTTTACTGGTTAACACACTCAACTACCTTGTCTTCGTACTCAAATAATTCATATTATAAATAGGAGGTAAAATTTTACTAAACGGGCAGCCTCTGTTCTATCTACTTTTGAAAGTGAAGGAACTTCATCCCTACGGGTATTATTAGCTTTGTATCGCCATCCAGTATCTAGCTGGAATCGAAAATGAGGTAAATAGACCACTTCAAGAGTCCTATGGCCTAAAGCGTGTTATTCACAGGATACTGACTGTCGAAAAAATACTTTGCCTTAAGAACAGTAAATCCAATAAAGCTGAAAATAAATCTGCGTTTATTTACTTCGATTTTGGATACGCCCACCCTGCACGCCCCCAGACCATCTCTGTTGTGCTTCTTAATAGAACTAGCATTTAAATCGTTATTTCAAGGAAGAGAATTTAAATTTCAACACAGCTATATAGGTAGGGCGGTACGTCGCACTATGATACTTGCATCAACGTACAACGGTTTCTGAAATTGTTTATCTCCCAACTATTAACAACTAAATTTTATCGCATTCAGGACATACGGCAGCCAAACTGGCACCACTTTTGCTAGCACAGAGTAGTAAGTTGTCCAACAACAATTAGAAGGCGTTAAGGACTGAGTACGTTAAGCCGATATCGCGTCTGTTGCGACTGGCACTGAAAAATTCCTACTTTTGAGTGTTATGCTTTTTCGGTACTTGTTTGCCCCGTTAGACATTAATTAGGAAGGTTACCGAAGTGAGACACGTTACATTCGATGAAATACCATGTCAGAGACGCGTTGGCTTGAGTAGTGAAAGCAATTAGCTTTTTGTTTTTTGGCTGAAAAGGTATCACCATAAAGACTATACAGTAAATTTCGTCTTAATTTAGTTGCTTTACATTGTAAATGCCGTGCAAAGTTGTGCAGAGGGTACCTCTGAGAGCAGATGCAGGCTATAGGGTATATGGAAGACGAAATTGTCTCGTGTATACGGAATCCAGCGAATTCCCGAGATGAATCAGGTTTATAATGTCGAGACGACTATATTGTAGGTGTATTTGTATTAATATATTTCAAATGTTTGCCCTGTTTGCTGCATGTTTTAGTGGACAGAGAAAAAGCACACCGGGTAATCCATCTTTTTTTTTTTTCTATGGGATGCCCATTAAAGAGAATCTAAAAGCAAAAGTAGATTTTTTACGATTTTTTTGGATGTACTGAAAGAGTCATCCTCAACGGTTTCTATATCTCATCAATACGTTATCCACCTTGATTACAATTTTCATTCATTCACTCAGAATACAAACTAAAGTACTCTAATGTCCGTTCCTTCATTAACGATTAACTTTAACGATGCATTAAGTGTAAGCTCGCTAGGCGTCACTCAGCTATGCGCGATACACAAAGGTCCAGCGGGATTAAGTTTCAATCAAACGAAAAGCTCCAAAAAGTTTAAAAGACGCAAAAAGTCTCAGAAAGGCTAATTGTTAGAGCGCGTCCGGGCGGTTTAACTTACAAGTGATATTCTCCTCTCCAAAACGGCTGTTACAGTATGTATCAAAAGTCCAAGCGTATTAAGAATAGTACTATTTTAGTAGCATCTGCTTGAGCTAAGCTTTGGTGGGCAGTTTGCCGTAGTGGGCATGCCTTCATATGCTGTTTTTGGTCCTAGAAGGAAACCAGTGATTTAAAATAAAACAACAAGCTCATAATGATGGATTAAGACGGCTGACTGAAGATGATCCATTGTCTGATATCTCGCCCAGGGCGACGCATCAGCGAGATGACAAGCTTCTTGGGCCGCCTTCAATTTGACAACGTAGCGCGTCGCAAATGAATATGTTTCTGTCAAGGAAGCGGAAACCGGTTCCACTGAAAGCAGTTTGTACCGGGTTTATTATTGATGCGGAGCGTTGTTAAAAGAGAGCCCAACAAATCTTGACATGACAACGTCTGATTCATCATTGCTACCACGAAGGCGTTCGAAGAAAATCGAAGAAGGCATCTAAAACAAGCCTTTCAGTGGTTTAGAACCCGAATCGCCGTTGTAGTTACGCCAAACAGTGATTATATTGAGAAGACATAACCGTCGGGAATGACGTTTAGAGCGCATATGAGAAAAATGTATTGGAACATCTATTTTTCTTGAAAATATAGCTTTACAAAAAACTCATAAGAAAAAGCCCCAGTTTGGATGGCCCATGATGTAAGGAGATTTCAACGTTTGAACGCATGATAAGTGTCAGAGTGCTATAACGATTATTGTTCAAACAAAACGCATTTCGTCTAACGTACATACAAATCTTAAGGTTGGCAATATATTGTTTCTGATAAGTTCTGATTAATTATTCTGTAATTTAATAGCATCCGAAAAATTTCTGGACCTTTACTATTTATGCAACAAGAAATGCATCTTTTCAATGAAGAATTGGTGAAATCGCATTGCGATACTCTCCGAAAGTTCGAATTCCCTTAGCGATGTTCGGCACACGTTTAGAGATAGACATCAAAGACATAGATATAAGCACTAGCTCTGGTTTGAGATTGTGGGTAGGCAATAGAGAGGAAAGAAGCCCAAGTTACCTTTTGCCAACTGTACCACTTATGCCCGTCTCTACTGGTTAGATGCAGACCTGAACTACAAAAGATTAGTGCCTATTTGGCTTTTTGACCTCTACCTTTAAGCCCATTTGTATTCGACTAACTTGGACAGCGCGTTCACTTCTTTTCTCGCCCTCGCTGTAATCTCACATGGCGGCAAATGAAAAGTAGGGGAAATGTGGCCTGCGCACACGTATTAGAAGCCAAATAGATCTGTTTAAATGTTTATCCTATTCCTGGCCATTTACCATTGATGGACCGTCAACCAATATGGAGCAGCAAAATGTTCAAGAAGAACACAGTAAGGATTATCCTGCTTTGTAGAGATGCCATTGAGGCAGCACCGGCTCTTTCGTGCTATCCAACTGCTTCGACCCGTACCCTGACGGAAAACCTGACAGGACCTTAAACTAATGTACTGTTAGCTCGTTAACAGAATATGAACTTTCGATTTTAATCTTGAAAAGATTTTCTATTTATGTGTAGAAAATCATTAGGTGTCGCCTCTTACCTGACTATTACCCTTTGTAGGACTCTAATTAATTTCGCGGGCCAACAAGAATATCAGTGTTTCGGTTGGGGAGGAAGAATATTGGATATAATATATTTGATTTGGTCCCATCTGCTTGTAATGGCCATTATCTTTCTTGGGAACAAATTTTCTTCTTACTTGTGTTGAAAGACAACAATATTGAAATAAAACAGTATGAATAAGATCTCGTAAATGTCTTTACCTTGTTCAAACACTGAAATAGTTAGATGTAAATATTTTCAGCGTAGATCCCTTTCAGATCGTCCGAAATGATCTTAACTCACAAATACGGAATTCATTTTTTTGCAACTGGAAATACTTAGGATCATTCTATTGTTATTCGCGAAAGCTGTTAGATGTCAAAGAAGAAATTAGATCGAGCGCTGGCTTGAGCAGCAAACCCAGTGTTTTCTAGTTAGATGACCATCTGCCACCAAGCTAAACATTTACGCTTTACCCACCTACTAGCTAACTTTTCCAGCTAAATCTATGAATGCTTGCTTACATAGTTACCCAATAACTGACAAACTCGTCTATCTAGCACTCACATTACCCCGCTAACGTTATCAGCCAATCCCATGAAGCGAAGGTATTTTTCTCATTTTTTCCCAGGTTCTTCTATGACCAGGCTGCGTTTTCTCGACTGGGTCAAAGTAACTTGGGAGGGTGCTTCTAACTACGATTTCCTGAAAACATCTTAGGGCACAACCAGTAATGAGCGTCAATTGATGAGAGCAAGCGTATTCAAAACGAAACGACAGCGGGGCCAGGTAGAAACAGTTCGGTACCCGTTCCACTACAGTTGATGAAGCGTCTGCACTGACGAGTGAAAGCAACATGTCGTACTTTGTTAAACGCTTCGCTATTTTTGTTTGAATAGATTGGCAAAGAAAAAAAGCCCTGGCTACTTCCTTCGAAAGTAGCACATGAACAATTCGTGAAAGATCACTATAAATCTAATAGTATATAGATCATAGAAGTAGTGCCTACCTATAAAGCACAATTCAAACGAACGGTAGCACCGCTCCCTGTAAATTTAGCCATCATCAACCTATATAGATTTCAGCTATTTCAGCTATACGCTTAAATTAATAGCTGATGGTCAGGCCTGTTCGGCTTTAGAGCAGAGGTTGGAAATTACCCACTACGGACCAGCTATTGCACGTATAGCATATCCAGTCTTTGGATTCGCAAAATAGGAAATCTTCTAAACAAGAACATGTATATTTAAAGCGAGAATAGTGTTGTACAGCTTCAGATGAAATACATCATAGAATTACGTAGTGATCGGATTGCCTGATCAGTTCTACGCAGCACTCCGTGATGCCGTTACGTTGGCTTCACGTACGGAAAGTATCCCAGTTTGCTGGAACAATTCGCTCGTTCTAGATATTAAAAACCTAGTAGAATAAGTGGACATGTAGAAATCATGTAGTCATAAAGCATGGTATGGCTGGATTATATAGCAAAGTAAATTCATTACTCCGCCAGGCTAACACAAGACGCTACTTCCTAACTAGCAAATTCGGTGTCAGAACGCTCGTGACGCTTTTGTGTTACCTCTTTTCGCGAGGCAACATAGTAAAAAAACTTCAAAATATATATTCCAGACTCCCGTAATTGACCCGTTGCTTCGGTGACACTTATGGCTGCCAATGAACACTCATATTGGTATATTTACACAGGGTAGCGAGACCCAGGGATAGTGATATTTTATAATAATTTTTAGCGATCCGGTCGTTACTGCCAAAATATCGATGACGGGTAGATGAGACGCTTGTAAGTGTTTGTTGTCGAAACCGAAATTTATGATTTTTTGCACAGTTTCACGTCCAGCCTGTTGCTACTCGCTTTAATTAACACGACTCTACACAACTGCCCATTAAGGAATGGGTTCGCCCTTGAACCTATCTTTTTACTTTTCAGTTTCTCTAATTTGGTGTTTAGCAACCCTAGTTCCAAACAGCTCTTTATCACGCAGGACGTTCCATCGCAGTGTTTAGTTTCAATAGATTAACCTGTAGCCGTTAGTGATAACACGTTCGAACAGGTGAAATTTTAGGCGTATAGTTTCTAGGGTGGTTATTTAAGGTTAAAACATGACAGTGCGCCACGCCCAAAACATGACTCCTTTTAGACATCGGGTTTTTTGTGGGCCACTATTTTAAGCCGTCCCTATCTAGGTTGATAACACCTAGAAAAATGTATATACGTGTATACAATTTTTCCTTCGTTTAAAATACAGAATAGACAAGAGAATTTCATAATCATAGCCATGAATTGCAACCGTTACTAAATACCATTGAGCATATTCTTATTATATTAAAGCTTGTACATAAACAGCATCGTGCTTTTCAGAGGTTCTCGAAACATTTTTATCAGGAGTGTCAGTTTTGCTTACTCTATATCGTCACTATGACGATTCCCATTAAACAAATGATAGCTAAATGACGGTCTTAGGTAGTGAATAAACGGTTTTACGTGACAAAAAAAAACGGTGGCCTGAAGTGTGTGTAGTTTTTTTGTTGATCAATGGAGGATTGCAGCTATTCTTTCTCATGTAAACATGTTGAATCTGCACTATAAATATCTCACGAGCAAACATATAAACGAATGAAAAAAATCATCAAGGTTGTCTATATAGCCAAAAAGAAAGAGACGCAGAGTACTTTAGATAGGGTATAATAACATCGTACACAATTGAACGTCGCCCATCGAGCGCGGATGAAACGGCGCCCTATGTATATAATATAATTATTCCAAAATAGAATTTTTAAATTAGGCAAATAGTTAGTAGACGAATACGGTGCTTCGAGGATTGTTTGCTCGTTCTGTTCGATCTTGCCACTCTGTGGTAATACAAAGTAGCAAAATCTCATCGAAATTTTATTGTTGCAAATTGCAAAGTACAGCGTAAATGATCGTCTTTATCACGATTTATCTTTATTCAACATGGCTTTAGTACGTGTTACCAACTGACCTTTTTCACCAATATATTTTCTCTGCGGTGTGTATTGACAATGCGTCTTGTTCTTCCAACAAAGTTCCGAATGATATGATGAGAAAGGCGCCTAGCTACTCAGCAGCTGAACTTCTATATGGAAGAAAATTCACTCATTATTCATATTGGTTACCCCAACAATATATACGTCCTCAACTTCCGCCGGCACGTGAGTGTCCGTGCCTACATTTTCCCGTCCTAATGCCTTGTATTGATATATGCGGATGCGGCCCCAGAAGACATATTAGCAGTGTTCTGTTCACTAGCTTCGAATATAGACGAGTTTTAGGGCAAGGGGCTAGAAATTAAGTTAAAAGCGCATAGAAAGACAAGTAATTGAACAAGTAGCTTTCCCAAATTACGAAGAGACAATGAAAAGTTGAGGGAATCACAGTTCTAACTTAAAGGTGGTTGTGACAATTGGTATAACTTTGGAAGACGTCGCTGCACCATAGGAAGCTTTTGTAAGCCGGTTCAATGATTTTTGACACGATGTTCCGCTCACCTATTGAAAATCACTCTGCGATGCATTTTGAAGTAGCAGTAACAGGTTGATCCCTACACGGTGCGCTTGTCAGGACGATTGCCGATCTTTAAGCCGGGACAACTTGCCCCACATCACGGAATCTATCTGTATGAAACCATATTCCCAGGTCGGCTAATCCCATTGCGCGGCGGTGGCATTAGATGGCGGGCTGAAACATTCGGCTGAAATTGTTTTATGAGTATCACTAGCGTCAGTATCTTAGCCTAGGCTAGCCTGGGAACACAAGCACGTACAGATCCTTTCTCATGTTTCCGATTTCGAACCCATTTAAATAAGGTACAATTTTCTAGCCGCCGTTATATATTTAATCCCGCCTGCAGATTTAATATATGGCATCGATGAGACCGTAATGAACTGTTTCTAAGAAGCACAGTTGTATAGAGCAACTTACGAATTGAAATTAGCTCACAGAATCTATTATATTATTATTGTGGAAACGGAAACGTGGACAATGTTTCTTCTAATATCATATAATAGTTATTATTGTCGATTGGGTGGTAGCCATATTTTGTCATGGTGGGCCGCAACCTCTTTTCATTGGTATTATTTGGAACATGACAGAACAATGAAACTTATAAACGCATTAGATATGTCTCGTGTGAATTTGCATACGTTTCAATTAAAAAGAAAAGGAAATCCATTCCGCCGATGGTCCCACCTCGGGTTCTATTCTAGCAAGTTTCTAACGAGTCCTATTTCTAGCTACGATTCGTCACCTCCACAAGAATATGGATATATTTTGTATGAGCTTTATATCGTAACCACTCGAACTAAGAGTTCTGGAATTTTCTGTCCACTCTGTTAGAGTTGTTGAAAGGACGGATGACCACAACTCCAAAATATAGCAAATATTAAAAACGAATTGTTTTTCGTAGCATATTGTGTAGACGCTAAATTGTCAGACAACCTTCGCCCAGCCCCATGCAATTGTTGGGCATTAGTACGTTTCATTATTATGACATTCGCTTCGTTATAAACGTACTTCTGCTTCTTCTGTGGTCAAAAGCTTGCGGACCGGCCGGGGTATCGACACAACTGGGTAAGAATTAAGTTCTCTTCCCTCCGTCTATTCCGAGGTCTTGCGGCAGATTTCGATCACGCAGACGATTACTGGTGCGCGTCTCACAGGTCGGTGGTGAAGTCTCGCGGCGGTGTTGATGTCCAATGTGCGGCGTGAAGTGTGCGTCTGCGTTACCCTTGCAGTTTACTTTGGTGTTTCCCTCGCAGTGTCGCGTATCCATCGCCGCCAGGCGCCGTTAGCGTCGGACGGCGTCACGGCGCGAACCCCTTTCCCACTGTAGCGCCTATACTCTTACAATGATAGACACAGGAAGCAAGCATCATTCTAAGCGGGCAGCCTATGACAGATGCTCAGGCAACTGTGAGAAAAGCATTCTTAGTTTGTCTGCATCTACACAAGCACATACGCATATAATAAAATCAGACGGTATGTCGTAGAGAAGACTATTGGCCCTGGTGCTTTCGATAAAACTCAAGTCGCTTGTCTCGCTACTGCTGCCGTCATTGTTGTAACATAACAACAACTATATTGTGAAGGAGAGGTGTCGTTTATATTGTACAATAGCTTGTGCGAGACATATGCGTGTGTCGTAATAGTGGACAGTACTGTGCATGGCGTTGCCGGAAGAAGTGTTAAAACATTTAGCTAGCTCGTAGAGGATTAACTAACATTGCTAAAAAAAAAAAGCCGGACGGCTATTAACACTCTGCCTCCTTCCACTCACCGCAATTGACAAGGTAAATTAATCAATTCTCTCAATTGTTACAAATAAACGTTCGTCTCGCATTCATTAAGTAATTGGCTGCGTACTCGGTAATATAAGCATATGCTCGTCACTTTTTTTTTGGTTAGTTGCGACACGCCCGTTGCATCTCCTTGGACTTTTTCTTCCGCGCAGGGTATCCTCACATGAAGCATACTTCTCTCCAATCATCTCCGAGCACAAATGAGACCCTGCAACTCAGCCATACGATGCGAAGCGATCTATACTTACTAGTAAACAGATATGGACATTGTAAAGTGACAGTAGCGGTGCCGAGATGGATTATTCAGAACGCTGTCAATAGTAAGGGAGCTTCGGCGTTTGAGTAACGGCTGATGCTAATGACTAGACAGACGAACTAAGAGGATATAAAAGCGTAGAGATGAAACGTATCTATGGCGACCCCGTACGTGATTTACTTGACGTGTTTCCTAATAGGTCTCGTGCGTTTGATATTGTTATAGATATTCCTCGTACGGCAACATCTTGTATACCATCTGACGTTTTCACTGGTCCCATCTAGCGGACGGATCTGAAAACGTACGATCGTTGGAATCGACAACTATTTGAAGGAGCGTGTTTTGCAAAGATGATTATCTCAGCTTGATTTTGCTTTGCAGCAGTGCGTGACACTGTGGTCAGGGTCGCAAATGCGGTGAGCACCTGTGTGCAAGCCAATTTTTTTTGCTAGGTCTTACAGACTGGTTGTCCTATTTTCGCTTTATTCTGCGTTTACTTAGCTGTATTTTTCTCGTTATTGTTTTGTAAAGAACGAGTAACTTGCTTATGTCGAAGTGAAATGAAATCCCGGGCCATTGTTTAACATATCTAATGATCTCATCACTCACACAAAATCCATCTAAATCAGGTGCTGGGTGTAAGAAAGTTTCCTGGATGGGTTATCCAATGCACCTGTTGGAGCTTGATAATTCATTCTGGCTTCATGCGCTTTAGCAACTCTCCGCTTACTAACGAATTTAGTAAATCGTAAACGTACTTATAATAAGCGTCCCACCATTACAATTTTAGCTTTCCAGCGTTCACGTATAGACATTAAGTTTAGCGTGCCAGATAGGTATTATCGACTAGATTTCAAACACTCTAAAATACCGAGGATGTTACTGAGCGTCGTATACCTCAAGATATCTATCCGCACCGGAACGAGGGCTGAGTGAAATACCATCATTTTCATTTGAAGTATTGTCTTAATTGTTTTTGCACGTTACGGCCACGATGTTGGCGACCGTGATGCTGCTGAGCTGTGTCAGCATGTAAATGATACATAGGACTGAGTCTTCGCCTGCTGTCGAACAGCGTTAGGAGGTGGCCGAATATACATACACTATCGAAGTTCTCGACCGCTATACCATTACGCTGTATGCAGAAGCTCCGAGCCACATTGACCAACCTGACCCATGTTTTTGTTCAGATGCCCAAAAGACGTCTTTAGTTCATGTTTGTTGCCTATCTATTATATGCTAATCTATTATCGTGTCTGGATAGTCACAGAAACTAAATTAGAAGTTCTAGTCGCTCTGGAAACCAAACGTCTTAAGCAATATTTACCGTACATAAAACGTTGACTATTCGGTAAGTTACCTACAAAAAAAAAAAAAGAGAGAGAAAATCATCAAATTAAATTAATGCGTTCTCTGTACGAGTTATTTTCGTCTCGGTATTAATTGTTACATACTCAACTTGGGAATCGATTCGCGGGCTTCTAAGGCATTTTACAATAATTATAGATCGTTTCATACACGCGGAATATCCAAGTCTCCTGCTAACGGATTCTATAATAGAAGGGGAAAAAGTTTTTCACGAGTGATTTCTATAGTTTCCTTAAATGAGCAAATGGTAACACGTATTTCGGGCCTTTTTTCGTCAGATGCAAATAGCATATCCCGTACGTATACCCCCTAAACGAACACGACATTACAGTTTACGCCTTCTATACGCCTAACGATTAACTTTCTTAGTCTAACCGCTTCGAGAAAAAGAGAAGTTCTTATCCACAAAAAAATCAGTACCTGTTATTTCATTTTGCTACAGTTATTTATCGTGAGATAGTACGACTGAAACTTAATGTCGATTCCACGTCTTTCCGCACAAAACACGAGACAGTTCATTGTAAGCTTTTTTTTTTTTTTTTTTTTCAGAGCTTGTATAACTTACTCAGACCTGGCTTATCGCCAAATGAAAAAAACAGCAACAACTTCTATACATTCTCTATGACAGTTTTAAGACTCTCGTGGGTCGCAAGGTGTTTCGCTTGATGCGCTAAGACAAGATCGGCGGTGAACTTTATCGAGCTTTGATCGGTCGTTGACGTCGTATTCACTGGTGCCGAACCGTCGAAGCTATCCGTTTCTCATACTGCTCGTCCATCAAAACTTTTGCGTAATGTTTCAGTGGCCCTGAAGCATTGTTGATTTTGACTAAAGCCTATTGTGTACAAGATAGATTATCCATTGTATACATTGTGCTGTGACGTGTATGAAAATGATAGAAAACGAAAATTCCATGAAATATCTACCATATGCGTATATAGGGCATCTAAGGAATACCAGTTAAGACTTATGTTCCGCGCCTCTCGCCTGATACACAGTACACGAGACACCTGCATATAATGGTTGCCTAAATACAGGGAACGACAGGCCGTTGATGAGATATTTTGGACAGTATCAGGAACTATGGAGATTTAGAAGAAAATTGGCGAAACGATCAGTGTTCAGTGTTCAACGATTGGTTCCTACCGAGTCTGGGTTTCAAACTTCAGTGGTGTTTCAGAGTTGATAAATGTGACGGTTTAACGACGAATAAAGTACGAAGCCGATACAAAAATGGAGTAGAATCCCTGTTGCTCAAAGCGAAGTTTTCCTGCATGAGAAGAATGCTACATAATAAAATGTTGGTAACCTACATACATCCTAAACGCTATCATCAGCGGTTGAGTTATGATCAAGTAAGCACATCGCCCACTTATATTAGAACTATATTGCGTTTATCGTTTGATTTCTAACGCGCAGGTGAAACTAATACCTCATATATTGTACCTTCTAGCAACCGATTGGGTTCGCATGAAGTGCCGTATTTGGAGGAAGTTTATGCGAATCCCATCGGTTGCTAGAAGGTGCAATATATGAGGTATTAGTTCCACTTACGCAACCCAATTGGGGGGGGTAAGACAAAGAATTTCATGACAGTCCCATGTGATCTAGGGAGCATATAAGAAAATAAGTATCAAGACCGAACTGCCGCAAGCGGTACTTAGTATAGGTGAACGAAATGTCTAACGGCTTTTCTATGGACGGTAATGTAGGCTAGTTATATCTGTGTTGAAAATCATCCACGCGGACCCTGCGTCCAGTTGACTGAGCTAGCAGTGTCCTATGGTCACTTCCACGGTATGGATAAGACTTTATTGTGTTCGTGATGGATGATTTATGCATCAGACAACGGTATCGCAGCGTACGTAACTGTAAAATAGTCCTAATAATTCCATGGCCATTGGAGAGAAGACCCAAATCACAATAGCATATGCAAGTATCGCTTCACGAAGATATCTATAAAAGAACAGAAGTAGATCTCAGGAGTAACACCTGCTTCGAAAACTAAATAGGAAGCGTAAGGAAATGACTAATCCAGCCTAAGCTATTGATATTAATATAAGGTCAAAGCACCTTGCGGATGAGTAAATAACTGATTGAGCCGCTTGGTAGACCAATGAAGCACTGTCAAGTTCCAAAAAAAACACTTCACTTTGTGGACATTTGCAGAAAGACCATATATATTACGGCTATGTTAAACGTTAGCTTGTTTAATTCCAGTGTCGTGATCGCTTGTGTTAGGGGACGATTTGTTTCATAAAAACGAAGTCTCGGCAAAACAAGCGCTTGCAGTCTATTTTCACGGAATTGAAAATGCGGAAACGGTCTTAGCGAAAAGAATAGCTATAAATGGATCTAAAGCAGAACCTGAACTACCCTACGAATGATTAAATGGTTATTCGAGATGGCATTATCAATGCGTGCGGGTTTGTCAAGCATCGCAAACGGGAAATCTCCACATCTATATAATAGCTCGCTATCTGATCACATTTTTTAGAAGTAGGTTCCTGCATAGCGGACCCTCTGCCGCCAGATCGCTAGATAGACATGAATAAACGCTTAACGATAGAACAGCGTTTCCTAATGGTGTTAGTGCAGGTGGCGTAAGTGATTCCGTCCGCGAGTTGTAATGGGTTGCCACCGTTCGCATAGATTACGTTGCCTGATGGTTCATGGGGATGCTGCAGTCTGATCATTGCTTAAAAGCGCCTGCCTATGCTACGCATCGATCCTTGATTCTATTTATTCAGGATGTCTGATGTGAACTTGAGTCTTTGCTTAAGTTAAGTTTATGTATAATTAAAACCAAGTTAGAAGCGAAGCGGCCCGGCGGCACGGGCCGTAAAAGTTGTTATATAACTTAAAATGTTATTCTCGTAACGTAGAGGACGCTTCTTTTGTTAATGGGCAGCATAGCTGCAGATGGGCTCTATATCTAACCCAGAGGATACCGTCAAGGTGCGCAGGTAAGCACTCTTGTATAGATGCCAATAAGAAACGTGCTGGCAAAACATTCCCCGCAGGACCGGTTGGAAATGTTTTTAACAGACAGACCAACGTCGTTAGCTAGTTAGATTATTAATGATGATAAAGCAATATGGTACGTATGTACAACTTGCCTATGAGCATTGGGCAGAATTTGTTGATCTACTGTAGAAAATCGTAGAATTTTGTAAAAAGAACTTTTTTTTTTATTCTGCCTCGATGGTGTATTGCGACTATGCAATGTCCGCACGTTTGGACTTGTGACAGCCATTCGAACAACGACATTGAAGAATCAATTGTTTTTGGCTAAAACGCAATACATTTACAATTCTTATTACAATGAGCATCTGAATAAAATGAACATTTAAAAACTGTGTTCTTCGTGAAGTAAAGAAGACTATGATTTGATCGCCTGAGTTTTACGTCGCAGTACATTCCCGTTAAATAATGCGTTCTCTTGTCAGAAGTGTCTATAGCCAAGCACATATTACTGGATGACTGCCAACATTTTTTTATAATATTCTAACAATAACCGAGAATTGGGTCAACATTTGGGTTCCTTAGTACCTGATCAAAACGCCATATTTTTTCGGAAACGTGCGTCAATTAAAACCGTTCAAGAGTCTCGACCCCTGTTCACTCGCCTGTTGTGCTTAGCCACTTACATTCAAGGGCAGCATAAAAAGTAGTAGTGGGTCAAATTTTGGACAAACTAAAGCACGTTTGAAATATAATTTTATAGAATTTTTCATTAGCATGCATCTGAATGTACTTCACTTACTGTCTCTTCGAAAACCTCCACCGCTCAAAACCGTCCGTGAAGTAAATCCTGTCCGAATATATTTGCTACATAGAGAAACAAGTATGTTGTACTTGTAAATTTTTAAATTGTTCTATTTAATGTGTCATATGTAAGAACGTTGTCATGACCGTTATTATAATTCTGCACAACAGTATATAGCTGTACCTTTCTATAGGTGTTCCTCTGATTAGCCACGAGCACGCGAAGTACGCTTGGCCTTATACATGCTAAATGTTTTATCAAATAAACAACACCCTTCATCGCTTGTCAGTCAACGGAATCGATTATGTTCGCGTCGAGCCGCTGCAACAGGTTGTACAGCTATCGATTGCGGCGAGGGGCATTCGTCACGATTACTACTGATGTCGATTTTGTAGACGCACTTCGGATTGTGACGACGATGACGGCGGCACGCACTTATCTTGCCGTCGTTAAACTTGGACGAGGGCGAACTAGTGATAACTGATGAACGCTTGTGCGCCTTCTGTCGCTAATAGTTCCATCATGCAGATGCGAAAACGTATCAAATGGTGCATGTACGTACTGACATGCTGCGCGAATCGTTGTTCTCACTGTTTATGTTGTGCCAAGCGTCCGTCCACTGGAACACTACTGACTATAGCAAACGTCTTTTTTCAGTATGGCGGTGCTGCAACAGTAACAACAGCGACTTTCGTTGGCCAGTTCAAGGGCGATTGTTTTGCAGCGATAAACCGCCCATGTGACAGCCACGGTAGCCGTGGTACTGGCAGCAACGATCGATGCAGTAGTCGTACTAGAAGTGATGTCAGCCGCCGTGTTCATATGACGGCGGTTTTTTACGTTTAGTCTGATACGCACCACCTCTTCCTTCACATTTAAGCCTTCCTCGAATATATCCATCGTATAATTCATAGCCAGTGTTCACTAAGCTAACAACGATAGCACAGGTTACTATTACTAACTGTCAGACAATGCATCCATTGAAAACTTGGAGAACTTGTTTGTGTGATTATAGCCGGTGAACTCGTCTAAAGAAGCTAACGATGAGGCTCATTTAAAACACGTACATTACCCCCCCCCCCCCCCTCAAGAATACCCCTTGTCATACACTTCACCTGTAAGTAAAAACTAAATTTAAAGTCTTTATTATGTTATTGACTGAACTCCTAACGTCTCGAACAGAAATCGATCAGAAGTTAGGCAGCATTCAAACTCTGGAACTGTAGAGGGATGCGGTCTTAAGCCTATAATTTATTTTATTCACAATTCAATATTGCTAAATATATATTATATTGAATATTACTGTTCCCGTAGTAGAGAATTCTACTTCTTCAAGCTTCCCTGAATCATTCCTTGGCCTATTTGACCGTCGAGGCCTGTTTTTGCTAGTTCTAGTATATGCGTAGCGTGTACTAGCCTGTTCGTAAGGTAACGGATGTCCTTATATTTAACAAAAAAATAAAAAAAAAAAGAAGCGTAATGTTTCATGCGAACTTTAGTAACAAACTGTGTGGTAGCGGAGTGCTTTGCCTCCTCACGATTCAACCTTTGAACTTATCAAACCGACGTCTGCGAGTCCACCTTGTTATAGGCTTTTCACTTTGCACGACATAAGTATACTGGGTCGCTGCAGCACCTTTTCGACGCTATTAAGAAAAAACTAAAATTCGTATAGGTAAAATTTCGTTAACCACACGATAATGCAATTACAATGTGAAATGGAAGCGAGAAAAGTCCATTTGAAACCATTAAATACGCGAAAAAAAACTTCGCTGTTGATAAAGTTACGTATTGACTTTTCAAGGAACTTGATCAGCTCTTCCGGGCTTCGTTTACATATGCTTAGCCCAAATAGATGATCATCTAAATGAAATTAGTTAGCATGCTTTTCCACAATAACAATCCAATCTTGTTCGAATTTTGTCGAAAGAGCTTAACTACTAATCCAAGTAATTATCACAGGCAAAATTCCGTGATACCATATAGAAGGTACAATTTACCGCTGCTGCCACTACTTCTATAGAAATAAAAAATACTGCTTTAACTTACTTTTTAACAAAGCAAATTAGCAACTTGAGGCAATCTCGTTTTTGACGCAAAATTAATCCAGGCTTATAATCGAAGCATCAGGACAATAATACACAATGTCCTAGGGCAAGTTGAATCACCTAATATTTTCTTATTATGCCGCTATAGGTCGATTCAAGTTATGCCATGTCTACTTGTATTCATGTATCAATCATCATAGTTGAGGTACATAACCTTGAAGTAGGTGTTTTAAGCAGATGGATGGTTAACTATAGAATAGTAATAAGCCCGATTAGGAGACCATGTGTTCATTCATTTTATCAAAAACGACGAAGTAATCGTGTGTTTCATCACGAGCAACTTATAAACTTATAAACTGTCAATATGTTTCGTTGATTTCTTTCCGTAATTTTCAGTAATATATATATTGAAGCCCTATATTGCTGGTCTTACATAGTCTCGAAAGAAAGAGACTGCCTATAGGACTCATCCCATATAGGTATCGTTCAGGAACAGGAAAAAGGAATGGGGATGTTTAGCGCCGGAAAAGCAATCCTTTACCCTAGCGCTTCCGCTCCGTCAGATCTAGCAGGTTTTTCAAGCAGTGCGAGATAAAAAAAATTACGACAAGTAATCCAGCCAGCTTCCTACTACGCTCACGTCTCGGCTGTGACCCGTCTGAATAGTTCTTGCAACGTGCTGAAACACCGTTCGGAGCTCTGACTAGTGCTAGTGCTAGTGCTGTCAGCGAGCTTGTTGACTTCGCTACTTCAGTAGCTTATTATATGCAATCATCAGGCATCATCCTGGTAATCATTCATTCGCTCAGTTACGCTCAAATACCCGTCAATTCGCTGCAGTGAAATGGTCATTGTGACGGGGGGAAAAGAAAAATTCATTGGATAGGTACCACGAAAGGAGTAACGAAGACGGCCGACGGTAAAATTACCATGTTGATTTTGATCCTTTCTGTCAAGTATCTCGTCGAGCGGACTATTAGACCATTGCGTTGACCAGTCAGTAATGTATTATATAATTATGGCTATATTATGTATGTATGTATGGTGTCATTAATAATACCTATGAGCAAACCGATACTTACTAGTTAGGATTCAAAGTTGCATTAAAGAAAAAAAGTTAGGAAAATATTATCTTTCGTTGGACCGAATACTCAAGTATATTATTCGAGTTATAGCAGTCTATTCAAACTTCGTATGCAGCTAGAAGTGAACGGGTCAGCATGAGGTTGACACATCACTCTGAGGTCGTTACAAGGTTCAGAGTGAAGTCAAATGATCCGACTGAGCAATCTTTTTTTTGGACTATTTAACATTAACATTCTGTTACTTTTGCGTTGCTTGTCACTAATAACGCGTTAACTGAGAGACAAACCTTAGAATATCACTGTCATATTTAGAAAATCTAAACGTGCACACAAATTGTAAAGCATCTGATCTTTTGGCAAATAGTAGGGATCGCGAGCTGAGATCAGAGCTGAAACTAAAAGGTATAGCTAAAAGGTCAAACAGAATTATACAGATATATGAGAAAAGTTGAAGGTGAGGTCAAAGATAAAACCATAGTACCTATTGTGATACATTGTAACGCTTTAAGAACCCGGACAACGACAAGAGAAAAGGTAAACGAAAGCAGGCGAAAATTGATTGCACTTATTATCTGTGAAGTAAAACCATATGTTGCTGGCCAATGGCAGCAACAATGTGAAAACAATTCCCTAACAAAAATGATAGAAATGGTAAAAATTCTTATTCTAAAATAGTAGAAAGGATGCTGTAAAGGATGATGATATATACATTAATATTGAGCAAACAAGCGTAAGTGACCCCAGTCAGTCTAACGCATGGCGTCTATGTACTACGACATGAAAACACGTAAGATACTGTTCGTATTGTAGTTAAATAATATGAAAAATACATCGATTTTAGTTAAGAAATCGCTTTTACCCGTATCGGACCAGGCCAGCCATTTAATGAGAGAACGTCGCGGACATTAATAATCTATTTTACTTCAAGATGGCCCACGCAGGCCACACGGGACGTGAAACGGCCGGCCAGATGACAGGCGATGCGTACAACATTAGCGACACACATACGTGGAATATGATGCATATGGCATTTTACGCGTCAACAAACAGCACTATCCTTTTCAGCGACTGGAAGATTACCAATGCTAGACGTAAGTGACGGCTTCATTGAGACTTTTACAAACATATCTTTAAGTAAGATTCGGCCCTATTCGGCTAGAGATCAAAATAATTCTGTCGTTTTACAAATTTGCGGGATGTATTTTAGTATAGCAAAAACTACAGCTCCTATTGGCCATCCACTGCCGTTTGTCACGAACGGCGCTTAAGGTTGATCCTTATTTTTATCATTAAGTAATTACGGTAAGTACTTACTTACCTATATCTTCGCATTTGAAAGCCTTGGCCATATATAAATATATCATAGCATATCTATGTTTATCCTGATGTCCTTTGATGTTAGTCAATTTTATCCATCAGTCCCACTCGACACTGAATAACAGCAATGCGTGGTCTGTCGCTTCTCATTTTACCTGTACCGTATCGCTATCTTTTACTGTCTATATGTCTAACGTTCTGCTGACGCTACAGCTTCTTTGTTTTTTGGCGGTACGCGCTTTGTTAAATTCTACAGAACTGTACTGCAATATTTCCATCAACAGGCCATATTCTGCAACGGGTGCGCTGAGGCGGCCCATGTGGAATATGTCCGAAATTAAACTGACTCTATGGGAAGCAAAAAGGAATCTAATCGATCTTCTAATCGATTAGGTAACTTGATTTTTTCGTAACGGTTATCAAGCTTAGTGTATTTACTTCAAAAGCGGGCACGTATCTTAGCTTCACAACGTGCGTGAGGCAGTATCTTTCTACGACATATAGTGGTTTTGATCTCTGTTTCAAGCGGTGCTTTTGCATTTTTGTCTCTATCCAGAGATGGTCGGCGCATGCGTCGGAGTGTTCGTAATGGCAATGCTATTTGAGGCCTTAAGAACTTTTCGGGAGCGTCTGCGATCAAGATCCCGCGGGGACAGCAAAACCTCGTTGATTAGTCAAAGCCGACAATGGACTTCAGCCCTTATGGACCCTAGTCATCTTGTACAGACAATGCTATACGGGTTTCAGGTAATCTTGTCGCTTCACAGATACATCTGAGATAAGTATGTTCTCATTATGTGTATACGTATTTATATTCTATTTACGTTTAATTATAGCAGTTGCAGAGAAGCTTGATTAGTTTCACCCAGCAAGTGAATGGTCTACTATATATATGAAATATATATGGTTTTCCTGTTTTTGATGTTATTACAGATTACGCTCGGCTATTTGTTGATGCTGATCTTCATGACGTATAACGTCTATATCTGCCTTGCTGTGGTGTCCGGCGCTACATTGGGCTTCTGGCTATTTAGTTGGAGAAAATGCCCGATGTTTGACATAACCGTTGAGCACTGTGGATAGCTCCAATAAGCTGGGATTTCAGCTGGCAGTCCGGAATAACGCAGATTCAAAGCGACAACAACCACTGAACAGAAAAATCGATTAAATTTCCTAACAATATAGCGACGGTAACAGCGTCGTTAGCAGTAAGGATCTGCTCGACGAGCTTTGATATAACCATTTAGGTCTAATTCACGATCGCTTAACTTACGCGTTAAAAGTTAGCTAAAGATCGGCGCTGTCAGGAAACAAGGCTTGAAGGAGCTCCTACCTTAAAGTGGTCGTTAAGCTCAATGATAAATTTCAACATTAATCATATGGGTCGCGTAATTTCACATAATAAGATCGATGTTTGGCACATACATCCAGTTACTGTATTAGTTGGTCAGCAAAATGTAACGCCAATGACACAAGCTGGCATGATGAAAGGCGCTTACTATATGTAGCCCTTAACGACTACTGTGACATTATATAGAGAAAATAATAAAAACAAAAAAAAATAACACTCCTCAATAGTTCCAGTCATTTGTAGCTACCTGTTAAAAACGGAAACATATATAGAGGTACTTTTTTTCTCAACTTGATTATGATGCAATGCTATAAGCCACATTGGAAAAAATGCCACCGTTTAGAAAATTGTTTGTCCTATTACGTTCTGTTGGACGTTCTCTATAGTGTCACTTAGCCCAGCATAAATTCAAACTTAAAATCTCTAAACGGTAATATGTTCTTATATATATATATATATATATACATGCGAAAGAGCTTAGTGAACTAGCGGCAATCTCTTCGGTATTGCCGAAAAATGGCAGCAAAGCCGTATTGTAGAGTTTCGTTGGACGTCGGAAATCGTCCGCAGGTTCGAAATTTGCATTTGAAAAGCAGCTTTTCGTTGATAGGACTTTAAGAGATCATTTTTTTCGCGGCTATTTAATAGGTCTGACCTTAATGACGAGGACCCAGTGTTTCTTGAGGATGCATAGCTTTGCGGTCGCACTGAATCTTGAAAATCTCACTTTTAACGTTAATGCCTGATAGCGCTATTGCACTATCGATAACTTATCACCCTCAGCCGCAGTAATTAGTCCGGAGAAACGTATATCCACAATGTAGGTCCGGCCATCTGCGATAGGTGACTACTTAGAAGTATAGCAAAAACGCTTTACGCCGATTTAATAATATTAAACCCAACACCAATAGTTGCTACGTATTACAAACGCACGCGTGGACGCCATTGACACAATCACCAGTAAGAGATGACACTTACTATTAATGATTTCTATGCGTCGTTCGAGTGCGGCCTATGTTTGTTATGGAATATGGATATAACGCGAAAAAGGTCTGCTTTTTCGAGAACAAAACAGCAAACGCATCCAGGAGGTTAGTCCTTCGAATATAAAGGCAGCTGTCGTCCAGTATCTCTTTATCTTACGAACTTCCGCCGAGAATAGAGGCCGTGTCCTATATGTCTAAGACCAGGTCTTTCTTCCCCTCAAGTGTTAAAATTCACTGCTTCGGGTTAACACTCGGAGCTTGCACCGGACAAGTACCTGTTCGCTGAAGCAGTACGAAAATCAAGTTCTACGACTGGAAGACCATCGTAACAGCTTGACAAATGTCTAAGAATGCGCGAAAATAAATACTTAATGAATATAACGTCCCGATGCCCTCTTAGAGGCTAAATCTAAAGTGCCTGTTATTGCTCGAATCGTCTTCGAAAGTTCCAATAATAAATGTTATACCACCGAAGTCCGGCGGAAGCTTTCGGAGGACAATAAAACTGAGAGACGTCTTTGATATCTCAGCGATAAGATAATATTTAGCGCGGCTTTAAAGACCAATTGCTGGAAGGGCCGCTGACTTGCTCAAGATCCAAAAGATATCCTTGTTATGATTGCAACCACACTTTGAACTAGTGTCAACGTTCTTGGTATAATGTTTAGTACTTTTATGCTTTTGCCAAAAAGTCTAGAAATTCTGACGCACCTATGATCGATGGTTAGATCGCATAATAGGCTAGCCGGCTCACGTGTCAATTTGAAGCTGTGGTCAAACCGAATCGACGATCAACTTCGTCAAGGATATTTCTATCGGTACATGCAAAAAGCCGTACCCATATATTGATTAGCATAAACAGATCGTCCGACATGTTATTAATTCTAGAATGAAACACTTTATAGACGTTGCAAGGCTAAATTGAACGCCTATTCGTTTGGATTAAACGGATCCGACTGATCCGATTATGTACAGGTATGAATCTGTATCCTATATGGGCGTCGAAAACATCAAATGTTTATAACGAAGGGGATATTCCTATCTTGAAGTAAGCTGCACCCTATTACGTGGATGACCCCAATTTAGACGAGGAGAGACATATAACAACAATAATGCCACCTAACTTTAAGACCGAAAGAAAGTAGCGAGAATATAATGAGTAAGCGTTCCCTCTGTTTGCAAAGCGGATAAAACGGCAAATAGCGATTATTACTATTATTCGGAGAACGAAGCAAGCAATCGCGCCCCAAACAACGTTGGACTAATGAAACCTGCGCGCCACATGAACACACGAGAGGTTGGAGAGGGTCAGGCAATGAATATACGACACAGGGCCGCCAATAGAAGCCGCTCTTGTCCACTAGCCGTTCCAAGCAGCTAGCTGACTTTTAGCGGTCCGTCTGTTCGTTAGCACCGCCTGGCCAGTTGCTCCTGCGTAGCCAGCCAAGTAAGGTGAGCGAGGGATGGGTCTGCGTGCGAGCCCAGAGAAACTGTTGCTTTTTATGTTTGCTACAATTTGTTAATTTTCATTTTAAGATTGTCGGCAATATCCTAAATCGAACATGACTGCAGTTGTGTGCATTCATATCGCGTCTAATATTCCGGTGTATTATATATGAACGGCGTAACCTACGTATCAATATATCGAAGAACGTTTAATGTATAGTTGAGTAAGAGTGCACCAGTCATATGTATTTCGTATAATAACTTTCTCTACTTATGCGTAGTCTCGTGCGGGAAAGAAGTAACTCACAGCTTTTGTTTAGTGATTGTGGAATCGTTGAGGTTGAATAGTTGACTTCCTCAGTTCGAATCTGGTAGATAAATTAGATATTCTCAGCATTATCGCCGACCGTGATGTACACGGGGCGCGCGCACATGCTGTGCTTTCCAACTCGTATGCAAGCGGAACACGCGTACCCCTGACGTTAAAACAGACCAGTCGACGGTAATGGCAACTTCAAAAATGCCAGGTAGAAGTCACTATTCTCGCTATGACGGCACCGAGGATTGCATTAGCGCTGATTGGCGCTGTCTGCGTCATCGAAAAAGACGCTAGTGTCAAAGGGTGCTTCCAATGAGATTGATAGACGCTCTTTGTAGGCGTACCCAGGTGGGATATATATTGCATGTAATGCTTGTGACGGTCTTAATCGACTGGTCACGTCTATTTTCAACATATAGACTTGGTGTAACTAATTTATTTAATTCATAGGTAAGCTAATTATTTCGTCTACTTCTTTCTCGTTGAACAGATAGACCTATCGCAAACATGTCCGAAGCAAGCCGTATGTTGAATTTCTCAGCAGGACCCTCCGCGCTTCCCCTCCCTGTTTTAAAACAGGCTCAACAAGAAATGCTAAATTATAATGGATCAGGCTGCTCCGTAATGGAGCTCAGCCACAGGTATGCCACACATTTATCGAAAATCAACGTCGAAAAATGTAAAATATATTAAGACATTATTCCGCAGACTTTCATTTAAGTGAAAATGGGAACACTAATAATAACAAAAGGCATTTCTTGATGCCTACTGATGACAAACATAACATGGGCGACAACAATGTAAAACCTTGCAGCCGTTAATTTCACCTAAAATAATTTGTCTCATATTTTTGCACTGCTACCATAAATATTGCAGATCAACAACATTCGACAGAATCATCAAGGATGCTGAGAGGGATCTTCGGGAACTCCTTTCTGTTCCTCCAACTTACAAGGTTCTCTTCATGCAGGGCGGTGGTACGGGGCAATTTGCCGCCATTCCATTAAATCTATGTCCCAAGCTCAACGAACAAAAGGCCGATTATCTAGTCACAGGTAAAACACTTACACAGAATACACTTTTACATAATGTTTTTCGCCAAATTGTTCTTATATTGTCCTTCTCATGACTGAATGATACACAATGCAACTGAAACCAAGTTCCTGCTAGGATCGTAATTTACGCCCGCTTACCTTGTATGCAATATAAGGTGAATATTTATTCATCAAAGAACCAAATGAAGGGGCAGTTCATATTTGTGGGAAATTAAACGAGTGAATTCTAATAACCTTAATAAGATTTAGGTTCCTACTGTCCACATATACAAGTAAATTACTTCTATAAAGAGTGATTGTCCTCGCCTTTACGATACGTTGCGGCAGCGGGCTTAATATCAAGAAAATAAAACATTATCGGTAAGATTACATCAAGTAAACAAAAAGCTTCACAGTCTGCTCCTCTTAGTCTATACAAGGTCGGAACACCGCTGTATAATTTATGAATATCAAAGTAATAACAGAAATATTTTTTACACAAGAGAACAACCGTAATATCGTTCAGAGGCATTCAGATACATATCTTAGGCTAAAAACATTTATGGGAATAGCTATTTACCAGTACGATTTTATGAAGACTGTAAAGAGTATCTTGCAAACATCTACCTTGACATCAAAATTAATATTTTTCAGATTATATGAACGCTATAATAGTTATCGCAAATTTGCCATTTTGATCATAGGCACGTGGAGTCGAAAAGCTGCCGAGGAGGCCAAACAATACGTTCAAGTTAACCTGGTGACACCGAAGACGAGTAAATACACCCGAGTTCCACCCGCCTCCGAATGGAATCTCTCGCCCGACGCCGCCTATTTCTATTATTGCGATAACGAGACGATTCACGGCGTCGAGTTCCCTGAAGTGCCAGACGTATCGTCGTGCCCGATCGTTTGTGACATGTCGTCCAATATTCTTACGCGCCCCGTTGACATCTCCAAGTTTGGCGTAAAATATGCAATGTTCTTTTGTTTGCCGACCATTATCTATATATATATATATATATATATATATATAATGAAAGGCGCGATGCCTTCCCTTATCCCAATTGAATATCGTTTATGAGCTGTAAATTTTTCAAATCTGTCTAGCAAGTAACGAAATATAGAGCAATAGATATTCATTTTTGCAGATCAGGCTTATGCCGGTGGAGAACGCATCGTAGAATTTTTGCCCGTAAATAGAATTACATGGTAGTTAGATCTATGAAAAATTAAGTACACGATTCCAAGGACAAACGTCAAGGACAAATGATTTTAGTAAAGGACTATCATGTTATTGTTTTCTGTAGGTCATTTTTGCTGGCGCTCAGAAGAACCTTGGGCCCGCTGGAGTGACCATCGTCATCGTTCGCGAAGATCTAGTTGCTGTCCCGGCATCGGTCTGCCCAAGTATATTGGCTTACAAGGTGTTTGCTGAAAACGATTCGCTTTATCACACCCCTCCAACATATGCTATCTACTTGCTTGGACTCGTGCTCAAGTGGATCAAATCGGAAGGCGGCGTAAGTGGCATGCAGGTAAATATCAAAGGACCGTCAGGAAATTAACAGCAAGTAAACGCACATACCGATGTAACTGTTTGTGTAAAAATAGGATGCATTCGTGGCTCAGACAACTTGACATCCTGTTTACTAGACTAAGATTTAACTTTTTTAATTGTTTCACATTGATAGGCACGGAGTGCTGCGAAGAGCCAAGCTATTTACGACCTCATTGACCAATCTGGTGGTTTTTATGTGAGCAATATCGACAAGGCTTGCCGATCGAGAACTAACATTCCATTCAGGATTCGGTCAAACGACGCACTCGAAAAGAAATTCCTAAAGGAAGCTGAAAACGCGGGCATGATTCAGCTAAAGGGACATCGGTCCATTGGAGGAATTCGCGCATCAGTTTTCAACGCTATGGATGTTGTTCAAGCCATGAAGCTCATAGAATTTATGAAGCGCTTTCAAAAAGCTAACCAATAGTAGACGGCCGACTCAGTTGGCTGGCTCGATGGATAATACCTGATAAACCACGTTTAGCTATTGGGAGCATGAATGCTTTGTTACTGACACGAGAATCTATAGCGAAATACGAACCGAAATGCCGATTTAATATTCTAGAATAAGGTTAAGAAGTAGCGAAAATGCGTATTTGCACTATCAGTTGTCCTAACATTGTGCAGTCCTAGGATTAGATCTTCATTGGTGTATAGGCCCACATAGGGCTTCCACTACAAGGAGTTGCATTTCGAAGAAGCTCAGACAACTGTGGAACGCCCTTTTTTTTTCATTTGAGCGTGGTCAATGGCTAAAGTAAGACTAATTTATTGCGAAAGGAAGCCAATCTAAACCTTTGGTTAAGATTGCAGTTGTGAAGATGATGGCTCAAAAATCATTTATTGCCTGTGGTCAACAGGCAAAGTGTATATGTTCGGAATTAGGAAGGTTCTTTAAATCAAGCAGATTTACCTGCATCTAGGTCGAGCTTGACATTGATACCTGGCGCAAATACTGGTAAAATTTGACCCTATATAACTTTTATTATTGCGAAAACAACCTATTTCTAAGGTGTGTTGTAACATTGAGATGACCTTAACGCGGGCGTCGAGGGACGTGGTTCACTTTGAACGATGCTGACTTATTGATATAAGTTCCCAGTCGCTGGCGTTTGACAGAGAAGGTACTGGCAATTTAGGCAGGTACAGAAAAGACTGTGCATTTATAATATGTAATTACATAGCGCAGCTACTTTGTAATACAACCATTTACATATATCAGAGTGCCAATGTATATATATATGCATCTATATATATATATATATATATATATATATATATATATATATATATGCAGAATAAAACAATGCACACTAGTAAAAAAAAATCCGTTGTCACTTTTGCAGTAAAAGTTGCTTGGGATTAAAAAAGTTATATGATATAAGTTAGTTGAACATATCGTCCGTTTGACGAAATGATTAACAGTCGTGCCAGACGTAAAATGCGACGCGTTTAGTTAGACATATTGTATGAAGTGACTGTGACGTATGTTAATGATTGGTCAATTCTTAATTACAAAACTATAGTTCGTCTCCGTTCCATTTGCAGATACGATTGCTGTTAACAAGAGCCAATTGTCTAACAGGTTTGTGTCTACTTAACGACGCTTCTGAGCACACGTAAATTTTTATATACTACAGTGCAGAGCTTATTGAGGGGCCTTCCTTTTTTTGTTATTTTGTGTGCCATGGATTCTATTTTCAAGAGTCGATAATTTATCATAAATAAGTGAAACAAGAACTTAAAATAAGTTTATAATAAAAGTTGAAACCTCTCTTGAGATCAGTCTCGAATACTAAGAGCTTCCTAACGATAGAAATAAAAAATTTTCGTTAATCAATGTACATGCTACTTTGCGGATTCGGTATTTACATTACTTACAATTGGGTTGTCTCTTGCAGCATATTGCATCAGCTAAAAAAGTACCAGTTACCGGCCATTACTGCTGTATCATATTTTCTCTAGTAATGGAATCAAGTTCTATACGCCATTTTCAAAATTCATAATTATATATATTTTTCATAGTTTTTTTTTAAATGACGATTATTAGCTCAATAAAATGTATGATTAAGCTGTCTTGATTACATCATATAATTTTTGCTGTTCGCATCATATACATTATGGGGCACCCATGTCCGGGTGTTTCCTTGTGATTTGTTTTTGAGACCATATCCAAACAAATCAAGACTGGTTTTCTATAGCATATGCTAGAAATGTCATTCCTGAAGCTTATATATATATATATATATATATATTTAAATACTAAACCACTACGCACTGCGATTAGAGCTTCGATTCGGGTCTTAAATCACATGTTGGTCGTTTGCAAAACATACCTTCTCTATTGTGCAAATAACGTTTTCATATTAATCATATGTTGAACAAGATTGGTTAATGTGAACTCGTTAAAGGGTCGCTTAAAGACGCTACATACTAAATATTCTGGAAAAAAACTCAGTTGCAAGTTACTAGGAGACGAAAAATCACAAATACGCCACGATTTTTCAAGGCTAAAAAGCTTATAAGAAGTGAAAAAGCGGAACTTATATTCTTTTCTCCAAAAACAACCAATAATTTTTGGGTCAAAAACCTTAATACATCAAAGGTGGCTTATTGGGCTGCTTTGATCAATTTTCTAGCTTTTTAAATCTGAAGGAAGATCTTCCGATATGTCTCATGAAAGTCTTCCTCGGATTTTTTAAAATTGCATCAAAAATGGCATTACTGCAGACTCTCGATTTCGGGAAAAAAAAAGGAAAGCTCTTAATATTGATAGGGGTTTGGCCGCTTAAAGAAATAGCATTATAGCTAAATGTTGATAAAATTCCAAAAATAACGTACTGCTTTTCGCCATGATAAGTTTTTCATGTTGCTCTAAAAAGAACTGGCTTTTTTCCCTGCTATTACGTATAGCGAACAAACGACCCGCCAAAGTTTGCACGAAATTGAAATGACCCTTTTTGTATATACACGTACACAGGCAAATAGCCTGCAGCGTTGAAGCGACTTGACCGATGAACTTCAATAATTTTTACACGGTAAACAAAACCATTCGTATTGTATAAAAGTCGTATAGATCAATACCTTAAACGGGGCAGTGGGGTGTTTAGAGCACTTAGAGTCGATGTAATTATTTCTAATAGGTTTTAGAGGATTGAATATACAGATTTTCTAGCAAGAGCGAACATCTGGCCGACGGCTGACTCTACCAGAGATTGTGTTATCGTGCTATTGGTCATTTCTTTAGGATTTATCTGTTAGTTTTTTTTTTTTTCATAAATCGATATGAACATCAAACAAACCATGATTGTAAGAGCACGACGAAACATAAAGCAAAGGTTAGTTCTGTGATACGCGGTTTCACCATGCAGCTCGTAATATTCTAAAATCTATAAAAATTTTTCGTAAAAATAAAATGTTAAAATCATAAATACAATATCACGTTTTAAAACTATACCGATATTTATTGTCCTTCACGTTCCCCCAAAGACAAGTGACTGAAATATGTACGTATGATTCGCTCACACCCATGCTAGATCTTATTACGTGCCCTTATCATCGGCAGTTATCTAATCAGGATAATCGGATACCAGACGTTGATTGTGCGCAACTGGGCCATCCACCTGATAGCAATGAAAATGCTCCGCTTCTTATAAAAGCCAAATAGACCCGCCATCTTGTTAAGTTCGGCCGAAACCGGTTATGCGAAGACTGCACAAAAAACATGTGCAGCGATAATACTGCTTGCGCATATATATTTTTGATTAATCTAAAATTGCTGTTTTCAGATCACGTGTTAACATACACCTATAAACCAACGATCATCAACGTTCGTAAGAATGCAATCTCGAAATGCTTCTCGTACTTATTATTAGAAACTGGATGAAAACCAGACTCCAAAAAATACTCGCAAACACCAGAAGCACATCCCGCTCGCTTATACTGTACGATCAAACTGAAAATTAAATTCAAAATTAGTTAAACATTTTTTCACATCATTTGATATAAACTATGCATTTCGCAGCGACAGAGGTTCCTTTTGTTAACAATACACGAATTGTGAATCAATAATTATAATTTAACATCTGTAGGCTATCAATCGTGTAGGTATTATATTGTAAACGTGTTTGAGACCTATGAGGATACACGTTAGGTATCAGCTAGAGATGCTAAGAGACACATCGCAAAGAGGTGTGATTTTGCAGCCAAGGAAGCAGTTTTGGGTCAATATTTTTCAATTTGATTGAAGTTTTATGACAAAATTATACGGAGTGGACTCATTCAGTAGTTCTAAAACATTTTTATTCACATACTCTAAGTACTGCTTTTAATTAGTGTAACTGCTATTATTACAAATAAGTGTTTTTTTTTTCTTTCTAGAAAAACGTTTCAAATGAGTTTCCTGATATTTATTGATCGTTTTTTCACTCCGCCTCCACTAAAGTCATCCTGAAAAGCTCATTAGAACAATGTCGATAAGCAGCCCATAGCTAATATGCACTAAGGTACGAATAAAATAGACGCAAGCCACAGTAGCTTGTCGATCACATAATCGACGTTGCTCACACAGTAACTGCTTCTTCACTGGCACATATAATAGTGCGTTTATATACTTATATAATAAAGTATATAAACGAGACAACTGAAGGTGTCGTATATTGAGGCGAAATACGGTCCACGAACCCGCTACAAATGTATACTCATCGTATCGAACAATTCGACTTTAAACGCAAATGTCCGTCTAATCATTTTCAAACTTCCGGATTTTTTTATTGCCCATTTACGAATTTCCTAAGCCATTTATGTAGAATATTTTCATATGCAGACACCGGCTGCTTTTTTGTAAGAGCTAAAAACGATTCGAGAATTTTAGTTACGATCTAGCACATAAATGCCTAGCGTTAAACATGAACTTTCGAGTAGTTTAAAATCGCACTACCGTAATTAAGAAAGTGAGACGATTCCACCTACTTAGATCAATTGCAGAATACTTCAATTGGTAGAGGCTTAGATATTAACATTCAATACACGTAACGCTAAATCAATAACAACACTAGTCTGGATATTCTGCAGTACTCTCTGGATGGATGACTTTTCCACTATTACAGTATTATTTATTAAGGAAGGAAGGCTCTAAATTAGCCCAACTTTTCTGTATTACGTTTCTGTTTAACAGCGCAGTCATCAGCTGCATATGCTGCGATTTCATTAGTATGAGTTTTTTCGGAAAATATCGTTACATCATCTGGGCGGATCAACACTAATTATCAGTATGTTTACGCGTGTCCTACCTAATTCACCAACTGATCATGGATAGGTTGATGTGAGCCTGCATTCTCTACTTTCATTGCTATTAGTATTAAGATTATTACCATATTTATTACACTAATTTCATTATCCATTCCAATCTTTCTGTGGACAACGCAGGTACACAGAGTTTTCAGTTTTTTTTTATCGCAGCATGTACGCTAATAACTGAAATAAAAAAAAAAAAAAAAACTTTTAGAAAGCATAATATACTGTAGGAATAATTCTGCAAGCATAAGTCTGTCCAGATATGTGTTTACCCGAACTGATTTGAGGTAAATATTTAACAACGGTCGAACTTGAGCCTATTTGAAGTGACGTAAAAGAATCCTTGATGTTATCGAATAACTTGAAATAGCTTTCACAAAACTGGATTCTCGAATTCTGCTTAAGAACTTCGTCTTTTTTTTTGTGTACTGCATTTGTTTTTCAAATCGTTTTTGCTGTCGGTATTTTAAAATTATACAACTCTAGTACCTCGAGAATACTCAATTCACAAATTTTGATCTAATTAAACTTCATCTAGTATTGCTGTGCACAAATGCACTCAATTATTGTGAACGGATATGATATATCAAAGAGGGCAAATAAACGCCTCCACTCATCCTATCCGCTATGTCTTAGCATGTGGGAAGCAATTGCTGCTAAATGTTGAACACATTCACTGTTCGACGCTCTCAAATTGAACGTAAAAAGAAAACGTACCAATCGGGCTTACCAAAGGAAATGTTTGTATATAATACTGTACGACCAAAACGTCTAGCTCAGTCGGTCGATGCAAACTGAAGGAATGTGAAGAAACTCTGACGCGATCCGTTAACGATGCGATCGATTAAGGTCGAGGCTCTGTAGTACTCGTTTGATCATCGACTACCAAATTCAGTGTATATTACGGTATCAATGTTGGCTGTTCGTGAAGATGATAAATAGCTTCTTCAGTGATAACCAGCTTGATTTCACTCCGCTAGATCATTTGATAAACGAGGTGTTTACTGAAGTATGGCAGATACGATTTTGTTCCAGCGAACAACTCTGTGTATTAGTCCACCAGTACTATTCGGGTAGCTTTCCTCGGATTCTAGATAAATATTATTAATTAGCAAGCAAATCTCTCAGATGTCTTTGTTCTGCAACTACGTAGAATCATATTCTTTGTGAAGTTTCTTGCGCGTACGCATTGTCCGGTTGCATGTGCAAATATTACGGACAATTTAATTTCCGGCTATGATATTCCGACGCTGTGTTAGGCATCAATAGCGACAATCTGTTTCTGGGGGACTACTACTGGTGGGGCATGAGCCTCGAGGCTAGGGTCCTACGAGAGGGTCTCTCCCTTAGTCACCTAAAAAGGAAAATAAAGCATATTCTTAGATATGTAACTTAGCCTTATAGGCAATAGCTAGTAAATTATTGGTGAGGAAAAAGAGCGCATTATAGCATATCAGTAACTACGTCTGAAACGAAGCTCTATTCAATGGTCATAGCCACGTCTTTGTTTATACCATGTGGACATATCATTAAAAATCGGGCATGGTGTTTCAGCATCGAACTGTTTGTTATATATCTACGAGATAGTATTGCATTCACCAGTCTTTTTGCATCATCTACTTGTATCGGCAGTTCGCGCTTACAGTGACAACAATGCAGTAAAGACAATAACGCACCCTGGCTTCGAGATAGTCGATTTTCCGTTCGAGCGCCGTCAGCTTTTCGTTCAACGTCGCAAGTCGCGCGCGGCAGGACATATCTATGATAACAAAGTAGTACGTTGTTCATTAAAACTCTTTCTGTTTTGAATAGTTTTACGTAGGAACAAAAACACCTTCTCGTTAAAACCTAGCCCGTGACGACAAAATACTTGTAATTGTTAAAAATACATACGTCACAGAGCTTTCATTATTCTAATCTTTGTAGTAAAACATGAAACCGCTTAGCTCTTTTGCTACAATTCTTTAGTAAATTAAAGACTGTGATAGTCTGGGACCACGTTAACGAAAGAGGCTAGTAACCGTTAGGCTTGATTCTGGTAAACGAACGTTTAATATTTTGTTTAAGTTTCGAATTTATGAAAATTCAGCTCATAACTATCGAACTTCATTCCAGCGAACAATATCAATTGTTTCAGCTAAGGTGGGCTACAATTAAGACCCAGTGGCATCTTATATCGATGTATTAAAGAAACAAAGCTTCAAAAGCAAGAAAGAATTGGGTTGACTGTTTATGGTATCACAGGGACAGGAATCCGAATTCTGGATCTTTAGCACTGAGTTGCATTAGCACATGATATACGCTTCTGCATACAAAAAAATGAGTCGTTTTCTCGTTGGTATGATCCTACAGTTACAAAATTAAAGTAACTGGCTTACTAAAGTGACTGGGATACTGTATTTGAATATAAGACAGTTCTATATACGCTCGACTTTGGCCATTTCCCTACCGAATGATGTGAGAAAATCTGCGATCTTCTTAATGCTTCCTGAGATGACTTCAATGTACTCCCGGTTCGACCAATCCTGCTGGATGCCACGGGCTACGATGCCGCGTTCCATCGCTCCCGGAACTGTTGAAAAATCTTCGAAAAAAAAATGTTCCGTCTCCCTTACTCGAGGGTAAACTTATTATAAGGACTGAGCCCTAACTTATTAATTACGCGAACTAAACTTGTTGGCATAGAACGCCAGCCTCAGGACTGACACGAAGTTGTCAGACTCACTCTCGCGCTCAACCAAACTCACACTCGCCAAGGGAAGGTGTCGTAATTCATTACAGCATCTATCTACCGGTCGATTGCAAACACCGTTTCACACGCATACCGTGCTTCAACCGTGCACCCCCGTTGATATAGCTAAATAGTCGCCGTGAATAATAAACAAAGCAGACAAGAATGGATATGTAAATATATATCGGGTACAATACCAACAATAATGATAACGATGATTTTTTTTAAGGACGGACCACATTGGTCGCGCGGGCGATTGAGGGGTAGATCGTGGCTAAACAAAGGTTTGTATACACAAAAATTTGACTGATATTTCTTATATATAACGAAATCATAAGTAAATTAACGTTAGAAGGATGCAAATTACAGACGCATATGAGCCCTAGCTTTTCTTCACAGTTGTTCAGATCTGAGTCACTTATCCACGGGTAGGCTACAATGGATGAAAACTATAACGGCAGCGTCGTTCCCATACCCCAATTGTAAGACAATGAAATAAAAGGGTTATATTTCGAAACCTATCTATTCAATTCGCACGTTACAGTATATTCGTGCGATACGGTAACCCTGATACTCCTGATGTTCCGATGGTCATCTACGTAAATGCTTTAGCTGTTGTCATCGTCAACATCCTGATTGACATGTATGATATGACGCAGAGACGAAGCTTCTCTATATACTTGTTTGTATATACTGGGTAAACCCTTATGCATATAAAAATTTAAAGGTACAAGTACCCACATTGATCCACTTTGATCTAATTCTATATGTGTATAAAGACGATATACCGTGAAAAAGACGACAAAATACGTTTTCTTTACTGTACTCAAGTGTTGCTTTTAAATCCTTGAAAAAGAAGAAATTTTTAAAAACATGTCAGTGAAGCTGTTTTCTCTGGGCTGTATCAGTATTGAGTTGTATAGTAAATGCTAAAATTAAAACATACTCTATTTTGTATTGTTAGACTCAGTCTTCAAGTATGTGTTTTTAAATTTTCTTGTAGTTTTCTTTTTTCCATTTTTTTTATCCACAAAAAAATTGAAACGCCTTTTGGCGCGGAAAATCGCAGGGAAAGAGTGAAATGCATGAGGTAATCAATGAGTGTGCATCGAAGTACGTTTTTCCCCTGAGGAGGCAAAGGAAGCACAAATATCCGACATATATCCAAACGTAACGTCTACACTTATTACTGGCTATTACCAAATCATTTTCAGTAAAATTAATAAGAAAACTTAAAAAAATAGCATGTCTCTAGTGGAGCCTTGCACTACAACCTAGGTGGTGTCAAAAGCAAAAAAAATATTAACTGTTAAATGTGCCCATCCGGGAACACATAGTGGACAGACAGCCCAACTATAAGTTAAGCCGTAGCATATTGATCCACCTACAATATCTATATAGCTAGATATATCCAGAACATCATAATAGTTAAAAAAAAAAATACGTTTAGATGTAACCTACACATGTCCGTGAGAAATGCCTTCCAATTTTCTGACCTATTAATGGCAGCCTATAATTGGCTACGTTTGTTTAAAACTAATATATGAGCATTGCATATATATAAGTAGAGTGTCTTTGAATGTAAAAATTGTCGAAAGTAAATTACAGTCTAAGAGGGTACGGTTTCTGCAGTTGACCGATCTAAGCGAGACGATTTCGAAACAGGGATTAATCATCTGCTTTGTAATCACCTACATGCGTCACCATGGGGTCCTTCTTTCTCACTTCATCATAACCCCTTTCCCGTGGTCCTCTGTAGTTTTTTTATAAACAGATCGGAAAGCTTAGACTAAACGAGTATCATTATTACGCAGTCGTGCTGCCGCTTATCGTGCCCCAACTTGGTTTCTCGCTGAAGTGCGCGGTTCTTATCGATCACGCGTTACGTGCATGGACATGCACACACTGTTTACTGGACGCTAGATCTATCATCATCAATCCGCGCCCCAAAAAACAACTAAGACAGCTATCTCTGCTGTCACTCTTATTGTTGTCACGGCTAAATTTTCCATCGCAGGCTTACACATTCTTCGACACGCACCTCAAGTAACTAAAACTGAGGACCCTGTGATTCGAAATCATCGACACTACCTGTGAGCAACGCGGCTGCTATGCGTAAGTAAGTTACTTCGATAACTCTAACCTTTCTTTAGTACCGCTCGGTAATTTAATGGTTGAAATCAATCGAAGCCTATTTTAGCTACGAAGTGGTAAAGCCACGCAGCCTACTCTTACATAAAAATCTATTTCTAAGGGCTCGATTATTTGAATAGATATGCGTGTTTCGTACTACTACTACACTTGAGCAGCGTAATGCGTTGCTCGCCTATGTCCGGATACAAAATTCGACATTTTTTTAGGCATATGTCATACGCATTTTGCCGCCATTGCCGGGTCTGCTAAAATCGTCCGCAACGACGCACGCACTCACTCATTGTATGTTCTAGTTGTTGTTGTTGTTGGTGGTGTCATTGTTATTGTGCTTGTCGTAGGTTTTGTCTGTCGGATGATAACAATGGTAATGATGGTGGTGGCTAGTCGTTTGTATGGTCGTCTCGTCTGGTTCGCTTTTCTGTTGGCCTGCATCTTTGTTATGGCTTGGTTTATCGTTGTCATGTGTTCGCGCCTTCACTAGTTCATCGCTGTCGCTTGCGTAGTGGCGAGATGCCGACTGGTGGCGGTCGGCTACTGTGTTTTTGCGCGGTAGCCGCCGCCGCTGCTCTTCTCTGTTAGCGTCGCCGTCTATCGGCTGATGCTGCTTCTGCTCGAGCCTCCCTCTTTACCTCCCTCGCTCCCTCCCTCGCTCGTTGTGCTCCGGGCGCAGCTGTGCCTACACTGTTTCCGTTGATACGATCGCGGCTCTGTATTCTTCTGCTGCTGCCGCCGCCGCCGCCGCCTGCTGTTTGACGTATTTCGAGTTTAACGTACGGTACTGACGTTAGGCATTCCACCAGACGGTTAGCTCGAAGTGCGAAACGAGCGGTGTCAACACCCGGATTCGAATCCCGACCATCACGTCTGGGGGGCAGCAAGCAGCCGCCTACTATTTACTGTCCATCACCCAACCACCGTGATTTCATTAGCCAACAATAGCAAAAATACTAATCATAGAAGCAGTGGCGACGCATACTGGCCTAGCGGTGATCGTGGTGTTTGCCGGGGCTCACAGCAGTAAAGAACTGTCGCTTCTATAGCAGTAGCAACAACAACAATATTGCTACTGCTAACAGTACGACAACAATCAAAACTATAACAACACCGACAGTTTAAATGTAACGATTGGTGGTGGTATTACTGCTTTTACTACCATCCACGGCCGTCGGATGACTGATTCACTGTTGGCTGCTGCTGCTGCTGCTGCTGCTGACTGCTAATATTGTTTGTTTGTTGCTATTGCTGTTGGCAATGATGTCTCTGCTAACCCCCGTCGCCTGTCCCCAACTGCTAGCCTGTGTTCTGCAGTGATGATGATGGCAGTGACGGTGATATGTTGCTGATTGTTGTTGGTGTTGTTGTTGTTGTTGTTGCTGTTGTTGTTGTTGTCGTCGTCGTCGTCGTCGTCGTCGTCGTCTACTCTATGATAGTCATCATTACTGATAGTACGCAGTACTGTAACTAGAGCTAGTACTACTGCTAACGTTATGAGAATGATATGATGATACAATTATCGTGCTTGATTGTGCACAACCATCATTCAGCAAACGCTGAATAGCATAAACAGAGATGGTGGTAGTCAGTGACTGGTAATGGCGGTGGTCATTCTATTAGCGAGGCAGCAGCAGCAGCAGCAGCAGCAGCAGCGACAATAACAGCCGTAATAAGCGAAAATGCTTATGTGTTTCAAACGGTGAAAAAACAAGTTATGTACTAGTTGTTGTTATTGTTATTAGAGGTGATAGTAATCTACGAAAGAGCCTAAAAGACTCTCGATCCGTCGTCGCTTAGTTGATCAATGCCTGCTGCACCAATCGGAACTACAAGTGAGCTCGACCGACGGCCGGTCGCAAACGCTGCGACAGACGGTGAGTGAGTGGAAAAAGCAGAGCTTTCAATAGCAACGCGATCAGCACAACTTTTCTTTCATAACCCGTACACAGATTGTGGCAGAATGAATAAGATTCCCTTACATTTACAATCAAAATACGGCAAGGGTAAGCAAGCCAATGAAATGAAGCGAAATAGATTGACTATATGAAAAGCATATATAATAGCACATCTAGGTAGCACATGCGTATATCTCTTTTACTTTGTAAATTATTCCCTAAGGCTAATATCGGTCGATTTTACTGTTAAATCTACGACAGCAGCAGCAGCAGCACAGCTGCAGAAAGGACGCTTACGTTGTTCTGTACTACTGTTTCGCCCGTCTGGTCTTCAGTCTATCGACGTTGTTGCTCCAGCTGTTTTTTTGTTGTTTTTAATTTTTATGACTGCTGATGCTGTTGCCGCCGCTGCTGGTGACGGTACCGTTACACAATCGACTAGAGGAAACACACAACAAAAGAAACTAACACCTCAATGCTATCGTTGTCATAAACAACAGCACAATAGACACAGCAGCGCCACTGCCAGCCTGCCTGCCTACTTGCCTGCCTGCTAGTGCTGATTTAGGTTATCGCAACAGATTTCGCAAATTACTCTTGACTAGTTTTATTCTATTACATATCATCATCCGTCTGCGATCCAGTGATATTGATTTAGTTGCCTGCATCGATGTAACGATCATATATGCCATTTAGGAAAAGTCTGACGATTATTTGCTAATCTGTTGACTTTGGAAATTTGAATGAGAACGAAGGACAGCGACAGTGGAAGGATCGATGAAATCTTGGAACCGACTTTTGAGTGTCACGCTACAATTCTACGGGTATACGTGCTGCTTCAATGGTTATTGTCCTCAGTCGCACTGGAACTCAGGCGATGAACGTGTTTTCTGGACGATTGGTTCGCTGCGTTAGTCGGGACGATCTTCTTATTGTCATTGTGGTATCGCATAAGGAAAATTACATGCCCAGGAGATACATACAGATATCTACCCGGCCGCGTAGCTGTTACTTAGAGTTAACATGGATAATGTCCAGTTGACAAATCAGAACGACGTTGAAAACACAGATTGAAAAAATGAAATTGAGGTGGTGGGTCGGTTGATGTTCGTCGACTGAGACAGCCCAGTGCAACTGATCCGAGCCGATTCCAAGTCATCACTAATAACAACAATAATAATAATAATGAAAGTAATAGTTTATACAAATGAAGTTAAAGGATGAAGAAAAGAAAAATAAAAGCGTAAAACTAAATTACGATGCCGGAGAAGGGGTTTCTGCAGAAAGTGAGACAAAACCTTGAACAAGAATCAAGCTAATAATTGCACAGGAACTCATAGAGTATGTAAAATTACCGAATAGAGGGAAAAAACGCCAACGAGAATGGTATCGGCATGGAAGTATGTGTTTACATTATATTCGACATTGTTATTTCATCTTATACCAGATGAACGTAATCGTTTCCCGAATGGATTGATTGCGCGCCTGAATTACTATGCGGGTGTGATAGTAACGATTTCCTATGGTGATCCGACGACGACAACGACAACGACAACAAATTAACAAAACTCTTGTAATCTTCATCATTTGAAAGGGACAGAAAAATAGCCAACGTTTGTTAAAGTATTCCGCATAAAAAAGCGCAGTATTAATAAACCATGCATTGGGATAAGTGTGAAAAGGTGAAAATTGCATTACGTAAACAGTTTAGTAGAGCGTGAACAAACAACGGTGGCCATTTATGCTATAAGCACAAGTTAATTTATCTATTTTGATTGTGCAGAAACGCGTTCCCTTAAGACAATATTCATATCAGGCCAGTATCTTTAAAATGTTTCCATTAGTCTCAAATGATCACGACCCAATGATTTAACAGGTGGAACCATTTGAAGACTCCCCGGTAATTTGATCAACGCATGCAAAATTTTTTTAACGTACCTTTTGCATTCGCATTTTTCATTTCGCCTCCTATACAGGTAGCTGCTTAATGACAGTATGTCGTATTTACGGGATTATATTGAGCAAAGAAAACTTCATAATAAAATAGCGATTCTAGAAGATGCAAACATGATCTTTAATTTTAAACATTCAGCTCTTTCGTGGAATTCTACATCGAAATGAGTCGTCGTCGTCATCGTCGCCGTCGAAATATTTGGCTTTAAGTAAAGAATAGAGAAAACGTGTCCTTGTAGCGCTTGTTCTAGCAAAAATAATGTTCTGCAGTCAATGGCCGTTTTGACCATTGAATTTTGGGACCTTTAAACTCACAGATTGAAAAAAAAATCGAAGTAAACTCTTGTCTTTCATTTTTGTTTACTTGTTTTTACAATTTACCACTTAATACATTTATTTTCTATTTAGGTTTATTTAAAGCGCAGAATCACCTACAAAAATAGCGCGATTTATATGAATGCTGGCTTGAATGAGGGAAGCAAACTATGGACATTAGGGAAAAATACAGTTGCTGGAGTAGTCTAAAGACACGGCTTGACAATGCTTACAAAATGTGTTTTGCTTTTTTCAGTTGTCGCATAACAAAGACAGGTAACGGAATCGATATTGATGATAGGGGTGATCCTATGTCGTCCTAAGCACACGCTGTGAAATTTGGAAATGATGTACGGACGTTCGGTAGAGGTAAAAATTGAGCTCGGCCATAAGGCCGTGCTTAAGGACCAGCCTACGGCTGAGGGCTATACGCATGACTGGACCGTGTTCGTCAAAGGGCCTGAGGGGTGCAAAATCGATAATTTTGTCGAGAAGGTGATATTTATGTTACATGAAAGCTTTCCGAAGTCAAAAAGAACAATTCGCGAACCGCCTTATCAGGTTAGTTTTGACGGGACTTTTTAATCGCAATGCATACGATTATACATGCGACAATATTTATTAAGCACCAACTATTGAACTGAAGCGTACTTTTTGAAAGATGTGCTGCTTGTTAGCTTCTGATCTCACGTAAGTAAAAACTAATGCTAACATCTACACAACACTTGTTCTTCGTCTTTTTGTGATCGTTATTTTAGGTAACAGAAAGCGGTTATGCTGGTTTCAACATGCCGATCTGGGTGTACTTTAAGACGCGGGAAGAGCCAAAAAAAATCGATTTCGTTTACGATCTCTATCTGTCGCTAGACGGCAAGCCAATTAACAATATCCGATGTGAGAAGCTTACTTTCCACAATCCACCGGATGACTTCTGCCAAAGGTTGCTGAAAGGAGGCGGTTCTATCAAGCAACCAGTCGCATCACCCAACAAGAAGTCATCAGGACCCCAGACGCCTCCAGAGAAACGCTCCCCCCAGCAACCGCAAACCCAACCGGCGGGAGCGGCGGCCAAGCCATCCTCGGATCTATTTGGAGGGTCTAATGCTAAAGATATCAAAGTAAGGTTAATTATTTAACATTGGTAGTGATTATCATCCTAATCACGTGTGGCCGAACATAGGACAAATCGTATGTCCCCTGGCCCATTGTCACTTAATACGAGAGAGCTACTGTTTAATTTTGTTCTTTTAAAGGGCAAATTCTATTACACTTCAATGATCGTGAAAGACTTTGCAGCTGTGGAAGGCATGCTATCTGTATCAGGCACATGTACAAAAGGAGCTAATAGTCATATAAGTACTAATACTTTGCATATATATATTTGTAAAGTACAGTTTCACTAAATACGTTTGATTTAGTTTTCACTAGTCGGCATCACCCACGTTAACAATGCTTTGCAAACCCGATTGCTGCCAGTCTGTTTGTTTGTCTTTCTGTAAATTTAGTCTGGTACAGCTCCAGCACAGGATGGCAAGAAAGAGAAGAAAAAAGAGAAGCGCAGCAAAGATTACAAAAAAGAAAAAAAAGATAAAGATGGACGAAGTCGATCGGATAAGGACAAAGAGGCGGCGCCGTCTTCTCGTGAGGAGAAGACAACTAGCAAGGAGAAGGAACGTGACAAGGAGAGTAGTAAAAGCGAGAAAGAACGTGATAAGGCTGAGACGAAAGCCGATCAAGAACGTGACTCAAAGTTAAAAGAAAATACCAAGGATAAAGAACGAACCTCTGGTAAGGAGTCGAAGGACAAAGAGGCTACAGCTAAACAAAAAGAAGGCAGCAGCAGCAGCAGCAGCAGCAAAAAATTAGCATCAGTACGGTCAAGCCAGTCGCCGCCAATGGTAAATTGCCACCCTTTCCTAAACGGCACATATTTTAGTGACACATGTGGATACGCAGGTTTTGCCTTTTTTCATGTAGCCAATCAGTTTCCTCTCATTATAGAAAGGGTTCCTTATCTACGATTTTGGTGCACATTTCCCATAACCCTACCTAGTTCGGTGCAATTTCTTTTATTATCTGCACCTTACGTGGGGCCTTTCCTGTCTTCACTGATTATGTGATTTTAATTTAGGCAGCGGATATGAAAAAAGATGACACAAAGAATCGAGAAGATCGGAAACGTCCTGCAGGCATCAGTCCTAGCGAAGGTAGCGGTGAACGCGACCGAGAGAAGACTAACAACGATGACAAAGAAGTTAAACGGAAGAAGAAGTCATCGTCTCATAAAGATTCGCCCGACGCAAAAAAGCCTCGCCTCACCCAAGATCAGCTTACATCAGGGTCGAGCGAATCGCTGAAATCGAAACGTAGTAAATCTCGAGGCAAGGAGTCGCTTGCCTCTTCTCCGTTTGTCGAGAGCAACGATGATATGGAACTATCGTTCACACCGTCGCCCCCCGAGTCTAAAAGCGCTCTACGTCCACCGTCTGATCGGAAGCGATCTGCGCCGAAGGACAAAAGTGCTAGTCCTACTGAGCGTAAAGAGGTTCGGCCACCTCCACCTCCAACGTCACGATCAAAGAAAGCAGCTGCAACACCATCATCATCCTCAAGTCCATCGCCAATGCACTCAGTTTCAGCCCCAACCAACAGCAGTAACAGGAAAAAATCACCAAATAAGCAATCCGCCCAACAGCAGCAGCAGCAGCCGATAGGAGCCTTGGCAGCCATGATGATGGAGATGGATGCCGAGAGTGTTTCGTCGCCAGAACCCGATGATCGGCGACGGGATAAGCTTAGTGTGCTGAAAGTAAAAATTTTAAAATTGAGCGATGAAAAACTTCAGCAGGTCGTTGACATTATTGAGATGACAGGAAAGTATGAGTTGAGCAATGAAAGCTTTGATTTTGACTTACAACAAATTGACAATCTCACAATTAATCGACTTCAACAGCTCGTGAGCTGACAACATGGCGAGCACTCTAGTAACAAAAAAAAACAACTAAATAACAATTCCATTTAGTTCAAATGTCAATTATATACAGGTAGTGTCAGTCAAATCATTTATTGTACATTAACTGTTGCTCGATTACAATCTAACGGATTTTAAGGGTTGTAATATAAACCGGTGTGGATCTTGATGGAGATCGATGAGTTCGGTAGTTTTCGATTCAGTTGTGGATGCGGCTTTTCCAAAATCAAAGAATGAGCGATCGTAGGAAAACGAATAGCCAAGAAGAAAATGTCAGTTAAGAGTAGGCTAATAGACGATACGTTACGTGTGCTATCTTGTCGAGCATGCGCCAGCGCAACAAGTAGCACACTTTTTCGGTCTCATTTAGAGAAAAAAACTACCCGAACTTAAAAGATGTTTTAATGTGCATATCATTGATGAGCTTTCTTCAGGGCTAATGAAGACAGCCTCCTAGGATCAGTAAACGTGTCCCTGTAACGCGGACAGCAAACAATGGTGAGCACGCTGTTTGTGTGAAACGTAAGCCAAGACGCGCCTGAGAATGAAAGTACTATCGACTTGACTAGTAAAAGGAGAACAAAAGAGAATTATTCAAGCAATACAAATCAGATAAACTAAGGGCAGGCTTAATTCTCGCAAGCAGCACCTACGAAATAAACACATTGGTGATTGTTAGGCACCTAGTAATGCCGCGATACTAACCGTTGTTTCTTATATTTCAAAATGGTATCTCTTTGTGAAGGACAATTTTGGGAAGCCACCTACGGAGCTCGGCCATATTTAAGAAAACTGTCAAAATTCAGAAGGAAAGTCAAAAAAAGGGGTGCCGCTCTGGCCAAATAAGCCTAGAGTTTACTGTGCCTCCTTGTTATATTCCTTTACCTAGACAAAATCGGTTGTGACAAATCGATTGCCAAAAGTGAAATAATGAATAGGAGTGGTAAACCGGTTGAGAAGTCTCCTTTAAATCTCTTTTTGAGCATTCATTAGTTAAAGATGCTGGGTGCGATTGCCATACTGTCTTTTTTCTCGACCGAGATGTGTTCTCTGCGCAATATTTAATCACTTATATATACATATGCCCACCTTAGTTCTAGTTCTGGTCTCCCTATGAATCTTGACACAAGTCCATCTAGAAGGCCATCGCTTCGCATACGAAAGCTTACCTGGCTGACCGTTGGTTTCTCTTATTAGACTGCACACCCGATTCATTTCGATAGACCACTGTTCAAGCCATGTGATGAGTGGGAAATTAATTGTTGAAAAAGAATGTAGCTTTTCAAAGAGCGTCTCGTCTTTGTCAGCCAGTAAGGGCAGGGCTGATCTTGCCAATTCCGATGCATTCGTCATTATATACGTGCTGACAATAGTCATGCAACTATTTCCATATGACTCTGTCTGCTACTTGTATTTTCCGTTAGCTGTGTATGCTACACATTTTAGTCAATAGATGTATGTAAGGCCTACATCAAGGCCGTAATTATCTTGCTATTGCAACAACGGCTACTATACTTTAAATATGCCGCTTTGTTATAATAATGGTGAGAATATGTGATTGCCTGTATAATAACAATGACACCTATGATAACGCATATATACTGTATGTGTGTAAGGAGACGTCGCATGTAAACAATCTTTATCTATATATATATATATATATATATATATATATATATTAGGACAATGGTAGGTCATCTCCCGTGACTACGCAACAATTGTCACTAGAAATAGCTTAAACTGAGGGGAGTTTGTCAGATCCATTGTAAAAACAAGCTCACCTAACAGAGGGGTTTCGACTATCTGGTATTAGTAACCCAGGATAGTTGGCGTTAGGTAATTTTTTTCTGAGGGACTCATTTTTGCCACCATTTCTCAGCTGCGCCTATGAACCCTACATGTCTCTTGCCTCCTATTTAGCAGCTCTCGTTAATCGATCTGGTGATCGAGCTTTACATACTAGAAATACCTCCAAAAGTGTATTTTCACTAAAAGCAAAAAGGTTTAACATACGTGAGCATAAGTAATTACTCTTCACTGTACTATTTGGCCTATCTCTCTACAATCCTTACAAGTTCGACTTGCGTTGTGCCGTCGGAGCAGTTGACAAATCGATACGTGAAGAAAGCCCAATACCACACGCGCCTGTTATATGAATATATTATTATCATGCAGTAAATAAACAATATTCTATAAGCTAGCTCCATTCTCAACTAAAACTAATTGATCGATACAATGGCTGGCTGCGTTTGCAAAGAGATACGTTGTTGCGGAACTACGAACGTCTAACTGCATCTGTGCGTTTGAGTGTGCGTGGACATGTGTCAATGTATTTCATGTCCTTCAATGTCAACAGTGTCTCTCTGCGTAGCCGAACATGTTTGGCGTCAGCAGCAGGATATATGCAGATTAAAGACAGGCCACGCAGAAGGAGCGCAGAGCTTTCCCCTACAGCAGTTGCAGATTGGGAACAGGTAGCTCTGAGTCAATGCAATTCAGAGGGCGAAACAAAACTGCTACCTAAAAATACAAAGCCATTAGCTTTTGTTGGATTCAAGAAGGAGGAAGCGGCATAATGCAGTGGCATCGTCCTCTATAGCTCAACGTCGGTCATAAACTAACAGCGGTGCGTGTGCTGTTATTGTAAATCACTTACAGAGAATGGGTAAAGAGCGCAATAACATAGCACCAAGTAACAGGCATTTCGATGTGTACTAGAAAATCGGTTTACGGTGGGTCGTCTTAGTCATCATTTTCTGTAACATGGACTGATAAGTACCTGTTCTGTCGCATGTTTCTCAGAGACATTATCGTACTAATAAACCTATAGCGTATACATAAAGTATCCCAGTGTGACTTGTAGCTACGAATCAAACACACTTGATCAATTTGATGCAAATACAAATTACTATTTATTATCAACACAATTATCCTGCCATTACTAAGAGGAATGGAACATACGTATTATCTTTATTTGACTATATCAATTTATACATATGGATAACAGTGCAAAATAGGATGACGGTTCGAACAAGTTGAAAAAGGAAGAGAGGGTCGTAGAAGGCAGATCTCGAGAGACTGCTAATACATACAAACCGCAGTTTCATTACAACAATTCATTTTATAACTTTTTTGCCGTAAATGGTACATAGTATTTAATGTAATAAAAAAAAAACAATGTTGTCACTGCGAACTTATCGACGGCTGGTAATTATTTCTAGGTAGAATGCATTTGAATACTGTTTTTCAGAACTGCGTACGACAGCGTCAAACAACAGATAGGAAAGAAGAAAAAAAAAAAACGAGTAAAACTCAATATGAAATACATCTGCCTGAATGCTTCCATACATATTGTGGTTCAGTTTTTCTAATTCTTGTTCGTCTTTTATTGTGTTCATGATACGGGCATACAAGAATTTGAAGCGTCGACTCCTTTTACCAGCGCGTTTCTTTACATGGCTTTACGAAATAGCTGTTTTGTGTTACTCTATATGATTTTTTTCCGGTTTATGTGAACGTGATTGTTAGATTGGTTAAGATACAATAATCTGCTGGTATCGATTTTCTCTACAGGGAATTTTTTCGGTAGTGTCGTATCCGCCTAACACTTGTTCTGTTATCGACCGTGTGCAGAATGCATGTGTGCAAGGTGTACTTTTAGTAAAGTACACCTTAACTACTAACATGGAATGGAATACATTTTATGTTAAGAGAAAGTCGCTAGAATGTAGAAGTAAAAAGTATTTTGGAGAAACGCCGTCGTTTATGAGTAAGTATCGTTTGAGCTAACTCATAACGTTGTTCCGGACGGAGCTTTTAGGTTTCGGACATACGCAATCAATAATGATATCATACATCAATTAAAGTTATAATGAGATGGATTTTTTAAGAAAGTTCAAATTATTAGAACGGTGCTTATATGCATACTTTCTTAACTAGGTATGTATTTTATGTATTCGTCTCAAGGGTCATGCAGCAAACGGTTTTAACTTTAAGTTTGAGTCACTTCCGCAGCTTTCAACATACTGACCCATTTTAAAGGCGCACACTATCTAACTTCTCAACACGCGCTAAAGAAGGCGTATCCTTTCTAAGCAAATTGCTCAGTTGTATTATTTTACATAGTCCAAGCTGTGTTAGGTAAACATCCGAAAATAATTTAAAGACATATAAATAAATGAAAATAATAAAAACACTTGATCTCTAAAACGGCACTAATGTTTCTTAGGATGCATGCAACGATGGTTCGAGCGCAAGTGCACCTTCCCCTGAGCGATTCGACGGTTGCTGGGCGCGTTACGAGGTCGTTGCCAGGCAACCTGGAGCTCTCCGGAGATGGGAAGCCCAATAGCAGGGCTAGTATTACCCAGTCAGCCCGTTTTTTATAATATTCGTGTAGTTTATTTAGTACGATTACATGAACGAAATAGCAACACTACAGTTTTGCTTAATTCATATAATTTTAATGCATTCAGAGAGAAGTAACGGCACACGTGTTCCACTAATTGTGATTAGCGCGAGTTCGTTATTGAACGTCATTAATAAGTTCCTTATATTATATTATGTATATGTAAATATTAACTACATTACTAAAACAACGCACTTGAAACGCATGTCAATAAAGGAGTAAAGGCAAAAAAATCAAAATAGACTTAAACAATACATTAAAATTTACGGTTGATTGCTTACGTTTTTAATAAATTCGACATTTCAAAATACAATACTCGACGGGCGATTATTTGAGGAGGATTCAATGCTTTTGAGGACCTTAATCTGCTCGTATTTCTGTGTGTTTTCATTGTTCATTTTAGGATAAGGATATTCGAAATTAATAGGCTCAAGGTGCCATTCCCAGTATTTATTCGTAAGGTGCTCATTGGTCTCACTTGCTCTTTAGATAGGATATTCAGGATTTATTTAGTAATAAATAGCGTTTACGAGGTATGTTTGACATATATCGTATATTGCAATTATATTATCGATCGATCATCAATCATTCACTACCACACCTTTATATGGGACAATTCGTATCAATCATATAAGAAAGAATATTTCGATTCGTAACGACAGGTTGTGCATTCAGAGCTGATGGGTGTGCGGATCGGAATTTGGGAAAAGATATGCGCCGCCCGGGAATCGAACCCGGGACGCAAGAATGGGAATCTTGCATGATACCACTACACCAGCGGCGCCCTACGTCCTATGGGTTCTCCGAAGCGGTGGTCTATTTGGTACTCGGCTGTATTCAACACAAGCGTGTTTTGCTAACAGCTCGCCCTTTCCTGAATGCCCTTTCCCCTTGATGTTGCATAACATTAAGGAAGTCTGCTAACGAAGTCTGCGAAGTCAAAATGATAGCGAGCAGTATTTCATTTATTTACAGTTATGTACAGTTATTTACTTCTATCGAGTTACATTTGACATTTTTAACATAATTGATCTGAGAAATAATTAGTTAGGGAGTCTATGAGCGCTAGATTCTGATGCAGTGTTCGTGGCGGTCGTCTTCAGAAAGCTGTTACCTGTAAAGCGACCAATAGAAATTGAAAATATCTGTCAATGAGTAATGGTTTCCATTTTATTTGTCTGCACTCAAGAATGTACAGGCATTTTACATGCATTTAAATGTCTTGTTCTCAAAATTAAGCGAGTATCCCTTGATCAGTGGTGGTATCAAACTGACGTATTGTGGCTGATCGCTGACACATCTGCCGCCATGACAAACACTCGGCGGCTAGGTCAGTCATAGAGAGCCTTACTTTGTATTAAAGGTTAGGATGACAGGAAAATGCTACATTCAGCAAAAAGAGGAAAATGGTACGGTAATTTGAGACACACCTTGAAGCATTTGTTACTATAATGAGTTATAGTTTAATTTGATATCAAAGAAGTGACTTACCTGCCAAATCATATATATATATATATATATATGTCATAGTTTGGCTATTCTTGATAGACTTCCGTTATGGTTTACATCGTGGTAGAATGTTAGGGTTTTATTTAGCCACCTTAGTCATGTAGTCAATGCCCTTGACGGAGCCTGAATCAGCTTTGAATAGCCTTGTAAGAAACAAAACTTATTTTTTTAGTACTATTTATTAGTTTCCTATTACCATACATTTGGTTTCCACATCGCTTATGTTGGCGTTTCACATGATCAACAAACTATAATAATAAAGTGTTTAACAACAAAACAGAATGACGCAATTAGCTGTAATTTAAAAAGGGCCTTATGTTTAAACGTTAGCAAAAAAAAAGAAGATGCATTAAAGGCCGAGTGTACTTCACCTTTCTAAATATTATTTTCTGTGTGACACGACGCTTTCTACAAGTAAGTCCTCAGTGAATATTTTTTAAGTTGAGTTCTCGTGAAATTGCGTTGCAAATCTGTTCTATTTTTCGCCTGGAAAACAATGAGTCTTACAGTAGTTACCTGTTCCATGGTAAGGAACAAATCATCATTTTTCAATAACGGACCCGTCAAAGTGTATCGACGCTTTCGTCTTTAACAGGACATCCCAACTGTTCGCACAAAACATAGTCGTTGCGTTTATAGCTCTCGCGTTTGCTGGCTGCGCGGCGAGCTGGCTTGACATTCAATATTGATCAATATTCTCAGCCTCTTCATTCCATTCGAGCTCATTATCCCTGTAAATTGATTCATTTGGACGTACCCTTTGTTAGTTAACACTTAATAACATTTGATAGTCGGATTCAAATCATAGAAGTCTACGTCGACACAAGGAGAAGGATATGGCATATTCAACCCAAAATGAAAGAAAACATATAAAGTACACCAAGAGGTAATTATTTTCTACAAATGTGTCGTTGTTGTTGTGTTTTTAACACAAAGGCCTATTCAGCCTTTACCATAAGTTTACAGCCGTCATCACGTTCGGCGAACAAAGAACGAACGCCTTTCATTGGCCATACTTTTTTGCGCAGACAACAATTGACACTGCTGTGCATAGCATAGGCCTGGCTTATAAGCCCGAGTCGGTTTCGACGGCGAGCTGAGTTGGATGGTGGCGTCGTCAACGTGGATGGATCCAGCGTTCCTATGTCATCTTTACGCAGTTTGGCGCATTGTTTGATTTTTCTAATGGAACAAAGGCGGTACAACGGTTATTTGTTCGATGAAAGTGACTCCTATTGGAAAACTCTTCCGCAGAGATACCGGAATATAGCATTAACTTGTTTACCAATGGCAATAAGCCAATGCAAAGCAAATTACTGTGAAAATATATGTTTAAAAGTATCAGCATTCTTACTTGTTGTCAGATCTTTGTCCACAGAGATGATAATTTTGCAAAAACACTTGATACCTATCGAAGGTTCGACACGTTAAAATTCTCAGAGGACATCTTTATCTCAATGCATCACCCTAGCAGGGGCAGCAGTGCTAGTGAGAATGTGTCAGCTGAATCACGCATTTGTATCGCACTCTCTATTACTGCCTGTGTCATTCTGGTATTTAAAGCGGCGCTTAATCCGCCTAGAAGCTCTGCCAAGAGACATAACGGGGCAGGGAGTATTTTAACAATGTAATAGCTCATTGCAATAGCCGCATTTGCCGCTCTAACGATAGGCGTTGCATGGAAGCGTAACCTCGTATAGTTTCTAGAGAGAATGACTATAAACTCGCCATATGTTCTGCATACTGTTTTGTGCTATATGTTGATAATTTTGCAAGGATATGTTACGTGTCTGGAGCGTGAGTTGCTGTCTTATGATGTACTGAAAAACTTCACCGTGAGAACGGGTCGATCGATTGATGAACAGTTCGTTAGGGCCAATGACGACAACAACGACGACGACGATAAACAAACGGTGTTTATCAGCTTTGAATCGTACGGGAGGCTGTTTACCGTGAAAGCGCATCCCGCACGTCATTTATTCAGTAAGGATTTCCGGCTATACGAACGAGGTCGAAACGGTATCGTTCGAGAACACAAAGTGAATTTTAACGAAATGCATAAACGCTACCTTGAAGGGAAGGTTTTGGATGAGCCCAACTCGCGTGCAGTACTCTATTTTGACGGTGAAGTCCTTGCCGGCAGCATCTATCTCACGGACGAGGTATACACAATTGAGGAGGCCTTTCTTCGCGAGATAAAGTCACCACTTGGAAGAACGTTTGCCGCTTCACTTCACATAATCTACAAAGATTCGGAAATCAATGGGATGCGAAATGCAACTAGTTGTACCCTAGCCAAGGATCGTCTCCGGAGAGGTGGATTCTATTTGATGGACGAGGAACATTCGGTAGGAAAGGACTTCTCGCCGGAACTAAATCGATGCGGGATCAGGTTGATTGCCGATCACACATATTTTCAAATTGTTGGGCAAGGCAGCATAGGTAAGACCATTGACAAAATGGTCACCCAGATTCAGCGAGTGAACGTTATATTCAACGAAACTGAATTTGTTGACGATGATCATAACGGATACTTCAACATGGGCTTTTTAGTGCAGGACGTTCAAGTTCTCACAGAGCCAACGCCAAACAGTAGTGGAAAAATCCACTTTAATATGGCCGGAGAAATCAGCGCAGAAGACCTGCTACAGTCGTTTGCCGAAGAGGAAGCGCAGGAGAATGAATGGGCGTGTCTAGCACATCTTTTCACAGCTCGAAATCTCGATGATGGCGTATTGGGCCGCGCTTTTCTCGGTCACACAACAGCAGAACGAGGTATTTGTGCACGGCCTGTTCTTGCAAATTCCACGGACGGCCAACGAAAAGTGCGTATCGTGCAGAACGTTGGATTGACGACATCGATCATAATGGGGTCTCGCCTCCTTAGCCGAGTCTCTGACATCGCTTTAGCTCATGAATTAGCTCACGGCTGGGGCGCCGAACACGATCCCGACACGACGGAGTGTCTCCCGCCAGACGCGCGTGGAGGTGCATACATAATGAATGCCCACTCAAACACTGGACGCAACAATAACAACCGATTGTTCTCTCCGTGTAGTATTCGGCAGATTATGCTCGTGCTGAAGTACAAATCGAAATGCTTCATCAAACGCTTACCGAGCCGCTGTGGAAACTTCATCATCGACGACGGAGAGGAATGCGACGTGGGGCCAATCAAAGACAACGACCCATGTTGTACGCGGTCTTGCCGGTTGCGCGACAACGTCCGTTGTAGCGATCAAAACCACAGCTGCTGTAAGAATTGCCAGCTGGCACCTGAAGGAACTTTATGTAAATCACGTTTGCCAAACGATTGTATGGACGATTCGTTCTGTTCCGGTGAAACAGAACGCTGTCCGCGCCAAAAGCCGCTTCCTGACAATACAACGTGTTCGGATCGAGGCACCTGTAGCTCAGGACAGTGTATCCTTTACTGCCAGTCGATTGGGTTAACGTCTTGTGCATGTGAGGGCGATCTTGCATGTTACCGTTGCTGTCGGGAATCCCTCTTTGATGCGTGTAATCCAGTAGTACCGGCAGATAGATTGCCCGACGGAACAATGTGTAAGGATGGGTTCTGTAGGGAAGGACGGTGCAAGAAGAAGGTACAGGACGTTGTCGAGCGATTGATCGGGATAATCAAAAAGGCCAATCCATCTTGGATAAAAACAATCCTTCGCGCGTATTCGGTTCCATTGATCATCGTGTCTCTATCCATGGTCTGGATTCCTTGTGCTGTCTGTTTACATTACTACAAAAAAGAGACATACAGCTTCAGATCAATGCCAGCAGCGCGAAGCTCAATGATCCCTTCCAGAGGGTCAATGGCACTCTTGAATTCGCATCGAAGTTCTGCTTATGTTGGTGAAATGGAGTATGAGCCTCGACCAGGAAGAACGTTTATGTTTTCTGATGACTAAAGTTTGCCTATACGTACGTTCCATGTGGCATGAAGCTGCACTGCAAGTTAACGATGCAAGTTAATGACAGTACATTAGCTGTTGTTTGTGGAAGAGTTGTGGTGGTTTTCCCACATAGGCACGTTTTAGGCTATGTGCCACTTGTGCTATTCATAATATCGGTTCATTTATTTATAATCGCTAATGATAAGTAAGGTGCGTATAAATGCAGCGAAACGTCTCGACGATAGATATGATATTGTGAAAACTGTCTCAGTATAAACGTATCTATTGAGAATATAGAGACATAATTTATTGAACGCCGTAACTGCGCAGCTGTAACTAGGACCTGTAAAAATGTCACATTTACGATGCCTTACGGCAGTCCCAAGCCATGACTGTTTCGTATCAAGCTAGGCTCTTCTTTGTGTGTCAATATAAAGCATTTGTACATTCAGTTATGGTTTATAAGTCCCAATAAATACATGTGAAAAGCCTTGTAAATTTTGGTATGGTAAAGGTATGACCGGCGTTGCTGTTGGTTTGTTCGAGGCAGATCGAGTGTTATACCCTTACCAGACAGACAAATCTTCATATGTTATTTATGCTTTTATCTAAGAATTAGCTATATAATGAAGAGTTATGATACGTTCGAATGATTTCGATAAACACACGCGCCCTAAGAGCAACTTAATAAAAAAAAGGAGAAAAGAGGCGAGGCCGATACGAAATGCGTAACGAGAAACGGATTTATGTCAGTGATATATTTTCAGCTGAGCTTGCCGCTGTCGGCCTCGAACACTTTGTTTCTAATGATAAATCCTCTTAACGAATGATCGGACAAAGAGTATTTATATCTCGATTTCTATAAAAATGGTGAATCATTATAGATATTTTTATTGTAATGGACATAATACTGGTGCAAGGTATTCACTTTTACTGCGCGCAGGCGGCGCACAATGCTCTATAATTTCGAAATATGGACACATAAAAGCAAGTCAATTATCATTTGTCACTGATGGTATCAATATATAGAGATATATATAGATGATCATATTCCCTAGATTGTCTAGTTCAACGACACCTTTCTGATTTCATTGTATAGTTCACCATTATTACCATAGTTTAGCCAAAATTTTAGGTAAACCTTCCATCTAAAATAGATGATTCAAATTTTACGTCCCATGCCACCGCCTTAGTCAACCATTGCTTCACAAGATTGAATTTTTCTAGCTTTCAACAAGGAGCATCTGCACTCGTATTTAAACCTAGACCATCTAAAACCATTGCTACGGCTTACAAATATCTTGTTGAAGAGACAACAGGGTTTAGTTTGTAGAAGTGCACTGAAATGGAAAGACAATAACATACAGGTAGAATTATAAAGGCAAAGTATTAATTAGAAAGGCCAAGTTGGATGGTAAGGTAATTTTATAGCGAAGTGTGGCCCCACGAGGCGCCTATCGCTGAAATTTTCTGATTTGAACCTATAACTTTAATAGGATCATCTGTTTAACATCTGTACTTGATATATACAGATGCATAGGTACAGATGAACATTTAGAAATTTCTTGACATAATCATTGTTGTCAGTCATATATTCTATATGCCTGGTTAGCACAGCTTTTATCAATACCAAACGAAAGTATTAATTATGTTAAGTCGACAGCATATTTAATTTTAGAAGAATATGTCTTGTCGCGGGGCTCAAATCTACCTATTCTGACTTTTTACAAAGGAAAATCGTTGGTTGCAGATTATCGCAGGCATTTTATACTATTCCTGTGAAGTAGCCTCTTATGATGTTCGAATAGTAGGCCTTTCGTACTCGTGTCTAAAATGTAAGTTCTTCATTCATCTTTTATATGCTCTCACATTATGTAAATTTAGGACCAGTCATACACGAAGTGAGACACTCGTTTTTATATCTGCTTCATTTCATACTTAGTTGTGTGTGAAGTTCGTCAGAAATGTTATATCGCGCTTCAACTATCGCGTGTAGGTTTCATTTTTCAAGTAATTAACCAAACTTCCTACCCCTCTCCTTGTATTTCTAATTGTTCCACAAGTGCAGCGTAAATGACTGAATTCAATTACTATCAATAGAATTTTCTATTACATTTATATGGTTAAATAATTCTGCTAAAGAAATAGTTAATGTTAGCGTATACGTGAAAAAGTTTATAAAACATACCCAAGTAATAGGTTTGGGTAGGTCATTCCGACCCTAGAAAGCTGGTGCATAACATGTCCATGGGTCAGAATTACGCTTTACCGGCCCTTCCTCGCGTCCGCATGACTGCTGTCTGAGACAATGGGAGCGTACTGGTCGGCCGTTAATTGGATTCTTTCCTTTATAGTTTTCAGAAATATCGTAGGGCTTTAGATACTTTTAGTCGGTCATTGACGCAACCTCATAGACAAAAAGTCTATGAGAAAAAACGAATTCAATTGGCTAACGTACTGGAAATCTTCCTAGGAAATCGTTAGGTAAAGTTTCCTAACATAAAACCTTTCATATATCAAGTATCGGGTCAGTGAACAATCAGAACTGACAGAAGAAAACTAAAGCCCGTATATTTGTGCGATATATACTTAGTGCTGTCACTGTAGTGTTTTCACTTTTTCTAGCAGTTGTTTCGTGTAGATATGTGCCTCACTGTTGGCATTTGAAAAAAAAAACTATGACTTCACGTTATTTACGCTTATTAACAACTTAAAATAGTCGCTTTTTTTTTTGTGGTTAAACGTATTATCGGTATCTACATCGGAATTACGTGCTTAACTCTCTCTCTATAATGATGCTATTTTACGGCTTCATACCTAGTCTTGTTAGCATTTCCACTACTATAGCAACGAGGTGTCGTCGTTGTGTGTAACTGCTACCTTTTTTTATAGCGAGTCCTTTCAATATAGTTTAGCATCTATGTATTTGCTCTCGCCTCTTGTTTGATTCTCAAGGGCAAAGATGAAGGCTGAACGGAGGACTAGATCAGATGTGAACCGAAATATCTGCGAAGCCAAATATCGTCCCTTATTTTAAGATCTTTAGTTTTTTGATCATGGCAAACGCCGCTGAGCGTAAGGAAAAGGCACCCGACGATCGAGATGATATAAAGCGAGCCTTCGGAACACATGCTAGATCAACCGGTGTTATTAGTTGACTAAAAAAAAAACGTTAAACGATCAAGGTTCGGCAAATGCGACGCTGTACCAAAGCAACCTGCAATGCAAATAGTTAAATTCATCCAACGTTGAAAGATTCAATCAGTTTTTATTGGTTTTTATGTTTGCTCTGAAAGCCGTGAAGTAGCGTGCATCAGAGCGACCTCATTCCCCAGCTGCTTGGTTAATTTATTATTATTATTTATGACCTACATAATATTGGCCGTATTGTTTCAGTGACAATCAGAAAATCTGTTCCTTAAAGTAAGAAAACTACTTAACTGTTTAATAATACAAACAAGGGAGAACACACGGAATAAAATGATATGGGTAGAATTACATTCTAAATGAAATACATGTTGGTTCAATATCACAGTATTGCTAATGTTCCATAGGCTCATTGTGTACGATAAACAGGTAACAAAATCGATACGCATTTACATCATGTTTCCATGTTAGATAGTCATGAATTTAATGATAATAAAGCATCGCTTTAGACACTTGGCTATAATTAACTTTACATTAACTTATTGTTTAGAAAAAATATTCAGTCGTGCCCATAAGGTCATTGGGACTTCCCTAAACGCTCTTGTTTTACCAGTTCAGCGCGTACTTTGTCGGGAGTTTATTTATATATAGCTTTTCTAAAATTCGATGGTCAGCCATTTCTATTATCAAAAATATCAGGAAGTTACCAGATGTAGTTGTATATTTGAGTTTGGGATGTTGCGCTGGCATCTTTTTACGATATTCACAATATAACAAAGAGTCACTTAACAAAAATAAAACTTAATAAATAAAAAATGAAAAAACAAAAAAAGGAAGACCTGTCGTTTTATTCCTTTTAAAAAGAGACGGCTTTTCCAGATACTTCAGATAGTGTCCAGTTGTCATGTCTGTGCGTTAAATAAGAGAAAAAGCGTAGAACCCCACTAGAAACATAAGCCAGCTAATTCGAGTGCATATATTTAAGCTCAAACGAATGCATTTTTATAATTTAATTATAAGCTAATAATATTAATTGTAAGTGCTTTATTTATCGTTAAGTTGCATCGTGCGTGCCGTTGGGGGGATTCAAAGCGAAGACTTCTGATCTCTTCCAACCGGTTGGATGTTCAGCTAAGTCAGTGCGTCGTAATGAGATAATAAAGGACCGCCATATTTTCCTTTGCAGACTAAAACCGCTGCAGAGCTATAATGGGCTTAGGATGCCGCAGGTCTTATTGTTCTAACAGTTATGCGTTCTAGTACGACATAAATAGCTTATTTATTGATTTTCGAAAGTCTAATATTTATCTAGACATTTTTTGGTGGGAGACGAAAATTATCATCTAGTTAATGACGAGATGAAGATGCACCTCACTTGGGTTTATTACTAGTCTATAAGTCTTATTAGAAGTTGATCACGTACTTTGATATATTATATTATAGGAGCCTATCGAGGATTAGCTCGAACTATTTCCCATGAGATAAGTCTATATTTTTTTTTATTTTAATTAGAATTTTATTATTCATAAATATTATTCAATCAAATTCAAATAGATTAATTTGTCTAACTGCTGTTTTAAATAATTTTTATTATACTAGTAGAAACAATTTGACTTATCTGAAAGAGAATCTGGACTAATTTCAGCGTTAAACATTTATCTGTTACCGTTACAATATACTAATAATGCTGCTTTCGATATAAACGCAAACGGGGGCATTGTCGAGTGTCATGTAATTGCTATTGCGAGAGAAGCTATATCGTTGTGTAGAACGGAAATACCGTACTTGGGGCATATTATTTATATTTTCGTCTGCTAAATTGCATATTGATAATTTCGTATTGAAAATAAACTAAAAGTTGATGACTTTAGATATAGTCGTATCGATATTTTTGTACGACGAGTCGATTCTCATTTTGGGTGCTTATTCAATATAAACTGCTCATGTCCTATTGTGTTATGTGCCATAAAGGCCGGTGTCCAGAATGCCAGCCGGATTGATGCTAATGAAGTGGCAACTTTCATGTTGAACGTATTCTCAGCGTTTTGTTTTTGTGTTTGATCCCAACTGATCCTAGTCATGAAAATGCTGTTCCAATAAGTAACCAGCGCATCCCAACTTCGTATAAACTTTCAGCCCTAGATATTCAACATACCCAGTGACCTTTATCGATTGTCGATAAAGGAAATCAAGGCCGTCTCAACTGAACTAGCAAGGAACAGTAAAAACTTCCGAAGGAAACGATTTAGACATAAAAAAATGTAAACGGGCCTTTTTTTAAGGCCATTTTAGCCCTACTAACTTGATGATGCCGAAGTTTGATCGGCTTGCGTTCGAAGCACAAATGTATATTTGTTGTTGTTGTACTAAAAAATGTCTGATAAAACACGCCCGACACGGCGAAATTTGATTTTACTTGCTTGCTCGCCATATTTTTGACCAGCGTTCTCGTGTACACTAGCGGTCTGCTGCAAGCATTACAGAACTTCACTACATTGTCTCAGTTCGAATGTGACCAAACGGTGATTGCGGAACTGCTCCGTACACGAAATAACGGGACATTTTTCTGAATTTCGCCCCCTGCAAATGCCCTCAATTCCCAAGAAGTAAAAATATTTCTTTAATCCATCGGCAAACATCGGGTAACGCTTTATCCAACCACTTGCCAAATGCATGGGCACCCATACAACCCTGACTGGGCCCCGCGTTGCTCAGAATTTTCGTGCATCAGCTAGTCCACCGTAACCATATTACCCTGAATGCATGGAAGAACCTTGGTCTTTCTGCTAGTGGGGCAGTTGTCCCTTGTTCGTATAAAACCATTTTAATCTGGAACGCGACTGTTTGAAAAACCTTCGAACCGTTAAGCATCGCGTACAGGAAGCGCAGTTGGCCTCACCAGACAGAGGAAGAAAGTTGGACACGGGGTGTTGGGGCACACGCTCATGTTCGAGTTAATCGCGACCGAAAGGCGAAGAGTTATTGAAGAGGACTTTCCAGTCTGCCTCAGAATCAAACCTGTGGATGCATCGAAGGACCAGCAAGCGGGAACGGGTTTCGTTTCGGTTCAGAGGGATAATGCAATTGCAAAACTATATGTTGACGGACCTTGCTTTACATTAGACATATGCTAAAGTTCTACACTTCGTTATATAATTGTAAAGTTACACAGTTATCTATATAAATTAACCCTTATAAATAATAACCCTAATAATAAACCCCTATACGGCTATATTTTGTAATTTTCTGCTAGGCCAAAGCATAGGTGCTTGTAATTTGAGTTGGGAATTCAACACGTACAGGGTATAAATGTATTCTATTTATTGAGTACTGTAGTTGCAGACATTATTTTATTAGTTATGTCCATAATAAATTACAAATCACTTCGTATAAAATCGGCGTGTCCTGGCCGATAAGGCATTGGATACGCGTTCATCTGCGACAGGATATTTCTGTTGGCCGCATGAGAAAATGCTACCGAAAAAGCACCTCGTGATTAATTGACATCAACTGTTACTTTGTTTACGCAAAGTTGTCCCAATATTTTAGAAAAGATTTTTTAGTGGTATCTTTGCGTAAGCTTCTCTAATCTCGCTTTATGAAAGCTTCATCAAGTTCTGAGATTTTCAATCCACAATTGTCTGAGCAACTATACGTTTCAGTCCACTCAGTGCAAAAGTCGGAGATAAGAAGGACCACATATTGAGTTTAACGGCCACCATGACGATCGGTGAAATATGGATTAATGGGAAATTATATTCATATCTGAAAAAGGTTATAGCCTTTACGCAGAAATGATACCCATAGATATACGTGATGGATGACTCTCAGCTTTACAAAACTCAACAGCTCTTTTGAATCCAATATAATGTGTAGCTCACTTGACGATGGAGTCGGTCACCGCTTCATAGCAATACTTGGCTTATTAGAACCTATCGAATCCAATAAATATTTTGGCAAATCAATGATTTCTGTATGTACAATACTGGATACAACGAATGCTACGTTGAGGTTGTCGAAACTGGTCGTAGTTCACGCAGTCGTCTAACATGGTCATTTTTTTTCCGTATGGTGCGCGAACAGGGCTTGATTCCTCGTTCAATTTAGTTGTATGTATATGGAGTGATGCCGTTTGTAAATTTTGCACATAGCTGGCATTTACCGCTGGACCAATTAAATGAGCGTTTTCTTCTGAAGCATGACCTTTCTCGCTGCTTCACGAGGTTCAGTTGTGCGAGAGCTGGCTCAAATGATACGAAAAGGTGGAGAAAGTCCGATGCCTAATCTATTCCTTTCGATTTTTCGCAATGAAACGAAATCGTGTTCGTTTTAGGGAGAGACCGTGATTTTTTGTTGCCTAGCATAAATTGGCTCCGTTACATCTTCCAGGCTGGCAGCATTCCGCGTCCGTCAGTGGAGCCGCATCCGCCTGAATTGTTACTCGCACTTTGCAGCACCGCCTGTCAAATGTGTTTACATACATATGGTAAAAGCCGCCTCGATCCGTTTCCTGGAAATATCGATAGAAATAGAAATTCAGTAAGAACAAAGCCAAGTTTTAAACAGGCAGGCCAATACGCACACAGCCTATGTATGTCTCTACGTGTACTCCTAATTAATATACGATTTTTTTTTCCAGCACAACAGATCGTAGAACAACAGATTTAGTAGGCAAATTTTCTGTATTTAAGTACTATTGGGATAAAACCTATCTAGCCAATTTACCAACTCTATAGATAATGTTTTTATAAATTTAAAAATATAGTTAATAGATTTTAGTATTCGGCAGTTATCCACGGTTTAAAGCAACAAGGCCCTACTCGAAACATGGCAGGCTCTAGATTGAACTTTGATGTGACCCACTGATGCCTATCGCAGAGTACTACTCAAAATATCTCTTTATATTCTTACCTATGCAGATCTTATTAAATTTAAGTTAAATGGGGCTATGCTAGTTTTCATAAACGTTAGAATTGCTTAACAGTAGATTCCGTTGAACATGTATTCGTTCGTTCATCCGACCTGATTTTAATCTCTTATTAAATAATAAGTTTCGTAAGCTTTTTTGTCTAAATTGGTGGACGTATTACGGCTGAGAGGCGTTTGTCGATCTGGAAAACGGTGGTCCTTTCGATATCAATAGGCTCCCCTTGGCTGCATGTAGCCAGTAGAACACAGAAAAGTAGGACCGGACACCACAGGAGCTGCATTCCTTGAGCTGCAAGCAGAAAAAGGACGCAACAGAAAACGCGTACGCGTTTAGTGTTTTGTTTTTCGCCGTTACCTTAAGCCTTTCCATAGGGGCCAGTAGCTGGTCTTGCCTAAATCGTTTTTGTATCATAATCGCACATGGCGTGTGAATAGGCTCGAACAGCTTAAGCATATCAGGCATACAGACCCACTCGGACGAAGTGCCACTACAAGCTAACCAGTCCCCGCTTGATATTCGGTGAAGGTTTAACCTGGACCTCTACATTTTGGATCAAGACAGAGACATTTGCCTGTAGAATTAAGCGTCATTCCAGAGATTTTGTATCTATTATAGATTGGACTACGCATAAGAAAAGGTTATCGCGTCGCCGAAAACAGACGTATTCGATTTAAAAAAACGTGATTGCAAAGTATCTTTCTTACTCAAGGTAACCGTCCGTACGTCTGGAAATGTTGTAGTTTCAACTTGGCCTTTGACTAATTGAATTTTCGTATAAATTGCGTCGGTTCGTGCTATAATCGATAAGCATCGGTTCGCAGAGTTAATTTCGAGGAATCGAATGTGGTCTGAATTGTTTCGGCACTTCACGTTTCGCACTTCACCGAAACACAGACAGAACAGATTATTTCTTAAAAAAAAAGGCGTTCTATTCAGTGGCGATATCCAGTAAAAACGCGGCGACGATGATGTTCTCCTGCCCGTCAATCCGGTCCGCCAATTAAGCACTCGGATCGACGGAGAGAGGGCGACGATTTTCCCTCATATCGTCTCAGATCAAGCTTTCATACGCGGATTGACATATTCAAGCAGCTGTGATCTGTTTTCGGATAAAATGGAAAACTTTAGATCTCACTATTGTTTGTAACCATGATTATTTTAAGATGTCAGTTTGTACGACAGATGCTTATAAGGTTATATACGATTTTTTGCTGAGCTATCGAACACAAAGCATGACATTTTGTCGGTCGTTTACTATATCAATTTTATGGATTACTTTTGATCCTATTTTGTGATGTTATATACATACGAATGAAATCTACACGCATAGAATAACGATTCCAGCTAAATATATGAACCACGGAGGTGGTTAAATCTTGTTGACTGACACCTCCGTTCAGATGAACACTTCCAAGTAGTTAAGTTTGTCTCTGTACTAATAATTTTCAAATTACAAAGTTCTCTAATAAAATCTACACACTTAAATTTCATTAGCAGTTCCGCAAACGAAGAACTATCTTCTAGCTAATTCTTAGTACTCGTGAAGTTGCCTATCACAGACTACTAACACTTATATATGTCTTGCATATGAGCTTTTTGCACATATTGAATCCACTAGCTTTTTATTACTGGCGATTTTCAATTGCAATGCCGTTGAGCACATAATTTTATTCGAAGGGTCTCACCTGTCTGCATAATGTTTGCGCGAATGCCAGAAACCGTGTTTCAACCCTGGTACACTATAGCGACGACGACGACGACGACGACGACAACAACGACGACGATGAGCGAACGTTTTGGAAGAACGGGAAAAATCGCTTCTTCAGATCGTTTTGCGACGTCGTCTTTTAAACGGCCGTTTTGAAAGGCCCAGCTTTCTAGCGAGCATACTTCGGCTGCTCTTTCCCGCCCTAGTCAGGCTTTCCCTTGCGTTGGTCTCTCCATGGACTTCTATTCATTCTTAGTCGTGTCCTTCTTTCTCATTTGCTCCGCTTCAGATTTTTGTTCGCGTTCGTTTCTGCGTTTCATCCTGTCCGGTCGTCGTCTTCCCTCCTCTTCTTTGCATTCGGCGGGATCGCGATGGCTTAACTGATAGGGACAACGATTGCCGAAGCACAAAACAACACGTTGACGCTAGGCAACGAGCTGAGCTGCTGCTGCTCTGGGTGGTACGTAATAGAGGCCAGAAAGTTGGACAGAACTCGGTCGTTCAATCCATCGCAGTCTGAAAGACAAAAAGACTAAACTCCGTTGTTTTTCCGCTTGTGCGTTCCAAAGGTCGAAGAACGCAACGTGCAGCAATAGCCAGTGCTACAGAAATGAAGCAACGCTATCACGTCACGTCAAATAGTAGTTCTGGCTGAAAGTTAGCAAAGCTAAAATGAACAAATACTAGAGAGTGCGTTCGTGGCTTTAAAAGGGAAAGATCGCAGGGAGAGGAGGAAATGAAGAAATTAACATCACAACACAGCAGCAACAACAACAACAACGATCATTATTGTTGTTGTTGTCGTTAAAAATTTTTGTAGCCTCATGATGATAACTGGCAGATGAGGCAACGGTAACAAGGCAGCCATGAGGCAAAGTAACGGATTTTGGCCAGTGGAGGGTGAGCTGGCTAAATGCTTGCAGAGACTGCGACTTTTCATTGGGCAGTGTTTTCGATCCAGAGCCAAAGCAGTCACTGAACATGATGACTAAGTGACTGGTTAAGCGTCTCCGTGACATTTATCAGCTTGCCAGCCTGCAGCTGAGTTACGAAAACTGGAATATTCAGCGTAGACAATAAGTATTTTGCTTCGCTTATATACAAAGGTATATAAGTGCATGTCAAAGGCTACTGTTGCTGCTGTCCAGCTGAAAGCTTTCTAGGCCATTTAAGCAAACGGGCATGGCTATAAAGGAGAGTTCAGACAAACTTTTTAAAAGTTTGGTTGTTCAAGCTGTGAAACAGTTTTTTCTGGGTCATAGGAGTCCAGCTAGAAATTTCTGCATGAACTCATAATCTATTCGACACTATAGCTCTGTATATAAATGAAAATTTCAAAGTTCCATGGCTGGTACATGCTGATCTTAATGTTAAATTTATAACTGAAAGGACTATAGGTAACAGACTGTGTTGATGCTTCACTCTCTACTAACTTTAGCGGTTTCGAGATTATCTGTTGAGGAGATCTTTGACAGTGCCGAGGTTTTCACCAGAGAAGAGCTGTATCTCTATTGACGGTTGATACGGGATGACGGCGCATCACTCTAGAAAACAATTAAAATGATCGAGCAACTCAATCCCTCTTAGAAAGCGATTCCTTTGACTTGCGAGCAGGATTACGAATATCACAGGTTCTGCAATGCTCGAGGTCCAGCAGTAGGTCAACCAGGTAACTAATTTCGATTGTCCTGTATGGAGCACGGTTAATTTAGGGAGGCTTTGATAAAGGTTACACAATAAGTAAGGCCTCGTATTTGAAAAGGCGTAAAAAGGACATACCTTTTGAAATTTGTTGTGAAGTTTCTAAGCTCGGACACATATATATATATATATATATATATGTGTCCGAGCCGTAAGCATATATATATATATATATGCTTACGGCAGTTTTAAAACCGAAAAAAGTATAAGGCATACAATTCAGTATGTGATGTTCATGTCTTCACGGTTTACCCTATATAGGTAAGGGAGTTCACGTGTAAATACGTGGGAAGCTTATGTTGAATATGCATATCCATTCCGACCTTTTTTTAACAATATAGAAATAGCATCGGTCTGTGTAATAAAAATTGGTGGAATGTTTGCAGTGAGTACTCGATGAGCCGCAGCTCAATGTAAACTTTACCGATGTTTGACGCTTTCTTTTTATAGATTCTGTATCCCTTTCCACTTGAATACCGATTTGTTTAAATATGAAATAAAATGTTCACCAAAAGTTATTTTGAAAGCACCAGACTGGAGAGAACCCAACCCGGCAAAGTTGGTGCAATTTATTATTAAAATCTATCTTAGTTTTACGTTGCAGAAAGGACTTTGGATTTTTCACAGTGAGAAACTTCCATGGATGTAGGAATAGATGTGCTACAGAAGCTGCAAGGATTGTGAGGTCGAGTGAATTATTATTTCCTCTTATGCCTATCACTAATCGTGATATAAAAATTTACCCTTTCAGTAATAAAGATATAGTGCTGGAATAAATGAAGTAGATCTACGTTAATTACCAATTCGAATTTATTCAGAAAAAGTGAATACTTTTGAATTTAATAGATTGAACCATGTCGCCATCAACGGTTCGCTAGGAGAAAAATATCTACTCCTAAAAAAATGCATCTGTTTTACCTTTTTGTGCAGTTTTTCTATGAAAATCTTGGCCGCTCTTCCTTTGAATGCTGAAGTGCGCTAAGTAACAACGCTGCGTTCTTCGTTTATTTTTATATTGTGAAATACATCTCTGTAAATATTTTCCTGGCTTACCGGAAGAAAACGTTAGCTTATATAGTGATATCGCCTGTCTTTACTTTAATTTGAAGCAGCAGACATAATTCAGATGAACGATATTGCAGCACATGCCTGTATCAAACATTGTATCTGTGAGAGTAAACTTTCCATTGATAGAAATAAAAATGATTTCAGTATATCCATATAAGGAAAATGCAAATATTAATAAGTTTGTGTTTGAAGTAACTGCTTGAATCGTACGTTAAACACGGGTTATTCTCTAATCTAAGTTGAGAACGTAAAACAAACTAAATTTATGTAAAACATTATGAAACTTAAGTAAACTCTATTGTAACGCATCTCTTTTTGGCCTGTTAAATGTCGAGATTACCGGCGAGTGCAAAGATGCTGTTCGTCAGCCGAAAATTTAAGTTAAATTTAATTTTTTCGAACTGGCGCCTCGTTTGAATTTCCACTCTTAGTAAGTCGTACGGGCTATCCTTTATATTAGCAAGTGGATAAGCCGATAGGTTTTACCTGTCACGAAGATCCGTTTGGGAGATTTCGACTATGTTGTCGTAGGGGACTTGGTGCATCTACATGCATGTGCACTACTAGGTGTTACCACATCTAGGGGAACTATGCATAATATTCTTTAGGATTTCATTCTGCAATGCGGCTGTAGTGCGCTTGGAAATATGCTATGTAGTTAGTTCCTATAGCATGCCTTGTAGATCATCTGACAGCACAAAAAAATGTTTTAGTTAAAAAAAATTCGGTAGGTCTGTTTTGCAAACACACAAACTGAAAATTGCTAAATTGGGCAGCTTTTATTATTTTACTTTGGCCATATTGTCACCTTGAAGAAACGCCTACAATTATTTTCCAATGCAGCCCCATATCTTCGAAACGATTCCTTAAAGGGGGCCTATGGTTTTCCTCACGTACCGGAGAAGGTAAATAATAGTAACGTGTACGCCAATAATCGAGTCGCGTTTAGCTATTTGTTCTTCAGCATGATTTTTCACTACAGATGAATTCGTAGAGTGCAAAAGGGAGGAAGAGATCTAATTGACGAGACAGGACTTTATGACTGGAAAGGACGCGCTCAGTAATTAACCCTGATAGAAAGCTTTCTCTCATATAAATCTTCTAGTTGAGCCTTATTAAAAAATAACATTCAGTTGCTACTTTACGTGCTTGACGTACATGTTCGTATCCATCGATGTCATTCACATGACAGCCACATCCTGCCTAATCAGCGAGTCGCATCGATAAAAATTCATTGTGTGGGAAGGAAACGCTATCGTGAGGAGAAATGATGGGGAAAGGGAGGTCTTTTTTCAGCGGTTAGGTGTCTTCAGAAACATTTAGCCATCTAATCAGGATCCGTCGTCACCTTATGCTATCAGGCCTGTTTCTTATGCTTTTTTCCAATCCTGCATAAGGTTTACTTCTTACCTCAACTCCTCTTCCTATCGGAACTCGGTGACCGTCACCGTTCGACCTTTGTGGGAATGAACAGCTTTGTTAGCTATGAAATTTTAGGCGTACGTATCTACCTATTCCTTTTTCGTAGATAATCCGTACTGCATATATATATATATATATATATATTCAATACTGCTCCATCCTTTTTTGAATACGAGACGAGCTCAATTTAAATCCAAGTGCCGGACCAAAACTCGATTTATCAATTCATTCTATTAATTCATTCCACCACCACCGTTACCCCGTTGTAGTTGTCCTTGTAGATCTATTAGGGTTACCTTCTTCTATTAGGATACCTCAGAAAATTCACTGTACGGTACGAGTCATTCAGTTTTTCGGTATTAACAATACTTTAGAAACACCGTTAGTTTACTTTGAGAGTTAATCTATTCTTGATCTGAAATACCCTCTGATAATGGTCTCTACCAAAATTGTTTCCATTGCCGTTTAATTCATAACTTCGTTTGATTATTTTTACTAACTAAAGGTCGCTTCAAGAATTAAGCAGGTCGGCTGACTTTTGTCTGCTGAAGTAAACACTATGCCGCAGAAGATGATCGAATTTGGACATGTTTTTTTGTGCCTATTGTGCAACACTCGAACAACTTAATTTATTTATTTAAAATTTATTTATATTTATTTAAAATTGAAAGATTTTTGATTCAATATGCATTAAAGGTCATTTTGTCTTCGCTTTATATTTAGATTATGTAAAATCGTATTTCTTTTATTATTTAAACGTTAGTTGTAAATGTTAGTTTAACCGTAAAACCGAGGTTTATGGCACATATGTATATATATTTACTGACTTGAAAGGTATAGGATGGATAATCTTTTCTCCATAGTTTCATTATTTATATAAAGCTTTTCTTATTATGTTAAAACTGAGTTTTTTGGTCCATAAAGTTGGCCCTGCAAAATTTCTTGTGAAATATTTTGCGATCCAGCTCTATCTAATCCGCTACTATATGGGCCGAACAGGCAGAATCAGATTTGGCTGCCTCAAGCTTAGGGACATGCTTAGGTATCAGACGGTTAAAACAGTGATCTATTCTAAGGGTTTATTTTTTCTATTAAACCAATATAGAAATGAGGGGTTCTAATGGGAATACAAGTGCCTTGTTTGAGTGTGACCACATGCGTACTCGTCTTGACAAAAGGATCAAGAGAAAAGCCCATTTTTTATACATTGTTTTATTAAGCCAATACAAGATATATTTGGTCAAAACGAGACGAAACAGATATTATAGAAATGGTTTTTAACGTTTATATGATTGTATAACACTAACACCTATTACGCATTGTAAATTTTAATGATGACAATATTTTATAGGGTCTTGATTGTTGCGTTTTTATTATAATCTAATCTTAATAAACATTTTGTTATTATTTTATATAGTTGTTGTTGGATATTGGCCTCTCGGCTGGGACACATTCATATAGTAAAGCAATAAAGTAGTGAATTCTACTTGGCTCAATTGACCACATTGATTTAATAACAAGTACATTTCTAAAACATTTTAAATGTCGTCGATAAACGAAGGTAGCTTAACGCTGAACAAATGATATACAGCTCAGCCCAGGTACTAGCTGCAAGTGCCTTACAAGGCACAATAAGCGCCTCTCTCTACCTATCGCTATTAACACCGTCTTTTTAAAAAATCAACAACTCTAAAAAAAAATCGGAAAAGCCAACAGAAAACGTTTCAGTTTGCTTTTTTAATAGTCGCAGCATAGCAGATGCTCGATACTATTAAAATCGGTTAATCCAAGTGGCAGGGTAGCGGCATATAAGGATGATGACTCGTAAGGCCTCCAAAAATGATGATTTTGCACACAGGTGCTATATGGTACGCGTTTAAAGTCAAGCGTACACGAAGCCATTATCTTTACGTTACCGTGCGTATATATATATATATGTATATATAATCTTATCAGGATAACGTATAACCGATGTTAGTTGTGCTTAGCGTAACATTTGGCAACTTAGTTGGGGAAATGATTTTTCTTGCAATTATAGTTATCATAATTAACATCGTTAGAAACAGGGCGCACTTCGCTGCAGCGGATAGATAGCTGCTATTAAAAGCGGAATTTTCAAAATGCATGAATAACGATAGGCTTCATGACGACAAGGTGCATCTGTCCTTATTATATTGTTACACGTTCACACACATGGGTAATATTACAAGCCTAAAATCCTATAAATACGTAACTTATAGGTAAAAGGCCTCCCCTTATAATCGGCAGGGGAAAACACATTGAGTCACCCAGTGTGTTGACGTACGCTAATCAGAAGTAATTTTTCTTAGCCACTTCTCGTGTAGGCAAAACACAGCTGAGTACAAGAGCCGTCATCTAGAAGTCAGAGGCATTCTGTATCGATCGGCGCATCCGCTTATCAGCACAGAAAACTGGACGCTATTTTCTGGGACGCTAAAACTAGTTAACTATGATACTAGGCAATAGCTGCAGTTCCCTCACGTCATCATGATGAGAAAGCGCAAGTTTTACAATAGATTCTCGTTTGCAGCCTTCTTACATTGTTCCATTCCGGGACTATAGGCTGCGTGCGATAAGATTCGTCCAGCTAACATGGTTGAAGCTGTCTGAAGTTCCGCGATAAAATGTTTCTGCTATTATCGTATCCAAGGCTTAACTTCAAAGATCAAAGCACCGTTGGAATATCTCGTGATTATTCCAAACTATCTCTTCGCGTGCGGATGCGGAGGATTACCGGATTATTCCACTACACTATAAGATTTTATTATCGATTAATTATAGGTAGATTTCATATAGGTCCTCTGTCGTTGTGGGTTTTCCATTGTTTAATTGTCCACAGTGGTTATTAGCGGGCGACTACCACTGCGGTCGGTTTGCCGAGCCTCCCCAAACGCTATCGGCTTGAGAGGATAGCGCGGGAGCGCCCCCGATACCTCCTGACCCAATCTGACCTCTGGCCATAGCGCCTACGGACAGGTGGTAAGGGACAGAAAAAGCAATGTGTCGCGCGGATTGATCTGCCATACTGGGAGCGACTTGAGTCCTTGCCCAATATGACCGATCAAAGTCGTTTTATAATGTTCAAGGTAGATAATGAGATACCTGTATATAATCATGAAGCACACTCAGTACCGACCTGCAGATGCCTGTTGAGTTCGTCCTGTGTATCGAATATCAATACGATGAACGGGCTGCCTGGAACATGGATTCCAGACCATTTTACCTGCAATTGTTTAACGATTACTCATTAACGAAAAAAGTGTCATGTGCTTTACAAAATCATGTTCTAATAATTGCGCTAGTCGGCAATGTTGCATACAGGCCAACATACTCCACCTCGTGTAAATTAAGTACAAACCATAAAAACTTTGAAACCTGCTATTGAAGCTTTTCCAATATCTTCTGGTAGCAGTTTATAAAGACCTAATGACTTACAATATGATTGAACGTTGGCAGAATGTAAAGCCCAAATTTGTGATGTTTTGGACTTTGATACGATACGTTACCCGTAGTTTATACAAAGGAACCCATTCCAACTGACCTCGATGCGATAGTCTCCGGGCTCTGTCGGATCGTATTTGCACAGTATTGTCCTATCCTTGGTGCTCTCACGGGCCATTTCTACGCGGAATGCTCCTAATAGCGAAAACGGAATCAACTTTTTTTGTAATCTAAATTTTCATGCATGAAATGTCAAACGATCCAGATGGCAGCTAGTCACAAGCTTCAATCACTTGTAGAGTGATTTTGCCACTATTTTGAAAAGTACCGAAACAGAAAACCATTATAACCCGGCGAGACAAACTAAACAGATCGACCAACCTTTGGGCCCACGTACTCGCACCGTAAGCTGTCCGGCGCCAGCCCCGCGAGTGTCACAGACGAATCTGCTCTGATAAAGCGCCAGTACACCTGCTTCGATACCTGGGCCGTAAACCCGAACTCGAGACGCATCTGGTGCTCCTGCCACGCGAATCGTAAACGGAGAACCTTTGGGTGATCCCAAAACGATTAGAAAAAGCACATCCAATCAAGGTTATGAGAAAACAGATTTTGTTTTTAGAGCTATGAGATTTTGCAATTAAGCGTACTTCGTTCTCTTACTCGATAATTCTTTCCTCAAGCTGTGAGGCTAAATGTTCTTCCTATACTTATAACCTTTACTATAAATGGCAGATATGATTTCGCACCGAAATGCTTCCTTTACAAGCCTCATTTTCCGACATAAATATCCTCTATGCTTTGAGCTTTCATGAGGCATTTCATGAGATGAATAAATATATAAATATACTAACGAACCCTTTTCTACTCCTTTTTTCTGCGACAGATATCAACTCATTCGTCCCAACGTTAATTTCTCCATCTTGGGTTGCACTTAATGCAATGGACTAGCCGTTAGGTCTTTTGACCGGCGTCACGGCCTATGTTGTTTAGGCCTGAACGAGATTACCGGTTCTTTCGCTTGAGCATCTAGCACCGTGGCCTTAAAAAAGATAAGCTCCCGCCGTCGATATCACTACATGCTACATTTGTTAGCTTTTATTAGAGAGGCAGGAGGTGGGCTTCCTATCGGTAATACAAATGACTCTTGACTCCCAAAACACGTTTAAAATACGGTAGTCAAGTATCAGTAACCCAAAGCTTTTTTGGGCCGGCCACGCTCGAGCGATTTGTGCTGCGACCAAAAGGTGAACCGATCCCTAGTGAAACTGCGAAATACTGGGCTTGTTGCTTCGACATGTGTCGTTTTGGCAACCATCTCGCCCCCTTATGATATACCGCCTGATAGCGGAGTGTTTCCAACATCTCAATGCGCAGGTTACACTACTAACGATTCATTGGGAATTCATTATTCATTGTTTGCAAGGGTGTTTTGATTAGTACAGGCCACGAGGGCAAATGAGGAAGAAAGATAAAGAAAAGGTCTATATATATATATATATATATATGTTATAAGCGAGTCCGGTGGACTTTTTTTTAACTTACTTTTTAACTCATTAAGTTAGAATGATGATAATAATATATGTTATTCATACTCTGTTTTATTTCTTTTGTTCCTGTCCTAATGCTCTGGCAACCTTTGAACAGTTACATACCGACCTTCCACAGTCTCATTGGTAATTTCTCCACATATAACTTCTCGATCGATGATAATAGTCTTTTGAGAAACTCGAGATAGCAGGTAGCATTCACTGTTTTACTTTAGACATAGTAGTTGATGCGCCTGATATCTACTGCAAATGTTATTATCGACACTGCCAGGGCAACGCCATTCTGTCGTCTAGACCCTCTCCGGCTGGCGGTAGGAATTACACAATGCCCCAGTTATGCCGACCGTTGGCGATGAAAGTTCCGCGAATTGCACGTGAAATATACCACACGCATTTCCAATTGGCCTCGAGTCAACCCATAAGAAATCCATTTGGTCAATTTTCGCATTCTCAGTATTTGTGTTATAGTTCTGTAACGTTAATTGCAAAAAGCCAGTTTTAGCCTTTAGACCCCAATTTCTGCTTGGATGAAAAGCCTCCTCATTTGCGGCATTGTGTTTTTGTCATTCAGGTTTTTGCGTCTGGTCACCTTTTCGTTGATCCTCAACACTTCAAACACCGCTCATTAACATCAATCTTCGATGAATGTTTGCACCATAGGGGCAAAAATTTGACCACTAAACGTTGATTTTCGTGACGAAATGTTCTTCCTTATTAATTTAGTTTAAGAACTCAACCGATTTTCGCTCACAAGTTTGTTGAAATGTATTTATTAGCAGAATTTTCATCTGGTAGTGGCGTATGGTTCAAAGGCTGTTAAATCTCAAAGTCTCTCGGGCTCTTTGTAACAATCTAATATATAGTGGAATATGCATGATTAATGATATCCATTAAAAGCCTCTTTACGGTGACCGCAATCTTCCGTCATCATGCTTATTTGCCCTCGTGAGATTATGGCGACAAAAGGTCTAAACAAAGGACTAACTGATCCTCAGTCACCCACCCACGCATCCTACACTTATTTCTTCCGACATTATTGCGTGATAAAGGCGTTTTTTCTCATTTAGGAGACGTCTCTCCCTTTTTTGTCAGGCTTCTAAATTTGTTTCTAGTAAGCTCATAGATTCATGCATCAACTTCTAGTGGGCTTCACGCTACTCGTTCGTCTTCGTGTTCCTCCGTGCTCACCCACACTGAGAAGACTGCACGTCAATAGATTTGTGACTCACATCTTCACCGTTCAGGTCCCTTCTTATTGTAGAAAAAGATTTCCGAAAATAAATGTTTACCGCGGATGTTCAGATTTGAACACGGGCCTGGTACAAAACTTATCGGATAGCAATCTCGGTACCGTCTCAGCGATCACTGGGACAATTCATAAAGGATTCCAATGAACTTGAATGTTTTCTGCCGTGAAGCAATGTTTCCATTACGCAGGTCTATGAGGCACTGAACATGTCAGATTGTTAGATCATATGTGTTCTCGCCTCAGATTCTTTCTTTGCTTCTATTACGCTAACTAGCTAGAGTTGATTGTTTCGCTTCCATTTGATACTTACCTGGAACATGCTGCCCACCATATTTAATGCTTAACATGTGCTTCCCACTTTCGAGGGGCGTTACGAGCAATTCAAATGTCCCGTCGCCATGAGAAATGAGCTCGCATCGTGCCATCTTTGAGGGACCCAAACAATGAGCGCTCAGTTCGCCCGGTCCACCAGCACGCGTGTCCAAGAAAGCCTTCATTGGCTTGCCTTTAAGGGAAAATGGTTATAACAAGTCTAAAGCAACGTTCACTCTGAGGACGTTAAACAATATTCATTTTATACACATATGATCTATCATATCCGAGCATGGCATTTAAATTTTCCTCCAAATCGAATGGATTTCGGTGCGATTTATTAGCGAGTTTTGCCACTCACCAACAATGCCCCCAGTTAGTCCTTCTCCTGAGCATACTACTCGTTGGGCGTCACAAACAGGACCAGCACGCACTCTGAACGGACTTCCAGGTACATGTTTTTCGTCAAAAAGAACGGTGAGTTCGTAAGCTCCTGGATGTGGCGCTCGATACTGGCATCGGAAAGTATTCGTTGGGCTACCTGTATGCACCACCTAAAAAAATTGGCAATAACAGAATGATTGTCAGTGGTCCTAGATAATTGAGCATCGAGTAACAAGAGTGCACATTATCCGTTGAAGAACATGCGTATCCAATACACTTTTAAAGATTCTAGCGTCTAGAAATTAGGCGTTCTTCCATATTGATTACATCTCGATACAATGATGTTACATACTGATAGCAATTAGAACATGATAACCATTAGCGATTTTATATGCGAGACGTAATACGCTCACCTCGACAGGATATTCCCCTTTATCTGATATAAGCATGGCTCTTAGCTGTCCCTCGCTGCAAGCTGATGCATCCACAAAAAACTCAGCCATTTCACCGACCCGAGATACTAACAGACCGTCGCCTCTGGCTACAACTCGCCCCAATGGCATACCCCCATTGCTTGATGCAGGCTTGTTAGCTGTCGAGTTTGAAGCATAAGGTGAGGAGGTCTTCGATGACGACGCTTTGATTGCAGAAGTTGAGGTTTTAGTGGTAGTTAAGGATTTGATTGCCGCTAGCCCGGGCGTTTGAGACTTAGATACGTTTGCAGGTGCAATATTGTCGGCAGCTCCACGGGACGACTTCCGATGCACATGGATACAAAGTGGTGATTGCGCAAGTGGGTGAGCATTGTGCGCCAGATGTAAGCGATGCTCTCCAGACACCTAAATAGTTACAATCGTAATATAGTCAAGAACGATACACTTTGTTACAACTGCGGTAACAATTTACCCCAAATTAAATAGCCTAGAAACTAATGACGGGTTGGACTATCTCCTGATTTGAGCAAGAGGAGGCACGAAAGCCTTAATACAGCTGAATGAAATTAGTGTCGCGCTACCTTTGGAAGGTATTTCAAGATCCATCGGGAACCCATTTTCTCGATCTGTACAGGAGCTCTTCGACCATCTGGAAGTTCGGCTTCAGCATTAAGCTTCCCTGGTGCAGGAATGGGGTCAGAATCTGAGGCAGGTACTTCAAAGGCCATAGTCAGCTCTTTACCAATCACGCCTGACAACGTCCCTTCAGAATCAACCACTGATTCCCAACCGCCAACAGGTCTTAGCTGTGAAAAGCACACAGGCCAATCAATAACCGCCTTTGCGCGATTCATATGACGTCGTAATACAGTGAGAGATATGAGTTCTTACCGATGTAGGATAGTATAACTCTATATTCAGCACTCCAATACGATATGGCAACTCGAACGAAATCCTGATTCTGCTAACCTGCTGTCCCTCTCCGACACGAACCCTATACGGTGACCCAGCAACATCTGCCCCGTTCATCAACAGACGAATTGTGTATAGCCCCACTTCAATGGGGAGGTACGATACGCTCCAGGAGCCGTCGTCCTCTTGGTCCACCGTATACTCTGCTTCCTGACCTCCTGGACCTCTTACGCTTACCTCGGGACTTCCTGCAGAAAGCCCTTCTTTCGCATCGCATTCAACCCTGAACGAGGTCATGATACCTTTAAGAGCCTCGACCAAGCCCGGACCAGATACGTTTATGTGTTGATGAAGCGCGGGCGATGAATCCGGATGGGCTATGAAGGTAATTGGTGATCCAGGAACTGGAACACCCCCGTAGGTTATAGCGATGCGATACTTCCCTGAAAACGAAATACCTACTTAAATATCGTTGTTGTTGTTGCTTTTCGTTGAATCAAACTATTCAATGGCGAATTACGCATGCGATACAGTTCTCAGGATTATCTACACGAAAATTATCCTTTCAACAACAGAGATTTAATAACAGTTGCAACTATTACGACTGAGCCTCGATCCATGCTAGCAGCGAACTCTGCCAAACATACATACTTCAGTAACTGATGCTCTATTTAGTGCTTTGGCAGAAAAGTGCCTACTAGCGTCATATGCATACCTGCAACCGCTGGAGTGAGCTCAATGAGTTCACCATCATCCGCTGGGCGGACTTCGATCGGAAGATTTTTGCCCAAAGGACTCGTCGCTGTAACGTCCAGTTCAGCGTATCCCGCGTCACGTCGATTAACTGCGAGGTTAATTAATAGATGCGTTTATAGAAAGCTACTATAATATAAATACTTTCTGGCTTTTGCGCGTTAGAATACTGTATAATATTATTCGATGTACACTTGGTTCTTTACGGCGTGTATATATATTCCTAGGAATCTGGTGGCTTGGGATATATTTCTAGATTGATCTGCACAGCGTTACTGGCATATGAAGATTTCTTGCAGCGCTTGAAGAGACTTACGCTTGAATCGCACACGCTGATTAACATTGCAAACGTTATTTCTTTTAGGAACATCCACAGTATCGTGCTCGAGCCGGACTCTCGTGGCATCGAAAGCTTCACATTTAAACGGTGAGCCTTGAACAGAATCACTGCGGTAGAATACCTCAATCCGATGAGGTCCTATCTCGACAGGGGACCTACAGTGTTTATAAATCACAAACGTTAACGTCAAACTAAAGAAGATGCTTGCTGAAAAATCGAGTATCGCATCTTCTCCGCTATATTATACTACTGGCTTTACGTTATTAAATAGTCGTAAATAGCGTAATTGCTGTGAGTAGTTTCGATTACAAAATATCTACCTTCTCTTTTTCCGGTTCTGTTAACATTTTGTTTATAATTGGAATGAAAAACGAAATAGTGCGCACCATTCGACAAGAAGACTTCTATCTTTCTGTACAAAGCATCTGACAGGCAGCGGTGAGCCAGCGCAAGAGACAACGATGTCAAAATCTTTTGCATCTCCTTGGCTGCCAGTCTCAATGTTGAAGCGCGCAGCTCGGCCCACTTGAGCGCTTTTCAATCCTAGTCCATGCGCAATCATCGTGTGGGAAGGATCACGAACCTTCATAAACGAGCGATTCGTAAAGTTATGGGTGAAAAATTCGTAAATAGAAATGCTCACCAAGATATCGAATTGATAAAATACCAGGTTTACGCGGAGTGCAGTCGAGATATATGTGGTAAAATATGTTCAATGACAAACCTGAATAACACGCGGAAATCCTAAGACGGCATGTCCATTATACCGGATTTCGATCTTGTGCGGACTTGCGCTCTTAGGAACATACGTCACCTTATATAAGCCAACGGCAATTTCGTCTACTTGCAAGGGAACCTTGGCGCCGCCATTCGATACGGCCACCTCTAAGGTACCCTGGCCAGCCTTAGTTGTATCAACTGCGACGACAGCAGAAAATTACCATAAAATTACATCTACCTCTATGGAAATTACAAAATGAAAAAAAGATCCAACCATTTCAACCACTTCATCGAGAATTTTGGCCCAAACGTCTTGAAATCTACAGTCACAGCATGTACAACTATTCATAACTGTTACATCGTTTAAGTACTTTTCTGCCAACTATCAAAAAAACGTGGTAACATTTGTACACGTTTCGGATCACGTACCACGAAACGCGACTGGACGATTCACAATAGCGTCCTCGATGTCCATGGCCCGTACACGACCGGGGTCAATCACCTGCACGTTATGAGTGGTTGCCACACGTCCCCCGAGAAGCACCTCAAGAAGGTGACTGCCAACCTCTCGAGGTAGATATTCCGCTCTAAGGACATGTCGAAAATAAGGCAATATTCAATTAAACAATATGCCAAAAAAATGTTAGCTGATGTCATTAATATAGACATTTGATTTTAAGGACTTGCTGATTCGTACGTTCAAGCACCGCTGCATGTACCTGTAAACGCGCTCAGCAATCTTCGTGACTACGCATTGAGCTTCGGTAGATCCTTTGCTCACTCTGATGCTTACAGCTTGATCCGCATCCACAATATCGAAAATGTTTTTGGCACTACACAAACCTCGTTGAGCTGCTGAGCCTTTCAGTGTTGGCTTGCCAATTCTTTGCGAGGCAAGCGCCTTTTCGTCGAGAACCTGAAAAGATGTAGGGGGTGATACTCGTCTGAAGCACACATATGTATATGACATACTTCCATTGTTTGATGAAGGCGTATAGCGAGCGTTTAATTAGAAGCTTAGATACCAGATCTAAGAAGAGGAACATGACTTGCTTTAGCAAAAAAAATTACAGCTGTAATTATCACAATATGTTAGCCAATCAGCCCCATAGTTCAAGCTTATATTATATATATATATATATATATATATATTATATGTGATATATTATATATATATAATATATCACATATTATATAGTCGTAATAGATTGCAGCTGCTGTTATCTTAATATGAAGCTATTGGTTGAAAAAGGCGAAACGCCGCCCGTGCTAAAATACTAAACTACTATAAAAAACCTCTATTTCACCTCTATGCGGAAAGGATTCCCAGGGATCTCGAGGTCGTTGAATGTAACGTTCACGTAATGTTCGGCAGCATCGGACGGGGTAAACGTGACATCATATACTCCACGAGCCTGCATCGAAACCTCCGCTCGCACTGAACCTCGCTTTGTACTTACCACCTGAATTTAATGAAAGTACACAAACTCTCTTCGAAATGAAATACGCCTTTTTCAGCGTCTTGGATATATAGTATAGTATACAGTTTTTAGAAAATAGTTTGTTGCGATACTATTTTATTCTGTTTTTACGACGCAATCTTTGACCCATGATAGAAAGATCTCCGTTTTACCTCTATTGAGCCGCCCTATATTAATCAGCTTTATTAACTTTACCTAAAACTTTGTTCACGTTAAAATGCATTCAGAACATTGCTGAACTTAAAAGAACGATGGGCGGGGATGTGTCAGTTATGATTCCACTACAAAGCTTCCGAGCTTTTAATTATTCAAATTGTATCTAAACTACATGATAATCTAGATAAGGTGACCTGATAATTCAACGATAAATCATACCAGTTCTAAGGTTCCTTCGCCGGCCTGTGAAGCGTCTACGCTAAAGGTGAGCGCCCTGCCTACATAGCCTCGGTGAAGTCCCGTTACTCGTATGCGTTGCACGTCGAAGACGTTGCACGTGAAAGGGCTGCCGGACACCTATATGGTCGACATAGTGTTTTGAGCGTAAGATGGCTTTTTTCAAAATATTTAGTCAGCCATTTGCTTGGAACATAGATTCCCTATGTGACTAACGATGTCAAGGTGAGTGATGTATCTATAATTTGGGCTAAGTGATTACGCAAAACCGAGTCACGAACTCGATCACGACAGGTGTTCTTGTATTCCACCTTCTATGAGGATTCCTACTGCAAATCATACAGAGATAGGCATATTTTTTCAAAATTTCATACTGATAGTAGCATTTATTAAATGCGAGCGTGTCATATACCTGTGACCCATCAATATACACAAAGACCTGATTAGGTCCTATTCGTCTAGGCGTGAAGGTTGCATCGAACCCGGATGCAGTGTTGGCAATGTTCGCTGACGTGTCGGTGCCATCGGGTGCTACTGGCAAAAAATACACATTAAAGTCAGAATTGACACAAATCTATCTGTTGAGCCGTCCCAAATGACATATTTAAAACATTAGTTTTTCACCGTTATGACTATTGTTGAGTAGTCTATTTGATATCTGTTCTATGAGGTGTTGTAGGATGTACCTTGAAGTCGCACGTTGCAATTTTTGGGGGAGAAACTTTTTGTGTGTACAGCAAAGGTTACTGGTGTATTAATGGCGACAGACTTCAACGCCTCGCTGTTGACCAGGCTTTTAGGGCTCGTCGACATTTGCTTTGTGTCCACCGCGTCCTTGTCCAACTCAACTATATCTTTAAAATCTTCAGAAACGTTGATAGGTTCGCGCTCGCCAGAGGTCACAGCATTTTGCGATCCGTGTGCTTTATCGCAGCTTTCCTTTGGATCCGCATCGGTCACGTGTATGGTAAATGGACTTCCAGGCACAGGAATCGAGTTAAATTTGATGCTAATTTGATGAACCTGCGACTCACTGTTGGACCAAAACGCAGTTCTTATCAGTTAGTAACAAATGGATAATCTGTCTGATAACAGTGTGCTCATTTCTTATTAATCTTCGCTGAATCACGGAAGAGCATCGGGTGATTACATTAGCTATTTGAATTCTAGACACTTAAATCGCACACGGGATGATCTGTGCAAAGTGTACTCACGTTGGTTTAAAGTTTACCCTAAATCGAGCGTTTCCCTCGCTTTGTACGTAGTTAGGAACGTTTCGGCCCCCTGCGTTAGCAACAATAATTTCCAGGTTGCCAGCACCAGCAGCTGAAGCATCAATGCTGAAGTAGACTGGTGAGCCGCATAACCCGTCGGAAATATCCGTTACCTGATTCATGTTGGCACTCTCCATTAGCAGTTGACTTAAAGATTGTTCAGTTGCTTCATCATTTACGAAGAGAGCATCTGATTTGCTATCTATCTCCTGTCTGGCCGTAATCGTACCTTTACTTTGCTGGCGTCGTAGACTTTTACTCCGAGTGGAACGGTCAGCAAAGGGCCGGAATTCAACCGCAGATCGACCGAGTAGTCTCCAACCTGATCAGGGGTAAATTCCACAGCGTACGAATCGCCTTCCACGGACTGGTGCAGGGGTACCTGATTTAGAAGGTATAATGAATGCGTCACACTGAACCTCGCCGTAACTGTTCGTCCTTAGAGATAGTCGAAGTGGGTAGACGTAGTTGGATAGAAAATTCACCAATAGCAACAACAAGAACTTTCTCATACTTTATCGTTATTGGGTCCAACGACGACCGCTTGAAGATTGATGAGGCTTTGTCCACCTGCTGACAGCAACATTCTGCAAGGTCGATGTACGGGCACTCGTTCGATAGGGTCTCCAACCAACTTCAACTTGGATAGGTCAAGAACGGGACAAGTGAATGGGCTTCCGGGCACATGGTGACCATTGAAGCGCACATCGATGACATGATCCTCGGCTTCTGTAGGTGTAAAATGGATCGAGTATAAAGTAGGTGCTTTTGCCTGAGGTGTTGTGGGCACTCTTCCCTGATTAACCATCACCTCCAGATTTCCCGGACCTGCGCCAGCCGTCTCGACGAGGAAGGCTGCCGAAGTACCCACAAGCGCGGGATGCGGGACTTCCGTCACTCGGATTTGGCCAATGTCGTACACCTACAATGAAATGATTTCAAGTTCAAAAAGATCTCCGATAAGCCTAATGCAAACAGTTGGATGCATAGCGTGAATATGATACCTACACACGTGTACTCTAAGGAGAACGCACTAGTAGTCGGAGAAATGCCATTTATTCGCTCTATAGCTTGTCCTTGTATACTAACACCGACTAAAATATCTACGACCTAACCTAATTACGCGGTACGTGTCGTCCCGCAGCTACGCTACACACGTATATGTCCCAGTATACAATGTAGAACAATCCACGCTCGCAGCTAGCTTTTTTTTCAAGAAATGTCAACCCTTTAAGCCTACGATGACACCAGCTTGAGAGCCGACCCAGATTTGCTGTTGCAAGGTTGTAGATAAACCTACACAATATTTTCGTACTTTGTCAGAACACCGCGGTTTTTCTAGGTTAATTTTTTTTGTTTTCTGACACTACCTCCGTTGAGCTTTGGGCGTATAAGTATTCAGTAACCAATAGTCTCATTAACTGCCAGTATGTTGAACCGCAGTGGGTGTCCGAACACATGGTTAGCCCTGAGCTTCAACCCTCTGCGACCTACACACTAAACCGCTACCTTCCTGACCTCATCGCGCAGGCTGAGATCGACATGGAAATATTAGAAGCTGGTGCATAGCTTTCTAATGCCTGCACTTCCATTCGTCTTTCTGGAGAAACAGAGCATGATTGCGGATTTAACCTGAGTTCGCGCAGTTTTTAACAGAGCGGTATTCAACTCAACACAGGAGCGCGTCGACGTATCCTATACACCTATCTAAAAACATCTTCTGCGTTATATTTAAAGGTGATCTCGTGCAGGCGAGAGTTTGCTTGTCCGATTTTTTGATATCAACGAGCTGGAAACCTACCATCAGCAGCCATATTCGATATTTTGTAGCGTGCCACGCAGATGCACCGAACTGGCTACTTTTTGCGCTGAGGCCTTTCCTTTGGAAGCAAGTTTGCACACTTCAACGAGCACTGAACTTAAACCTATTACGCAAGCTGGCCAATTCTGGCGACGATTCGGCTTTAGCTCTCCTAAGATGCATCCAGGAGTCGCGTGCATGCTTCGCAGGGGCCGTGAAGTCAAGCGGCGACGCCACGATAAGGAAGTCCATGAACTCGTCACACAGGCTGGTTACCCGATGTGTTTTAGGAGCTTAAATGGCCACCCAACGCGCTTCAACACAGAGTTTTCCCTGGGTGATTGCGTCGGGGTTCTTATTTTCTCTTCGGACTCGCGCATGATATTCTTCACTGTACAAATTCTAATGACGATATACTCATTAACGTTTTGCGGCGAATGCAAAGCGCTAAAACCTGTATAAGTGCGATCTTTCTCAACACCTAGTCCTTATATAATAATAGCGAATAAAATGCTTACAACTTGAAATATTAGTGGTACGTTTCGTAATGGTACAGAAAGCTGTAGGTACCTTGCAGACGAAAGGGCTGCCGGGAATAGGCTTATCTTGATAGCGTACTTCCATACGGTATTCACCGACGGCTGCTGGAGTGAATTCTACTGCGAAGGTATCTCCGCCACGATCTTTCAGAGTAAAAGGTACCACACTTCGTTCGGGGTTGGTTACACGCGCGTACAGGTGCTGGCTATGAACTGTCCCCTGGATAACAAAATGGACACAGACAGTACACATTAATAATATGATTAAATAATATATTATATTTACTATGTTTATTATTGGCACTAATTGTTATTTGTTGTGTGTTGTTTCATGCATTATAAAACATACGTTAGCTGAGAAACGCCAATAGTCAGATTATTTACACAAGGAAACAGAACGTAACAATTCCAACCTTGAGCAAAAGTGCGGTTGGTGTATTAACCGGTGCACAGACGGGTCCTGGTTGCGCTGGATGAACTGCAGGTTGTTGTGCGGCATCATTGACCGTTACTGGAAAGGGACTTCCTGGAACGGCTCGTCCGTTAAAATCTATTGATACCGAATGAAGAGCATCACTTTGCGGAACGAAGCAAACGGCGAATCGAGCGCCTCCTAGCGGCTGCACTTGGGTTGATACATTCTGGCTTCCCGAAGAAACTGTGATTTCAAGGTTGCCTTCACCAGATGAACTGGCATCCACTAAAATGGAAATTTGATTACAGTTATTTCTAAAGTACTATGCTATATTACTACATGTGATATATTTAGTTAAGAGAGCGCATATATAAATACATCTGAAGTGAATCATTCGTTATAGAAATTGGACTAAGCGAATTTTCATTGTATAAAATTAGAATGCAGCGATACGTTTCGTATATCCATCAAAATAGTAATTGAACCACAAACGTACCAATGAACTGGACTGTTTCCCCCTTGTTAACACTTTGTACGCCTTCCACTGCGACAAGTCTCGGATCGAAACATTTTACACTACACGGTGATCCCTGCACCGAAGATCCTGAGTAGTCGACCGAAATTACATGTATACCAACCTAAAATCATGGGGCAACGTCATTTACATAATCCGCATCACTTCTACAAATATTTCTCTGTCTTCGGAAGGGTCCAACTAGGCGGAACGTCGTACGATTTTCGTATTTTGAACAAGAATCATATTGCTAAATTTCCTTGGATGAGTGTCCGCGTGCAAATAGCGCAAGCCACTTATAAACAAACAAAACGCCATTAATCTTCAAGTTACACTTCTCCTGTAGGAACATCCAACAAAGGCGCTAACGTTCTATTAAATAAGGCCTATACCTTTAAGTTATGCGAAAAGGATGTTTTCCGAGGCTAATATACGATGAATCGACTCCTCAGACGAAACTTAACTAGGAGAAACAAAAAAACACCACCTTATAATATCTGAATATATCCTCACCTGTTTGGCCGTGAACTCGACAATGACTGTGTCCCCTTCTGACGACTTCAGACTCACGGGAATACTCTGGTGGTTAGGATCTAGAGCAGTACAACAGACAAAACAGCCGTACAAAAATTACTAATGAACCACATATGGTTAACGTTACTGCACTTATGCTAACGAGTCACATAATCAATATCATTCAATTTTTTTTTTCGTTTTGATTAATAATAGAAACTTATTAACGTAATAATATTAGATAAATTTATTTTGTTTTTCGTCTCTCGCGACAAATTGTTTAGATTCATTGTAAACCTACAAGGCAGGTCCAACATACTCCCTCAGCTAATGAGGCTAATGAGGCTGTCTTTTCGAATATATATATATAAGAGTAGATGTGGGTGCCTGTCGAAGGTCCGATAAGGTAACTTCATGCTTATCTAGAACATCATACTTCGTCTCAGATTATATGAAAGGCAGCCGAACGTATAAAATGACGTGTTATTTTATAAAATTCTTATACATATATACTTTTTCTTCTTCTTATTCTTAATTCTTATATATATATATATATATATATATAAATTCATTCTATGAAAAAAGCCTTAGCAGTAAATACCACTAACAGTGAACGTTTGAATGCCTTTTGGACAGGAGTAAACTCGTTTATTTTCAAAAGTAACGCAATGTTAAGTAGTTTTTAACCCCGCAATCAAATTTATGACGCTTAGATATTAAAATTGGGAACTTTTTCTCATCATAGATACTAAGAGTGGTACACTTTAAATTAGGTGACCTCTAAGTACTTATTTTCACGTTTTCACCACAGATATCAGTATTCATATCTCTCTACTCGCAGATTGTCAATGCCCAGAATCCCAGAAGGGGGACTCACCGATAATTCCGACGCGCAACAGTTCCCGTTTTCCTAAAGGCAGGGGGATATTAAAACAGGCAGGTTCATCAGCACAAATCACCTCTACGGATTTCAGATCAACTGAATACACTATAGGAGCGTGAGCAACAATGGTGAGCGGGCATCCAGGAATTAATTCACCATTGAACCTGTATAACGACAACAATGGGTCAGCGCTATGATCACACAGAGTTCATTCATGTGACGTATTGGCGTCATACTCTAACTGTAACCAGCAAACTTTGACCTTTATAAATTATTCCTTCAACGACCGCTATTTTTTGATCTGCATATCGAAGTGAAAAAGAACTATATCAAATCCTATGACGAGAATTGTTTTCGCTTAATCTACTGTGCTTACTTAATGTCGACTACGTAGTCACCAGGGCCGTCAGGCGTAAATGTTACGCGACATTTTCCCGCCGACAGAACTTCGACCTGGTTAGCAACTTCTCCACGATTCACGCTAATTTCTAACTGTCCCTCACCGGCATTACTTGCGTCAACTGCAATATGAAATATATTTGATGATTTTAGCTATGATAATAAAACTCCCCCAGGACGAGACGATGATAACATGTATGGGTATTTTAATAGCGTCTTACCATGTAAAGTAACACTTTCATTGATTTCGACGTTTTTTTCAACCTCCAGGAAGTGAATGCGTTGGGCGTCGTAGGCTTTGAACAATAATGGACAGCCTTGGACGCGGGCGCCGCGCAGATGAGCATCAAGAGAATAGGTTCCTGTATCCGTCAACGCAAATTCAAGTAAAAGTACCGTTGGTGATTTTCGGACCACCGAGTATGGATTGGCTACCGCGTTGGGTACTGTAAAAGCAACAAAAAAAGTACGACATCATGGAGTATGCAACAGAATAAGGCGTAACTATGGCACTGCAAGTCAAAGCAACATGTTGTTACGCGTTAAGCGAATACGATCTTTCAGAACATTGCTCCAATGATTACCGTTCACTTAACGAGGTTGTTTCAACATAAAGTTATCAGATTCAGGTAAAACTACTCCGTCGCCCGATAAAAAATTCACGTAAAGTTATACAGATAGTAATATGTAATTCGTTTTTAACATTGTTATTCAGGCACGAATCAGGTATGACAAGGCTGAGAAATACTGACTCGACTTGAGCAAGGTGACCTTGAGGTCCGTGTCCTTGCTGTTTGGTGGCACCTGCACTTGTAGGACTTGTCGTTTGTGGCATGGAACACTGTCGGGCATACTCTGCCCATCGATGAGCAACGCTTGAACCCGCTCCTCGCGCTGTTGACGTTCAGCCCGATCGAGGAGACGGGCCCCTTGTTGATAGAACAGCTGCTCTGTCTTTTCTGCCTCACGAGCGGCCTAGGTATAGATAAAAAGAAAAGGTGCCTCAATGCTAGATTTTTAATTGGAAGTAGGATGCTATAATGACATAACAAGATAACGTTAAATTAAGTTAAACACGAAAGGTGATTTGTTCACGACTACAAAACTGTAACTCTTTATTGCGCTCAGCCAAGCTATATATCGCAGATAGAGATTTCACAAGCACAAATATACTAAAAGCAAAATTAAATGGCGGGCTAAACCTTTTCCAGGAGTATCCGTTCCTGCTGCAGAAATTCAGCTACATTGCAGTTCCACGGCGAACCCGGTACGGGGATACCATTAAATTTAATGTCCACCTAAAATCATACGTTGATTTAGGATTACGGCCAGCTGTTCTTAGCCCGTTTGCCGTAATTATGGAATAAACAAATAGTTTTTTTCCAAAATGATTATTCCTTTAAGTGAATCTTGAGCAAATTTACAGTGTGTCCGTGACTCAACGAATCCAGTGGTGTACATATGATATTTTAATCCGTATTTCTAGTATCGATGTAAATTTTCTGTAATCCCAGAACTCGTTATAGTTGTGAAATGTTATTATGCTTAAACACTCAAATATAAACGATACTACCTCGTGGGGTGTCGCCTGATGAGGAACGAATGATGCCTCGTAGAACTGATCTCGAATTCGTTCTACCTTCGAACCAACGGTGCCATTATTTACCATTAATTCAAGCGAGCCGCTGCCTGCGCCATTTCCGTTGACTGGAAGCGCCGATATAACAAGTAAACAATACTATATGTACCCTATTATCCTAGTATGTATTATCCTAGTAGGCAATGCAGTGTTCAGATTGAACAAAGGTATACAGAATGTTAACATTTGACGTAAACTTTGGTAGTAGTAGTAGTAGATAATTTTTTTTTGTTAGAGGAAAGAAATCAGGTACGCGTAGTCCATTGCTTTGCTACGGAGGCACTCACTGCGGAATCGAACTGGTCGTCCCACAATGCCGTCGGGAATCTTATCGACAACTATAAGTTCTGGACTGAATCCATGTCCCTGAATTGGAGGCATTTCAACACCTCCGTATGCGAAACGTATTCGATGATCTCCTACTTCCCGGGCCTCGATTAGAACTTGGGCGATTTTCGGGATTAGTTGATCAACCCGGCACGCATACTCTACCCCCGATGGGCCCCGCACGAACACCTATTGTCAGATTATAATGCGTCTCGTTATGAATTTCAACAATAGAAGTATAACTGCCACTCGTGTCTAAGGCCCTCGCGATCTTCTGTACCACCATGTACCGAGAATGAAAATTTCCCAATTTCGTTTTTATTGTACTTCGTTATGTTTACGTATTACAGCTAACGGGATGTTTGCTAGGCGAAACGGTTTGTCCTATTTCTTCAGAGCTTAACAATAAATATAATACTAACCTGGAGAAGGTCCGCATCAAAGGGAACGCTTTCTGAAGCGACGTCCACAAGCAGTGGTTGTCTGATAGGGAAACGCCTAAGTCTTTCAGGCTGTAAAATTTTTAGCTCTGACGTTACTCGTTCAGGGCTAATTAACAACTGGCTTCCTGTTAAGGAAACGTAACTGGTAGAAGAGATGTTAGCGGACGGAATCTTCGTGTGGCTATCGGATGCCGCATTTGGAGGCGTTTGATAACTAGTTGTCCTGAAATAGATTTCGTATTTGTGCGACTTGACATATGCTGGGTGATGCATTTAAATAGGGATGTTTACTTTAAGAGTTATACGTTTATCCTGTACTCTTTGTAATACCAGAACATAATAACCAGAACATAATACATAGTGCGTCGTCCTTGCAGTTATCGAAGCGAATATCAGTTATTATTATGTAATCTCTACATGCGAGAAAAACGTCCGCTAACATTTTTCATGCGAAATCGACAGACATATAAAGGCTTAAAAGGTCGTACTTGATATACCTGGCAATTTTCTACAGAAATTTAAGGCTCTTTTAGGGAGGGAGACTAGCAGCTGGCTCATCTAGCTAAATCTCAACGGTTAGTCTTTTGGGGGCCTTCTGTGCTTTTTCGCTTTTGTATAATTAAAACTGTTGCCCTGTTATTAGACCAAAATTTCGAAGTACGTAGCATATTTAGGCCAAACCTTAAAGAGTTTACCACTATCAATCGCTTCACGTACGGTTGCTATTAAAAAGTTACTAGCGGATTAACAAAGGATATTTTGAAAGCGATCAATTCAATCAAAACGTTATCACCACGAATTCACTTGTGGCATAGGTAGAAAAAACCATTGAAATATATCTGGAATACAGTTATGTAGACAAAGAACATACTCGGCTTGGACGAGATATGATCGATAATTACGTGAGTGTCTGTTTGTCGAAGACTGTAAACGTTTGACGCCGCCAGATTTTTTAACCCGAAATGGGATCGCTGCTGAAGTCAAAAGTTATTCGTTTGTAATCTAGGTTGGAGTTAGCGCTTACCGAACCGTTTTGGCTTTGCTACCGCCCGCATTTGGCGGAGGTGGAGGGGGGGGTGTATTGAAGTTCGAACGCTGTCGACAATGAGCTGTGTTTCGAAGTGGGCTAGAAATATCTGTTTCATTGATTGGAATTGTTGTTTCTCGCTTTCGTTCGCACACTTCGAATTCTCGGTGATCGTTTAATGGAGCCGTTGTCTCTCGACGAGTTACTGTCGATGTGACAAAATGCTCCTTAGAAACTCTACCCGAATGGTGACTCTGCACGGGCGATATCACCCGCGCATTACTTATGGGCGTTGATGTGTTTACTGTTGTAACCGAAGGACTCATTGACCTCGACCGATGGTAAGTCGATGCGGTCGAATTCGAATTTGTAGCGCGAAAGCCCATCATAACCGGAGAGCTTAGCACTTCGGTACGACTATGATGCAAAGGGCTTTGTGAACGGTCCGCAGAAAATGTAGTTCGAGTAATAAGTGGGCTAGTAGAGGGTTCCTTTGTGAACGAATCTTCAGCCTTTAGAGCTTCGTCGATAATATCCCGTTGGATCTTCGGTATACCAGACGGATTCTGCGCGCTGCGAATGAATTCCATTCGCATCGCATCGTGAGCATTACTAGGATCTTTTGTTGGCGATGCGGGCTTTCGATCAACTTCATCGACCCCTCTGTCGCTCGATGTCCGGCCAGTTACATGTTGTTTCACAGCTTCTGTTGGCGTATCGAAGAACGCGTCCATCTTATCGAAAATTGATGACGCTCCTGATTGAGTTTTGGTCTCTATCTTTTTGGCACTTGTGTCAATTTCGACTGTTCTATCAACACCACTATATGGGTTAGTGCGTCTGTCATCGATCGGACTGCACATTCCCGATGGGCTTCGTGAGGGAGATCCAGTTAGCACACGATAGTTCTCTACCAGCTTTTCGGGGGTTTTCGCCCTGCCATATGGACTTGCTGTACGCTCGAAGGGGCTGCTTGGGGTTTTTCGTCCTTCAGTGTATTCGGCGCGGAAAATGCCACTGGGTAAATCTCCTTCAGGGCTGAGTGCTCTATCAGGCGTTTGAGAAAGTACCGCCCGATACACTTCCGACGAACCCGCGTTGCTTGTTGCACTGGTAAAAGTGGTATGATTGCTTGACCTGTTACTAGTAATATTCGTCACTGTCGTGGTTGAATTTAAACGATGAGCGAAGGAATTGGTCTGGTCCTCAGATGGCCGCAGTGGCTCGTTGTGACCAGCGATGATATCCGGCGTTGTTACGCGCGATGTGAGAGAACTTCGAGTCGTTTGGATCAGCCGGCTGCTCGTCGGACTCATCTCACGTTCACTGCATAATTCAAAGTACATTACGATTTAGTTTGTAAAAGCATTGAAACTAATTACCAATGATAGACTTTTGAATTTTGACCGACGATTTTCTAGAACAGACTACTTTGTTTAACTAAACTTAGAATAACAATCTTGAATTGAAATTTCTATTTTTGGTAGCCTATGCATTTCCGACCTAACAAGTCGGAACTCGGTCCTCCGATCTAAAGATCCACTTCCATGTGTATCAGGAACGTGTGGGGCCAACTTTGGACTTAGCACCCTATTACTCCCATCGTCGCTCCGATAGCCATCAATATGGTATGATGCCTCACGAAGGTCTCTGGAAGCCGATGTAAATTAGCATTATTTATTTCTTGAAGGAGCTTTGAGGGATAGATACTAATTTTGGCCAGATATATTAAATTAATTTGTTCAATTTTCCAAAACTTGTTCAATATCTATTTTTAAGTCCTATTACTTTTCTTAGTTTTTTTTTTATAAAAAAAATACCTGCTCGGTGACTCTTACCTTCTACCCATAGGGCTGAGTAAAGGTTGCGGTGACAGAATACGATGACTGGGACTTTGGATTCTAGTAATAAGATCTCTGTCCATTCGAGGCATAGGCTCGCCTAGGATAAATTCTGAATCAGGCATATTTCTTCCATTAGACGTCATCCCAAAGGCTGAGTCCCTAAAGGGACTGTCGGCCAATGTTCGGCCAGCCGAACTTAACTCTGACCGAAACTGGAAGCCGCTTGGGCTCGTAGCGGGTTCATTGCCCACCTTGAGAGAGACAAGCACAAAGAGAAGTAATAGCTACCATTATCAATAAAGAAGATGCAAAATCAGTTTAAGTCTTTGTTATTCGTTGACGCAGGTCGTAACCAGTTAACATGTACGAAGATACATATTTCGTAATCGACGTTTCATGGACGCATACGGAATACTCGTATCTTTCCTTCAACAATGGACAAATATACAATAGGAATTTACAGACTTTGTTGTCACTATACAAACTATCTAGGGCAGCAAGTACTGTTCGTTGAGAACAGCGTTATTTAGTTAAAACAGAGTGCAGGTTTCCAGGTCGCTACCTTTCAGAAAACCAACCTGAATGTAGAAGGGCGATCCCTTGATCTGGTTATCGTTAAAAGAAAGTTGAACGGACAGTGAACCATTGTGGGGGGGATGAAAGCTAAAGACGTAAAGGCCATCACCCCGCTCGTCGCACGTTACCGGTAATCTTCGACCACTGAGTTCAAGTAAAAGATTCAGCTTACCCCAGCCAGCATCTTTGGTGTCTACGGCAATCTGCGACTCTCGTCCAGCTTCGTATCGCACCGGTGTTCGCAACTGGTGAATTTTTATAGCATAAGTAGCAGAAGTAATCAATGAAAAACGTGTAAAAATTGATGTCGATGCTCATGGTTTATTTGTTGAACTTGGCTGAATTGAAAGCATTTGTAAATCTAAAGTGCCCTCAGGTCTTTTCCTGTATCGTAGTTTATAATGATAATGTTTCTATTTCTGCACTTAATATTTACAGTATTGTGCTTGATTGACATTGGGTGTTCACCTTGATTTTGGTTGGGTCGTACACATAACATGTAAACGGCGAACCCGAGATATGTTCTCTTGCATACGTCACGTGTATCTGCCATTCGCCCACGGTGCGTGGCACAAAAGAAGTACGGAACGATGACCCACTCTGATCAACATCGACTTCGCATGGAGTCACCACTTCGCTTGGAGACACTGCTTCGATTTGTACGCCGCGTCCTTGGACGCCATTCGAGTTAATCTGTACAATAAGTGATATATACGACGGAAATCATATAAGTGCATACATAAACCCAGAAGGCGGAGGTATTAAAAAAAAAATGAAATCGCGCAATAGAACTAAGTTTTGAGGTACTGTAGTAGTCAAATCTTCCGTTTAAGCAGGGAATTTTTCGTTTGTGCTGGATATCAGAAACCGCAACATGTTGCTAGCTGATCGGAAAATTCAATTATAGAGAACTTGATCTTAATGATCAAACCAGCACGAACCAGAACTTCGACCAGGCTTCCAAGGGCACATGGCGCAATTCCAGAGTAGAGAATTCTAGAGATGTCCGGGAAGACTTCAATGAACATTGGGCAACACTCAGCTAGAACGCCATTCACAAACGCACGGAGCTCATGTGGAGTTGATTCCGTGGGCAGGAAGCTCCCTGTGCCACCGCTAACATCGACGTCAAGCCTGTAATACGGCAAGATCGCATTCTCAGTTGCAGTGGTAAGATACATCATGATTCATATACGTATGTTACCGGCTTACCCTGTCAAGCACTGCGCTAAATGGCGCCAATATCTAGGTCGGATGTTGGCAAGTGCTTTTGAATTAAACTAGTAGAGAAATGAACTAAGGCTTTATTTTAACAACATTACATGGTTTTATCATAGAGGTAACACAAGATACGGGGTTATTTGCACGATGACGTATCGAGTAATTGTGACTGGTATTTGGTGAAGTAAAGTGTAGGTAATAAACGATGACACTCAATACAATGCTCGTGACGCACTCTCATACCTGACTGGTACCCTTTGCCCATTCCGAATCTGGACTACCTCAACGGTGACGTCCCTCTCCACGTTTATAGACGGATCCACAGCAACGATCTCAAAAGTCGCCTGTGAACAAACGGGACGCGAAGAACGTAAAGATTTCAACGTATTTCGTCCGGAAATGACATCTTGCTAATATTCTCACTTAGTTGCTCTATTGACCTGGGGTTACTTACTGCTTTGTTGACGTGCACATTATTGAGGTCAACGCCTCGAACATAAATCCGTTCGTTTTTTCGTGAAGCATTGATTTCCCTAGGCGTTAGTTTCTGGAATCTAGCAAGATACCCCATGACCGCCAGAGCCTGTACATCGGGGTCGGACAGCTCCTTCGATGATATCGTCCTGAGCAAATAAAGATGTAGCGATACGTTGTATCTAATGAGTCACACTGCTCGTGAATTTCTTTATTCGTATCTGTTTGGAAATTTCGTAAGTAACTATAGGATATACTGGGACTATTAGAGTTGAGAACTGATATTACCGCAGCGTGTCGTTGCAAGCCCGCCCCAAGTACTACACTTACGGCCGTCACAATTCTTGCCAGCTGTGATAGTCGTAAAGTTAAACGAAACTATACGGTAAGATTAACTGTACACCTATACAGAACAGACAATAGTTTATAATATCTGAGTAACTGATATCTACCTCCAAACAAATCAATGCACAAATAAAAATCGCGAGTCTTCTAACCGTACTCGAGAACTAAGGCGTATCAACGTACTTCGGTATGCCCAGTTGTGTGTTAGCAGCCATAATGCCACGAAAACAATTGTTCTCGAATTCGTGGGGAAGACGCGAAAGTGCGTTCATGTCCACGGAACCCCCAAGTTTATTTATCAGTTCACAGAGGGCGCTTCCATCGTTCCAGTCCGTCTGTGAAATTGAACACAACACAGGGTTTTTACATTGCATTTTTACCATTACAACACTCTAGCTATGAAAATTATACAGTGTAACAGAGAATATAGCCGGCCAATGTTTTCTATTAGCATATACGTTTGGCGCCTCATAGAACACTGCAGTAGTTTTAGCAATATCTTATGTTTATTTAACAAACAAAAATTGCTTTGACCTATTCCGTCAAAGAGCGCGGCGGCCGTAACAATTACCATGTAACGCATTGCTAATTTGTGGCCGTTACTGTGCATAATATAATTATACATAATATATATTACATATAATTATAAAGTCGATATTAGAACCAAGCGTACTATAGAGGTCACACAGTTGTATAGGGTGTAAATTATTATTTTGAGGGAAAAACGACCGCTTGTACTATATAACGCTCTCGTAAAAATCTGTTCCCCGACGATTTTTCTCATTCATCTATATTTAAAATCGAGTGTTTGTATGCTTATTCATTTTGTGAAAAGTAAATATTCATTACTATAAAATAAAACAGACTAGAGAAATCCTAATTTACCGGTGACGTTCCCCGGAAGTAAGGCGGAGAGTGTCAGACGTTAGCCGACTTTATTCAAAAATTGATCCCTATCCTATCGTCAGGGAGAGAGACGAACGTCGCTAATGAAAACAAGGTAGTCGTGGTAGATTTGCTATTACTGTCTATATTGGAGCATCAGAAGAACGCTCGTACTTTCGTAAATGTAATACAGTGTACTTACCTGTTAGGCGTATGTCTGAGAACATAGTTATTAGGGAAGTTTATTATAAGTTATAAGGGAAGGAGAACGGTTTGAAATGAAAGTATCTACTTTTACCAGGAAAATTTGCCAACTGTTCAATATGGCAACAGTAAGAACACGGTGACTTACGTACTCAATGCGTACTTTTCCATAGCGAATAGGTAACGAGTATATACTGATTGTATACAGGTTATCGATTGTTCGATGATCGAAAGCGATCAGTTAGATAAACAAGTACTATGATGCATTTTGTCAAAATTGTTTTGCAAGATTGTTCTGCTGTAACTGATCATTACTTAACAACGATAAGTTGAATTTTTAGTCGGGCACAGCAACCAAGGCCGCAAGATAACTTCTGATAATCATCGTCTATAGAATAGCTTGAACACAAGGCTGCGGGCTAACTGGTTTGCCGATATCTGTCTTCGATGCTATAGAAGTCACGGTATTGCGACAGTTAAAGTGTGATCGGCAAACGAAAAACAACATTTTCTGATCCCTCGTTATCGCAAATCGACAACGCCTAAAATAATCGTTTGATGGGGAGCCAGTCAAACGAATTACCCTATCCGAATTTGACTGATTAATCGTAACGGGTTCGACGTCGCGCGCTGGTACCTACGAGGCGCCATACAGAAATGTGTGCCACCCAGTTTGCTCAGATTTTATGTGCTTCGTCGTGGTACGTTAGCTTCGGCGAAGGCTTACGAATATATTTTGTGTCAAGATACAATGTTATAGCAAAGCTCGATATTCGAGACGGTCGACGAACTCAACCGAGTTCGTTTGGAAAATAAACATTCTCAGTTTTACTTGTAGAAATATGTCCAAAGGCTCACGCCGGCCGTAGTAGACCACCACGTTAGGCAACACTTAAAAGAGCTTTCATTCGTGCCAGGCAAAAATACACACAGTTCTTGATGGAGGCAAATCGGCTCGAGTCTTAGATCATGGGCATCCGTCAGACCGCCTGATTCTAGTTAGATTTCTAGGGAGTTCTATTTTCGTCCACGCCTAACAAAGCAAAAAACAATGGACGATTTCAAATTTGAAATGTCTTGTCAACGCTCGCTAGCCATTACCTACGTACACAGATTCTTGTCGTTCCTGCGTATGTAAAGACTACAAACGTGCGCACCGAGCAGTTATACATCAAGCGTACGACTCAGTAAATTTTTGACGAGTTAGCTTGACGGATCCGGTGAGCTGTATGAATCGAGTGCATAGATAAACTACAACGCCATTGACGCGAACGACTGTGAATGGTTTTTTTTTTTTGTAGCGGTGCCTGTTGATCGATACGTTCATGATGCCAGCACTACGACATACTGCGCGCGGACTGTGCAGTGACTAATAGTGGGGAAACAACAGCTGGCGGCCGTTACCTTCCGCCTGCTTTTGCCTTATCTTAAATGTACCTTCTCAATTAACAACAATGACGGTACTCACACGTAATACACGCGAACGGCGAAGTTAAGCAGTGTTTTTGATCGATTCACGAAAAAACGTTACAAATTCCCGCAGTGCGACATTTAGTACAATTTCGTTGTTCAGGAGGCGAGCGCCCTTTGGTGTTTCTGACCGAACGGCGACAGTGTGCCGCAGGTGTTTCGTTCAGTACAAACACGTATACGATAAATGATATGACAATAACAATGGCATAGTTAATATTCATAGTAATAACAACTGCGACAATTTGTATATGTACAGGTATGGGAAACGTTGCTGTTTCCGTGAAGCTATGGTGGAGGTGGTGAGATACCAATCAGAAAAGATACATCTGTGTTGGGGTGTTGATGATTGGCGGATAATTAGTATTCTCATTTGTTCCTTTGCTTCCCACTTCGAAGTTTTCGTTTGTTGATGACGAAGTGCCGTGAACCGTTCGAAGCCTCGTTCCTTACTCTATGAAGCCATTACTGTCGTTTTTATCACAAGACCAAAACGTCTTACTTGGCTTGTCGGTCACGTACAACGTTTTAGATCTAATATACAGACTTCGCCCTACAAGTTTGCAACAGAGTTAAGTTGCAAACTTATTTCGTGATAATATATATTCTATTTTATGTACAGAATTCGGTGGAGTGGTACGATAGTCTAATGGAAAAATCACAGACAGCCAGGTCTGCTTAAGCTGTCAAAAGATCTGAATATCAGATCGACTACAAACTTTAGTTTCTTCTTACCAAAAGCTACATTAATTCTTTATATATTATAAACTGCGAACGATGTGTCCCTGGCTAGTATCGTAGATAAGCTTTCTATTAATAAAGGGGGCATTTGAATCTAGCAAGTTCCAATGAGAAAATTTTTAATTTTTTTGGCTGACTGACAACCAACACAATGAAGTCAGCGCGGCCTTACTGGCCGATATCACTTCGCTTTGTTGTGCGGATCGAGCTGTTTTTGAAGAATACCTAATAGATTTTATGATATAATAGTAATCGAAATAAAAAATTGATCGTTTTTACAAGACGCCCTTTAAAAAGTAATGCATCAAAAAATCATATTAACGCGCACGCAGACAGATATGCGCGTATCCAAGGCCGACTCTGTTTGCCGTCTGTCTTTATTCGCTGCTGAAGGATAGTGCACCTCTAACAATAGATGAGGTCAGGCTGGTTAGTTAGACATTACGATTATTGTAATTCACGCGCGTCTAATCATATACCTAATTACCTCAGACTTCAGTAACCTATATCCTAATTACCTTTATCGTGATGGGGCAGTTTTTCGCCCGTGATCATCGCGACGCTAATTATGCTTTAGGTGAGTATCTGACCTAGCACGACGACCTAGTTTGAGCTAGAGAATAAGACTTATTTCTGTTCGTTGCTGACGGCGTGCCAAAAGTGTCTCCTTCATCTGACAGATTTCGGGGAAGTAATAACAAAAGAGTTCGGACACACACACACACACACAATGCATTCTTTAAATAGAATTTATGTTTATCACGTTACACTACAGTGCCTGCTACTACTTACGGTGAAGTTGCTAATGTAGGGGAGATATTGGCGGACCCAGTTGATCATGGCACAATATCCGGCTGAGGCGTCGTTCATATAATACGACAGATACGTCATTCCTGATAGCCCAGAAGACGATGAATCATAAGGGAAAAACGACATTTGGCTTAGAATAAATCTATGACGCTTACTCGACTACCGCAGACAACTACTTTAACAAAATAGGACTATTAAGGCCTGTAAAAACCAAATAAAGCGCGTTCACCATTCATAGTAAGTAGATGGAATATCTATGTTTAACACTAGAGATTATCTAGTACAGCATGATGGAATGGTGTCCGACCTCGTTAGTTAATCCGGGAGCGTATGCGTACCTGAAAGTTCGTCAAGTCTCTCAGAGGCAAGGTCTTCAGGTCGAAGAACAATAGGGATGTTCAGCTGTTCTCGAGCAGTTTCCATTGCTAGCTTACAATTCTCGTACCTGCGCAAATAATGGTCGTGTCGAAAACCGTTACTCACATATATGTATATACGTGATACGGCGCCAGGTTCCCAAAAGGTCTCGAAATCGTTTCAAAAGACAAGCTACTTACAGGCAATGCATGCATACACGCAAGGATAGATACGTGCAATTAGCATAGTAAGCGCTCATCTTACTGAATGAGCTTTTGTTTCGGCCGCACGGAAGGGTACTTTCCAAATAACACATATAAAGAACTCTACCCATTATTAGGATTGAGGTTTTTCCAGTCCGGAATAAGTCCAGGTTTGCAATAATCGACAAGCGCGCTCAAAAGCACTCCGGAATTCCAATCAGTCGAGAAGTTCGATATGTCTAATTCTGAAATATTCATAAGCAGACATAAGTGAGGTATTTTCAGTAGGGTTCTTTCAGTATGGTATGTAACGTATAGAGAAAATACAGGATTACGTATATGTGTCCCAGAAGAAACTATATATTAGACTAGTGGTTCACTTACGCACGCACTGGACTGAACCTAATTCATTCATTACTTCGTTCTGTCCGCACTACTAAAGCTTTATCGAAAATCACCATTGATGATAAGCGGCGCGTTCCGTTTCACTGTTCTCGCGTCATCAATTCTTCTACAATATCGTATATTCTAAATTATTATAGGCACATATATCATATATGCCCTCATTTCTACTTTTTTTCCTCGTACACGCGTTCTAACATAAACGCATGAGAAAAACCACAAAAACACCAACCTACAATCATAGTAGATAAGGATCATTGAAACTTTCTGGAACTGACATTCACTTTCGTTTTCGATTGCCGTCGTCCGGAAATCTTATAAGGATGTATTGTCTATTAGGGACACGGCAGTTGTATAGTTCGCCGCCGTTGAATGGCGGCCGCCGAAGGACGCGTCAAAAGATGCTCCCTGCTGACGCTAGAAATGCATCGCTACTATCGTAATCCACTATCGCAGCAGAGGAATTGTTTCCTCCTTTGCATTAGCAAAAAAAAAAAACAAAGCACAGCCATCGACTGGCGGAAGAAGCATGGCTTTCCTGATTAGGACATAGGTATACAACTGCAAAAAGCCTGTTTTCGTAGCAACGATCAACAAGCAAGGGTTTTTGTTAAAGATTTAGTTTTCGTTTCGCAGCTTCACCATCGACCGGCCACTAAAACGATGCGAGAGGCACCTTGCAGTCTTTCCATATTGCGATTCAGCCATATTTTCAGTAGTGTTAAATCAACACGGTATTGAATCAGCTCGCTGCACCGCGTCTATTATGTCGAAACAGCGAAAGGTCGCATGTTTTAAGGGGAACAGTCTGCTGCGAAATTTGATGACTAAATCTAGTATGAAACAATCTGTAATGGTACTAGTAGTCAAAGATAAGGAGATGTTCAAGAGTATCACTTATTGCCACGATTATGTGGCCATCTTTCACCTGCGAGCTAAATTCCATTCCTCACGAAAAAAACGGATCAGATTAAACTCTGACTCGATGCATTCGCTTGTGAAAGTAGTGTGCCTCATTGCCTGTGTGCCCGTGTATAGCCCAGGCTATTACGATCAATTGGTATTGTCGATTATCGGAACGAAAGAGGCGAAAGTTGCTAGTAACGACGTTACTTATTGGTAGGTACTGTTTCATCATCGTTGCTTGTTCGAACATTAAAGAAGCGATAATTATTCTTCATATCTTCACTCATCTTACGTAACATTGCAACAAATACAACGGCTTAGCAGCGAACGGTAAGGCAAGAGTTGCATTTTAACTTACTGCAGGAAACCCGGTAGTTATGTGTAAAAACGTTCGGCATATATAATGTGAATGCTTTGTACTCTTACTGCTCGGATCGGTGTTTGTTCAACTGATTTTTACTAAGACAGTTTCGCACTTAGTCTATCGACTAGATGCTCGGTAGGTTATACCTAAGCATCAAGAGATTTAGCGGTAAGTAACGGCAGTGTACCCAACCCACAATTTTCTCTATAAACAAGGTGCTTTTTTGGAGGGCAATTGCCCATTGATCATCGATATGCAGATCGCCCCCTGTTAGCCTTAATATCTATTCGGTCTGTCTACATATTTAAGCTTGCTCTATGATTAAGTGGACGCACTGCACCTGCTACAAGCAACCATCGTACAGAGCAACAGTATCAATGTGGTACTCTTTGTCGTCATCATATAGCAACAACAACATCAGCAGACAGTCTCTCCTGTCGAGCTTCGATATTCTTTCGGTTGTTATTATTGCGAAGATAAAAAGCTCCGTCCACTTCGTCGTCGGCCGACACGTCTTCATTAGGATCCTAATAAGGGTAGCACGAACTCATGCAGGCTACACAGTCATCAATCGGGCAGCATAGGAAATGTTCTTAGCTGGTACTTATTATAACGGTGTATACCGTGGTTTGCCGATGTGAAAAGTTCCCATTAGACCACTATAGCACTATGCCTATCTCTCATCAATACACAATGAACTGTACGGAAGCGGCACGTGTGGAATATCATCGGTTGAACTTGTTTAGCCAGAGTAGTTTGATTAGTATCGGTAAAATGGGTTTAAATAAATCCCCATGCATGCGAACAGAATCAGCACTACAGATTTTCGAAATTATTCACGCAGTAGCTGGTCTGATAGAGGTTAGAGATGCGTCGTCCGTTGGGGGGTGCCATTAACGAAGTGCCAAACGCAGAACATATTAGCTCGTTGATTATTGTCAATCTAGCTGGACCCCACGCCGTACGACGGCCGGTACGGCCAGCTGATATACTAAACAATGCCTTTTTACCTAGATTGAATTTGTCACTTTTTTTTTTTTTGCTTATAGTCAAATGAATGGTTCCGTAGAATCATGTGTAGGAGAAGAGCTGATCCTGGATAGCTGAAAATGTTCTGTTGGTTATTATTTTACAATGCCACATCTGCATTTTGTACAACTATCCTTTGCTGTGCGTATAATTGTCATTGTGTTAGAGTTAGCATTGGATAATTACGATGGTTTGCTTTGTTGCTACCAATAAAAGAAAGCGGCTTCTCCGTGCGATAAGAACAACATACAAACAAACTATATTGAAGTCCGACCCGAAATGCTCTATGTTATGAAGCTACTATCTGGCCTAGTGGATTTTTATGGCGTCGCATCTGACCTGTGAATATTCTAGCCTTGAGGCTGCATTGATGGTGTATACTGCTACGGTTAAATCCTCTCCTATAGAGTTAGCATATCGGTTTCACCATTGGTCAACGTTTTCTAGATCTGGTCGGTAATGATACAACGGAAGATATTATTTTTTCCCAAAAACTGAAAAATACCTTCATCCAGTAAGATTTTCTTCAAACCGCAAGTATTATCATGTACCAAGTATTATTATTATCATTATTGCAAGTTTTTCATGAGAAAAGCATCTAAAGATAATTAGTACTTCATCTCAACGTTAAGACATGACAGTGATCGACAATTGACTAGAAATTCGTCATTTTAAAACCCATATTTGAAAATAATTACTTCCATATAATACTTCGTTTGCTATCAGGATAAGCAGTAACGTTTTCAAGGTGCTCATTATACTGATATTCCCCGTAATAATCTGATTATTCTAGATAGTCCTTTTAGCAAACATTCACTAAACGGGTGCATCACATCTGAAAATGAAGTACCACTCAACGAAGGTAGCAAAAGCGTTCGTCAAAAATGCAACAGAACAACTGCCTGAGGTTCTTTGATCGTTGTAACCGCATTGTAAACCCACGGTAGCGTTCGCTGATTACATTTATTCTTATAGGTGGTTATGTATATGTACATAAATGTGTATACGTGCACTCAAGGATCATATGTGTCAACAACTTCACATAACCTAGCTACCTAGACTCTAGCCATCACAAAATGAAAGAATAACATGAAGTACTCATGTGTGGTAAAGGCAAATAGCCGTTGACCAGCACTTGGTTAACTTTTCGTGAAGAACCGACGTACTTAATCGACCGCCAACATCGCAAAAGCCTACGGGCAAGCTGGGCACGGTCTTCACCACACAAATTGCACGCACTTCAGAGTTGTGAACAGGCCGAAAAGGAACGCGTTCCTAGCCTGAGTAGAGTATGAATCAGTGAAGAACACCTTATGTTTGCAAATGAGCGAACATACAAGAGTAATGAACTATCTTAATCGCATGTAACCTACAGTGCTCACGAGTGCACTTGATGTAGCGTTGAAGCAACGAGGACCCCCTACAACTTCGTGAAAATCGGCAAAAGAAGAACGGCGCATGAGCATACCCAAGGATTAAATCGAAAGGGACGTAAGTGCGTACTTAAAATACAATACATTACTTACATGAAAAATACAACGATGGTAATCTTCATTGCCCACCTAAATACGAGTGAGTAAATAGCGCACTCACCGGAAGGGAGAACGGCCCGCAACCAATTTAGCATCAGCTTCCTGGCGGGCGCGTTGGAACGGCCAATTTGATAACGTACAATCAGACTCCAGACGAGGCCAAGAATGAGCTTCAAGTTGCCTTCGACAACATCCAAATTACCTGGAAAAATCAAAGGATCATATTAAGCTATAACTGAATTACAGAGACGGAAAAACCTACCTCATTTCTAATGTTCTTTACTATTATAAAATAACAATTTATAGGGTTGCGGCTGGAACAATCAATATTACATACAGACGTTACAATTTTATTACTAGACATATTTTAAATGGAGCGGTTCTTCGTGACGTTAGCTCAAGATGGTCACCGATTTTCTAAACTGATCATTTTCCCTGGAGATAGTTTGCTCGACGAACAGGTTCACTGGTTTGTATAAGAAAATTATCATATCGAGAGGTAGGAAAAACGAAGGAAGCACTATCTGAGCTAGGTATAAAAAATTCTGACCATTTAACCCAAACGTGGAAGCCATCAATTATTTGGAAGTGACCCATTGAATGCTAGCGGTGAAATAATGGAATATTCATTGCTAGTCAACGTTGTCTATGACGTACTTAGAATATTTTTTCTCCTAGTTTTGAAAGAACTCTTTAATAAAAAGTATATATATATATACATATATATATATACATAATGTTCTATTCAGTATTCTGTATCGAACATATATAACGTAATACATAAAACCGAACGTAAGCTATGATAACATTAGCGTTGAAATGTTAATAAACACAATAGCATTAGCGGTACATCGACGAACGTTTTTTTTTTTCAGAAATTGGTGCACAAAGAGTCTGTCGGCTCCAGTGATGTCTCATACCATTTACTATTGCACGATTACGTCTTGTACTATTTTGGCCCATCGTTCCTTTCCTAGGCCGGCCGTATCCAAGTACGTAAGCCAGTGGACGGCAATAAACGGTCTCGTAAACATAGCTTATTAGTACTACAGGTTTAGGTAATGTTCTAACCAAGCCAGTTCCTTGAATACAAAACGGCATTGATTCACAAATGCTTTATAGGATTTTAAAAGGCTAATCCTATGATTCAAAATCTATGACGTTACCCTTCTATAACAGCGTAACTAGCTGAACGATGAACACAAGATTTGTAATAATTTAACTTGTGCGGAAAAACGGTGACGGTAAATCTGTGCTTATATAAATACCATGCTACACATTTTAACCCAGTTACATGTCGCTGTTCTGGAAAGCGGGTTGTCTTAGTAAGCCATATGGCCAATAATAGCAACAATTACCTGTCTTCATGAAAAGATGAATCGTCATCGCGACATCAACATTTTTGACATCTCGCAAACACATCAGAGTCAAGATTTCAACCAACAGCTCTTATTATCTAGTACTATATTGCACGCACACATATTATGCTGCCATCATCTTGCTATTGAACGGAATAGAAAAAAAACTTCCTAAATATACGTTATTTTCCCTGGTGCGTTTCAATCGAACAATCGTTTTCGGTCGTTATTTTTTTCTCTATTTTCCGCGTACCTTGATGTCAATTGTACAGTCCAATATATATAAGCCTTGCTCTAATGCTGCTAAATCGTCTGCGACCATCATCAAATCTAAATTCAATCAATACAAGATGGAACAGACTAGCCGTCCAGCCCAGCATCATCCCACAATTCGAGTTCAAAGTCTCACGAGTGTTCCATTGGGCCGACGGCCGGTCGAGCTCAATGATCATAACGTGAAAATGGGTGAGGTTCTATAGCTTTCCGATCATTTGACGTCCCATCAAAAACAGAGCGGGAAAGTTGTTTGGTGAAAAGGAATCTCAAAAGACACCGGTAGTTGCGCGTCGACTTTTGCGAAAGCATAATGTTCCAGTAGGATATAAACATATCGACAACGAAATCGTTCGATCGTAGGAGAAACGCAAGGCGGCACAATGCTTGAATAGTGGAGTAGGCCTAATGGCCTATGTCGAACAACTCGAAAAAAAAGTGCGAAAGAAATACACATCTCAAATTTGATCTACCTTTAGATCCACGTAACCTATATATATTAACAAATAGGCCATTAACACTTTACAAAGTCCTAACGTAGGAAGGCTTTTTTTCTATTGGGCTACCAATATACCCTCTGATAGCACCGTGGCTGAGAGCGCTAGCACGATGACGGGACACTTCTACAGGGCGCAAATGCCCATTTAGTCATGCTAGATAATTATTGGAATAATCTTTTACCTATTTGATATGTACGTCATATTATCTTTTCGCTTACGAGAATGGTCAAATCATTTAATTTTAGTTAATAATAAAATATTTAGTACACCTATTCTTTGTCTCATAATACCTAAGCAATACTTTGTATACAAGAAAAAAGGAACAGGCATGGCGTTGGCAACTAGGTCAAGGGCAAATTATAAGCCTCATCATTTATACGCTTTTCTAAGGATGTAAGACGATGAATTTCAGTTGCATCATTGAGACGAGATAAGTAAGTACCCAATGCCATTTTCGTAGCACACAAAGGCATTATAAAGATGACACCTGTCGCCGTAAAGTCAAATTTGACAAGATGTAGCTTTTTCTAGCTAGGCAATATATATAGGCTAGGCAAATAGGCAATGGTCGCTAACATACAGTTCACGTTGGGCTGAAGAATTCGACAGTGTGAAACATCAACCCAACTGCCACAAGACTAAGCAGAAGAGGGGCAAAGGGGCACACAAGACCAATCGTTGAAGCTCATTGGCGTCCAGCGCCAACTATTAATTGGACGGTCGAATGGACACTTAATATTCTTCTATGTAAAACAGCCGTCAATATCATTATAAAATATTCAAGTGTATCAGAATTGTTTCAAGCCCTTCAAACTTGAGCTTTATTGAAGATTTGCCCCTTGGAATCTTTCCGACTTTTCAGAAGTTGCATGGAAGCTGGCCATAGCATAAACTGTCAATGTTCTACTTGTTAGCTAGTGTCATTGTGCTGGAATGATAGGTAATCGTTGCCCGAAGAAATAACTGGTCTCTAACATCGACAATAGCGGAAATATGGACACTCGCTAGGGCAAACATCTCACCAACGCCTACCTGCGTGTGAGTGCTCCACCTCGTAGATACGCTAGATATATCTAGCGTAGGAAATGAAATTTTAGCCCTTGCGTGCGTATTATTTTGTGCGTTTCCTGCTTGCTTGTAGGGGCAGCGGCTAACGTTAATGAGTTGTATGCCAAAGTATGTGCACAAAGCATGCATTTACAATGTGTCATAAAGCAAAACCGAGATTATATATAGAAGACAGAGAAATTTACTTTTTTTCATCCGATATTTACCCAGCTCACTTACGAGCTGTCATCTATTTCATAACTAAACTATGCGAAAACTATATATTGTATAAAGGAAGTTCTCAATTTGTAACTCAGGTCCCTTTATGAACGGACTTTTGCAAATGGCTACATTTAATTAAGATACAGTCGTTGCTTCCACGTCCGCAGTGTAATAAGTAACGAAACCAAAAAAATATATTCGGACTTTCAGTAATTTCTGATGACGGATGCGGATATGAATGCCAATATATATTGATAGATTTCAGATTGACAAAAATAAGGATTTCTTCCTTATGTTCTCCAACGCATTCGTTCTTGTCACAAACAGAACGTGTGAGAAAAAATTAGCTGACGAGGCCTGACGTCAGACAACGGTCAAAGAAGACTCTTACGAGATGAACACTTACGTATCTAGTTAAGTATGTCCGCCTGGATGAAGCTACTCGTTTTGATTGGCACGAAACAAACAGCGTCATAATTCGAGCATCTTTTGTTATTTGGCAACGCAAAGCAATGTTAGCTTCGGCAAACTAGTAGAATCCAGTCAAGATGAACATGGACAACAACGTTAAGCTTCGACCGCTGTCGTCGGTCGCCATAAACGCGCCTCGACCCCGTCCCGTAGACGTGGCAGTTGCCCACTGCGATACGCAGCAAAATCAACCTATTCCTTAACTTAGTAGCGTTGTATCTCATGATCTTCATCACGACACATCTATGAGCGGAAAACACAGCTTCTAGTAGGACCCCTTACAACGGGGACCGATCTATATGTCACTAGAAATAAATGCACAGGAATTAGGACCGCATCAATGAGTTCTGAGAAATCTGACGACGAATATATCTACAGAAAGATAGACTACGCCCAACGGAAATAGGAAGTACGTGGTCATACGGAAGAACACGTTGCCAAAGATCAGCAGCACGTTAAATAATACCGCTAGTGCCACCTATGCACTGAACGCATCAAACGCAGAACACTCCGATTTGTCTCTGACTATACCTAGCTAATCGTTCGAATCAGCACACGGCCATTCTGGTCAGGACAGAGATCTATCGACGACAGATCCACATATCAGGATATTCACCGTAACCTAAATATATAGCTACGCAGCCGTGAAGTTATTTCAAACAGTGAGGATAGCATAATCAGCTTGATCTAATAACAGTATAATACACGCTAAACTTCGCCCCGGTATTCCGTCTCATCGTTGACACACCCTGCACGTATGAGTGAATAAGGAAAATTATCAACTACCTGTAAACTCACGAGAAAACACACCTCTCACAAGCGGTGGAACAATCTATCGACTCAAGTGATCCTACAGACTTTTTTTTGGTAGATTTCTTAAATTATGCAGCAAGGGAATTTCATTGAAGTCAATTGCCACATAGATAAAATAGCTTACTGTATTTTCCTGCAACAACTTTAAAAGGATGTTTCTCCAACAATACGTTTATCGAATATTCCATATTTTTATGAAAATAAGAGCACATTATATCTAATGGTAGAGAAACGCGCGTAAAGATGACCACTTCATTCGACCAATATTTCTCCACATCGTCAGCCGTACCCGATTGACGGTGGCGTCTCTTGATCAGTAGAATCCATCCAGCTCCGAGGCGCGTCTGGGGGCTATGGTTATCAAGCCGCTGCGATTGTTAACAGGACCGCTACAGGCAAAAATAAAGCATGGGAGGTCTGCATAATTACTAGCACTTCTTCTGCTACAGTAAATACAATAAAACATCACGTGGAGTCGTCAAGAGTACTAATGCAGTATCCGTAATGCCACAAAGTGATTTGTGCGAGGCCTAACTACACGTTATTACCGCAATGAACGAGAATCGGGAATAAAATGAAGAACATTTTTTATTTTTTATGTACGTTTCGCGTGCGTGCTTGCTTTAAAGGTTGACCTAAAACAAGGCTTAATTACCAATAGCAGTGGAAGTCACTGATTAGAACATTTTCAAGCACAATTCGCCGCTGGACGCGTTGCGCAAGTAGTTCTGTTCGTGAGGGTACACCCAGTGACAGATGTGCTGGCCTCAACTATAATGATGTAAACTTTTGATTTCGTTGACGAGTTTCGTCAGTGAAGAGGCAAAATGTTTTAATCTCATATGTACATGCTGTGCTGACGCTACACGGCGTAATTACTCAAGGGAGTGCTTCGAGTTGTATAGTTTATTGGCGTCGTCTTCAACGAACGCCAATAAGAATGATTTTTTTTTACACTTATGGTAGTGTAGTGCCTAGTGTCTAGTCTAAACAAAGCCTAATATAAGCTAGTTATTTGAATAGCCCGCCTTCTATTTTAGCGGAGACGCGAACGAGACAAGCGTAGGGATTTGAGGGTGAAAAAGGCGGGAGGAGGAGAGGGGGGTCAGTTCTGTGACTGGACACTAAGCCATCCTGATATTGCTGCTTACGACTGTGAAGATAGCGTTTCCAGTCGGTTGGCTGTGGATCAATGAACGGACAATTCATCTCTGCTATTGCTGATCAGCTTTGACTGCCGCCTTGTCTGGTATGGCCGTCATCTCGCGCTCGCTCTCGCTGTCCACCTGCGCGGCACTGAAGCTTCTAGCACCAGCAGCAATAACTAATATAACAATAATAGTAACGATAGAAGTGCCAGCCCCAGCTGCAGTACTATTACGCCGTTACATCTGCTGCTGCCGTCTTGCCGCTGGTCTCTACCGATAGCCACACCATGACGGAGCGAGGTCTAAAGTCCAAACGAGAGTCGATGCTTTGTGATGCGATCGGTCCCGGTTGAACGAACGATCCTCTCGAGCGTTGCGTCGCAGCTTCCCCGCAGAGGCATTCAAACAATTACTTTTCATACTGCTAGTCTCTTTCGCTTTCACTGCTTTTTGCTTCAAACAACGGCGGTAGCAGCAGCAGGAGCACCACCACCACCACCACCACCACAAGCAGCAGTATCAGTAAGACCGACAGATAGACGACAACAGCTGGAAACAGCTTATTTTCGTTCTTTTTTGCATTGAATCGAGACACAAACACATAGACATATATACACACACGCACGTACACGACGAGCGGAAGGAGGGTCCGACACAGCTACTTCTGGAATTACTCAACTTGCTGATAAAATTAATATAACTGGCACGATACAGACTATCAGGCGTACACACAAACACACATAGTAACGCTCGAGCAAGCAAACATAGGCTATAAAAAAACAAACAAAAACATTCGCAGTTAGTAATGATAATTAGAGCGCTATCATTATATTGACGCAAGCTGAAAGAAAGAGCAACGATCAAGCACCGGACCACCAAATGACTGACAATTGCTGGCGCGACAAACAAACTAGGCATAGACGCGGTCACTTAGATTCCCTGTTTCGTTTGTTTTATTACTAAACACGCGTTGACCAGAGATGGGAAGGCGCAAAGGAATGGGGGAATCCCAGGTGTCGACGAAGGAGATCGTGAAAGTTTGTTTAATACGGTGTAGAGACCGAATCTACAGTGGTAGCTGGATGAAACGTCCAGGTCAGTCGTGCTTTTACTGATCTCAAACCATACAAGAACTCAGAGAGACGCAAAGGACGGCCACTTATGACTACACACGCTGTCCGAGCGAGAACTCGCAGTCTCTTTTCCGCAGTTCAGTTGCAACAATGGAGAACACTGTCACAGTGTTCTCGCGGCTGTGCTAACGGCAACTGCTAGTCCCGTTGCAAATGGACTGGAGCTATGCGAGTCCGACACAGGAGAAAGCTCATTGCTCTTTAAACACCGTTTTCGTTCTGCCCTTAGTCGAGGTGTAGTGAAGGGACCGCTAGATCAGACGGAACAGAGCAATATAGCTGGTCGGGCTTATCGCAATGTTCGTTACTGTTATTTAGAGAAACACGCAACTAGCCATAGTACTACTTTAGCGATAAACACGAAAAGGCCTACATAAAGATATAACAAGATAGATTTAGTCTATAAAAATTGCTGCCACGTATATGTACGTGTGTAATATCACAATCAGAGATTGGGGGTACGCTAAGACAGCGGGTGACAAAACAGTCGCTGCCGTCAGTATGAAATAGAAAAATCTGGCCTTCTCTATACCATATACGTCTTGTAATCGTTGCTTTTGGTACAGGTTTATGCAATACGTTGAATGCGCCATAGATTTCGATTAGTGCTAAATGTAGCTGATTTCTCGCCACACATTGGAATACGATGACACTGTTAGGCTTCCGGAAAAACGGCTACCGTCGTTATTGTTCTTGACTCAAAAGGACGACGATGACAGAAATAGTGACGCTGATGATGACCATCTTTTCGAGTAAGCATACTCGAGTAAACATACTGTCAGCTCACGCGAAGCGACCTGGTCGGCGTTATCCCCGGCAGTAGGAAAGCTAATTGCTACTGATGATCACTGAAGAGCAGGACACGCTTGAGTGATCGCTGATGAAGAGGTGGCTGATCACCAGTGTGTTCTTCAATATCAGTTTTACCAAGTAACACTTCCCGATAGTAGGGACAAAGCGATTGCGGACGTTTACAGCCCGTAGGTTTCACAACAATTCCCGCGGGAATCCGTCATATGAGCAGACGGTTTTTTAGCCCGAGAAGAGAGACTGCTATTTACAGAATTCGATCGGATAGCCTTACGTTTGTCAGGATCAGGTACGTTCGAGAGTACGATGTATTTAAGACCAATGCGATTTGTCTACGTATGACTGTTATCTTAATTATATAACAAAAGAGTTAACGAATGAACTAGACTATGATGGCAACCTTTTCCTTGAGCAATGTACGACGCTGATTGACATTGAAAAATATTAGCTTTTATTATGCACTGCTACGACACAAGTTGTAAAATCTCAGCGAAGACTAACCAGAATCAACAGTCTTTGACAAAATTGTAGAGCTTCACCATCGTAAACAATATAAACTCATAATGAAACGTTTGCGTTGCAGTCGGAACGGAGTCGGATGTTCCTGGTGTCTGACTCCCTAACGATTTCAAAATGATCAATTTGTCGACGACTCGAGATTAGGACATACATTGTTTCGAGTTAGCTTCGAGGGGAGTTAGCTAAGGATATTTGGAGTATCTTCCGACAGCTGTATGCATATCTTTTATACACTTAAATAGTATATAATGTAAATTAACGTTGAATTTTGCGACCGAAATACAAAATGATCATTGTTAGCAGCTACGTGATTATCAGGTGAGGCCTACCTGTACATCGAAATTTCGAGATTTTATTTTTTTCAATATTAACTAAATAACCTTATCATCATAATTAATAAAATCTAACAGATCCGTATGTATAGTTTCGTTTGCTAGATAGGCTGTGTTAGGCAGAGGCCTCCCATGTATATCTATAGTATAGTAGAAGGCTCGTTTCTTTAGAAAGACTCATCGGATTCGCTATGACGGCACCATGGTTTGTTTATTCATCAGCACGCTACCACATCCAGCGCCCGCTGAACCCATCGCCCAACTCATTAGCCAACAAAAGCAACCAGGACAATGAAAAACTGCCTAGCAACTACCCCACGAAATTCTCCGCAACAAGGCGATGCATGGGCAGTAACAAAGAAAACATACGTTACCTAAACGCTGCAACCTTCGGCATTATCATCACCATACAGAATAAACAAACATACACATATATGACCTCTCTATGAACCTTTAGCGCCACATAAACAGATTATATAAGCCCAGGACATGAGGAGCATATGCACCGCGTCTAATATACGAAGACCCGGGACACGAATATCATATACGATGTAGGATATTTTAAACGTTTTGTTTACGTGTCTAGCTGGCTTCTTCAATATTCTGCCTGAAGCCCAGCCTTTAAACTGTTCAGCAAAATTGTCACTTAGATTTAGCCCTTGATGGTAAACAGGAAAATTTCGTATGCACCAACGAACGACAGGTGTCGTAAGGGGAAGTACGTAATGTAGTTCTACCAGTAAAAGATTTTAAACATATTCTATTTACTTAAAAGGATGGCGTCTAATGCTGACCTACCTGACATTGAAACCTAAGTAATCGATCGAATCGTCTGGAAGCTAGATCGGCGCAACGAAATAGTTCATTTGTATCTAGGCGTACGCACCTGTCAATTAATCGGCTACAAAATGGTAGTAAAGTAGCATAATACCATATAACATGGAAAATAACTTCACACAAAAAAATCCTCAATACATTTACCTTGATTACAAACACTTGTGGTTTAATCCAACGTCTTTAAATACAGCTCCTCTCTTTCTCCATGGCAGTTACTCGCTAGACACAGTTTTGACCAACTTTTCGTATTAATATGGCCCTATCACTGAAATGGCGGCAGGATACTTCACTTAAGTTTGCTTGCCGTCCGTGGATTGTCGCAGGCCGATGATCCCCACGCTATGCACGAAAGGGGGTTTACCTTCCTGCTGCGACTTGTGGCTGTTCTTCCTTCGGCGAAGTTTTCTTTACTGCTAGGAGAAGATCTTAGGCTGTTTTGTGTTCTAAATTATTGAAAAATATCTGTAAGACATGGGGTTTTAGCATGGGTGATCAACTCGTTTAGGTAGCTATTAACTTAACCGCGTTATTGAAGAATAATTTCGGTAAACGGTTGATTTGAAGGCGAAGTGGCTATGAAATGCCTGTCGGATAGTGTGAGGTGGCTTCGTTCGACTTCTTTCTAAGGGAGTATTACAATTCACGGATGGTAGGTAAACTTAAAAAAAAATATTCATATCTGCATTTCGTCAATGTGGTCATATACATGCAAAAAAAAGGCCAAAGACTGGATGAAGCGAATAATTGCTATAAAGGAAAACCAAAAGAGCTCACTTTATTGATGCTGTAAAAAAGTAAAATCTTCAAAGTATAGAGTTTGTAATAAAGAAGAACTTATGTGAATACATTCATTGGTATTTTGTTGGCGTCATTTTCGAGTTGCTCCCCCAGCGGATCATCGTCCTTGTAAAGATATGGCACACATAGCTATAGAGTTAGTGGGAAGGGGGTAACAAGTACACATCTTAGCAAACACATTCAAAATGATTGCAGCTACAAGAATCGACCCTTTTTCCTGGTTTTCACCTGCTTACCTACGCGCAAAGATACTCAAAACATTTCCTACAATCGGTCTTATCATCAGCTTAGACATCGATTAAAAAGATCGAGCACAAGCAAAATCTAAAGACTCCAACCTGAATTTTCATTTTTCTGAGGGGGGAAGCGGGAAGGGGGGTCATCCGTACAATTATAGCCATACACCCCGCGATCATAATGTTCCTCGGCATTCTCTGAACAGGTTGTCAAAATCGGTACTAGCCGCAAGGCAATGCTTAAATGTTTAGTATAGCTAACGCTTACCTTTTTCCAACGGAACAGCCCCCGCTGGTTCGAAATAGACAACCCTTTAGCAGTCGCAGAGTAACGAGCTGTTTACAAACTACCACTACAACCTCTACTGGTTCGGATATAGGCAAGATTTTATCCGAGAAATTACTCAGCTCTGGAAACTGTTTTCTGAAGTCCAATAATCATGTTAACCAAACTATAGTTAGCATGATACATTAAAATCAACAATAGCCTAGCGCACTGTGACGTTCATGACAAAAATATAGTAACGCGCACGTTCTTACGGCTTTGAGTACGATTCGTTGCTTTACGTGCTCATGCAGTCGTCACTATTGTTATTGCTGCAGTTACTACCGTTACGGTAATTCTAAAATGAAGATGGTCGTTGCCCTGTGACCTCGGCGCAGTAGGGGCCGGAAAAATGGATGAACTAGGTGAGGATAGACAGAAAGCAGCAGCAGCAGCAGCGGATGCATTTCGAAAAAAGAAAAAGCCAAAAAACCTGGCCGGTAATAATAGAAGAACAAGAGTATAAGGGTCTGGCCATGTAGTAACCATAGAGCTATTTATAGAACAGTATGCACTGGCGTACCTCACCGTTAAATTGCCATAGCAGTTCTTATAATGCAACTATAGGTATTGCACAAACTGTAGATTCTCGTACTAGCCATACTTTTCCAAATAACTAATAATTTCCTAAGGCGAACCTTGCCTATGTTCCAACATAAAACAACACATCGTTAGAATAACATGTTTCATTGTCATACTAATTAGTAGAAAAAAGCGCCGACCCATCCCGGACAGGGTTCCTTAGGCAAGAAGCGACACGTGGATAGACAGGTTGGCGAAACAGATAAATACATCTTAAATAAGCTATCTATATATAGAACTTCTTATCTGCCGGTGTATACGAAAGAGCTACAAATCGTACATTGGCGTACAAATATACGTACGCCGCAACAAGCCGAATGAAAGATATCTTCGGCTAAAATTAGCTTGTCTACAAAAATCCATTAAGAACCAAGCAGTACTGAATGACTGTTGAAAAGGCCATTGTCCACTGACAGGTATGGCTGCTCCTTGTTGGTTTTTACTTTTCCCACAATTGAACAACTCCCTTATTTCTGATTGCTGTGTACTTCATTACTCAACGAAAATTACTAGCAGGCCGCCACGATGACTATTGATAACGAACCGTCGAGTTCCGCGTGTCAGCCTTCTGCTGTAAAGATAAGTCTGGCTGCTGTAGATATGTCATCCGTTTGCGGACATTCGTATGTATAAACACCACGATATACCAGTCCAGATTAACGCTTTGGACTTGAAAATTTCCTGTAGATTCTGTTCCAGCCATGTGTGATTTTAAAGCAAAAACACTGTCAGCAGCTGCAGATAGATTTTGATAAATTAATACATTGTACTACTTGGGAAAACGTGTCGTATCGTAGTTTCATCATGCACATTCTGAGGAAACTGAACGTACATGAAACAGTACGTCTCTGACGTCTCTACACAGCTAAGTTAAGCAAACTTACTTGAAATAGTCGACAATTCACGCTGCTATACAACCAGAGCAATAACAGCATCGGCACAATCATTAGTGACTGGCATTAAAGTGCAGACAGGAGATCGACTACTGATAAGTCTGAATCTGGGAGAACGATTGCTTTTATAAAAGACAGAATTATCTGTGAGCAAAAGGCAACGGTTTGACATCATTATTTGTTGTCTTGACTGACACTCACCGTGCGGACACGGAATACTGTTAGATACGAATCCCACTTCAATGCCGCGGTATAAAATACTGCCCCCCTTTTATTGACAGTCGAAAACGCGCCGCAGCTGTCGCGAGATTAGTGAGATTTTGACGTTAAAGCAGAACTTGCCACATATGTGTTTACGTTTTACAAAACGTACTGTAGGTTCCCAGTAAGTTGAAAGCGAACTAGTCATATGTCCTTGGTTCGGACGCACGGGAAGAAGCTCCTATCTTGAACCTATCTTCTTTAGATGCTTCTTGTCAACCAAATGGAATACAAATGGCTAGACGTCTGCTTCAATCAACAAACAACATTAGAAATAGTCCGAAGTTGTTCGACAAAACTAAGGGCAAAAAATACTATTGTGCTTTTGGCGCCTATTTCAAATTATGAAACTTGCTTGTTTTACCGATGACATTCGACCTAGTCCAGTGTAAGATATATATAAGAACCGCGTGCAGAAAAAAATGTCTATCAAATAGCGCAAACCTATAAACGGTACCGCGAATAGAGGCTTCGAACTTGTCGAATTGATCATTGGATTTTAAAGTAATGGGTACATTTTGTAATATTTGGGGCCGTTAGAGAACAATACAGCCAACAGAAAGTTGCAATAGGAACTCATAGGGAACAAATATTAACATGTCCCGCAGAACAATTAGGAAACAGTACCGCCGGTGCGAACAGCCGTAGATATAGCTCACGTTGTTCGCTGCTTTGGATTTTCTTTTTTTTTCGAGAATCTTTTTCTCAATATTTTTCAATCGTTTTTGCTTGATTTTTCCTATAGTGTGTTTACTGATTACTCTTTGCCAGCAAATCTGAGTGCTCGGACAAGCATGCTGCTTCTATCCGTTAGCATAATCTGCATACACATTGTCGTTTGGTATTGATTTTTGCCGTTTCAGCTTTCCGCCTGTGCCTCCCATCTCTTTCTACTTCTCCCCCTTTCAGCATTGCAAGATGCTCTCAACACGACCGGGACACGTAACTCTTGGCTGTGACTACAATAACCGCGCGTCTTTCCGTGTAGAGGCCTAAAAAAAAGAAAGATAAGTTGCGTCAATCCTCATTTCGTATAAATTCTGCCGCTGTGAAACGGTGGAATCGGAGCTATAGTGAGCCAGCCGCTAACCACGCCGATCCGGCTGGCGTCGCACTAAATGTAACGATGCCAGCCAGCTAGCAGCAGAAATCCTCCATTGGATGTAAGTGATCATAAGCAGGAGTGACAATAGTACGACGTCAGCATCGTTGTCACCACAAAGCTGAACTGCAACAAAATTGGCGGCGGCCGAAACGGCGCGACAAAGCCAATAGAGAGATCTTCGACGAGGCCGACAGCGACAGCCACAGTCGTATAGACAATAATAACAATCGTTTAGTCGCCGGCCGTGGTCGTGATGGTAACGGCGATGCGTCTTCGAACGCTCAACTTAGCTTAGTTGAGCCCGGGACATTTTCGAAATGTTGTCACCTGTCCAGCCTTTTTCGAGCGGCCTTCTTTATTCTGCTGCCGCTGCTCCTGCCGCCGTCGAAGCAATCGGCCGCTATTTTTTAAATCGCATTTCTTTCTGCTCGTACTGTCTGATCTGACTTTGCCGTATTCCGTGCAATTGGCTGCAACAAGATCTTCACACCTGCCGTCATCTTCAGCAAACTGCGCAAGCAACCTCATAGGAGGACGAAACAATAGGCGCCTCTGCTCGCTCCATGTCGTTTTCGTCTGACGCCTGCCTCGCTGATGAGCCTTCGTATTCATTGGACGATATGTACGTATACGTATGTATGCACAGTCTCCATCTACCCGCAGCTACACAATCGATTTGCCACTTGCTAAATAGTCCGCCAATCCGTCGCTCGTCTGCCGCCGCTGAACGTGATAGTTACGCCATTTCACCCAACATTATCACTGGCAATTGTCACTTGGATAGCAAAGAAAGCGTATCGGCTTCTACCTCGGCAGCAGGCGCCAGCATCACCCCCAGCTCGCTTGCCTTTTGGCTCCTCGTTTGGCCTATACTCCATAAGCTAGCCATTTAGTCTTTGACAAATGTTTGCCAATAAAGAAGTGACCAGCAGACGCTAATCTAGAAGGTGTACAGACACATAGCAACGACGTCAAAAACACGAGAAAGCAACCCTCCAGAGGGACGAACAGCGTTCGGCGACGCATTTCAACGTCAGGATTCATTAGCAGGCATTTGGAAAGTGGTCCTACTAGTGCTATTTGGTCTGGTCGTTGCCTTGATGAAAAGTCATGTCGCTCATGAGAGCCGTGTATAATTACGAAATGCTGGATCACAATAGGTTTTTTGCAACCTCGCGTTGACACTGCTGCTGCCTCTCGCCGCTGAAAATAGCAACTTAGCGGTGCAACAACCCGAAAGAAACATATAGGACGAGCCAAATTCAGTTCTGCAATTTATATTGGTGTACGCGTGTAGGTAAGGAGCTGCATGCACGTAAATAGAACGGAAAAAGCGCGTAAAACAAACCGTTATAGCCCCACGGCTCTTACAGGATCAGAGGAAAGATGCGAAAAAAAAAAATAGCGGGAGCACCACATTTGGGAAAAATAATTTTTTCTAGGCGTAGGATGATTGCATGTTATTTTTAGACCTTAAAAATGCTTTGATGCTGTTAGCCGTTGGCAAGCTTATGCAGCTGCCGTAACAACGCTGTTTTACGAAAACAATCTTTCAAAAAAAGGCGCCCAATCATCAAACGGAGTGCCCCCCTTTTTCCCAGCTAAAATGCCAGTAATTATTTATAAAAATATTATATAGTGTTATAGAACTAATTTTTTCTGGCTGTTACAGGGCGACGTTTCGTTGACTTTCAATTCAATAGTTTTCACACGAAAGAGAAGTGCGGCGAGCGCTCGATGCGCCTAATCAGTCATAATAGCCATACCGAACGTAGTCTTTATTTAAATATCGGGATGGCTCTTCTGATTTGACAAGCACCATTAGTTTGCCAATCATAAATCATTGCCAAATTAACTATTACCAGCCGGGCTAGTCGTAAGTTGGAAAGACTAGTAGCGGAGGATGCAATGCAGGCCGAACAAACGGTGCTGCATTCAGTATTCAGCAAAATCACTAAAAGCTATTTGAGCAAAGCCATGTCTTGCCCTTCCGAGGATACTGGGCTTCGATCCTCATGTGTCCCCAGAAGTAATATATCAACAACAAAAAGGCACATAGTTCAGCTTCAGGCCAGTAATCGAACGGCCCTTTGAAGGCTTTAAATCAAATGTATTTCCGTGCTGCGCCATTAGTGAAGTTCAGCGTCATTCTATCAACAGGGAACATTATTTACTTGAAACTAAAACGAAGTCTCGTTTGTACGTATCACGCCAATACACTGATCGAAGGCGGCTCTTACATTTGTCATAACGACACCACAGCATACGTTACGAACCGTTGATATCTCTATAAAGAAAAAAAAACAAATATTGTAAAAAAAAAAAAAGCGGATTCCACCTAAATAGCCTAACAAGATTTTGACGTTCATGCGTTTACATGCCCGCCCAATCACCACTAAAAAATAAAAGTTCCTCTGAACGCCCTTTATGATTGCATGATCCGCCTTTTTATTTCAATCCATAAAATATAGCTATTTCGACCTAAAGGTTTTTTTTTACCGAACATAGTTTCTCTTGCTGTTTAGTAACGGATGAGTATATGCCTCGGCAGATATGGTGACCACTTATCTATGGACGATTACGTCATAGTCCGCCGAATAGGATCCGACTATTGAAAAATAAAAAACAATAAAAACATACATATGTACAAGTTATGGATAAGTTTACTCCTAGAAGGCACTATAGTTAGTAAGGCTGGATTGTCAGGACGAGTTGGCTGAAATAAGCTCGTGAGCAGAAATGCACGATACTCCGAGAAGCTCTTCCTTTCAACAGAAATAATGCACCGTCTCAGCTCGTAAGAAATACGTTTAACAAAAAACAAATATAGAAACGTTTGAAGAACGCATAATTGTCTAGATCAGCCATAATCATTGGCTTTTACCTAACCAACAAGGCATTAGTCGGCCTATCTGGATAGTGTCTGTCAGCGCCTTTGTACTTGCCCAGCCAGCGAAAAAAGAAGCCCAAATCACAGCAAAGCGGTCCGATGTGATACAAACGTCTCATTGTACAACAGAGTAGTCATATTTAGCTGACGTTGGTTAGCAAGACGATACCTGGCAATGGCTACGACGATCATCACACTGTAAAGGCATTTCATGTTAACACTACCAACGACACATGTTTTTCCAACCACCAAATGGGGAGCACACCGGCAATTAGTTAGAACGACAAAGCCGAGAAACGATGAGGATGTACGACCCACCTAGATCCCCAAAACAGCTAAAGTGAAAAAGGCGACAATTGTCACCATGCGAGAACTCTATAGATGACGACGATAGCCATTACGATATCATCGAACGCCAACCGGTTTCGAAATTCGTCCAGTGGAAATGTCACTCCACAGATCGTTGCCCATGCACAGGGTGATGATGGCTTAGGCAACAGGAACGGCACGAGTTGGTCCGTCATTGGCGTCGTAATCGGTCGCGTGCAGTAATTACTTTGTCTTTGTACGTTTAGCTGTATCATAGACGCAATTCGTACAAACGAGCACAGTCCTTCGCAGTGGACGGGCGAGTTTGAGCAAGCGAGCGATTACGTTACTGGCGGATATATGCAGATTATAGTCTTAACGGGAAAGTCGTTCATAGACACACCGAACCCAGTAACCAACACGAGTGGTGCTTTAGGCGGACGCGACCCGAAAGTTTTGAGAACAGATTTGATCAACGATGGCACTACGGTGACGTAATGTCGCGTCTGGCTCATTTGGATTCCTCTACGAACGAGCAGTAAACACGCAGTGAAAATGGCGCTGTTCGAAGTGAGCAGCACGTTTTATGGGGCGCACATCAATCTGACGGGGTAGCAAGTGAGCCCCTGCTGCATTTAGATGAGAGAGCATTTATATACAGAGCCCAATAATTCAGGGTTTCACTTAGATGGTGCCTCCTATATATGTTTTGGACAATTACGCGACGTATAGCTTTGTCTGCCCTGAAACATTTTCAAAGGGGGCTTGTAAGGGGCGTCTTCAGTTGTAATTGACTGGTTGAAATAATGACAAGAATAAAGGTTTTGTGACGATCCGTAGAAGTGAAATATACTTGCGTTTTTTGATACGGGAAAATTAACGCTGTGTTAATCATACACTACCTTGGAAATAAAGCAGTTCTGCTTTACTACTGGGGAACACATGCCGGTCATATGCACGTGCGTGCGTAAGTATTCGCGTCAAATCAGGGACACGCGCACGTGGGATTCGCTTCTTCAAATGCTGTGTATACGAATGAGCAAGTTTACGGTTAGCAGTTGTCATTCGTTGAAAAATAACAGTCTATTTTTCATATTCTTTCTTTGGGATTGAAAAGCAGATAAATAAAGTGCTGTTCTTGCACCCTACGATTTTGCAGAATAGATAGATCTTTGTCTCGTTTACGTGTGCATCACATATCAGATGTAAAGTAGTTGCTTATTCGGCCGGCAAAATGGGGTGTCATTACGGCAGTTGAAACTATCAGATATATACGCGGCGTCCCCACAAACGAATATGTCGGTAAAATGATGACTTTAGTTGAAGCGCTGCCATGCTAATAAGGGATCAAATGTATCCATCTAAGAAACGTTTTTCCATTTGTGTTAGTGAAAAAATTTTCTAGCCGCTTCGCTTGCTTACATGTTTACGAGAAATATACACGGCGCTTTCCTCTATGTCAACGTGAGGCTCTCTGAGCGGCTACAATTAGCATAAATAGTACCCGGGGCTGACGCCATTCGAAGTAATTTGCTGGGTGAATTGCCATTCAACAACCCGACTTCCAAGCTGGTGCGTATTAATTCATTTATTCTCGTTTGCCCTCATCCTGGGGCATTGCTTCATTTTCATACTCCTTCGACTTTTAGATGCGGCGTTTAGAGTACTGCTCTTAATCACAGCAATAGCTGCAGATTGATATGCCTGCGCATGTTAGGGTGTGTAGCTATGTAGAATATCGCATTATTTCGTTTCATCCCATAGGGGGCTGAAAGGTCAACGCGTCGGGGGCGTTCGAAGTGATAGCTCTCTCAGTTTTACATACATATGTCTATGGCAATAATTCCTGGCGAAATATCCGTCGTGATTCGTCACAGCTGTACTATGGCAGTCGTTTTTTTTACTAGTTCGTCTGCAACAGAAACAGCAGCAATAATCGGTAAATGGCGCTATTCGACCAATTCGATTCCGTTGCACAGACTTCAACGGTGGTGGCGGTGGTGACCGACCGTCATGGCCACGACGGTTGCGGCATGAAATCGTTGTCTTTACCGCTGTAGTTAACCTATATATATATATATATATATATATATGTATATATATATACATATATATATATATATATATAGTCTCTGTCTATTAGCATTATTGAGAAAAGCACGTCTGTAGTGGCCATCGACTGCCTACTCATTCACACACACACGCCATAGCACTAGATTGAGAATCGCGTGAAGAGTGATGAACTCACGGTGGTCGTCCCGTTGTCGTTCTGCTTTGTTCGTTTCGAATTTGGTCCGACGTATTTCGTTTATGTCTTGTGCAGCCATCTTCTGTTCGACGAAATTAGCTGTGGCGACAAGTGGCCGAGCTCGAATAACTTACAAAAATTGGAACAAAGCATCGTTTACGCATGTATAAATTATCACTTGGGTGGTCGCGGTCGCGCTGAAGCTCGTTATAATGTCGACAGCGACCCCCAACGGGATTCGCGGAAGTCAGTAATCGGACAGCTCTGAGGTGTTAATTTGATAATAGTCAGTCAATCAATGACAGTGTCGTTCAGTATTATCAGTTATATTCTAATGATGCCGATCGTAATTATACTGGCATAGAGACATTTCCGACACTTTTGTACGTTACTCTCCTGCTAAATGCGCAATCATACTTCATCTCGATTGTTGTTATCTTTCTCTCTGCTGTCGCGTAGGCCATACGATAGCGGACAGTAAACGCGACGTATATTTTCAATGGAACCCGCGCGTTCGGCATCCGACGCGGCACTATGCTACTGTCGTACATAATACACAAAAGCGAACACAAACGCGCTTGTTTGAATTAGATATATAATGTATCTAAATTTACGCACGAAATAGTCAGCGATGCTTAACAGCCCACGCGGCTTGTCTTTTCACAACCGTACTTATCAATGAAAAACATAAAAGGCACGGTATAAATTATAAAGTTACTATTCTCATAGTATTATCAATTGCCCATTCTATAAAAGCAGCAAATCTCTGATTTCTAGGTACGAGCTGATGTGCGAGGCACATATATATATGTACGTACGGTATTTTTTAAATACCGAAACTCTGTTAACGTCGTGAGTTCTGCTCGTGTCTGCTGTATTTACCCATTGTTGCCATTGTCCGAACGTTGAAAGTCATCATACTGTTGATCGTAGCAGACGAAGTGGGAATCTCATTCATTACTTTGGCTGTGTCTGAAGATAATTGTCATTAGAGTCAGGATGATAACCAACATTCTGGACCTTGCCTACTTCCTTGACCCAATCCACTACGACTTCTGCTATACGGAGTTCGATGCAATACGATAATAATAGATAACTCATAAATCAGCATATCTAATCTACATGGGGATATCCATATAATAATCCGTTTGACAACGTATCTTCTGCTCAGCTCTCTTCAGGGGACGAAGCAGCCCAAACGCTTTTGCATTCTGTCTCAGCTGTTCTGCTAAACGTTTTCCATAGAATTTTTGATCTATTGCTCATGCATGTATGTGCTGTTATCCATCTAAATGTGCCTCAATAAAAAAATGGCAAGCACAAAATGCAACTTGGGAACAACCTCGTAATTGCCGTTGCGTCACTTTTACTTCGTCGTAACAGCATCGTTCCGCTGGTCAATATAGAAACAATAAGCAGGTCTAATAAATAGTGTTATGGGAAGACTGTCGTCATCCGCTCACCGCTGCTTTCACATCGTCACTTAGAAGGGGCAAATGCCGTAAACGACGGTATATCAGACAGCAGGTGCAATGATTCCGTCCATTAAGACTTCCACTATAAACGTTGTAATCTAGGAGTACGGAATGGCGTGCTCTCAACGCGTTCACGGCCAAACGTTTCGCGAATAATTCAACAAAGAAAACATCTCGTTTACGTACATCAGACTAGTACAGAACTGAAATATATATATTATTTGAGAGAGTTAAGCGCGATATATTTAAATATCAACTGTTTAAAAGCCTTGGTATACACCTGGCCAACTGAAAACCACGAATAGTTGTCGTTTGACGAAGAGGGCGCGCTTTACCTTCGTACGCGGTTCTTCAAAGATGTGCCCTGTCCATTTCAAATGATGATAAAGATGGTTATTCCTATTCAATCACAGTGATTAGACAGTCTTCCGCGTAGGACTTTGCAACAATAGCGCCCGTAGAAAGCCGATTGTCTCTTTCAACAATAGCAACATCGTTACACAACGACCCAATGTACTACAGTCGAAAATAGACATATAAGTACAATTTTACTTTAAGACACAGACAAACATAAATCAATTGACTTACATCGAAGTTTAAAATTTACGTGGCTTTGTTGTTTCGTACAATTAAATTAATTTCTCAAAAAGAAAAAAAGATAAAAACAGGCACTGAATTTATTCGAAATATTTCGGCAACAATCCCGAGATCATCGAATTGCACGGTTTCCGCTTAGAAGACTCGTTATTCTATACACGAAATGATATTTTTGAGAGTCTCAAGTTGTTATTATACAGAAAAACTAAGATAAAATATCTATTGAACGCACACTCTCGTACTTGTAACCAAACCAGGTAATGCACGATTTAACAACAGTGCAACCACAACAACTAATGCAGTCATAATAATGGCGAGGAAGCGCTCATGATCGAAGCCAACCCGACCAACTCTAGTACAATATATTTTGTTACTGACAACCCCTTAATACATCGATCCCCCCCGGATCGGATAGGGCCGAAAGCGCAAGAAATCCTACACTGTCGCATTCTATACTCGTATATATGAGCGTGACTGAAAGGAGAAGCTGGCGTGCGACGGCTACCCCGGATCGCCGCTACATGACGACCTGCTCAAGCTGTCAGGAACAAAGATCGATGCACGGTTTGTCGTTAACCGTTATACATTCTAGAAAAATGTGTAAAATCTTTTAAATGACGCAATTACCGCTCGTGAAGTTTATGCGGGTCGTGATGGACGTAATAATGATAGCGGTTTGATAGAATAACATGGTATCAGAATGTTCGTTTTACTTCGCGAACTTCGTACCGGGTCTAATTGTTTGTAAGTTCTGCAAGCACATAATTGGTGATCGACCCAGACCGTAGTAGCTGTAGTGTGATGTAGAAATAGCAAAAACGATTATTTGTATTTGTTGACAGGAGTTCCTCTGGATTAATCACTTACTATCGCCATATTAAATACTGATGTTCCTATATATATATATATGGTGAATGTTACCTACTAAGGACAGTCGTGCATCGAATGAGCTCCCGTCATCGCTAATTGGCTATAGGAACGGAATAGAATTTTCGACAAATCTGGGATCTTATCGGGAACTCGAACTATGAGGAAACACAATTTTCACACCCGATAATTGTAAGCGTTTACGAGCAGATCTGTTACCGGCACCGGCAGCAGTTCGACTAGAGTATAAATATTATTTTGTCCTATTCGTTTGTAGAAATGAACCTGATTTGGCCAAAGTTCGCATGCATTGCGAGTATCCTAAGCCATATAATAACTCCTCTACGATAGTTTCCTCGATAACCATTTATACTTTATATAGATACTTTCTTAGAGATAGCCATTTAAAATATTGCTCAACAATGATTACAGAGTTCCGTGTTTGTCTGACTAGCTACCACATGCTATCCACAGCCTCATTACGAGCCCTCTTTTGTCACCGGTATTGTACATAACAGGTGGATCAGCGGAAAAATCGACCATAATCAATGCCATCATCATCGCCATTCCATGAGGGTTCATTCGAAGAAAAACATTAGCGCAATAGGCGAGTGGGAAGAAATTTCGAGATTGCATTTGTAGATATCATATGCGTACTACATATTTGGACAGAAGAAGCGAAAGCTGTTTTTTTTTTTCTCGAAACCGTTTCCGAAATGTCGGGTCACACGGGCGACGCTAGTAATTAGCGTAACGGGACGCGTGCATCGTTATTGGACGTGTATGCAGTAAGCATTCAGTTGTATATTGAACGTACCAGTGCCCCTTGTGGGCATAATCGTTGACACGTCTAGCCGTTATACTCGGCCGTGTGTGTTGTACGTCGGCAAGCACGAACTCGCGTCGGACGGCGACGTGAATAGCGAGAGACCGATGAGCGATGGCGACTGAGTGTTCGATTGCGAAGTCGCAATGGGTAAGGTACTGCTACTACAGCGTATGAAGGTTTGTTCGAGAAACAACCATAATATTGTGAAGCAAATACTCGCCCGTGAATCGCTGCCCCACGATGGGGCAATTTTTAGTAGCAATAAACGGTCGATTATGAGGACAATTTTTCATGGCGTAGTCGATGCTTGAAAAGAAGAAGAAAAGGAGAGCCACCTACGTATGCTAGCAACATGTACGCCACAAGACGTAAATGCCATTTAAACGATCCGAGTAGTAGCGTCACTTGTTAATTATATTGCCAGCGAGCAATAAACGCTTATGTATGGTAATTGGTCTTCATTCGCAGAGACATATATGCGTGCTTACACACAAATAGTCAGACACTATATAAATGGTAGCTTAGGACTGCAGTTGTGAGGCTGCTGCTGCTGCTGCTGCTGTTGCTGCTGGTATCAAGAGGACATCACCCCAGCTTGCCTGGACTCAATGAACGAAGATCGAAGAGATCGTAGATATGGAACATTTTTCCATTGTAGTTGTGCTAATGTACAATATTGCCGTACTTTTTTACTTAGGTTTATGCATGTGTGCCCATGCTAAAGATAAGTGCGTTCGCAATATACCACCACGAGCGCATACGAGCTTCGTTCGCTGCGTTCACCCCCGAAGTCTTCTTCATGATTAAACATTTCTATTTGGTTAATATTGACCGCCGTCGCTTACGACGCAGTACTTCGAAATGTGGTAACTGCTACTTCTAGTTTGAACTGAGTGGCCTTCAGAAAAGAAAGCAGGCGGTAACAGATTGACTCTTCATGATCCAACTGATTAGAATTATATCAGTGTAAATACACGTAAGTGTTTTCATCTTTTGCATGTCCCTCTTTCAGTAACAGCATTGGTTTTACCCAGAATGAACTAGACATCTAGAAGTACAACATCTTCGAACTTGTTCTAAAAATGTTTATCTCATAGCTACTAGTTCAAGTTGTTGCGGAACTGTTTCGTCCTTTACCAGAACGTCTGGCATTGTTACACTGCACACAGAAGCTGCTCCGCTAGAGGAGCTTCGCAATACTATTCACGGTCCCACTAGATGGCAGGGATAATGTTTGCGCAGACAGCTTACCAGCGAGCACTTGACAGTATCAGATTATCTCACGAACGACTACACAACGACCGACCTTCGTACCAAATACAAATGAATATATCTCCTTCTCGTGATAGAACAACTGATAGTGGCACTCCGATATTACAGAAACTGGATAATGTTCGCTATACAAAAGCCAATTACTGTAACCACGTATCTAGAACGTACGCTCCTGCAAAAAGCAGGCCAAAAGAAGTCAACATCGGAAGGCTCTCTCTCTCTCTCTCTCTGGCTGTTTGTCATTAGGGCATTTTCGGGTTCATCGTACTTCAACTAACACCGGAAAAGCCGATGCTTCGAGTGCTGTTTTTCGCCTCGAAGTGATGTTAGCGTATTGTTTTGGCTTACGTTTTGCCGCATCAATTGGTACCAGGTGTTGATAAGCAGAAGAGTATTGAATTGAACGGTGCCTTCGTACCGATGACGCGGTTCATCGTTTTTTTACATCGCACGATCGCATTAAGCTCTCGGGATAAAAGAAGGGGTCAAAGTAGGAGGATACCAACGGTGATCTTACGGATCGCGTGCAAGAAGATGTTAATGTATTCCGATCATATTCAATAACTCAAATAGCGACCCTCGTTAGTAGGACAACTATGAACTGTAGCAGCTTCGTTATAATGCCGCACATTGAAACGCCATCGAAGGGCAACCAATGAATCTCCTGTCAAACAGATGAATTCTTAATGCAGTGAAAGAGACGGCCGTGTGGTGTGTTTGTTTCTTTTTAACATAGTGTTTCAAAGTGCATTATCTGCTCGCAGACGCTGCGCTTGGTTTTTGTTTGTGCAAAAATTGGCCATGCTCTTATAGCCGCAAAAGGCCTACATATGTTAGCCTGTTTTTTACTGTCGTAACAGTCTTCCTTCGCTCTTAGTTTGGCCTTCGCCCTTACGTTGGCCTCATTTGTGCATGGTGTTTGGGGCTCATTTACAATTCGGACGAGCTCAATCGTTAGTATGACATATATAAAACATTTTCATATACTTGCATATATCGGTACATCGCGCATGTCCAGTAATTGAACTTGTCAAAAGAGGCCCTACTTGCTTGCCTTAATAGGAAATGAGACCATTATTCAGTGCCAGTGTTGTCCGATCTTTATATAAGACTAGACACTCAGACGAAATATATGTTAGCAATTTTACGCATTGACGAGAGAAGCATAAAGCAAAGTGTCGTAAGGATAACTGGCGTTAGCTTCTGAAGATGCTCGGATCGCGTCTGGGTGATGATAATGCACGGCGTCGAAATTACTGCAAAATACATACGATTCGATATCATACGGTATGTTAGCCGATGAAAAGGTTGCAAGCGTCTTGAACTTCAGAGTCAGTTTGCTTTTTTTGTACAGACAGCTAATTATGTGCGTTCTTCACTCGCAGAAAGAAGTGCATACTTTACCAAGTAAGCATGTCTTTTCATCACTTATGCCTCATATTTCTATAAAATCTTCTGGTGGCACCGTTACTGTTACGGGAATCTCGTGGCTCGCTCTTAACGAAATAGGAGCTGAGAAGAATAGAGCAGAACGTTCGCCCTTTGGGGAAACAGTAAACACGAGGCACAAGCGATGGCTGCATCGTCCAAGCGAAGGATTACAGGAACAGCAACATCGAAGGCGTGATAGCAGTGCTGCTGTGAGCGAAAATGCCGCGATTATTGTGATAATGACAAAGTAACTTCTGCAACTTTTGTACGAAAAACCACGAGGTCGACGGTAGCAAAAACAGGAGAAGATGCTACTCGGGAAACGGTCGCCAGTGATTTCTAGTGCACATAAAAGTGTCTACTATGATTCCCTATCTCACCGGTGGCGTCTAATTGCACACCAGTTTCGGGCGTCTCGCTCCCGGTACTTGTTTTGAAAATGAGCGGATCTCGGCAGGGGGGTTAACGCTCGATAGTTTTATGCGCGCGCTATAGTGCGCTCTAACGCAATGAAGCTGAAAGGGGTGGGAGGGGGACAGGCCCATTGCTCACTGTGGAACAGTTTGTTGAGCTTCAGGTTGAATGCAGCGAACGCCGAAGTATCATCGCACCACTTGTACCTTAACTGCCGCAAGAAAGCTCCACCCCGCCAACGAAGACTCTTTTCCCCATTTGACGCCGTTCAGGGCGACCGCGAAATCCCGCTAGTTACCGCCATCATCTCTACGAGCGGCGGAACATCAACAACAGTAAACGGCCCCAACAGCGGCAGCCTTAGCTGAGCTAAGTAATAAGTGCTGCTAGAGTAGCTTCTTATCATTATCCTCAGCAGCAGCAGCATACCTCGCGCATTCTAGCCATGGGCGCTGCTGGGTCGCATCATTGTGGAGGAAGACCACCAGGTCTGGTGCTTGAACCAATGGTGCCAACGCTAAAGCGTTTGGGTCACTGAACTAAACGACCGCCACAATCGACGATGCTGTTGGCTGTTCGCCGTTAGTGCTGAAGCAGCTGATGTAGCTGTTATTGTAAAAATGAGACGCCAACATCGACGAAAACCGCTAGAAATAGCACCAAATGAGGAGGGTGAAAGACTGAGTGGCCCCGCAATAGAAGCAAGTACGTGATAGTTCTTACAGCGCAATTGCTACTTCGACTTGAATAGCTACCCCAACCGCGGTAGCCACCTCCGTAAAGAATTCGGTCCGCCACTGAACTCGTTAGACTCACTACCCTCCCTCTGGTCGCCATTCGTCAGCATTTGCAATCCTCGCGTCATCCCTAAACGGAACGCAGACGCTATAAGGGCAAGCCGGCAAGAGACAACTACTGAGAGCTGCAATGGTTCTGACGTTATTTTTGCAGCGAGCCTTATAGGTGGGAGGAATCCCTTTCCAACCATCTGTGGCTAGGAGTGTGTTAGAGGAATATGAGCTGGCTGGGTAGAACAAAGGTAAAAAGCAGGGAGCGAATGCTCGATAACAATAGCTACTAGCTGACAAAGCTCAGCTCTATATAGAGCAGCAGATGCACGTATTAGAACACGAATTTAAGAGTAAGTACACGTCTGTGGCCATAAAAACGCACACCGAATGGCTTTGAAGCCTCCTAGCAGCTGAAAAAAAAAGCTAAATTAATCTATTTCAACGTCAGTACTATATATGTATATTAGTTATTGTTGCCTTTCGAAGATTTGCTAGAATCGATGGAACGGAACGCGGTCCCCCCGACAGAATTTGCGCTCTACTGCTTAATAGTACCTTTAAAGTACTCGCAAGGATCCAATAGATACACGCGGAAGATGGACGCCATCTGTAGTTATCGAACAGACGTTCGCCTACGCATAGCGTAAGAGATACCGAATACTTCAACACATGTTGATACATCTGACTAAATATAAACAAAACAAAGTTGATTATTTCTTTATTTACACATGCATCCATTTTTAGTATATTACAAAATGAATGAAACATTAGATAATATTTTAATTGTAATTAAATTATAACATAATCGTAACAAGTAAGAAACATAATCGATTTGTCTCGGATCACGTCACAGCGTCATCTAGGCGCGCTTAATTTCTGCCTGGCGTCAACAGCCTCTGCATCTATTACAGTGCGCGTATACCTTACTAATATGAGCTAGTGTACAATTCGGTATGTACATGACACAGACGTATCTGATGCCGAAGGCCTTGAGGACTAGAGAAGCGCTGTGTAGGACCGCGTGGGTCATGACTTCTGAGAGTCTGCATAAACCGTTTGCATGAACGCTGCAGTTGTAGGCGCGAAAAATATGAGGCCGTTATAAGGTGTCATATCTTTCTGTTTGAATGGCGAGTGCCGAAAAGTCTACGAGAGAATCTTTTCGTCAATAATTAACTATGATCGTTATCAGGACTTTTTGTTGGAACAGTTTATGTGTAAATAGATGGCACACAAACTACCGCAACGAAAAGAGCAGTGAAAAGCAGATGTTTTTCAACTAAAACTCACAGAGACTGGCTTTAAAATACACGCTTCCGTGTAGACCGGCATTGTCTACATGCTTTCCGAACAGATTTCGCAAAAACAAAAGCAGAGATAAAAAGAAAAAAAAAGGGCTATAACAGTAAAATGCCTATTACGGCAATGATTCTCCCTTTCGTAGCAACAAGTCAACGAAACACCTAGTAGACACCACCAAATTTATAATATGGAGAATCTAAACGAGCCTGTTTTCTATCTAAACCAGAAAAAATCAATTATAAGCAATGGGAAAATCCCACCAGCTTCCGAATAAGCAACATCTGTGAGCCATTAAAACTCCGGCGGGGTACTGCCGCCGCAACTCTAACACCTAACAATATATTAGATCATGCAGTATGTAAAGCAAAAGGGTGAACTTTTTACAGTTTCTTCATTCTCCATTTTACCATATTTCGATAGTAATTTATATATTGTGCTAATGTGTAGCATTATCGACAATTTATTGAGATTGGCATATTAAGGAATTATGGGATTTGTGAAAAAAATTTTAACCTCTGGGAGCAGCGTCTAGTAGATATAGTGGATCCGAGAGGGTCTTCATTTTGTTTGTCATCATCTTTTGTTGTGTGAGGTCCATCGTGTTTTGTTGAATCGTTCTGGCTGTTTAATGGCACTTTATTCAACTTATGTTAAGACTATACCTCAATTGTAGTCGTACAGCGAATACCGCTAGTACTGGACTATCATCGTAGGCTACGCGGCTGTATATCTATCTCTCTTGGGGTAGTGTATTTATCACTAGTTCTCACTGATGGCGGCTATGGTAAAAGACCTATCGTTTCTGGGATTTACTATTAAATGTAGGAACGGATTACTGATGTATCGTAAGGTTCGTTTCTAGTCCTCGTTCAAATTACGATTTAAACAATTTTTCAATTGTTTTACCTAGGTAAAATAATTGAAGTAAACTGATTGAGGTAAAGAGAAAAAGAAGGCATTTCATGGTTTACTTCTCCACAAGATTCGTTTTTAGGTTCAAGGTTTTCTTGCTATAATTTTCTAAACGACGAACACCACATTTACATGGTGAACTGTTTCTGCCACTGTAGTCCCAAATAAACCTTATTTTTGAAACCCGCTCGATTTTTCTGGCTTGCATGGCTCATTGTAACCCCCATCCTCCTTCCCCCAATACAAGTGTAGTTCTAAAAAAATTGTCGCATAAATAAGAAGCGGCTTAATATAGTAAATTCGGTGTTCAGCCACCAATTTACATTTACGGTATAATTGGCAAGAGGCATGTGACGATTAGCTTACGCGACTTGAAAACTTAAAGAAGAACTAAGTTATCTGGATGCGTTTAATTGTATCTAGCAGTGAACACATCAAATCTAAATAATAATGTTTTATATACAATAAATGATATGAGAAAATTGCTAGTACTGCAAGTACTAAATTAATTTACAAGTAAGTATTTCGTTTCCAATAGAGTTTATCTCAGCCAGTCGATACGGCTGAGTAAAGATGAACGATGTTGTATGTATCAGTATGGATCAGCAAATCGAGAGATCATCTTATACAATTTCCATATGATCGAGAAATATGGATGAGTCCGTTGATGCAATAGCGTTTATATACAACCTAACTAAAACATATTACCTTTGTACCGCATATGAAGGCGCTAGATTGCCAAGCTTGAGGATTTTTCGTTTCTCTTTGACATACACTGTTACGTAATAAGAACAGGCCAATAGGAAAGAATGGGTTCGTCAGGCAAACAGGAACACGGTAAGTTATCTATAGGGCCATTGTCGCTCGTTTCTATTGGGTGACATGGTGACTGTTCGTATATATAACTTCTAGCAGTCTGCGAATGGCATCGCATTACCCGACAAACATTACTTGGTGTTATTATTTGTATTTACTGTTGTCGCCTTTAATATTTCGTCATTAATTTAGATCGTTTTCTAGAAGGGGAGCTCAAAACCTATCTATCTCATTCGGTAAATGTGTTAGCTCTAGCGAAAAGTATCTTGACACCTTTCTATCCCTATTTCTCATTCTGTTTCAAGTTCTTCGATGTTTCGTATTCTTCAACTTATGCTGGGTTCTAGTTGTCTAATGTAAATGCCCTAGAACTTCTGACGAGAATGCATCGGAGGGCTTAGAACGCTATCAAATGTATTCATGCTATAACGAAACATTAGGAGTAAGTGTACGAGAACAACCAGAAACAAATTAATGAGAAAAGATATAGGCACAGAAAAATTAACACTCCACTACGAACTTCTCACCATACGACTTTTATTAAATATATCCTGTGGGTAATTTTCCCAAGCGGTTTCAGACCTATAGCATTTAGGGGATATCAAACTGTTTGTACTCAGTTATAGTCGTCTTTAGCAACATGTTTATTTTCTCCTTAGTGCCGAACGGCCAATTATTTCCAGGGGAAAAATGCACACAAAAGTTTTTCCATGTTCTAAATTTGCTTTTTATAGGTATGGAAAGCCACTTGCGTCGCTGTGGCCCATAAGCCAAAAAATTTAGTAACACAGTCTGGTTTCAAGACTAAAGATAAACATCTTGTTATCGATGAAACAGCGTAATAGTCGATCGGATTCTGCCGTACCTCATTGCCATTCGTCTGCCTCTTCCCGTTTGCCATCCCGTCCCGATTCCTACAACACAAGGAACCTCCGCCGAAGCAAAAAACGGTCAGTTTGTTCTTTGTTTCGCATGGGATTTAGCATCTCATTTAGCGTAAAAGTGTCGAATTCATTCTTCCCCGCTCGCCGTGGGGGCTCTTCTAATAACGAAGAACATATCGAGTATCATTATGGCTACAAAAATATCTTCTTACTATAGCTAAATTGATCTTGTTATATATACTTTGGATAAATAGCCAACGCCGCGAAACTAGGCCAAGAACGATTGCAGTCTATGGAAGATTAAAGGAGTTTCGTGCATTATTCATACCAATAAAACCTGTTGATGAAAGGCTTGAGGTAATCCTGCCGCCTAGCTCTACGTTAGTTGTCAGTGTAAATCTGCCATCAAAGATGTTCTTGCCAATGGTTTGCTCGGTAAATCGTCACTTCATCAACAAATATGCTACGTGGTACTAACTCAAAAGGCTAATTTCCTGGTTCGTTAATATCTTTGCCATATATATATATTATATATATATATAATTAATGCTTTGCTTTTGTAGGGATTTCCGCAATGCAATGTATCGAGCCGAATTCCGAGTTTTTCGGAACGTAGTCGTTGCAGTGCACAGCAGTGTAGGTAGTGTTGACCGCGATCCGTGCTCATACTGCATGTATTTACATAAAAAAAAATGTATGTATCATTGGATCTGGTCTCTTTCGCCACAGCTTCAACATCATAGGGTATTGGTGGCAAAGTGGCGATAGTGAGTTGTACACGATAAAATTCGGGAATTTTGATTGAAAACAACCAACTACATCGAGCGGCGTTTAAAATTTCCGCAAATACTGATTTACAAACTTATTATACTACCCATCGTACTTTCCAATTTGTTCTATTGTACTACACAGGGCAATACGCCGGATGTTGTGAGCCCTTTTCCAGCACAGATTCCATAACAGTTTCTCATTGCCGAAACGTCAACGTCATTGCTCTATTATTTGGCGCCAACAAACAACAGCAATACTTATTATTACCATAAGTATTATTACTACTACCGTTGTAAAAACGACAAAGAGAATAGTATTTCAGTGTGTTACGTGTTACTCTTACGGCGACGTTACCACTTCATTGGCACTTTATCTACATACTGAAAGCGCCTCACGTCGCAGAGGCAGACGATCATCAAAAGTGGCAATCCTGGAACGAGCAAGTTACGTAACAGGGATCGAATGGCGAAGCGGCAAATAAAAATCTAACGACCCTCGTCATTGCGTCGCGGATGGCTCCCATGCGATTTGTCGGATCCTGGGTGACCTCATACATAACGACGCATAGATGAGGCCTTTAGAAAAACATTGCAACTTCAATAATGTTTCTGTATAGATTTAAGCACCTACCAATATTGACAAGCTTGACGTTGTCAGCTGCAATAGCATTTAGCGCAACCTGGACATTCTCAAGGTACTGATGCTGATTCAGCGGATTTCTTATACGTCGCAGTCCCCGTGAGGGTCCGGGACCGCCAGCCTTGTTTTGAAGGACTTCCACCAACGAGATCAGTTTCAGGCCATTGCACAGGTCTGCACGAAGATCATGAACCTGACAGACGAAATACCACAGAGAAAAAACGAATTTTATTTCAAAAAAAAAAAAAACGACCAGTTTATGAGAAATTGCCAGATCTGTTGCCACGGAAAGTAGTCGATTTCCGAAAGCTAAATTATTTAAACAAAATGCTTTATACCAAAGAGGTAGTTAGAGAAGGTGCAGCACTTAATTATCGTAATAGAAACGTGTCTCACCTGTTCTCCAGTGGGTTTGAGTTGTTCGTTGACCCAGTTGGTGAAAGTCTTTTGCTGGATGTCGACCCATTTAGCTGGAAGTGGCGCAGAAGCTGTTTCCATTGTGTACGCTATTCCACACTGGTAAATGCTTTCACAACGATGTACTCACACGGCACTATAATGCACTGGGCTCTAACTATTACACTTTTAAAGACACATACACACTTGATCGTATCACTTGGTAACCCAGTTCGAAAAGGGGCCAGTTACTAGAGAAACTGCACGATATCGGCAACAGCGAAACGAGAAGCGTAAAATATTCAACGGTACTGTACTATTGCTAACCGTACTGTTATTATACTGACATCATTGCAGGCTTTCCTGTCCTTCATCAGCGCCTGCACGAGCTGGGTGGCCTGTTGTTCGTTTCCAGCGGTTCTATAATTCAAGTGGCTGCACTGTTCACGTTGAACACTTTTCATCACTGCATCTTATGATATGCCGCTGCCGCTGTTGATCGTACTATTTCTGAAAAGTCGTAAGAAAACGCATTAATGTTACGCAATGCGTTCAGATTATAATGTGGCCTATCATAAATGTGGCATTGATTCAAATGGGTGCCATGTGTTTGCAGGTTTTCGACACCGTAGCTGCTTAATCTTGTTGTAATGAACAAAAACCCATGAAGGCCTATCTTAATGACTTATTGCTAATTCCGTCGTCTCTAAACCCAGCAGCCTCCCGAGAAGTTGCCGTTTGGCAAAGGTCCCTATATTTTCCATACACACACGTATGTGGGCTTGTTGTGGCTTTACAGCGCCGTTTACAGCGTTACAAGTTGTTACTCTCTAATTTGCAGCATATACTTGTTAAATATTTCAGCAGATTTGTATGGCTACCATACCAGATAACTGGACACATCTAAATCGGCATTTAACACTCCAGAAAAACGAGTCTAAGGCTTTTTTACATGTAGTAAAATTCCGGCAGAACTCATTTATATCAAATAGACTATGGAAAGCCAAAGCATATCCAGCTGGGCAAGCAAATACACATTATTTCTGAAGATCGATATATTATAATGCAATTGCCCATTATCAGAAAGAGGCAAGACGGATTTCTGAAGTGTAGCTCGTTCAAACAAAGGAAGCGAACCTCTCACATCATTCTTATATATTATACAGGATATTACCTAATGCGGTGACACAATATCGAGCACGGTAACGGCATGTATAGTAGTTCACTGACATACACATGAGCTAACAAATGGGCGGTTCGGGCGCACTCTGAATTACTCCCCGAGACGCTCACACACACACACACATACATATGCACGTTTATATAGAATAGTGTTCTGTCAGGCAGTTGAGCATGTGTATATTGTCGGACGTATATGGTACGGTACGATCTAGTGATACCCAGATAGACTTCTCACAGTTAAGCCGATAGAAAATATCCGGCAGGTATTTGTTTTTTTATATTCATTCTTTCTTGTGGCACTCGTTTTTTGTCAAGCAATTCGTATCCATAGTTATAAGCCGGTGCGTATCGCTGTCGATGATGACGGGGACAGCGTTGAAAAGCCGCTTCAAGGTCGGCTAGCTGGGTGGCTGGTCAGCAAGTGAACGGAAGGATGCGAAGGTGAGAAAAAGCAGAAGCTGCTGCTATTCGTACGACAGACCTGGCGAAAACAATGGATGGCCCAGTGCCAATCATAATAGTTGTACCCGATGCCGACAGCCACTAATAAATATGTAATGGCAAGCAGCGACACTGTCGCCCCGGACAAACGAGCATTTCTCGGTGCGGCGGCGCGCGTCTGGAATAACTTGCCTAAAATCGGTAGAAATGGCAGGGACAACGTTTGCCACTGTGCTTTCGGTTACAACAGTCACCCTCATTCGTGTCTTTAGCAGCCCACCGAAGAGCATTGAAGAATGCAGTTATCTGAACGTCCGTACGTATAGCTATGACTAGGATAGTTGATGCTGTGCGTGGTACTCAACGCGCCGTCACACGTACAGCATGAAAACGAGGAAAACCTTATGAAACCTTACATTGGTTGCGTGATTTTCGCCCTTGCTGTTCAGCTTACAAAGTCACTCTGCCGCCATCTAAATACCAACGAAGCTGACGCCTTTGTTATGCCGCCAACGAAGTCCCTGTAGACCATTTTGTTAGTCTTTGAAGTTCTATTTGTTGCTTGCATTGTTGCTTGTTTTTTCGACATACTCGCTGCCACGGAGAAGCATTTTACTATTGGTACCACTTCTTTCAGCTCCATACAATTGAGCAGTTTGCGTTGGAATCTTCGCAGTATAATAAAAATTTTCTATAGATGTTCGCCTCTGTCTCGTTTGAAAACAACACAGAGAGGAAAAAACAGTAACAACGGTTGCTATCTAAGCAGTAAGATGTTTTTTGTCCGTATAAACATTTTGCGAAGATCTTGATTAACCTATGTACAGTTTATGCAGACAATGTAAAAATGCTACCATTTAAGTATGAACACCTTAAGAGAGGTACTAGTCTCTTAGATCTTCGATTAGAAAGAGACGTACAGCGTTCACCTTTATTAGCCCACGAAGAAAGACATAAGACAAACTTCTTTTTATTACAAATAACAATGTGCTGTTTCTGAATTCTGAAGGATTCAAAGAAATAAAATACGATCTTCGAGGAAGAGTCTAGCAAGTCCACCTTTACAATACAATGAACAGCTGTCGGCATTATAATCCATTTAAATCAAGACAACGATAGCTGTTTATATATTTTTATGGATGGTATTCTTCTCTTCGTGGACCGATAATACCCATTCGATTGAAATTGAAATTCTCGTGGCACATCAGCCAAAGCTGAGAAACAGTCACTTCTTTTGAAGGCTAACTTTGCCTGCTCGCCTATAGCTAGGTAAGTATTATTAAACAATAAATTATGTATTGCTCCTCTACTCGAACTACCTCAACCTAGTAAAAAAATACAACCCAGTTAATTTTAACCTTGCAACCAGACCAGATAATAGTTAAACTAAAAAAAGATACGAAGCTAGGAGTTGTACGATGCACCGCTCAGTACATATTCTTGTTTCCTTTATCTATGATCTGCCCCAGTTTCAACATAACTAGCAACAACGTTAATCTAACGCACACTGCCACAGTTAACCAGCCTTCAAATACGCACACACATAGACCATGAAACGGGACCCGAGGTGTTTCTAGAAGAAACAGGAGTCTTGACTTTTTTTCTATAGACTCAACTTACTATCAAATATATTGAAAATTTTTGGAACACGAACGGCCGGGTTAACTGATCCCAAACAACTGCAACTTTCCGTTTCGGATTCGAGTAACTTTGGTAATCTTTTCATTTGTCGTTGCAAATTGCTTGTTGCAGTTTGATTCCCTCAGGACAAAGCGACACTCGATGAACTCAGTAGGAATTGCGACAAAAACAGCAAGTACGATAACTTAAGACGCAACAACAAACATTGACAATGGACATGACACGAGGGAGTGCGCCAGTTGAATAGAGAACGGATGAAATTTGGTGCCTTTGCTCCGTCCTATCTAGCCAGCTATGGGCCTTTTCTCCCGGCACCCCTCAATAGATTCAACGATTAACCGTCTGCGAAAGACCAAGACGACGCACTACGCTAAGCGGAAAAGGACACCAAACAACGAAATCTAACATAATAAAAACCACTGACCGTAAAAACAGCCTCTGAAAAATAAGATGCTGCTAAATCAATATCAAACAGTAATAGGATTTCAAGCCATGGCCAAATTAATTTCAAACCCGAATGGCAACGATGACGGCACGCTCTGCCGTCCGTCACCTTCTGGTTTATTCTATTGCATTGTATATAGTATACTGTGCTCGCCTAGAAGCCAGCCACTGATTCTTGCCTATTATTGCTAGTGGCATAAACTGGCGATTTCCACTACCGACGGAACTGGACTTCCATGATCTCAATAGGAAAATGAACGGCCAAACTATCTTCAATCGCAAGGTAGGAACAAGGGTGTCAATGTAACTGCTAGAAAAGAAACCATTAGGACACGAAATTCTGTTGATTTTAAACAGCTAATATCAGCTTAACCATGCCAACATTATTGATAGGAAATGCACCGATTACAAAGGCCAAATGAATTTATCCTGGACTGAGCGACACTCACGCAAGGGTTCCAGTGGGCAAGATTCGCAAAATATCTTCTCATGAACATGGATGAGAAAAACTTGATATCGTTCTGACTTCCTGCGTCACAGCAAGAATGACCGACAGGGGTCCTTCTAAAAGGACACTTCGCGGAGTTGGTGATAAATCGAGATGATAATATTATTTCTTCAAGATCAAAAATCCGACAGCTCGGATTCATCGAGTCTCATTCTATCTGTGATTAACATAAATCACGTCGTTGCACGCGAGTGGTTCCACGTTATGCATCTAAATTACTCCTTGCATTAAATCTAGCAAATATATATTGTGCTCGAAAAGCTCGTTACGATGCGTCCTTCGTATTGTGTATTAAACAGTAATCATATTCGGTAATAACGAAAAAAAAACAAGACCTAATACTGAAGTAATTCGTCCCGTCCACCTACCCACAAGTAGGACCATCCCAGACTAATAGTGGAGGTTTTCCTCCTTTGTACCTGAACGTCTTGCGCCCGCCTACCCTTATCCTATCTATACATTCTGTTGTGCCCTTTTTATTATAATTTAAAGAGTGTGTCTGTGTATGTACCTTCGATAAATAGGGACCGTATTGTAAACGAATATTACCAACTCTCGTTGACCGTTTTGATAACAATAGAAAGGCGGAGATGATACGATGTACGTTTTCGGCAGCGTATCCGATACGCGTGATATTTCAGTCTTTCGGTTGTTGTTTGGGTACGACTACCACTAAGACTGCTTGTCGTCGTCTTTTTCTTCTGTTTTTCGTCTTTTCTGCTGCAGCCGGCTGACGACTCCGGCTGTCGTTTGTTTAAATCGTTGCCTTAGCCTTCAGCGCTGGTTACGAGACGAAAACGAATAGACCAAGTGGCCGACAGGCGCCGTGTTCGTGTTTTTGCTAATGCAGCAGCTGGCGCTTTTACTACGGCTAATATTAGTGCCGTCACCGCGAAAGGAGACTGAGCGATCGACCGACCGACCGACAATTCGAGAGATAGACAAGCGCGCATGAAGGGTTAGTGCGGTTGGCACTGCAACGCAGAAAGATTACGTGCACGTAAACGTAATTCTATGCGATCAAGCCCAGTATAGCAAGACGGATTTTGACAATGCATTTCTGTTCTTGTAACCGCGCATCTTTAGAAAGTAGAACGCAAACGCAGGTAGGCACATAGATAGACATTCGCAGCCGCAAATAACTAACTGCTCAGACACACGCGCAGACGCCCAGGTGTTATGGCAGCTAGCAATCGACTTCAGCTACCCCTCAGCTCTCAATTACTACCGCTACTGCGGTTATTGATATTGGCATGCATCACTGGGCTGAATCAACTGATGAAGGGACGACCCGTCACTCAGACTCCCGCTTGCTCGCCCACCCACATCCGATGCTGACCTATAGCAGAGTAAAGCAGCACTAGTATCTTTGTGGTAGGCCTAATAATAAACGGCTCGAAAATATCCAACGGAAGGATGCACCGCACCAGCCAATATAGCGAGTGACAGATCCCACGAAGTAATGTCGACTGTACAGAACGGCCTGGGTTAACATTCGTATTTAAAATCGTGGAATCTACTCTGAGCTTGATTTGTCAGTAGAAAATTAAAATAAGTGGAGAAGATCACGAACGGAGTTGCTCGGCAACGCGTAAATCGACCAGCTCTCAATCAGGTGATAGCTGTCTTCATCTATATCGCTTTTACCCGCTGTTGGAAACGCGCAACTCTCAGCCCGACTCAGACTTTAACGACTTAAGGTCTGCCCACCTCAGATTCCGCATACAGTTCGACCGCGACACGTCTTTAGCTCGACCCACTGGCTGGCGGTACTGGTGACCATAACCCAATTTCGTTTATGTTTAACAGTACAGTTACGGTCACGTTGTTGTCATGTTGGATCTTAATGATATTACGAGATTGTAAACGTCCACAAATACCTACAACCATTATAATAAACACAACAATCGTACGAGTCACTTGAGGAGAGTTTTATTCAATGGATACGGTATCCTACATAAAGCGCTTAACTTCACTGAATCCACCTTATTGTCGTATTCAAATAGCAGGCCTAGGCGTGTCTCCTAACGATCAGGACGACGGCCCATTCAACGTGTGAATATTCTTCGTAACTATATACAATTTTCAAAGGGTTAAAATACAAGCTTCGGAACTAGAAGCCTTTGAAAATGGTGTTTTCGCTCGACCAATCATCTCAAAAAATTGAGTTACATGTACATCCGACTCACCACTGGCTGTACACTGTCTTTATCCAACATTAACACAACACATGTTATCCTTTCATCGCCAGACACCACACGAACTATACATGTACACTGAGATTGAACACAGCTTACATCGAAAACCATTTGCCACAAATTTCCCTCTACCGTTTACTGTACTTGTTTCCGCCGATCCGTTTACGTTTATCTCGTACAAAATGCTCGTTCAACAAAAATGGCACCATGTCAATAATTGGTATTTTGTCACGTATAGATCAATGCGCACACGTGTTTGTTTAGGCACATGCATAAATTATCCACATTAGATTGATAAACAGGTGCTTTCTGCTATCAAACTGGTGATTTTTTTGCGTCTGTTACCCTGTCAAGTGTCCTGCTTTCATTAAAAGTCAATTGCTCTTACTGTACACACGTCGTACGCGGCGCATTGCGTATAATCGTGTACTGCTACTATTATTTCACAACGACTACTTTGTTCTCTGTCAGCTTATTGCCGCACCTTGTCCGCACAACGAGTGGCGCCCCTCCAGAGCGGCTCCGGCGCTCGCCGGCCAGACTGATAGACACCGGAGGTTATGCGGTATGTTGGAGTCACAGCTTCGTTAGACGATCGCTGCTTGTGACTCTTGCGTCAGCCGCACCGATCCTGAGTGACGGCACTTCGGACAGCGGCAAACGACTCCGTCGCTTGTTCGTTCGAGGGAACGAAGGAAGGACCGACACCAATACACGACAACACCAATGACGTTGACGCTGCTGCCTCCGTCGGCGAACGGCAGCCGAGCAACTCCCAAAGGCCCCTTCATCGCTACCGAAAACTGGCGCGTAAACAAAAAAAAACGCTTCAAGCGTCCCCTGTTGGCCGTCGAATGAAACTGGCGCGAAACCGAAAATGAATAGAACGCGCTGCAATGTATCAATCCGCATTGAAAGATGTCCATGTAAACTTTACACGTCTGCAGCCGACCAGCATAGGTGGTGTGCCGAACTCTAAACAACGGCACTTCACGATAGCGGCTGAAATGTCATTTATAACAGTACGTTTTTTCAAATAGGATATCCTTTGCTTGGCTATCACGCTGGATACAGCGTTTGATGAAGCTGTGCGCGCAACGAAGTGAGTCACAGTTTTCCCGTTACTAATTTCAAAACTGCTTATCAGTTGAAAATGTCATACCAACCTTCAGCAATGAGTTGCATGTTGCGAAACGCCTTGTCGCCTTTCTGCCTTAAATTCTACAGTCTCCACCTTCTTCAAGTTCGCAGCCAAACTCAGCTCTGCTGCCGCCGCATGCGGCCTTGGTTGGACCTGCTGAAGTTACGGCTCAATGACGTGTCCTAAATATCCTAAAGATATAAGCACAAAACACGCACAAACCATTCGTTCGATGACTTGAGGCCCAACAGACGAGAACGCTACCGCCAACACGGATTGCATTCAATAAGAATGTAAGAAAAGCGCCGGTGGCTAACGAGAATGACTGGGTTAGTCCTACGAGTACTCAGACGGCGAATACGATTATGGTTTTCAAAGTGAGCCTGACACACGACGCGCACAACGTGCCCTTCGGAACAATAGTCAGGGACTCCGCATACATGAGGTACAATCACCAGTGCCACATTTACTTTAGTTCGTTCGGGTTTTTAATCTGAAAACTCACAACATAAATGAACAACTTACACAGACAGTGTAAGAACCTGTACGACTGCATGTGAGTAAACAAGTCTCGATTTCGAGATCAGGGTTCATGTTTCGAGGGCAAAGCGTTTAAGCAAAAACGAGCTAGCGCATCAAAGATTTGTCGGGAGGTCGCTCAGGTTCGAATGAAAAGTTTTACAATATCGATAGACGCTATCTACCGCTACGACACGAATGATATCTTGAAGCTGCAGCCGAATTATACTGCTAGGAAGTGCGTACATTCTGCCCGTTATCAATTGTGTGCGTCGATCACTGCATTAAGTACACAACACCGAATCCAACCTTCGGTTTGGAGACTCATACTACCTAAAGACATCGTTGTCATAGCCGCCCCTCACATTTAGACCATGGTATTAAACGAACTCATGCCACGTATTAGATGTGACCAAGAAAGCTACCTTCGGTCCTGTGTTGCCCGGTAATCAACACCTTTGCTCTAAGGAACAAGCACTACGCAGCTAGAAATGCCTCATACGCTACCTAAACGAATTCAAGTTATTTTATACAAGCTCGTTGCTGTATTGTTCATTTCAATTGAGGTCATTCGAGCGTCAACATGTGCAACGAGGGCGAATGTGTTGAACGCTGGCTGAATACGATTGACTTACCGAGAGTGACCCTTATCTGTGCGAGCTCCTTGCCCTTCCACCGCATATGGCCTGATAAAGGACGTTGCGCTTCTGGACACGAAGGGAACGTTGAGCAGATCTAGTCAAGATGTCGTTGCCTATCGTTAGCATGCTACGGCGCTACGCACTTGTTCGAGCATGACACTGAACTTCCACAAGCTTAGTATCGTGTTTATATAAGCAAGTTACAATTTATATTAATAGAAAAACACTTAGGCATAGACAAAATTTCCGGCTACTATTCAGAGCTGGTTTAGGCAAGAGTTAGTGACGAATGGAAAAGATGAAAACGATATATATAAGTTACCTGCTTATAAGCATAACATGTAAATAGACCTTGACGAGACCACTGTGTAAGCCCGTTACTGATCTCAAGTTGTTGTATATAGTGGTCAGTAGTGACCAGCAGGTCACGAGATTGAAAGGCACGGTGTATACAACAGATCTTAAGAAGCGAAAAATCCTTTGTGTAAGCGTAATCTAGATTCAGTACTGCACAATCATCTGACCAAACTACGTAAAGGGAAAAATGGAATATTTATTTGCACTGTTTTTGGAGGCAGAAAAGCATGTCTCTGCAACCAACGTTGATTTGCGGCTTATAAAAAAAGAACACTCAGATAAACATAAACACCAAAACTTTATCATAAAACGTATTCCTCAAGATTCTTAGCTAGACAGTTTCATTCACTGACATATTGCATTCACCAGTGTGGATCAGTATGCCACGAAAAACTGGACGCGTGCGACCGTTGCTCCCAAAAAAGCGAGGTAACATTAGTCAAACAAAAAACGCGTGGACTCCAAAGTAATGTTTCTTTGGATATGGACTTTTTAGAGAGATAGCAGGTGCGTTCGTAACTGATCCTTGAGGCCACGATCGTGTAACGCAGCGGTCTAACCTAAACCCCCAAAAAGAAGGGTACCGTGGTCAAAAAAAACAGGACCACATTTTTATGTCGTTGCTTTTGTTGAATCGTCAGTCGAGATATGATAGCACTATCACCGTGCTACAAGGGTAGCAATATTCAAATCTAATTCAGTGTTAGAAGATTATTTTTACATGTCGCCATGCGAGAGTTGTGATAGTACGTAGCAAATCAATACCGATTGCTAATACCAGATTCACAACAAGGTAAATTTGCCCAATAGTCCAACAGCTGTTTTGTCGTCGGCAGACTACGTTATTGATGCATTGTTATTGAAATTTTTTTCGAAGAGGTGCATTTTAGCGAAATAAGCTTTGTTCAATGGCACTGGGCTACGTAAACACCTCAAACCCTATATATTATACTATACCTGTATGTTACAATTTTGTAGAGTTAATAAAATTTGCAATACGTAATTAATGGTATAAATTTATAGAGTAAGTTTCCGCGCAATGCATAATAATTGGAACATCAAGTGCCACGCACGTTGTCTAGTCTTTAGGACGGGTCACGAATGGCCTGTCAGTTTACTGAGACGGGCCCATACTTTCGCAGCAGGCCCCAATTTCATGCCCAGCCGAGCTACAAGCTGATCAACATCTAAGAGAAGCAAAGCCTCTCCATCAATCTCTTGCGAGCGAAACGCTTCCGCATGCTTCGCACAACCTGGCACACCTCCAATAAAAGCGACCACGTCATCGATGCTCCAGCTATAAGGTGACGTATTTTCGGTTCTGCTAGAATCAAAGGAAGTGGCCACTGGCGTCCTTGGCGAACAACAGTCGTTTTTTTTGACTTCCGATTGGATGTCCTGAAACATCGCAATGTTGCACAAATCGTTGAAAAAATGGCTCACGGGTCAAAATAGGGCTTAGGAATAGCTTTTGTTTCCTTTATCTATATTTCAACCCACCATACAAGGTAGTGAAAAAATTTAGTTATGATTAAGAAATATTATCAAACAACGAGTGCTAGAATCAGTTTGTTTATGACAAATTTAATCAATTAACCTGAAGCAGTCTCGCCTGTTTGGATTTCGGCACAAGCATGCGTATAACTGCTTGTAAGAAAGTCTTCTGATTGATTAATTACTGAACGTACAGGCAACGGCGCGACGTTTCCAGAGACTGATGCGCTCGACTCTCGGCATCCTTGTCGGGTTTGTGGGGTTAAACCTGCAATCCAATAGCATTCGGGAGCGGCGACATACTCTTGTGCTTCTTGATGCCACGTCGCGAGGGGAGTTGCAATCTGCGGACCAACCGGTATCCAACACTGAGCCCCCTTGTTAAACAGCAGAGGAAGTGTTGGAGTACCTGGAGTAGTATGCGATGATCCTGACCCTAGTCCTGAAGGCATAATAACGCTTAGAGGATGATGTTGAAGAAGTGGTGGCGGAGTTTTGAGTTCCTCCTCGGCGGACTGTTGCTCTCGTCGTTGTTGCTGGGGCTGCTGCTGCTGTTGCTGTTGTTGCTGCTGCTGCTGCTGTTGTTGTTGTTGTTGTTGTTGTTGTTGCTGCTGCTGTTGTTGTTGTTGTTGTTGCTGTTGTTGTTGTTGTTGTTGTTGCTGCTGCTGCTGCTGCTGCTGTTGTTGTTGTTTGTCGTCTGCCACCAGAACGACTTCATCGGAACCGGAATTCGCGCTCGATTTAGCTTGTTGATTGGCCGCTGCTTGTTTCACTTCTGCCTCCTGGTAAGAAAGGATTGTCAGGCACACTATTTGTTAGTTAGTAAAACCCGGATATTAATTTAAATCAATAAGACCTATGAATAGAATTGATTTTGACGGTTGTCGGAAGTCATGGTTGTCGCTCACTTGATCCGCTTCTAAATGTCACAATCAAATTCCCTGGAATTGTGGCTAAAGTTTTTGAACACGAATACCAATTCGATGGAAGGAAGAAACTGAAGATTTTTTTTTTGTTAAAAACGTAGGCAAAACAGCAAGCTGATCCTGCCGCGCTATGCTACTCAAATGGTTCAATCTGTTTTTCTTTGCTAAATCCTGACGCTTAATAAACAGTAATTGGCACAATGAATCGATAAATATTTAGTAAAATTAAGTTAAAGTAACTTCACAAGGTATTTGAAGGATCTGAGATCCGCTCCTGGTTGGTCGTTCTTGAAAATAATTCCTATTAAACTTCGGACATAGAAATGCGGGTGTACAAGATCCGTGGCGTAAATTTTCAGCCTCAGAATGCAAGGATAAAGGGGCTTTGTCACCTTTACATCCCCAAAACGCGGCATTATGCTCCGCACGACATAGCATTTCCACTGTATTCTACGAATCTCTTGGGTGACAGATCCTAATTTATACATCAAACAAGTGCTGAATGGACCGAATATATGCAGCGCGCCGGTTTCGAGTCTAGGCCTAATCAAATACCAATACTTTTCAAAGAATCTTTAAGTACATTTGCAGTCGTGACACAACGGAGCTCTAGATTACACTTATTTTAGATTGTTTACAAAGGTTTCGAAAATGAAAGTCGCATTATGGTCGGTTATCAATATCGAGAGCAAAAGCAGGCGAAAAAATGCTTTGGAAAAAAGCTTTAGAAAAAAAAAAAGACAACAAAATAGTATCAACCATCTTGTTCGCGCATCCTCAGCGAATAAGTGTTTTTTTTTTTGCAAGACACTATTAAATCTGTTAAAATAGTTGCCCCTACAGTTTCATCTATTACTACGTTACGTTATGAGCACAATCCATCCTGATATCGATTCAAATCACTAACTGGTAGACGAATTTTTACCCGAATTTTTACCAAACGAAAAGTACTTACTCGCGCAGACGACCTAGTGCTGCGGCGAGGTACAATACGCGACGGCGTGGGTCCCTTTATTTGTGTTACCTCTGTAACCGAATCAAACATTTTGCACTGACAAACTTTCATTTGTTAAGTACTTCACGTACGATTAGAGGCTAATTATTCAAATCAAACATGGTTTTAGAGTTTAATTCAAGAGAAAAAAAGAATGCCCTAAACAGTTTACAATGAAAACATCTCAGCGGAACGGGGTACGACAAGACTACAGGATAGCTCTTCTATTGATCGCAATAAACTATTCACATTCGCAGAATTCAATACGAACAGATCAAAATTGAATGTTTGAGACATATTTGTGACCGATAATTTAGATTTTGTCTGTAGGACTAGTCGCGTAAGATGAATAAACAATATAAAAACATACAAAATAGCCGTGTCACGTTTAATAATATTGAATCTGCATATAAGAACACGATTAATCGTCTCACCAGGGCGTTCCGTTATAGCAGAGTTATTCTGGACCGTGTTTTTCGCGTCGCTGTTTTCCGTAGCAGCATTTTCGTTTGCACTAACGGCGAGTATAGAAGAGCCTGTTGTTGAATCACTCTGCTCGGTACTATCGCCACTGTTATCGGACTGAGTGTCAATTGATCCCGGTGAATTTTTTATAGGACGCCCTCCACGGGACTTAATAGGACGCGGCAGATCATAAGCTGTTGTTGCGTCATTGTTGAAACGGCCTCCATTGAGCTCATACTTTTTCACACCGGCGGCGTATGGATTGTGTCGCGCACCGTTCCTCTGACCGAAGTATCGTACTGGCTTCACCTGCGGTTCATCAATCATATATGTTTAATTTAATAACAAACCGAGCAGGATTGTTGCGCGAAAAAGTTGGACACCATCAAAATACAGCACTTCTTTGAATTACAAAAACGTACCGAGAGTTCTCAGGACAACTAATACTTCGAGTTGTTTTTCCTATGAGCGAAACCGTTGTAGACTAGCAAGTCAGACAAAAAGGAGCCTTGACACTGAAGTATAAGAAAGGTCATCTTGGCTTCAATGAATGTTTTCATCTCTATTCGAACAGATTAAACACACCAATATTAGGGGTTTAACACTGTCCATAAAACTAACTGCATAAAATATGTTGGTGCCAACCCAAAAATAGAGACCTTGATCACTTCTAATCACCAGAACGTGTTACAGAACAGTGCTTTCGACGGATACGCCAGGGATATATTGAAAGATATCTGACGGACAATTTACAGTACTACATGATGGTTGCAAGTTCTTATGCTATGATCTGTACAGCCAAGCGTTTTGCACTTGTATAGCAGATGTGTTGAATATACGCCACGCGCAGCTTCTACCTATGTTAGAATTTCAATCGACGAACAGATGACCAAAGCATAGCTAGACCCATTACTATGATCAGACCATATAACACTGGCTAGCATCGAAGAGGATCTTATTATATGAATGTGACAGGACATACCCCAGCTAGACGAGATTCTAACGTTGGCTGGACAATTACCGTAAAATTGTCGTCGGTCCTGACGCGTTCGAGGATTCGATCGACGGAAGCTACTCGAATTCCCTCCTTTGCTGTCATTGCAGCTTCACTATTACGATGAACGTCACAGACCCAAATTAGAATGAAATGAAAAAAACGAAGGCTAGCAGACAAATTCGTTTACGACTTACAGCTCAACAACTTATAGATCATTAATGAAGCTTATCGTAGGCAAAACATTCAAGTCATCTCAAACGACGAAGTGTCCTATTTAAGGTAGTGCGACGAAATTGTCCCGCCATCTTGAAAACGAACGTGTTTTTTGTAAATGACGACGAAACCTTTTTTGGACTAGCTGTTGTCGTACCGTTTGTAAAACTGTAAAAACTGTAAATCTTCGTTGACCTATAAAATTAGCCGAGCTAATTTCGTATTTGAGTTAGGGATCAGACCCAGACCGTACCGCAGATCAATGAAAGCTCTTCTATTTTAAGGACCGATCGAGATTAGTAAAAAAGAAGCAGGAGATCTAGCATCGTATACAGCAAGTGCAAGTTAAAGCGTCGACTTAATGGGTAACTTGGATCGTTGTGAAAACCTGGCAGTGCTATTCCACGGGAAGCCACAACAATATGAGTGTATATCTATATATGAAGTTCCACTGACGTATCACGGCGAATAAACGAGAGTAAAGGAAGTATACTACGGTATACTGTAATCAAGAGATTTGTCTGAAAGTTACAATAATAAGACTGGGTCTGACTGGCAAAGCCTTAACGCTTTCTACTTTACATTATTTAACAGCTAAAACAAGCCAAGTGTAGGTCAATTATTTTTCGTTTGTATTAATTGAATTGCAGATGCGTCACTGCTCTGAAGTTGTAAAGGAACTAGTGACTAAATCTTCTACAACGTTAGGAATCTCTCAACTGATGAGACTAATAGCATTATGGTCTTCATTCGTCTGAGGTGTCGCGGACTAGCTAGCTGGCTGCAACCGTCATTTCCTGAGTCGCTAAGATTTGAAAAAAGAGCTTTTCCAATCACAGGTCATAAAAAAAATGTACTCTTACTACACTTAGGGTTCTATTTCGTACGTGGATGTGTTTGATTAACCTCAGAACCCAAGTTCATTTAACGGACTTGTCGTCTAACTTAACACTGATGTCCCAGTCCCCATACGTAATCACTAAACGGACGTCTCCTATTCAACTTTCGTTACGACGCTATGTTGTCAAATCTTTCTTAAAAAATTGAAAAACGCGATTTAAATAAGTTGCTTGGAACCGGCTGCGATAGAAGACAACGTAAATCGTTCGGAGAGAATATTTTATCAATTTCCAACGAAAACAACTTTTTCTGATTAGGATAAACCATACCTAATATATATATATATATATATATATATATATAGTTTATAATATACAAGCTGTAGTTGGCGTTGATCAGAGGAAATCTTGACCGAGTCAATCGAGCAGAATCGTGTGCGGTTAAATACTTAAAAACGATGATCAGCCGAGCAAATATAAGTCGTACGACTTGCAACACGTCCCCAAGAATCATGGCCCTTGACGTGAAGGATATATAAGTGTCGCTGTTCTTCTGAAACCCATGAATATTTCATTGATGATGAATTTTGTTTACGCACTGATCCAATGTTAGTACCTAGTAAAAAAGATTAGAAAAAAAAGATGCGAAAAAATAGCAGTCAGCAACAAAATATTGAATGTAAATTATATATTTACAGTAACGCATCTAGCAAATTACAACGCGTTAAATTGGCTAAACGGCGACGAGGACCATTTGGGGCACTTACCCAGATACCCGTACGCCCCCCTGATACGATTCAATACACCTGCGTTAATCTGCTACGAGCATACTGGCCAGAATACTCTAAAATATTGCTCTCTCATAAATGCGCGCCAGTTTTTGTGCGGTCCTTAATATAATCGTATAGACACATTTATACAGAGTAATCTAAATGCGTTTCTAGCAACGATACCGCGTGTGACAATGCAACTTCGCTGCTCAGTCTAATATTGCGCACTAGTTTAACGTTATGACGGCCAATAATATAAAAGAAATCCCGCCTTTCTCTCCCTTCATCTAGCTCCGTTTAATGGTTTTCGGTGGAGGCTGTCGCGCAATTATCGAGACCACCAAAAATACTACCTTTAACTGCGTGCATTTAGAGCTATTCGGCACGACAATGGGTTTATTTTCGTCCTTGTTCGCCCTTTATGTAGTTGTGAAACTGCAGATTAGGTCCTGAACCACCTAAACGTAGATGTACGAGTATATCGTATCCCTACATTTCGTATGAGCGTTCCATGTTGGTCAGTGGCAAATACCAAACGAGTGCTTCTATCCGAATTAAGAGAATGATTACCTTAGTGCAGGGTATCCTCAGTTAGGGATGACATCTCCGAAAATATAGTTTTTCTCTTACATCTATAAAGGTTCACGAAGAGCACCTGTTACCTTGTTGAGGAAAGATACGGCCAGCCTACTGCTATGTGGTGCGGCTGCATGATGTGTTAAGATGTTTTACATTTTTTGTATTAGTAATATTAGAACCAAGGCTAACGAATGCACACAGGTCTGGTAGACAATTCCTCGCACGTAAGAGCATCTTACGATAAGCACATTGTACGATTTCGCGTTCTATAATCTAGAGTACTGATGTAGTAGCCAAATTTCGGTACGTTGATCTGCGCATGCAGATTTTTGATCGTTCGGAGATTTTCCCGAGGGGGACAAAATCGTGTGGATGTTAGTCTTTAATGGCAAGCGCCATTGAAATCGGAACGCCGACCCAGTCACGATATACGTTCAAATTGTATTGAAAACGATGAAACAAACCAGATTACCCTCAACTGTTTTGAACCTGTAAGGAAAATTCTGTACGGCGCTTATAGAAAAACCTAGAGCGTTTTTAGCGTAATCGATTTACTTCACTAGAAGATCAGACATTTTCAAATGGAACAACATGGCACGCCTGAGGCTCACCCGTGTAAAATGTGTCATGAGAATCACACATAGTCATACAACGAAGATGTACTAGTTGCATGAAAGGCATTAACCAAATGATTAACTAATCAATTAAAACGTATTTGGTAAGCCGTTCGCGTGAACGCGACACGTTTCGATGTTTAGCACTCGCTTGGATTCTGGAAAATCGCTGGTAATGCTGAACCGTCCGGTTCCACTTTCCCGTTGGAAGAACCGAGTCCTTGATGGGAGAAAAGCCCAAGTCAGGTATTTAAATGCGGTGAATGCTAACGCTGAGCAGGAACATTTTAGGAAACCACAAAGTATTCAACATGAAGGTAAGGCAAATAATATGAGTTTTGATCGATTCTGGAAATTTCAGAGTATGTTTTCGCAACAAAATTAAGAAATCGCAGTTGTAAAAAAGAGTAGGCTCTCTTTAGTAGGCGCATTAGCACCTTTCAAATATAGAAATTCATCAAACTGGTTTGTTTTATCGAGAAATACTTTTGAAAACGCTGATTTTAATAAAGCTCTTCATTAATAGGGTCGTAATCGAGAAGCCACCGCGAAATAATTTTAGATAATGTAGCTTTATGATCTTCACGGCATTGTCACCCCTATAGACGAGGTGCTGCGAAGTAACTGCGCTTATTTTCGTATGTTTAGATCATATTATTCGCTATTGTCGTTGGGACGTGTTGTTCAGATGCTTGGTCAAGCCTTGTTGTACCTGCTGCGCCGGCCTTGCTCGCTACGGGCGTATCTCAGCAGTTCAAAAACGATGACGTGCGTATTGTTTAAAAATCTAAGAGAACCAAACAACTCCTCCTTGACTGGTCCACTTCCGAATATCAGCATATATCGATGTTAATTCATCAAGGACTCAGCTCTACGTGTAGACACTGAACTGGTCGTGCGTGTTCTATGTTTTGTCGTATACAGTAATGATAGTTATGCTGAACTCTTACTGTAAGAGTTCAGTGATAGGTTTCTACAAGCTGGATAAAAGATATTCGTCTAACACATATTACTTCACTCTTAGGGCATTGGGAACTATAATTTCGGATATGACGAAGCTCATGGTACCGGAAGTTCTTTCAGAAGGGAAAGTGGCAATGCCTTAGGGGTAAGGAATGATCTTTGTTGCAATACAGCATTATGCTTAGGTACTCGAATTAGTCTCTGAGTGCAAAACAAATACGAGATCAAATGATTACATGAAGTTTTATTCATTTTTTTAGCATGTGTATGAACGAAACCCCTCGGGGTTGAATCAAATCGAATTTTCTGTTCTTTAATTGTTAGATCAAAACTGGTTCATATGGTCTTCGAGAAGCAGACGGCCGGGTACGTGTCGTTAACTACGTCGCTGATGGTGCAGGATTTCGGGCTTCAGTAGCCACAAACGAACCAGGGACCTCTCCTTCGCTTCCTGCAGGTTAGTTTATATAACATTTGTACAATTGGACAGTAACGGTTTTTTCTGCTTAGCAATGCTTAACAGCATTAAGTAGCAAATTGGCCAGTTCGAAAGCTCCTCTTTTTTCTATCTAGACTAGACGCTTGCTTTCAGTAGGGCAGCAGAAATGGCGAAAATATCCAGAGCAAAGTCCTCTGATGAGCTCCAGGGTACTACCGGCTGGATAGAACAAAGGAATTTCAATAACTGCAAGCTCTAGTTATATTTGTATTTCTAATTGAGGGTAAATTCAATAGACAATATAGCGGAACTGTGTATCACGTACATGATCCACACGTTTGCAATCCTCGGTAGGAAAGACTAAACACATACCTTTACCAGAAGCCGGCATATTTCACAAATATATATTCTATAATATATATATAAATAAATATATATAAAGAAAAGTTTGCAGACATGTACTTAAACATCTGAATGGCTGAAACAGGATGAATTAAAGATAGGTTAACATAAACTAGGTTAGACAATTGCATTACGAAACGACAGCCGTGGCAGCGGAGCAGAGACTTTCTTATATGTTTTCAAAAAAAAAAATATGTATAGGTGTTCGAAACACGAAAAGCGTAATATATAGCAGCTTACATAGAGTATTTAATTTGTTACGTATTACAGGTGCGCTCATTGTTAAACCAGTTGTTCGTGCTACTGCTTCCGCGCCGGTCGCCAAGGTTTGTAGAAACTAACCCAATATGAAGATCGGTTTTACGTTGAATATGATATTATAGTGCAACTGTCGAATTATGCGCCGGCTCCAAATGTAGACAGCTTAGACTTCATTGATTCATTAGCTGTACAAAACGAAAACACTCTCATCTTGATTTCAACTTGAGGCTCAAACGACTCACATGACAGTTCCAGTGGCACCATGTCTAACTTTGCAGCAGATATCTTCTTAATAAGGACAGTGACGGCGGTCAGATATTGTCATGTTGAGACTGATTGAACTCTCATTGATTTGCTCTCTAAATGTAATTATTCCATGGATCGAGCTCTTTCCTCCTACTTTTTTCAGTAGCCACAACGAACTTGTTGCTTTATTATGAGACAAAAAATTATAGATTTTCTCTTATAGCTAACATAGCGAATGAACGCGATTAATTGAGAATGAAAGGTATTCCAGATGTACGTTTACCACCCTGCATATGTATGCATATTTTAACAACTAAGCCAATTGCGGCCAGAGCAAAAATAGATCTATGAAATTTCACTGTGTTAGGATCGAATATATTATTACGAATGAAATACCTTTCACTGAACCTGAAGAGTTTGGCACGACCGTTAGTAGCAAATGTAAGCTCAAATGAGGGAGAGAATCTCTACCATCTGAAGTTCTACTTGCCATAAGATGTTCACGCGCTTTTCGTTTTAAAGCAGATGTGATAAGTAATCTTCAGCGAATGGCGAAGTGCACCCCCATAGACTTTGCGTAAATTAGGTAGACTGGAAAAAATGCTATGATTTTACGCAGCGTTAATTACTGCGTTGTCTGCGCTTCCCGACGCTGCTTAATCTCGCTGCGTGCTCAGTACGTGCAGCATTGGTTTGCACATTCAAAATTTCGACTTTTTATGAATAATAAAGCTATCTTTTAGAAATAATTTCTTCGATTTGATTATTTTAATGTGTAACCTCATTCCCTAACAGGTGGCTCTACTAAATGGACATCCTGTTGCTGAGCCCGTTATCCATACTCATACGGCAATTGCCCCTGCCTACAACATTGTGAACTCCTATCCGGGCTTCTACTATTAAGCTAGTTCAAGACCCTGATGAGTCGCAATACCGCGCTTTGTATATTTGCACATACGTTATGCTTCGACTACTATAAATTAGAGAAGACCGCCAATAAAAGCTATACACGTATACCAGAACTTTGCCTTTACTTCTTTTCGATAAAGGTAACACCTTTTTCATTGTTAACTTAAACGACGCATGAAGAATTTGAGAATTTTACTTGTGTTTTAGAGAATTCAATGAATAGCTGACATTAGTTACAGTAGCACATCGATTTTTTCTTGCAACCCCAGTGCTGCGTCTCGATAACAAACGTTATGCTGTCATAAGCGAATCCGGCGAAATTAATTAATTTTTGAACGACGCGCCTCTAAGAGATTTCACTGGTAAATATTCCAATATTATAGAAACTCGTGAAGAAGAACCGGTTGAGTTTAATTCAGGAGAAATCAGCGCTTTGCGATCAAATCTTTAGCCTTTGAAGGTCACAGCGCTACAGAAATTTGTAATGATTAGTGAAAACCTTAGACACGCAGGCTTCAAACGAAAGCACAATATGTAAATGGTACAAACGCTCCTAGAACGACGATAGGTGTGTTAAAGAGAAACTAAGAGGTGACCAGACGTCGAAATCCGAATGATAAGTTATTCAACTTCAAAGTTCGCCGGATTCGCTTGTAAAAATTTTTTACTCCATGATGACCTCTTTACATTTGTAACCGCAAAGCTACTCCTGTAGAAAAAAAACTGTTTAGGCTTTAAGTGATATTTGGTTTTATTAAGTACATTGCTAATATTAATTCATACAACGTCAGGCGTATCCTTTGGAAGATGCAGCAAAACAAGTAACAGACTACAGTTTATTGCTTCTAATTTAGATTTAAAATTGTCATAAAAGATTGCTTTGTCATGCGCATAATGACGATAAATTTATGTACAAATATACCCCAATCTAAGCAAAAAATAATTAATAACACTTAGGTCACATATAATAGTTTTTAGACTGCGTATAGTGCGCTGATGTACACTTGCTTGCAACACAATTTAGTCGACCGGAGGACTACATAATAAGAGTAGTTAGATCAGAGTGAAGTATCTTGACAGACATGTGCATTGACGGAACAGTTGGTTTCTGACCGGCCACTTGGACCGTGCGGAAAAATTTCAAAGAGGCGTGTCAATCAGCTTTTTCTCACAGCCATTGCTTGTGAAGTTGTTCGTACTCCTCGGGACTGAAGAACGGTACGCTAGTTGATCTAAAATTTAAAGATAAGTAAATGTTAAACATACAAAAGTGCCTCAGCATAGCCCATCCTTCAGAGTAAAATCTCGAAGCGAGAAACTCCGATAATATTTCGCTTTAGCCAATAATGATCGTTTAATATTTAGTGTCTGACCAAACAGATTGAAAAATCTTTGAAACTGAGTCGTTTATACTTAGGTAATTCAACCATTTGAGATGAGCTTGACAAATCAAAATTGGTTTGAGATTTGTCATTTTGTTCTAAATTAAAAAAACTGGACAAAGGTTCTATACTTTAGCTAAGTCCCTTCCAAGAGTCTATTACGCTTATGCACGTTTTGCGCTATTTCCTGATGAGCATACGAGAAAATCATATCCACTTACTCTGCAATGAGTTCTCCACAGTACAGGCACTCTTGGGCGCATAAATCTTCAATGCTGGTCTTCGTTGCTGCGGCACCTACAGGAGGACCTTGTGATGATCCGCGAGATGCAGTATCTGTTGTTTTTCCACGCTGTGAACCTCCGGGGGCAGTGTCACGGTACTGAATGGAAAGCATATTCTATCAGCTACACTTAATTGTACGCTAAGTATATCATTCATACAACGCCTGTGCAACCCAAATACAGCTATTGAAAGAAACTATTCTTTAAGTTTAGTATGTCCACGATGGAAACGCCCTGTTGTTATCCACTGACCGATTCTAAAGCATTACTGTTCTGCGATTGGAAGTTGGGCGGAAGTGGCATTTCTTTGATTGCTTCTTCAAGGCACTGTGCGTGAAAACGATGCAGACACGGGAAAACAAAAAACGCTTGGCTGAGCAATGCAAATCCACACGCATCACATTGGTGGCCACAATCGACTACGTAACACCGGTTACGTACTTCAACGATCTCTGTCCGTATTTGATCTGTTGCGTTTGTTGAATCCGTCATCGAATCGCGCAGGGTGCTAATTTGACCCTGTAGAAATAGCAAATACAATTTGAACAAAACGGTTCCTCTGGGTCACTTTTACGCTAAGCTTACAAGCATATTTGTAGGAAGCTTTTACTTGCGACATATGCTAGTAAATCAAGTCATATGGAATCAGTTTCGCACTGTGGAAGTAAGACACCTACAAACATCTTCAGATGGGGACTTTCCATCCCGTGCGTCTCATATTCTTGCAGAGTAGCAGCTAGTTTTCGACACACTCTAGAACAGACGCGCATACTACTGACCTTATACGACTGTAATGAGTTGCAAATCGCTTCCTTGAAATGGTCAATACAAACGAACTCTGGGAAAAATGGCAACACGTCCTCGATTCGAAGAAGCTCACAACTAGCCAAAAGCTCCATTGCTTTGCCTACATCCTCGCCTTTACGAATAACATGTGCCGCGATGACTAACCAAAGTTTTTTACGTTCCTCATCGTCGACAGGCTTGTTGGCAATACTCTGCGCTAAAGATACGTCCTGCAGCTCCTGCAGCGCAAGGTCCAACGCTTCGCTATATAGACCCATAACCTAAAATCGTTCAGAAGAAAAAAAATGTTAAAAATGCTTTTACGGAAGCGACAAATATAGCCATCGCTTATATCTTATGGTGTGTCTCAGTTAAACTTTTTGATGCATACATTTCAATACGGCACGTTACGGTGCAGAAATACGATGAGCTAAAAAAGCTTTGTGGACATTAGCCAGACTAAAGCCCACAAAGTGAACGCATTTCTCGCACTGGCTAAAACACTGGGAAACGAGTCGCTATTTCACGTACCTCATAGACATGTAGCGAGGCTTTGTGTAATTTGAGTTCAGAAAACATGCGCAACGCGAACTTTGCATCGTACCGCACGTCGGACAGCTTATCTCCCTGTCAAAATAAGATGTAGAATTTTCTATTAGACTAAGAAGATGTTGTTCACTCTTGACAGCGAAACCTCTCTGTTTCATCTTCCATTCACGCTACGAAAGTTTAAAAACGCTAGGACAACGCGCTGCAATTATATACTGCTTGAAAGTAGGTGCTCTATTGTTCCAAGATAAACTGAGTCATTTCCACCTGATCCCTAAGATACTCAAGATGCCGTTGTAATTTTACGAGCCATCACATAATACGAGATTCGGCGGTGAAGAGTAGAGCAAATCATATGTTTGTAATGAAAGCACTATGTTAATTATAGTGGAAAATTTCACCATTTGTAACATGGTTTTGAATTACCTGGCTGGTAAGATAGTGTTGGAGCTTTTCCTTATCGCCCAGCCGGGCGTACAATGCGATCAAGTAGTTGTGAATTGCCTCATCTTCTTCGTATCCTTTGTCAACACAGTGTTCTAGGTATCTAGAAAATCACGATAAGATACTATCACTTAGAAACGATATCGTTTCCTGAGGTTAGCTTTTGAACTGCTGCAGATTACCCAGATTTATGAGGCTCACTCATTATATTGATCGCGGATTGCTGACGAAAAACCCAATGTCTGGCAAAAGAAACACAACAAGAGTAGTTCTTTCTTAGCTACAAATGCGGTGGTTTTTACAGGTTTGGCAAAAGGAGTCAGCTAAATCATTGAGCGATTTGACAACATCTAAGAGCGCTTTGTGCTTGTCAAGATGTAAACAAGAGCTACTCGACGAATGAATAAAATTGTATATGCAGGCACTCTTCCTGCTATAGGGTAGTTTAAAGTGTGTTTCTTTTTTTTGGCTGGATTGGAAGCAATATTTGTGGGATTTTAGCTCACGTCTACTTTTAATCACGCTTTACTTCACTTACCGAATAGATTGCAAAATGTGGGGTGCTCGTAGCTGGAACGTGTCGCTTGGACTGTCCGAGCTATCGCCGTATGGACCAACCTCTTCGTTGGCGATGTCGTTGCTAGGCTTTACCGACGTCAACTGCACTAAAGCTGGAATTAGTTTGACGGGATCTAGATTGTCGGATTCTGCTATCCAACAGTTAACCAGCTGTTCCGGAAGCCGTGACATCAATTCAGGGGAAAATCGATAATAGAGTTCGGCACTCCTAGCAAGTGAACAAGAAAGAGATAGATTGAACCCGTTTAACATTTATATTTTGCATTTGATCTTTCATTCTAGGTGTAGAATTTATTATTATTATATACTATAGAATATTATTATATATTATAGAATTATTATGTGTAGAGAAAAGAACGCTTAAGTACGCTTGGAATGCCGACGTCATTTTAAAATGCAAGAACTAAATAGTTGTATCCACAAACCTTTGGTTTCGTAAAACCATTAAGGCCTTCTCATAACGTTTGTTTTGTATGTGCTGCTGTATGACCCGCACATAATCCTTCATCATTTCTGAAAACTCTAACAACAGCTCCTGAAAAAATATAAAAATAATGTTATTCATTATCGTGCGGAAGAACATCATTTAAGAAGTAATGAAAAGGACTGTAAACATTATTGCTATCATTTACAAATGAGAAACCAAGATAATAAAAACAGCTGTTACGCATGTGACTTTACAATTAGGTATCTAGTATTTAGTACGCAGCACGTATCTATCAATACTTTTCTGACGTTTCATTATCGATCGAAAAACCTCATCTCCGTGGTTCGCGATGAGCTTATAGAAGGCTTGCTGGTTATGCTTTATAACTTCGCAAACACTTCCGGTACTCAGCATATTCCTTAGTTCTTCGTCCAGAGTTGCCAGTTCGGCTTTGACGCTTGGAGGACACTCAGCATCTTTCTTTAAAGCTTGATGTTTCAGATGACCTAATCTGAAAATGTAGAAAATTCCGTGGCATGTTGTAAGTGTTCGTTATGTAACAGCCGTTGCCTAGTTAACAAAACTAGGATCTTTCTCGGATTATTGGCGTAGTTTGCTTTTTATTGAAAATTTAACCGATGAATGCGCTATGAACGATGCATTACCGTTTCACAGCACCTTTTTTTAGAAAGATTATTGCAAAAAACGCACTATTTATGTGCAGTTTGTACCTGTTAAGATACAGCTGAATCAACCAAGTGGCAACCATGGTCAGCTGTGTCTTTTTTGATAGGTCTGTCTTTATCAAGTTTGTAAGACTATTTAGCTTCTGCTTCAGGAGAATACGCAAAGCTGAATCTTGGTCCACTTCTAGGAAGCGTAGCGATACCTGAGAATAGGAGTATGCTCAATGGTTATATATATACTCCAGCACATTAAGCAATCAGAGAAACTAGATTTTTGATAGATATTACAACTAGAGGCACCCAGTTTTACATATCGCATACTATGCTGAGAAAGGTCTTTATTTTACTCATCTACTATGTGGCCAGTATCAAATTTTTTCCATTTTCTCAAAACGTTTGCCCAGAGTTTATTTACCTCTTCGAACGACGCAAATGTATCACTGAATTTCAGCGCCGATTCGTCAAACTGTCCCTAAATAGACAAAAGAAAAACAAGGTATGATGGTGTGAAATAGCGTTAAGGCCAATAACTAACCAGACTCAGCGCGTTCGTATGAAATAATTCTAGGTGCAAAATGAAATTTATCAATTTTTACGGTCAATATAATTAAGCAATGGCTTTCTTACTGTTAGTATTTGATCATATTTATATTTCAAGCTCTTTAATAAGAAGGCTTTTCGAATGCAAAGCTTAATAAATAAAAATTTCAAATAGTATTCGAAGGTAATCATTAGGTTAAACTTTCCTAGGCTATACAGCTATTGCAGTCGAAATATCCTTCCACGAACCTGTCTAAACAAGTCCTGGGCTTGTCGAAGACGAACTTTGTTTAGCTTAATAGGGTCGTTCTTGCAAAATAGCATTGCTTCCTCATATTTCTTTTTGGCCAACAGCACTCGCCACATGTAGCGGTCTTCCTCATACACCTTGTACTTAAAGACAACCTAAAAGCGATTGTGAAGCGTTTAAGTGAAAATCAAGTAGTTAGCTTTGAGCTCTAGATGCTTGATTCTATTTTAGGGCATATACTGTGATACCTTTTAGCTTGAGACCGAAGCCTATTCACGTGCCAAGCCGCACCGCTTTAGATCATAACATTTCACATGTAGATGATATTTCTTTCATCCAGATTCTCTTGCACATGAAAAACTATACTTAAATTTAATGACCAACGAAACCTGGAGAAGGGCGGGCTACGCGATCCGATGCATAGGCTCACATTACGCAGTACATGAATTACACGACTATGAGTTTTAATTAGCTTGGTTCTAGATGCAACTGTTAAGGAAACGTGGTATATTATACGCCAAGAGTTACACGGCGTCACGCATGACAGTACCTTCGCTGGGCAAGTTCTCTAATAGGACACGCCGGTCTTATAGTTTTAAAATTTAAAACTTAGAAACGTGAAATGAAAAATTGCGATTTTTCTACTCATTCAATAAGATTATATTTTTGTAAACATAATTAAGCGTGTTTATTTAATGATTCGAACTCAAATCAACCTTACTCAAATATACAAGCCCAAAGCCACATCGGTTTGAAGAATCACGTAATATTTTTATGTAACATATCATAGCATGACACAACAACGAATAGTATCTATAGTAGCGGGATAATTGGTGATTGTTGATGCAACCGATGAGGGTGGTAAGGAGTTCCAAATATACCTGTGTTAGTAGTAACGGTTGGCAAACTCACTATGTAATTTTCTCAATTAATTAACTGTTTACCGACGTCCTATAGTCAAGGTTTAGCAGGATATCTACAACGCTGATAATGGTGGAGACGAGATGTAGTTTAGCTCTGACGGATCTGTACATTGATTCCGACCTTAGACATCATAATTGTGAAACGGTGAGAATGAAAAGGCTTAATATACAAATGAGCTTTAATAGACCAAAGATAGCCCGAACAGCATTACACTAATCTGTCGTTATAGGCCACAATGATATATGTAATTATCGATTTAAGAGAATATCTACAAAAATACGAAAGCGTGTATTTGGAGGAACCTAGTCGCAATGCAAACAAAACGTATTGGAAGTAATTTCAGTACGTAATTAGCCTTGTCTAATGCTTGTGTAAACGTCAAGCCAAAATGCTTCGTAACGGATTAGTTCGACCGAACGACTATCCTGTCACGGTTGATTGAGTTCTGTAGCGCGTAGGGCATTAAAAAGTTTAAAAGAGGGCAAATTCCGTTTTCGAAATGTTTACGCATTAGCGAGGTAATTCTCAGAACTGCAGATACCTGCTCTGAGGAACGATTTGGGAACCTCTTCTTTGAGAACAAGGTCATCGGTAAGATGAACGACATGGGATCCGTATGCGCGAAATTCGATATCGAGGAACAGTACAGTCACATAAAGGATAAATGTCAATGTAAATGTAGACCTACGGCAAAACCTAGTGGAACCCCATCTGCTTCTAAAAGGTGGTTCGAGATCGCATTACTAATGCATGCAGCTAAGTAGCTGAGTAAAAGACAGAAAGGGCGTCGAAGCATGCGCTAGTGATTAACTTACTTGAGCTGTCTTGTCAAACCCATATTTGCGATAAAAAATAAAAGGCAATTCAACCTTTAAAAGGTATTGTGGACGTATTTGGTGGACAAGTCCATATTGAAAAAACGCAGCAGCGATTTAGAGTCAGCGCAAAACATTGGAGCCATTCTGCGCCAATCTTGACTTACGTATAATCGATATTTTTTTAACGATTTATATTCTTACGTGGATGACTGGTTACCATGAATATGTTTCTTCACCTGATTAAAAATACGCTTAAAGTATTACGAAGCTCCACCGGGAAGTTTTCAGTGTTGAACTACTTATAATGGATAACATTATGCGTATAGAGTACACAGTACCGTATCGGCTATAGTGTAAACCGTTTAAAGAGTTTACTGTGATTTAATTTGCAAACGTTAGTGACCAATCAATAGAGGAAACACTGCCGGTTAAAATTGCTCTCACACTATTCTCTCGTTATTCTATTAATTACAGGTAATAAGTTTTTGGAAGATAGATATGACTAGTAATCTAGTCATTTTTGATCTGCAACTAAGATTCATGTCGCCCGCGGGTGTACCTTACGAGCGGATAATAGCATTCCGGTCAACATGTAAAAGTTTTGGCAATCGTTGCAGTAAAAAAACACTCAACGAAACGTGCTTTAAACGATTCGTGAGCATCGATTATAGAGACGAACAGCTAGTGCCACGTGTAGAGCTAGTTGTCGCAAGGTACGGCAACTCATCAATTGTAAAAATGACAATATTAGAACCCCATAGATAAATCTCCGAAATGTACACCATTTCAACCTAGTCTTCTGTGAGTACTTGTACTTGTTGTTCATATTCACTCTTCACTTCGGTGTTACGGGTATTAATATTGGTTATAAATAATGTTTGTAAACGAAGTCTGCAAAACAGTCGGACGAAATTCGTGTTTCAATGCAGGTAAGGTACATAACCTTAGAAGTGCATCCACTGATTACATCAGCAGCGAACACAGGTATTTCCTTTTGGATTTCGTTTGACTAATAGTGAAATTACCGTGTTTGAGAATGCCCAGGTAGATCCGCTGATTGGATCTCTGGCAAGTCCCAGCATGCCTCCTTGTGGAAACGGGTCCTCCATCACCAGCGAGTGATCCAGCTGAGAGAAAACTTTTAGTCTGTAATGGAAAACGAATTTTCAATGTAGTCCATTGTCAATACAATTTGTTTAATAGAAGTTACTCTCTTCAATTTTAGGAATGCCCAGGTTTTTTGCATGTACAAGGTGTGACAAAAGTCTCTTGACAGTCCGGAACTCATTTAATTGTCGAAGAGTCTATTTTACGTTTGTTACAGTGGCAAGAGATATGCAACTCGATATAATAAAGTGCGACTTCGCTAATATGCAACTGTCACGTGACTTCTGTTTTAGTCTGTAGCTATAATTTTCGGATATTTTGTAGCTAACTTTTACCCTCTATTTATTATAAATAAAAGGATATATATTTACAATAATTATATAATATATGAATACGAATAAATCTAACATAATGTGTGCAAAGTTGCAAAACGCACTTATCTCCGAAGAGAATAAGTATGTGGTATTTGGACAAAGCCATCGATACCGGCTGTCCTCTCTCCGTGATTTCAGATTGAGGTGGCGGGTCAAACCCCAGTATCCGGGGCTCTTCACAAAACCGCAGCCAGGGGTTATTATCAATTGCACCTAATGACTCCGTTGATACGCCTAGCTGAAGTATTATAGAAGCAAATTGAGAGAGGTTAAAGCGGGCTTCATTGGATCCGCTATTATTGGTCTTCGTCAGATAAAATAAAAACATCTTCTGAAGATATTCATTTGCTGATCTAATATTTAACCAAAATATAACTGCATGAGCAACGGACGTAATCGGAGCTTCTGAAATATTTGTAACAGATGGAATTTGGATAACAGATGAAGATTTAATAAACAGATGGAAGGTAAATACTACAAATTAGAGAATATCAACCTTAGAAAAATAATCATAAAGTAAGAAACGACGTACGTCTCCGTGGTAAACACCAACTGAACCAAATAGACACGCAACGTGTGTTGGGTGCTCCATTCCCTTTGGTTTGAGCACATGGAGGATACTTTGCTTTTTTGACTGGTTAGGCAGTTCGCGACTGTTGTTGTAGGCCCACGATTGCGACGATGTGAAGATGGCTAGATGAAGACAGATAGAACAAACATTAGCTCTGTGTGCGTGTTTAATACGCATGATAAAGCAAAAAATATAACTTATAGGTTAGGAGCTGCTGAAATAAGGTGCGCTTGTCTTCAACCATCAGTCTACTTCTTTGAGTGAGACTTCCTTGTGGTACCAATTTCTTAGTTTCGTGGAGAAACTTCTGCTATCGCCACACGACTCTTGAGTTCAAAGGAGATTAGCACCTACTTCCGAACACCGGTTGAGGTTCAACCGTTGTTACAGTTGGTCCGAAGAAGGTATATAAGCACCGCATCGTTGATACATAAACTACTGCCTGAGGCTGACTTTCTGCAGGGTTTGATACTAACTCCAAATGGAGGCCGCTAACGGAGGCCTCATCCTTTAATCGATAAATCTGGAAATCACACATTTAAATTTACAGAGAAATTCGAATCTTGTCAAGAAATAATAGTTCAATTGCAAGATTGTGTCTCGTTGTCGACATAGTTGAAGCAATGATATATAAGGAAAAATATTATAATTTTGTCCACTATTAAATGTTAATTGAAAAATGAGATTATTACATGATATTCATATGGTTTGGTCAACTCTATTAGGCTAATTATGCTTGAATTAAGACTAACCCAACTCGGGAAGTCAACATATATGGCCTGGCCAGATGGCTTTGGACTAACTAGATCCCTCCGCCTTTTAAATATCATACCTCTTTACAGTATTTCTCTGATGAGTTAGATTTCGAAGTGAATTTCCAGTCACCGTCTGTCGAAGCACCGAACTCTGCTTCAAAGATAAGCCCTTTTGATGTTGCTAGAAGGATTGGGCCTGTCGAAATGCTCTGTCGGTTATCTGGGTTGAATGCTACAGCCGTTAGCACATGATTTCGAAGGATCCTGAATGAAAAGACAAACGTTAAAAGCAATCAACCTTACACTTTATTGGCTTAAACAAAACATGCTCTGTATAAAAGGCATTACATACACGACACCTTTTATATAAAAGAATAGTAAATTTTTTTCTTCAACCCACAGAATAGTTCAATTATTGCTCGTCACATATATTTATTCGTACGGGATGTTAGAGTCTGGCTATATTTATAATGTTATACTATTTCGCACTTGTGAATGATCCTCTTGCTTCCATTGGGCCCTCCTAAGTAAATGTAGAAGTTCTCTCCTTGATCCGTGTTGTTCTGCAGCATGATTGAGACTAGCAGATGGTTGCCAAAGGGATCGAGGAACACGTGATGCATGCGATACGACGTAAAGGAACCCGGCAATTGTGACGACAGAGATAGCTCTGAATATAGAAAGAGAGAAGGAGCTGTTACACTCTGAAACTCCCAGATATTACTAGTAGACCCTATTTAATAGATATATTAACTTAGAATCCCCTTTTTCTGACTGAATTAACGTAGACGTCTCATACTTTATAGATAACGGCTGTATTGTGTTTTGTAGACTTAGAAAACCTATGAATTTATTGTATTCCTTCTTTGTAAGCATTACTGCCAATGCAAGAAATGATATCATTTGCTTTTGCCTATTGCCACACAGGATTCACGTCAATTGTACGTAGATAACAGCTATATATATATATATATATATATATATATATATATATATATATATATATATATATACACTTTGACATCGCTCAATGTTGATAGTCGCTTTTCTGGATAAGGTATGGCAATACAATTTCTTTGTACTGTACATACCTTCAGGCTCTTTGGGGTTTTTTAAGCAAACCCGAAGCAGGCTCTTGTCGATCATTCCCATAACAATAGTCTCATTGCAGGCTACCAGATGAGTTAAGGATTCCCTCGGGCTACGGTCAGATTTGATTTTGCAAAAAAAAAACATTCGAAAACCACCGGAAAGGCATACACTCAGTCGATTACTCGAATGCTAATGCATAAAAGCTGTTAACCTATCTATTAAACATTATGCGATCATGTTTCAACGGGTTTACTCCAGTCGATACGAGTATAAAGGTATCAGTATCTACAACAGCCTAGAGCTACAGTAGAATCAGGAAAATAGGCGCCAAAGGCAGAGGAAATTTAAAAAAATATTATGGTTTAACATTTTGGAAAAGCGAGGGACGATACATTGCTGATAAAATATAAGTTTATGTGTATATGTTTTATGTGTAACTAGTACATTTTACTAAATTTGTACAGTAAGTACATGTTAGCAGGATATAATCATTTTGAATTATAATATAAGTTTATTAGTAATTAATTTGCAAGTTAACGGACCACTTGCAGAGAGTCAACAAAACAAATCGGCCTAGGAAAATTATCATTCTAAACTTACTTGAATTCAATTTTTAATTTCTTAAACATCGGTGTCTCCTGTTCAGTTTTCGTAAGTTGACTGATAGGCTGCAAATTAGAAAACAGACGTACGCCTCAGAGAATTGTATATGTTCAAACAATCAGACTACACCCTATATAGGGGAAAAAAAACTACTTCTGAAGAGACAGATGAAGAAAAAGCATGTTAAAGTATGTCAATAATCGAATTCAAAGGGAAATCGGATAACTGAATTCAAATAGTACAGATCTTACATTTTGGGGTACTGCAGGGTTAAAGGACGCGTAGGATAAGGCTCTCGGCATTGGCTCGGACGTCTGTTGCTCATATTGATCTAGCGACATCATTTTGACTTGAATAAGCCGCACTTCTACCGTTGTTAACGGCGCTGACCAACTATGAAAATTAAGAGGAAACGTTAGTCTCTACCGCGCGACATTTGAGACACCGTCGCTTCATTTCAAGAACGCGCAATCTGGCGCAAATCCAACCTTTTACCTACATTCATATTTATGCGCATCTTAATCTTGCAATAATTTCAGACGGAACATTAATTCAATGGAATATGAATCTTGCAAGCTTGTAGTAGTTTAACTGCTTCTTTTCATCTTTTCAGGGAGAATCATGGAGAATCTTTCAGGGAAAACGTTTATCAATTTCTACATCAATAAACCTAGCTTATTGGCTAGTAATGAATCATTCAACTCTGAATAAGGAGAACTGTCATCAATACTATAACTAAATCACAAGCTTCAAAAATGTATTGTAACATGTAAGTCGAGCTCTCTATATCAGTATAACTCAAAACACGATTTATTATCAGTCAGCATAACGAGACAAAGCGGTTTATAAATAATCGGAGATTTTCCAAAGCTATATATTCTTATATTAATACCGGGGCAGCACGTAAGTGCCAGTACGTCTGTTTGATTATTTGATAATTATAGGCTAACTTGAAATAACTGCACTTGCTTGACTACGCTCAAATCATAGTGGCGTCGGTTTACGGGGCAATGCCCGTCATATGGGCTAAAATGATCATTCTGGTTGGTTCCTCCTACTGCAAATAGCAACCTAAAATCTTTTGCAGACTTATGAGTATACTAATGATTATCTACCCATATCAAAAAACGAAAAGATGAAAACGAAAAGAAAAGCAACCTGGAATATACAAATAATGCTGGTTTTGAACTGCAATTGTAGCTCCCTGCACACGATGTTAGTCAACCCCTAAACCTGATAGACTTTTAGATCGTTGCGAAGGGTACGCGTCGGGTAGTCTAGATTCGAAACCTGTCGGAATTAGCGGTCCGAAACAACAGTTAACGATCATAGCAGGTATAAAACTAAGAACATTTATTAAATTGTTGACAATATAGCACATCGAAGGTGCACTTATTTTTACGCGGTTGACCCCTAAACTGTGCGTTATCTGTCTACACCCTTCGTGTCTAGGACGAACTCAATATACATAGATCTTTGTCAGCCAGAACCGACCGAGTAGTAGTTCCACCAATGAATGCTTTCAATGAAAAAAAAATTTCCAAAGGAACGTTATAAGTGAGAATGTACGGAAAATACGATACGTTTGTTATTACAGTTACTCAGATAGGCTAGGGTCGCTTTATGAAACATCAGGTAACGCTTTCTTACATTCTTCTAGTATCGTTCACTTATGTTTCACTCCCCGCCGAAGAAATTTCTAGTGGCGCACAAACAAAATGTGTAGTCGGTCACATTAGATCGACTTGGAAACCTGCTGTCGTTCTATGTTTTGGCTGATGAACGCATCCTAGAGACATCGCCGTTAACGGGCGCTTAGCCACGATTCGTGTATATGGATTAAATGTGTGGTATTTACTCAGTGTAGCAACTCTGCCCAACTGTTAGAACACTCTAATGCTGTCACTAACCTTTCCTCCCAATAAGCAATAAGACGTGTGCAATTTTCAAGACGGTGCCTCATTCAATAACTTCAAATCACAACAATCAACATCGTGTGCTCTTCCTGTGTATAACACGTCATAACAAATACATAATAATCTAAACCAGAATATTAGTCCCGTCTAAATAAAGGAGGTTTACGTTGAATACTTAAACAAATAAATGGTAATATTGGTTAGGTATGTATGTTTATGCATAAATGCACTAATTTTTGTCAGTGGGGCTTATCTTTTTTATTTCAATATATTGTGCACACAGTTAGATGTATTTAGCTTGGAAAATGCGGACCAAATATCCTTAGAGTGCTAATTTGGTATTAGTTGATGAAACTGTTACTTTTTATCAGTAAAGCTTCTTTTTTTTGGTATTGCCCCTCTAAGCTTCTAATAGGTGACGCTGATGTTTGTTGTGCACTAAGTGGCGATGTAGTTACTTCCGTCTTGGCCAGCGGAATGGGGCTTGTTGGTGTGATTTGTTTGAGTACCGTTTTTTCTGTGACACTTCGTCTGTATTTTTGGTACAAGAGCAGCTCCGAATTCGCTCTGCCATGACGCAAAACCGGCGGATTACTCGTGTAACCCTAGCAAACGACGTTTTCATTCTCTCCGAGGCATTTATACGCTAAGCGATATACCACAACAAGTGCGTTAACTTAGGTGTTAGTAGCAAGATTCGTACACATTATCTCACGCAGGTTTTACTGTTCAATATTTCATATTAACTGTTGTCTCGGTTTACAAATTAAATTGTTAGAAACAATACTGCGTACAAATGTATCTAGATAATGATGACCATAATATTGTAAGGTATGGTTGCTTAATGTAATATACGTTGCAGTTACAAAAAGATATTATATAGAAGCACGCATTCATTCAGTGGTCCTTGATATCTATCTTGTTTCCAGTTATTTAGTTTTACTTATAAAATTTCTAGACATCTATATGCCCGTATAATGCGCCAACATATGGCGCTGAACCGGTACTTCGGAAAAATGCTTCAAGTGCTTTTTTTGTGTACTGCATGCCCCACATTATGATGTCGTCCGATTTAACGAATATATTTTAAGGGTCTTCATTCAGCACACATTTGACAAGTATTACCTTGGTTTTATAAAATTAAGAATTTCACATCTGGCTCAGAGAGTATGTAGCCGGGCCTAGGCTACCTAACAGACTGTATGCGTTTTTGCGAACTTCTCATATGTGCACAATTTTGCGGTCTCGTCTTAACCATGTCAGGAAAAATGGGAGGGTCAACGGGTTTGTCAGTCTTGGATTTATAGCAAACTGAAGGTGGTGTTTCAGCTGCAGATTCGAAGTAAATTGGTATCAATCACCTCGCTAGCAACTGCAAAACTTCGAAGCCACGAACCTTACCACAACCGCACGAGAGATCAAGTTTTTCATTTAAGAAACAAAGCTGAAGTTACCGAATAACGGCAACAAGGAAAACATTATTTCCGTGGATCACCAAAATCGGCAAATTTACTTACTTCTAATGCAAATGCTTTCTCAGAACTGTTTCAACATAAAATGAGATTAAAGGTAATACTTCCTATCATACGAGTGTGAAACATAAGTTGTTATTAATAGAAACGTGCTAAAGGAAAATAGAATGACTGATGTATTGTTTTAGCCATTTCTCGTTAGGTGGCTATTGTATCGATGCGCTATTAGCATAACTTCGAATCGCTAAGCGATGTATCGCTGATTTATATTTGCGCGACGGGGATAAGGATACTATGGCGAAAACCAAGTATGCTAAGTTGGTGGCAAGCTTTCTGCATGTCCAGGAAAAGTTGATATTAGGGAAATTATAGGCCATGAAAGCCATGCAAACAATACAGCCTAACAATGACGACTATGTCTCACGTTGAAAACATTTTTGAGATACGTTTTACGCTACTTACAGCTAACGACTGAGGTGAAGCAATGACCACTGCCTTAAACGCTTTTGAGAAATAGTTGAAAAGTTGAAACAACTTCGATTCCACGGAGGCTGTAATAGGCTTATCCAAGTAGCGTCAGCCGCAGTGATCGCTGAACAGACGATAGCTCTGGACAGTGCGTGTCCCTTCGCCGTGGCCAGAAAGGGAGAAAAAGGTATTAACAATATCACAAACAAAAATATGTGTCTTGCTGGGTAAGGTATTTCTTAGGTGTCAGTAAGAAGATAGTACTAAACGTAAATTATCCTGTCACTGATATATCTCTGTTTGATGCTCTTCAACAACGATTGTACTTTCTTATTCACCCCTATAGACAATATAGAAGAAAGTTAACATGCGATCTTAAACGCAGTTCTGCGTAGATGTTGTCATGTTGTTGGTAAGGGTCGTAATCCCTAGAGCTTTGCACTGCCCTTTCCGTTCTGATTTTCAGGAACAGACTAAGTATTATTGACATCATCTGTCCAACGTTCGTTTTGAGTTAAATTTGCCGTGATGAGTTTGCCACGCTTTTAGTGAAACAAGAATTTTCATTTACTGATCATCTGCCAACACCTGATAGCGATGTTATTCATTCATTTAGTGCTTTATTGATGCTTTGATAACGTATCACTAGAATCGTACATTGGTTATAGAACATATGTCACAGTAATGCTCTCCAAATATATAAGGTATGCTATTGATTTTTAGCCTCTTTCCTCAGAGGATTGTATTTCCTTCTCGTGTAGCGAGTCTTACCTTTGACTGTGTTGATTTCGTTTGGGCACCCCGAAGAAAAACCCATTTATTCAGGGTATGTCAATTTTGTAATGAAGCGTAATCACGGAACGAAGCTTGCCGACTTCATTCAGTGATTGCTTCCTAACTTATATTCACCCGCAAAGAGTTGCACACTTTTCCCGATTATGGCTTTAATTAGGGCTTACATTCTGCAGCTGTTGCCCATCATGTGCCAGTTAGTGTACTTCTTGCAGTTTACTTAGCTTGCATACTCGTTGATTTTCGATTATTCGTGCCACTCAATTTAGGATGAGGACAGCAAAACATATACACGTAATAAATTAGCATAGGTACACACGGTTTCCAAGCTAGCCTTGGTCACAACTACGAATGGCCTAAGTCACATGCATAATTTAGAATTTTCCAAAGTGTAAGCCCGCTGAATGTATGTGAGCAGGTAACTGACAGCTAATACTTGAAATCTGTTTACTGAAACGGACGGGGTAAATTGTAGCGGTTACAACAAAGATAGTACAGATCCAAAATGTGTTTTGCCACTGTAACAAGGAACAGCCAGCGCCACTTATAGCTAATCTATGAGTGTGTAATAAATATGTTTAATAATTAATAAATCAGGCTAGGTGCGGCATCAGCGGATCAGATTAATTAAGATAACGGATAAGCCTAGTACAAATTAAAATTGACTTTAAAACTTCGTAATTCGAGCAGATGATTTTTTAGCAGTAAGAGACAGTTCTGCAATGCTCAGCCATGCGTGGTCGCATCAGACTCTAGCTAGTTTTCATGTCCAAAAAATGTGTATTTTAGTTCTGTCAATAGAATACGCCAAATCATAGAATTTTGTCTGATCTTTTTGCAGTGGCCTCACGACTTTAGGAGTCTATTTGAACATTCTATGCTTAGGACATATGTGCTAGTTCATAACTGAAATAAACAATTGTGTGCGTGTGCCCGCATTTAAATTTGTCTCGGTTGTTTTTGTTTTAGGCGTTGTTCAGATGGAGTCTGCTACGGCAAGTAAAAAATATCTTTGTGATTGTCTAATAAAATGTAGCTTAGATTGGTGCTGAGCAATGTTGCTATGACCTTCCTCATCTGTCACAAGCTTTACTTATCAACTATTGTAGCAGTTTTCGTGTTCGGGTGTAGTTGTGGTCGACAGTGGGCAATTACTAGTAGTGCATGTTGGCAACTTCGTGCCAGGGATTATCTTCTTTATGGTCGCGCCTTGCCACTATGCGGTCCTATTCAGTGAACATACAGATCGTAGAATAGTGCACGGCAAGGACTCGAGTATTGTTTCTGTTTGTTTAAACATGTTCGGTTTATTTAGTTCGCTTCATAAAACAGTATGTTGACCTATGTGACTTCCTATATTGTTTATCTATACTACTGTCTAGTTTTTTTTTGTAATAATACCGTTATTGTCTCTAAATTCATTTCTTCTATGCTTTTAACTAGCGGCAACAAACTTTTACAGCGTAACTCATTCATGTTTACTAAACATTATGGAGGGCTACACAAAAATTATTTACGTACCGAAAAACGTTTATCAATGAATACTTTCGAAAAGCTTTCGTAAATAGATGCTGTTTAGTGATTCATAGGATGAAAATAATTTAAGCTTGTGAAGCAGACAACTCTACATGAACCTCATAAATCGAACTGAAGTCCATTTCAGTTTGAGCCCGATTACCCGCGCTAGCCCAATCTTTAAATATCAACCTTGTTAGGATAGAAACTTTCTCTATAAATGTCTCAATTATTTAATTCAATGAATATTTCCTTCGACACATCGTACGATTGTGCTCATAATATCAGTATGTGTATATATATATATATAGCGGCACATGACAGGGAATGCCACTATTTCATGTTCTACAATAGTCGCGCCATGCTCATACAACGATAGAAGTGAGAGGATCATTGTTACATACACAAAATAGGCAGTACATTACCACCAGTTCTCAATGGTTTTCAGTAGAACAGGCTGCTCAATCCCGCAGTGCCGTGATATTCTGTAAACTAACTAGATTTGGAGTGCCTATTGTTTCTATAAGTGTTCCCTTCACAGTGGTCTACGACCAAGTAAACATGTAAGCAACCTTTCTTCCGATGTCTTCCCTGCTGGTCGGTAAAACATAGCTCAGGCATTAGCCTGCATCAGTGCGGTAATGACGCTCAGAATACGACCGCTGTTCTGAGTTTAATTTCAACATATAGTCCTACTATATTAGAACGACAGATCGTTGTCAACACTAGGGAAGCATCAGAAAGACAGATCGGCTGAAGGATTTTCACCGCTCTTCCCGCCAGTTGAATTTAGTAATAGGGCCATCGCCGGTTCGGCAGAGATTTTATTACGGCTCAACTGATCCGAGAACAGGGCGGATCCTTGTGGTTGGGTCCTTGAGCAAATGATACGTGCCTGAAAGCCTGTATGCGATCGCCTCGCCCTTCCTTGGAATAATCAACGCGTACATGAAAGAGTTGAAAAAGTACTTAGCTGGAGGTGCTGTTATGAAAAGCATTGTAGTTCTGAGTTTTTAGTGACGCCCCTATGACGTCACTTCCAAGATCCCTTTAGAAACTATTACCCCTGTCTAGAAGTTAACTTAGCGCTTTTGTACGCGCTTTCAATATAAGCTATAAAAAAGCTAATATCTATTTTGAACATCAGCTTCAAGTTGTAGCTCCGAAACTTACGCTTATCTCTTATGGTGTGAGCTTCAGCAATGTGATTAATGGGTTGTCTGTTATGCGATGACTATCAGCAACCGTGCATCGATTGTTTCAACCATAGAGAACTTGAGCGACGTCTGGCTTGAGTCCGAGACTAACCGTATGCCTATTTGTTCTCCTGTAATCAATTAAATGAAATCCATCAATTGAGTCTTTATTGGAGCATTATGAAGTTTTTTTGAAAGAACTACTGTTCACTTGTTGTAGCCAGTATAAGGATAGATGCCTCCATTTAATGTCGAATTGTTAATTTTCATATATATATATATTCAGATTTATCCAAAATCTATCTATGCTGACTGTGTCTATTCAAATAGGTTCGAAAGGCTAGTTGCCTGTATATTTAGGTTCACAACACAGTGGATGTACTTGTTATACCTCATAGGTATTCTAACCCGCAAATAGGTTAGAGTAGACAGTGAGTGCTAGGTATCTGATAGATGTTTTGTAGGCTAAACGATGAAGATATGATAGTGTATTGTAACATAGCGGCTTTACGTGCACGAGCAACTGAAGAAGTGCTTTTCGGTATAGAACACGTAGAGTGCGAGTCATCATGTTAGCGTGCCATATCGCTGTTGTCTTGTACGTTAGCTTGTTCCATGAGTGCTTTATATAAACAGAAATGTAATATAATTACTAACACAGTCGAACGATAGAGTGAATCCAGTGAAAATGAAGAAGACGAACGATCGCAGTTCCTTTGGTCACACGTTGTTAACGAATAGCACCCAAAAGTAGAGCAAAAATCTGGTGTCGTTTGGCCCCGGTAACTGTTGGATAATGCGCTTCTTAATATTCCCATGGCGTCCCATATTGTATACGAATTTTTCCATATTGCTATAAACCAATCATAAGTCCGAAATGTCTGGCTGAACCGAAACTGAAGGAACGCTAACTGAAGGAACTGAATAAACGATATTAGTAATACTCTATGGTTAGGTTACGCCTGCGTGCCATTGGTGCGCTAGCAGAAATAGATGTGGAGCACCACAAAGAAATATGTAGATAGTGCGTAAATCTAGATCATACTGGGTAATATGGTTTTGTTTTAGCAAGCAGATTTTTGTAACGAATAACCACTTATTTCGTGATGTGTTAGCATTTTTTTTTGCTTGCGTGAAGTTGACATTTCTTAGTCAATTTGGTATCTTGAACTGAACAGCCTCTTTAACTTTTCTGTAACTTAGAGTCTACACGTCAGCTACAAGACAGCTTGGAGTCTGGCTCATATTTTACGGTAATCTAACTTGAGTTGATTTTTATGGATCTAAGAGGAACGTGATGCCGAAAACCGTCTGCTAGGTTGGTCGCTGGCCTCTCGAATGCTTTTGGAGTATTGCCAGGTAAATGGTGGAGGAAAATTATAATTTCGAAAAGGGAAGGGGTTAACTAGGCGACTATTGTACGAATGAAGTGGCGCTGCATGACGATCTGGTAAAGCGGCATTCTTACAAGCGTACGGATAATATGTATTGTTGTCTACAATGGACGGTTTACACGAGTATAATAACGAGTGCAATTGAACAATGATACGAATCAGGCGGGTTGTGCGCTAGCGAAAACTAGCTGAAGGGATAACGCCGACATATCGGAAACGCTGTCCAAAATCGTTACTCACCAGAGCGCGACGATCGCCAGCTGAAAGTCATAAACGAAAGTGTTGTAAGTTCTGCGATGTTTGCAATTGAATGCTTGGGTGTGCAGCGACCTGGAAGAATCCGGCGGCCGGGCGATAAAACTACCGTCTCAAAAATGAAAATGGACAGATGTCTGTTAGATCAGTGCGTTTGTGGCTCGGTATCGAGCAAATCGGAATAGATTTGTAGCAAAACTAAACAATTATAAATAGATTACTGTTCTAATAGTTTTAGAAGAATAACAAACAGCGAATTAAGCTATACGAAAAGCTTCAGCTCCAGTTTGAATGATCTGATTAACGGTACGGTTCTGATAAGTTGTCATGAAGTTAGGATGTTAGTACGATTGAAATAAAACGCTGCGGTATAGGAAATCTGTCCAGACAAAATAGCGTATATATTAAAAGTAGAAAGAGTCCTTTAGACTAGTGGTCGCAATATAATGGTTTTTACTGAAGGATTATTAGTAGCTTGCTATAGACTGTCGTCACGTTATTCGTTGAAAAATTAGCGATGATTTAATAGAAAATGATTTAAATCGTAATCACAGGATTCTCTAGAGGAGTGGAGCTAGCCGATGGGAATAGTTACGCCAACGACATTTTATTTTCTAATAATGCCCTAAAACATCGGCCGATAGTTTCTGTACTACTAATAGATCGGTCTTTCTAGGACGTAATCTTCTGATGCTGTGAGATGTGTGGATGTCGCGTTCGAAATTTGCACCAAGATCTTCGCTGAACCTCTATTAAAGTTGTGTTTACTACAGTCAGAACAATATGGAGCGCAGCGACTTCTCGAGTGATTGGCAAAGGCGATCGCATTGTTGATCGATCAATAACTGGACTCCGGCGCTTGCATACTGATTTCGTTTACCTGCCTGCTTTGTTTTTACTTATCATTCAGTATAGCCGATTTGCTTAGGCTACTCTAGCATACCAAGATGTTACAAAAAAGGTCCAACTGATTTTACGACAAGATACAAACAAAAAATGATAGCTTCCTATTTATAAAGCTCCAACTACAAAGCTACCCTGTCATAGCTGCTGGAGCGAGATCTACTAATATCATGTACACATATATATTGGACGTGTGTATTTCAGCCAGGGCATGTGCGTACGTAACTGATTTTGGCTGTACCGTTAAGTCAGTCGCTTGCAGGTCTGTCGTTGTTGCACTTTGGTCATGACATCGAGAAACACGTAAACAGTGCGCTCTCTGAGATATGGCGTGCACAGTGATGCACGCATATGCCGTGGTCAGAGCTACTTCGACAGACATACATCGAGACTCGTCTTCTCTGTCTCGGGGTCTAGCTCCGCGTCGGCCGCTCATTCACTGGTGAGTAGGTTCTCTTTCACAGATAACAGTGTTGCCCCGTGTTTTTTGTTTTGTCCTCTTTTACAGAATGGTATAAGCGCATACTCCAGCATTAGCAGCAGCAATAACAGCATTGGCAATCCGAAACGACCGGGGTGGGCGTCATAGCTGTGCTACGTATTGTTGTTCAAGACGATATCGTTGTCGTTGCCGTCGTCGACAGGGCCCGGCTTCCCATTTTCCTCTCCCACTAGCGTCTCTTCTAATATTCTGTCACGGTTTCTCTCGGAGCCCGATGGTTTGTTGCCGCCGTTGCCGGCGCTCGCAGCCGTTCGAAGCATCGAAATCGACTGCTGGCCAATCAGAGATCGAGACAGACAGGGAGCCGAGACCAACCCGACGCTTCTGTTGGCTCCGCCCTTGTGGCGCCGCCCAAACACCGCGCGGTCAATAGAGCCATCAGACATGATGCAGCTCATACAGATAGCAAACGAAAACGCCGCAGCAGCGGTTCTTTGAGTCAAACTGAGCGCTCTTTTCTCGGCTGTAGCTTGTATTTTGCGGGTCAACACAGGGGGCTTTCTCGCTCTTTAGGTGTGGTATATGTGTCTGTGTATACATTTCTAGTATGTATGTGCGTGTGTGTATGTGCGTCAGAAGGGCTGGGGTTGTCGGGGGAGTCGGATTACTGGGGACGATAAGAAGACCCTGGAACCTGAACTGGCTTGAACGGTGCTGTCGGATCAGAGCACGAACGTCGTCGTTAGTTCGCGGCTTCGCTGCCTCCCGGGTCGATAGACGCCCGGCAGTTCCAACCTATCCAACAGTAATTCGAGGACTATTGCGCCGCAGTACTGCTCGTTATGGTGGCCGTGGCCGTCAACGATGCCCCCTGTGCCAGCCTGTTCTTCCGCGGTAGAAAATCACATAAAAACACACATCGCCTACAGCGGCATAATCTCTGTGCTAGCATCAAACGAAGAGAAGTCCATCTACGAGAAGGCATTAGGAGGTAAATAAACAGGTTAATTTTGCAAAACTCCAACATAATCACAGCTAGAAAACTATATATATATTAAAAGATGCTCATATATATATATATCCCTAAATGAACTCCCAGTTCAGAAGTAGACTGGTTGACAATGTTTTCACTATTTGTGATTAATAACAGACAAAGCGACAACTAACCGAAAAGAGCCAATCCCTTGAAGAAAGCTGGCAGTCAAACAATAAGTCTACGTTGGGATGTGTGTGCATACTATTGGATTTCAACGCCCTAAGCCATGTTTGCAACAAGTATTTTCATACATTCTATTCAAAGTAAACATATGAGGGAAAATTGAAGTAACGATTAACCACAGCCTTCAGTTGAATGCTGAATTACTTACCTCATTGTATTACCGTACATATTACAAGATCGAGACCGAGAGAGCTACCTGTAGGACATAAAAACCTTGATTTTTTCCGGTATTGATTGATACGTACCTGGTGCCACAAAAAACAAGTAAATACATTCGCGGTTATCAAATGAACAGGTTGATGTAGAGTAACTTTTTTTTGTCCGACATCCTTATATAACCTTAAGTCACCTTTATATAACCTTAAGGACGCAAGTTACATCTTTTTTTTTTTTTTTTTTAGAGATACTGAAACTATGTTATATATGATAAAATTATAAGCAGAAGCTTCAGGATCCTTTTATGTTTATTCAACTGTCTATAAATGTATCTACTGAAAGAATTACTTTTCCTTTATATTTGCGTTCAAATGCTAAGGGTCGCCTCTAAAAACTTATTCATTTAGTATTGTGTTCGATATTGTTAGAGCTGCTAGTACATTACAAGATGGTTTTTTGTCAAGGAAGCCCATTCATCATAAAATCTGTTTCACGTATTGGAAGCCTTATCGTGCCTCACCATCTCCTTCTCCCTATTTAAATCCTACGGCATATAAATTTCATTCTTTCGATACAATCCAATATCGTTTTCATTGCTTGAAAACCATGTCTGGATACCGTCAGAGCCGTGGTATACTAGTTTTACTCGAGCCTATATCAGAACAGACACAATCCTTTTGATCAGAAGATGCTGCATTCGCGCATCGTAGAAATGTTATCAGTAAGTTTTAGAGGACGCACACTGCTCCCCTTCTTCCCGCCCTTGTTCCGTGTAACGTAGCATTGTTCTCTTTCAGCTAGTACCTTTAAATAACCGAAAAATACGACAAATGCACGTGTATACGTATCTTGAACTTGATTCCGCCCCCATCGGTGTTTGTGCACGCGAATCACCCCGGCCACCATGATGTAAAATAATCAAACTGCGGTACTTTGTTGTTGTTTCCGTAGCAAAATGACGTTTATCACGAACCGTCCATGACAGAGAAGTGAGCCCGTTGTAGCCGTTCACTCTGCCGGGAGTAGATCACGAAATTATAGCACATGCTAACACTGGCCCTCTAGTAGCCTCTATGGAATAGACTGATAATGACTGATCAGTTCCTGTCCTAGTCCGCAAAAGGCTGCAACACTCTTGCGGACTGCCGAAGCTGTCTCGTTTCTTCCTTCTTTTTTGGCCTCAAGTAGGCCAAATTTCGCTGTTGTTAGAAGCTATGAAGTGCACACAATTCACAAAATACTTAGTGAGTGCGGGATGACAGCGGTCGATCGCACGAAGCAGAACTGACTTTACGGGACGCTGCACAGCATATTCCTGCAACACGATTTGCAAACATACATTCTCGCTATTATTACTACTACTTCGTAATGAGGGTACGAAATGCGTTTAGAGCGGATTCGTGTGGTCCGATTCAGGACCGCTATTCGTACATCGATACATAATTACTAAAGGTACACGCGGTGATAAAAACGGTCACTCAGAACTTTTACATGGCTATCGACACTCAAGAGGTGAAGCCCTAGTAAGAATTATGCATAGCATATTATGAATAGACATGTGCCAATTAAAAGTAATACGTTCTTCATTGGTGTTTAAGAGCATCGGACCTTCTAAATTTTAAGCATTGGGGATCCGGTTCGAAGCAAGTACTTTGCATCTTTCAAAAAGTGCGGTAGTCCAAAAGCCAAAGATGTCTTGGAGCCCTAGCCAAGTCAAAGTTTTTGTCGGTTACAACATAATAGAACGAAGAACTAAGCTAAACATGAATTTACTGGACACACACATGCATAATTTATCATATACAATTTCACAGACATGGCTCTAGTTTGCGTTGAAGTATACGTCAAAAAGAGTATCGAATTCTGTGTATGAGAAAAATAAAGGTCAACACTCGAGTCATCTCTGCAATCCGGCAGTAGACTCCTCCGGGTTCATTGGTTTAGGTGTCTGTGCAGACATTCAGCCGTTACCGTGTGCTGACGCACGTCCTCCTCCTTCCCCCCGCCTACCTCCTCACGGGGCTCAAACTGATTCGTAGTCGCGTGGGCAAGGTCAGCAAACTGTACTCGAGGCAACGCGGCACGCGATTTCTGATTTGTCACCCTTATCAAATATACCGAGCTATCCTGAAGCCGCAATTACCTACCGCACGTTGAAGGAAGCACCGAATTCGCGCACAGATGGGTTGAAGCTCAGGAAGGTTCTTTAGGAGCAAGCACGTGCCTCACATCGAAATGACATCGGTAACTGTACACTGAAGGTCGATAATAATGAAGATGGTGATCGCATAATCATGCTGTAACTTTGGAAACATAGATGGGATAGTGGCTCAAATCTGAAGGATCGAACCGCCATTGCTGTGACGACATTTCAGATCTCCGGTAATACGTATTGCATAGCGATCACGCGAAAGACCTTCGATGCCTGCTGGCATTACGCGTAATAGAATGGCAACCAAATAAAAAACCAGATTGTTCAAGGGAATGATTTTAGCGTTGCGATTTTTCATGGGTATATGGAAATATGATAATATCAATGTTCAGGTAGAGCGGTGACGGTGCTGTTTAAATTCTGCGAATTTTATGTTTGTTATTACCTGACGAACGGAACTAGCCATAAAGACAAAAAAAAAAGTAACAACAACGCTTGGTGCCGGAAGCGACACCAGTTGACGCTGTCGACAGCATAAGGTGGCGGCAACGGTTAATCCATGATCCGTAGTAGCCACTGAGGGGCACATTGTGCAATGATTGTTGGCTTCAAGAACGGAATGGAAACGTACAACGTCGTTTAGTAAGCACGAGTAATTTTCGATTGGACGCTAGAAGAACTAAATGTATTTTGGGAACGTTTGTTTTATTCCTCTGTAACGTAAATGGCATACTGCAAATAAATGGGAACGTTCCTTAATTTATCCTGAACCTTAGTTCAGGCAAGGATGTACATTCGGAAGATCGGAAATATCTCGCGCTTAACTCTTGTCCATGGGCGCCTTCGTCATTCCAAAGTATGAAAAGTGCAATCGTTTTGTTCTCGAACGAAAAATTTAAATGAAGGGTATTGCTAAAAGACTTTAATGGAGCTGCGTCCATCTGTACGATACAGAAGACTTTGTGGAAGAACACGCGCATTGTACCAACAGATATAGGCAAACACAAACAGCGACTGTCGGCAAGGCTTATTGTAAATCGATATTTCCAGTTCATTATCTTTTCTAGGATGGAAAGCCAAGCGTCGTGTAAATGCGTTACATTTGAAAAGATCTGTTGAAAAATGCAGAAAACCATTCAGCCAAAAAGAAAACACCCCCTCGCTTCGTAGCATCATTGTCGACGTACTTTTAAGGAACCACTATACGTAACTTAATCAATAATAATAAATAATAAATCGTATATGTCTTTCGTCAGCGTTTGTCTAGTCGTAAGAAAATCACTTAGTCTAAGATGTTGTTGTTTTCTACCTTTCACCTCGACCTGTATACGCAGCGCCACTGTCTGCCATTGTGGCGAACACACTGACACAACAAAAGATTTTAAACGTGTTGGGAACGAAACAATTACTACGAAAATTACAAATAAGCTTGAAAAAGAGTCTGTCGGCTACTGAAACTCTATAGAGGAACAGTTATAAGTAAGTGACTGCTGAAGTGGCAGGATTCAGTTGGCGGCAAGTTGAAATAGCATGCTGCAACACAGCAGGAAAACCAGAGCGGTAGCATACTTGGTCTTACTGAGTTATTGTACCCGGCTGGCTGTAACCTGAGCAGATAATGTAACTGCTCGTACTTCTTATGCATTCATCCACCCACCTCGGGTGTCTAGGGCCCTCGCGTACTGTGTTGCCTGCCGCGTCCCCCTTGCCGCTATCTGCCACCACCATTATTTGATCCGAGCTTGTCCTTTAGACGCTGCCTTCATTTAGGACATGTGTACCCAACGTAGTCTTTATGCTAGTCGAAGGCAGCGTTAGAGCGGGTGGTTTAGCTTGGCCACACCACGCTAGTGCCCGCACTTGCTCGATGTAGCGGAGAGACAGATGAGGGCAATGTGTTAACCTTGCCCCTCCCCAGGAAGCTGACAGGCTAAACGACTAACTGGTTGATAGGTCCAGGCGATTTGCCTTCCCTAAAAGTGACTATGCCACATGATTGTATTCGCGCCGATCGAACTGAACACTAGCGGGGCTCTGGGGAACATTTCTCAGCGACGTATGCTCGTACAACGTGAGCACCATAATTATAAAAACAAATCTTGTCTTAAGGCAAAAATAAGGACAAGGCAATAAGTTTACACGTAATAAATTACTGCATATTTAAATACGGCCCTAATAACAGCGTGATACTAGCAAATAAAAACGAGGACGTGGCTATTAGACCTGGATAACACACATCATTTATATTTTGGCGGGCGGCATCACATTTTGAGAAGAAGTCTCTTATAGCTTACAATTATGATACCTTGAAGCTCCAACAATAATCTTAAATCTGCTTCTTAGTTTTATCGTACCATCTCTTTATTATGCTTATGGTACTGCATACTTTAGATCTTCTAATCCTTGATTTCTAAAACAACTAACAGGTGGAACATTCAAGTCTGCCAATCCGAACTGCGGAAAGCGCTCTCTTGGACGGTATTATTCATTTACCTTTCGAATACTGTTATTTTGGGCAAGTCAAGACTTTGATTTTTTTTGAGTGTAGCCAAATAATCTGACGTAGATATACTCAAGTGACTTAAGCGGCTGGTTCTCTGTACTTCACAAGAATATATCTACACATTAGCATTGCCTCCCTAGCTTATTTTGACTTGCTAGCAGTCGTTTTCGGTATCGAACGGAAAGCAGAACAACAGAAATCAGCCCAAATGATTCATAATGATACGCGTACTCCTTAGAATATCTTTCAAACACTTCATAAGTGAAGTATGCGCTACTGTCAGTCGAAGAGCTTCTATTATACTCAAGCATGCTTCACTTCAATTCTGTTTTCTAACACAGAGTCTTTGAACTCCAATTAACCCCACAGTCAGTTAATCACTCTCGAGCCCTTGAAAGGATGACATGAGAGATAAACGTCATAAACATAAACGTCGCTTGTCGCCATTGAAGGAGATGAATAATCGTGCGCACAAAATTGGCGAAAACCACTGTCATGATTGTCCATGAAGAGGCGTTCTAAAGTCAACCAAAGAGAACTATTTCCGGTACAACTTCTAGTTTTTTCGGTTAAGGCTCTCTCTTACTTGAAGTACTTACTTCAAATATGATTGCAGAAAGCAGCTATTATTCCTTTACCTGTACGACTTTGCTGCTTTACAGTAGGGTTCGATGCCCGAATGATTTTACATCTGGGATAGTACTACTTTATCCCATTATGCTGGAGCTTCTGACTACTGGTTCTTGAGAGTCTGTGTGTTGTAAAGGCACTATTGGGAATCTTTCGAGCCGGATCGTGGCTAAACTCGAGGTATTTTGCTGTCGTTAGAAGAAAGCCAGCCTGCAAAACTGTTTGTCTATTGATGCACGAAAATATTCGATCCTTTTGTGGAATGGAGACATTTGCGTATGCGCACGATCTCAACAAGATGAGCGAATATCGTAGTTTTATGGCCGTTTGGTTTTCTGCTGCATTGATGTGTCAAGCTAGCATCTTTAGAAATCAGTAGTTTATTTTGACGTCGTCACTCTAATCAATGGAAACCCGGATGTCGTACACTCAAGCCCTCTAAGCAACTTGGAGCCCTTGAATGGGTGACAGCTTCATTTGTCAAACTGCAAAGAGAGGATGCCGAGAGGACTTCAGAAAGAAACGTTAAGGGTTCCGACTCTGCCTGAAAGACCAACACTGGGGTTCAGGCCATCTTACCGAACATAAGGTGCACAGTCCGCTAGGACACGTAGCGGGGGGCTTGGAATATTCTGTGTCCTGAGGGCTGCGCTAACGTTCGTATGCCTTCGGAAGCGTTAGGCCTGGATAATAAAGTTTGACAAGCACTTCAACGCATATTAGACCCGTCGCCAGACTCATCAAAGTGGCAAACCTCTCGATAGGTTCATACGGTATCGGCATTAGCGGGTTCACTGTGGCATCGTTTCCGACTTGCACGCACAGATGTTCTAACTTGCAGATAGCTAAAAAAGGAGTGGGGAAAAAATCGCTTCTAGGATAACTCGGAAAAATATTCTATTGAATAATAAATACGACTTGAACGCTCTTCAGGTGAATGAATTTCATCTGAGAGCTCCGCTGCGCTGTTGGACGCCTTTCTTTCCGTTCTGCTCGGAAAGCTTCTCAGATGGCCATTTCGTGCTACACAGCAAAGCATGCCGCACAAACGGGAAACGTACCTTTGGACTGGAAGACGAGGTGCTTACGGTCAAGACGTCCTCGGACTTTCAAAAAATTTAAAGGCAAGCCGTTTTACCCTATGGCGGAAGCTAGCGCTACAGCTTCTCTTAGATAACGAAATACAACTAGAACCGAAGCATTAAGATAGTAAGTACGCTCTAATAATTATATTTATAATTATACTGCTTTGGCATCTATAGTTTTCAGTCTATTCATAATGCGATACCGAAATAATCATTGACAAATAAATTAAAACAATCATTGAAAGGATACGATCATATACAATACATTAATCTCAATAAACTAATGTAGTAACAGACCAGCTCTATTAATACTGCCAATACAGGGCCATTCTTTTTGGTCCTTCATCCAGGAAATGGCGGAGGTCTTTCGATAGTGGATTTCGTCATTCTACGTTGCGTACGTGATACTTTTGCTTGCCATCAACATTTTTTTCTAAATAAGAAACAGTAAGATTTCTAAGTACATATCCTAGGATCTAGCTAGGGTGAATGCTAAAACAAATTGGGTTCCATGTCGAGCTCGTGATGCGGCCCGTGGCCCGCATTCATCGTTGCACTGATGTTTCCTACCAACCTCCAACCAGGCTTTAGGAAGGAATCGTGCCGGCTAATTTAATCATACGTATTCACAAGACAGTCCTCACTGCATCAACGCTATATGTATATATAAAATCGATTATCTACATGAAAACAGTCCTTCATGTTACAAAAGATAAGAATATCTTCATAGCGTTCAAACAACGTTTTGTCTACTTGTTCCCGCATAGAAACCGCGTTAAGTAGTCCGGTCTTGTTTATCGTTTGTGTGTAGATCGGCAGTTTTATCTACTACGTGGAGCCGGTTGGCGACCAGGGAAGCAGTTAACGTAGTGGACACCAAACTCTGTAGGGGAAGCATTGATGGACGCCGTTTTGCACTATCTTGGTGGCATTGCAGCGGTCCTCCCGAATTTGTCAAATATCTGCTTCGCTCCTGTCCTCTCCCTCCCGAGATCACAATTATTCATTTTTCGAGAACTTACAAAAGAAAGTTCAGCCGGTAGTTGTGTCAGAATGGTACAGGACCGATGTGAAGATCAGTAATAAGTTTTGACTGTCAGATCCTGTCGTTAGGCAGATTCCCAGCATGAAACAAAGTGGGTCTGCACCCGCTTTTGAACTTCGACTGCCTTGCTAAATGCTTCTAACTTTATCCAGCAATCCCGTTACCGCTGCATCGTCACAATCGAAAATATATGAACGCTAAGTATCGTTTAACGGTTATAATTTTTAAGAGGCTTATTTTTAGAGATTTCATAGAAATAGCCCGCGTAAAAATTTAAAAGACAAAATAATCATGTGGTCTGTGTTTATGCCATCAACTTTACAATTTAAGGTTTGAGCTCGCGATGATAGTTCGTCAGAAGCTAATTCAATTGTTTTTTTCGGACGGTATGCCTCAATGCATGCGTACTTCTGAACCGATATTTGGTGACCTAACGTATAAAATTTTCCTCCTTCTGAATGAGTGAATACGAGCTGAATTCAAACGAAGGTAATCGACTGGCTAATTGGATATAAGGGATTTTTCACCAAATACAACAAAGCCATTTTCCATATGTATATAGGTGCGCATTTCTAATATATAGGCCGCTAAAATGGCGACATTTTGTTAGCCATTGTCTTGGACTTGTCAGATGCGATAAGTCAGAGTTACCGGCTTCGTATGAGATTTGTAGCACCATCGCAGCGTTGGTAAAGAACGTCGACTGAGGAATGAACAACAGCAATACGATAACAGTGACAGCCAATGCAGTCAAGCAATCGAATATAAAGCTATAGACAGACCCTCACATCGACAGGTTATGAATACAATGGAAGCATTGAAGATTATCTGCCCCCGTGCGATTACTCTTTTGATGCCACTGTAACACAAAGCCCCTTTCTTGAAGGATTCGCAACAACTTGTATAATTCCGCACATCTTCCTGTTGTGCCCCTACGGACAGAATTTTTGTGGGGTAGCCGTACTCGTTCTATCAGATGCTACGTATCTTCTGTTCTTTCGCTTTGAAAATGTGCATAGCGTTGAATTACCGAACTGAATTGATGACGTGAGCTTCAGTCTTTCAAGCTCAGAAAAAATGAACCTATCAGTTGTAACCGACAGGGTACTCAGACAAATCTGGCCCTGTATTGCATATAGCTGCGACACACAATCACCGTAAGAAATGGGACTCAATCAAGTAAAACAACGACTGCTTACGGCAGTGATGGCTAGAGCAAGTGACGACACCCCACCATGCGATACCGTGGTACATGGGTACGCGATACATGTGAAATAAATGCATTCTAGACGTTGAACGTATTGTACTAGATGTATTCCACGCGGTAAATCGTAGGTCGCCTGAACTGCTCTTCATCATTGCTAGCTGCTATGATATTACTTATGAGTCCGGTCTATGTACGCATCTATCTAGCTCACGCTGTGCAAACTGGGCAGGGCAATGTGCGAGTCTGGGTTAAGATTAAAATTAGACGTAAGTTAGTCTACATAACGTTCGTTGCTCAAAATGTGACTGTTTCTTTGCCTTTGTTCCTGCAGCTGTTCGGTATGCTTAGTTTTTTAGACATCGACATTTCAGCTATACTTTGGGTAAATCTGAAACGTTGCACAGAACGAACTTTCCTATCGGTAGCCAAACGGTATGCAAGTTTCCGGGTCAAACGATTCCGTGATGTTAAACATATATAGGATGTGTAGCGTAAAACTGCTCATGAATAGCTTGCAGGCATATCTCAGTCTTATCCTCCGTGCAAAAGAGCACAAAATATTCCTCGTACAACATTAATAATAATACCACTAATCGCAGGAATCGCTCATGTCCGCATTCGCCCCTTGACCTGTTCTATAGACTAAGGCATCGAGCCCGGTCTTGTGGGTATTACGACGCCCGTTGTGCTGTCTTGTTTGATCAAAATCGAATCAATATTAGCACAGCATTGCTGCTAGGTCTGTGACAAATGGGTCGTCGCAAGGATAAAGCGCAGGACTCGAGTATCATCGGCCAAGCCTGCAGCTCGAAGGATTCGCGAGCTCAATCCTTTATCGCGATAACGCACACATTACACAAATGCATCAACGAAAATCCCTATATAAACACGACGGCATCTTACGGCTAAATGCGCAGAAAGCGGGAAACGACAGAGGTTTTCTGCATGTGTACGATTAGTTCTCAAAATATTTGGTTTCAGTGCAATTGCTATATGCTAACTCGGTATAGGCACGCGCACGTACATGCGCATACTGAACGCCTGTATATTTATATAACATAAAGATAGTTGCCTGGCCTGTCCGACTATGGGACATTCATTAATGAAACAGAGAAAATTACACTTTGGTTTAGGATTTAAGGGTCGCATTTCCTAAATAAAAGCAAAAGCCTTGCCGAAAAGATTCCGTTACCGTTTGTGACGTTTTTTGCTTCAGTTTTGACCTTCTAAACCAATCCTCAAAGACGTTTAGTGATTTCTGCTGGTCTCATGGCATGTTATATCTTGAGAGAATAAGCCTTACTAGGGATACCCGACAGACACCTCGATTCTATTCAGCATCAAACTACGGTAAACGATAAGTTAATTGTTAAGTTACCGACCATTTATATCGTACAGAAACTACAGTGATACCAACTGGGAAACGAAATTGTCCAGAGTGCGCCCATTGAGAAGCACACTTGGCAGGAGTAGACAGGTATTACCATAGATCCTCTTTCCGCTACCGTAGAAGTAGGTCGACCAAAAGAATGAAAGTAATTTGAAGGAAATAATTTCCAGTTGGTAAAATATTGGGCTAACAGTGGCAATAGCCTGCAACAGCTGACGTTCTACGGTTCACAGTACCTTTTGTACGATGAAATCATTTAATACACTTCATGATCGTAGGTCGTAGAACCTCACCTTCGTAACCTCTTCACCACGTAAAACCCTTCGAATTGTTCAATTTCCTGGGAAGAAAAAGCATATTATCAGTTGTGATTTTGCACATGACAAATTGTTGATACATGTAGGAAGCAGGTAAACAGTTCTGACAGCTGAAATGATGCTTTATCACTTCGCCAACTGGCGACTAGGGTACGGACGTCTCGGTGAGGCTAGCAGCGGCAGTAGCAGCAATAACAATGGCAGCGTTTGTAATGGCGAAGCTCAGCATGAGTCCGGTAATCACGTTTGCAAATTACCATTTGGCACCATTGGCTACAAAGAGCACAGAACCAACCAATCCACTAACAACATGCATGTCGCATTATATCCGAAGTAGGTCTGTACATAAGGAAACTCGTAGGGCTTGCCCGCATCGGATAAGATTCATTGTCGTCGCCATGTCGAGTGTCACAATATTGAATAGCCAGCACAAGAAGTCCCTGTCTGTTACCTTAGGGTTGGCTTGCTGAATCTTCGTTCATATATATATCTCTGTCTTCATGAGCATATGCGTGAGTGGCCGAACTCGCAAACGTGTTTCCACAGAGTCGCTGCTAGCGACATGACGTGTTCTTTGTATTGCACACGTTCACTCTGTTTGCTATGAAACATTAGTTGCCCCTTGGGAAAGGCAATGGACAAACAACCACACTCATACACGCCATTGAACCCCCACGGGTATATCTCGGAGAGTGGCGTACACCTCATCGTCTTCTTTCGAAGGTCTGAGAGCCCCACTGTAATCTATCGCTCTTAACGGCCCAAAGGGTTTAGTGAAAATATTATTGGATATTTTAGCCACTGCTTTTAGGCGAAGAGGGTTTTCTGTAGGGGTAGGGCGCACCCCTAGGTGCGGGTGACAGCCTAACACTCTACACACATCATTGCAACGATTGGGCTCAATTCTGTGCATTCTGTAGACCTATCAACGTGATTTTGGTCCATGTTCGTGTCGGAGTGTGCGAGTCTATGTGTCTGGGTTCAACTGCAAAGAAGGTTCTGTGTCATAAAGCGGAATATGACAAACTGTGACAATAGATGATACACAAAAGCAGCTAGTTGATTTGTCGACCATTTCATGCATCGCTATATGGATGGAAGCCTTCATCGAGAGCTCCACTTGGCTTCCCAGAAATGAGCAGAAGAAAGTCGGGATTATCGAATCGAAAGGAGACCTTGGCTTAGGACGAATCAAAAGACGACATATCTCGTCAAATCTATTCTGAGAATGGACCGGGAAGGCTTACGAGCATAGCACCGTAAGCACAGAAATCGGATCTTCATAAGATATAAGGCCGTTATACCCCTCTACGCGTAGACTAGCTGCTGGCCATATTCGTACCGTTTTTAAGATATGCATTTCCTTTGTTTTGTATGAAAACATTTCTAGACTTCGTGCTTGTCACAATCGTCATCGAGTACCGTAGAAACGAAAGCAAAAGTGCATACGAACATAACAAACAGTAAAAACAGTTACATAAAATATAGCGCTTATGAGCCTTTCAAATTGTTTTGAACCCACTGGGCAATTCAAAATTTTCTCATGATTTTGAAGATAGGTCGGAAGTTCATAAGTCCTGTGACGCGATTGAAACCCTACCAGGATGATTTTCTTATTTTATAAACTATAGGAGGACAGCTCAAAAGTGTCTGGCAGATCTGGTTCAGTTGACACAGGAGCGCGCATAGCAAATGGGCCGATCTGAAATCGTAGTATCAACTGCATGAATTACTGATAAGGAAGATTTTTGTTGATTTAATATCATCGACCGTACAAAAACGAAAGAATGTGATGCTATGGTTCGCCAAATAGTTTTCGGTCTCCTGGAAAGCAAGGTTAACAGGCTCATGGCCGGGCGCCTAATCAAAGGTCCGATAAATCACGCATACCTACTGTATTTGTACTGTTTACCAGCCGATCATAGCCGCTCCATCGTCCTTCAAAAGGGTATTTTAAACTCTTTCTCATATCTGGTTTAGTTTGGTCTTTGCCCCAATCCCCTTGTCAATCCTAAAACATCGTCAAGGGCAGCGTCCGCTTGGATTGACAGTGACCAATTGCTACGGCGTTAACTATATGATTGAAGCAGGACCATTAGTCATGTCGCTCTTTCTCTATCAGCATTTCTTGGTCGTTCTTCGCTACGATCCTGCATTCGTCACAAGCATCGAGTAGCAACATCAGCGTCTGCGGCGGCGATGGACAGTTAAATAGAGAGAAAATGAGAGATCATCCGATTAATAGAACGTACAGTTTGACCCAGTTTATGTGAGCCGACAAAGGTCAAAAATGAGCAAAGATGGCGGATACTCGACAGATTACTCAGAAAAAAAGAACGACAATGACGCCGATGAAACAGCAAGAAAAAGAAAAACAAGGAAAGCAGCCGGGGGTCTTAGAACGATGATGGTGGCGAAGCGCATTGCCGACTCTGAAGATACAACGAACGATTTGAACGAGAAGGATATGAGATGCACACATAAGCACAAAATATGAATAGTCAGCATTCAACCATCACTCGCTATAATGTCATACTCTCGGTGATGTCGTCGTCGTCGTTGTTGTTGTTGTTGTTACCGTTGCCGTCGCCGTTGCTGCTGCTGGTACTGCTTTTTGGTAACCGTTGCTCGAAAGGTTTCCGTTATTAAGTTTCCAGCAACTTCTTCTTGTTGTTTATCCTCTTGTGATCGATTGAAACGCTGACAAGCTGAACGAACAACACGGGACCATGGAGAACACGTCGTAACCAACCGGTCCGCCCGGCAAGTCGCAGGCCGAGCAGGCACAGCTCCCTCGTCCTGCTTCTTCCATATCCTGCGATCGCTCGCTCGCGCTGCTATGAACAGGCCGATCCGCAGAAACGCAAATGATCAAAGGACGGGGATCAAGATGAGTAAGTGACTGGGCCAGCGACGAGATTCAGTCTAAGAAAAAGCCAGACTGAGGAACTCGTTGCCGCGGCGGCAGATGTAGCAACAAAAACGCGCAGGACCAACAAATTACAGTAAAAACAACCGCAAAATGAGTCGAGTCAACTTCGACATGCAACGACAGCAAACGGCAGTGATGGGCTCTGCTGCCTCCACTCATAAGCAATAGGCTGTGCGAGGGGGGGGGGGGGATCAACTGGCTCGACGGACAACCGACGTGTTTCCCCGAAACAAAACATTCCCACAATACGACTCGGCACCACGTTACCGCTGGCGAGATCCTCGCACAATATAGACAACCGACACGTCACCCATCGCATCATCATCGTCATCGTAACCATCAGTTGACGCCTCGATAGGCGAAACTTTTCAAAATATAAACTTACATCTTGTTTATTCGGACTTTAGTGCTGCCTCCGTTTCTATTGCTTAGTCGTGCTTGTCCTGCCATTTGGGTCTAGCCTACTTCGCCTTGTGCGTGTAATATAGCATGATGTTGTCGAAGCCGTCAAAACGATCGCCGAGCGTTCCCTGCCGCCACAGTTCAACATGGCGTACGGTTGATGACTGGATCAAGCGCTGTTTGATGTCTCGTCGGGGGCGGGGGCCGCGGCGACAGCGGCAAAATGGGGAAACACTTCATCCGACTACGCCACATGACGCTGTTCTATTATAAACGATCGAAAGCGAAATCAGATCGAAATCCTTTGACAACATCGACAAGGCTAGCAAAAGGAGTATGTACGAAAAGAATAAGGAGGACAAAAAGGAGAAGGAAAGAGAAGAAGGAGGAGATAACGTCATCATAAGGAGAGAAACACGTCAATCGAATAAAAGAATCGATTCGACCAATCCAACGAAATCAACGAAATAATCAACATTGATCCAAACAAAAAAGCAACCCAGCCTCATCCTGACATCAGCTCTCGTGTGACCATTGACAGCTTTTCATAGAGCTTTAGTTCACTCAGTGTTTAGTTTTTTTTTTGTATACTAGAACTAAGTTGAAAAATTGACTAGGAGAAGGGAGAAGTAATTCAGGAGAAGTAGAAATGCATGTAGCAGCAGCGTTTTAGCCGTTGATGCACGCTTTGGGGCTAAAAAAGTTAACGGTTTAAGCGTTACTGTTTATCGGGCTGTCGTGTACGTGTGACCCTTCACCCTACTGGAAATGGCCGGTCATATCTTCCGAAGTTACTAGGCCGATCTTGTTGGGGTGGGGGGGTACGCAGAAGACGGAGACAATGTGAAACGATAGAGAGAGAGGAGAGGGGAGCGTCAAGTTAAATGCTACAGAGGGAGACTCAACTGCTGTTTATTAGGTAAGAAAAGCCGAAGCGGGGGTGCACATCTAAGAATGTAGGCATATGTACGATCGGACGGTCATATAAATGTCTTGGGGCGTCGAATCAAAACGGGGGCCTGCATTTAGACAACGCGTGTATATCAGCGATTCTGCAGCAATCTATATCCTTCGCGAATACAGCCGTCGGAGTCAGCGTCAAATCAGCATTATCCTTGTGGTTCTCTGCAGCCTCCTATTATATACAAATCATTATATAAAACATAACCGACTTTTGTTTTCGCAATTGCTGAACTCGTTTTTATAATAGCTGCCCAACTTTATTTATTAAAAATTTAGGGTCAATATGAGTTTTTACTCATCAGGCGCACCAGAAACGCACATCAGAAAACGCAAAAAGTTCTGAAGGTCTCAAAAGGGTCCAAAAACAATCTTCGACGTAAAGTATGATATTTCCAGTTATAACAGATTCTTAATTTGTCCTGTCTGTACACATCCTGAAGAGAGCGTATACGCATCATTGATGAAGTAGAAAACAGAAGTAATGAATAATAAGCTTCAGGAAACTTTAACTGGACACGGCCTTGTACAGCTGATGCATGAATTAGCTTTAATGTGTTTTTTTTTTTAAATTGAAGTTATTATTTATTTAACTGAAGTTTTACTAGTTGAAGTTACCTTATTAATGGAGACAATAACCAACATTGTGCAAAATCTGTCATAATGGCATCGTGGCTTTTTTTTTGTCGTACTTTCTCTCGAGCTCCACCGGCGCTGTTTATCGAACAAACGATTGACAGAGAAGCTTCGCAAAAACATAATATAATAAGTGAAGGTCTTTTGTTCTGGTAAGCAAAAGTATAGCTTTAGACTTTATAGTCCTTTTAATTGAAAAATGGAATTATCAACCACGCCTTTTCTCCTATCCAGTCGCCTTGCACGTTCCGATTTTAGAACGGGTTCATTTTGTAACGCTAACCAGATCAGGCAACGAGATAGCGCTCAATCTGCGGAGGCAATACAATCAGAATAATGCCACAGCGTGAGGCGTGAGGCTACATAGGGCACCGCGATATGTATATCTTCTAGTATAGCATTTTCATTTTCGACCATCCCTGCATAAAATGTTCGCGGGCCTAGTGATGGAGTTCGGGGTTCCACGAAATGGCCCCACTTTTCTTGCATCGTAAACGAGGATGATGCACTTCGAATTCAATCGATTTCAACTAACACTAGGTAAACAAAAGTAGACACAATGGAGGCGTGACTAACTATGGGTTATTCTAGGTGTTTATTGCAGTTCGTTTATGTTCAGCCTCAAGAGTCTTTTATGAAGAGCTATCCCCGCATGAAGATACAGACAGACCCGCGCAATGTTAGCTCTGTCACCTTCAACCATCATCATAAGCACCTTCGTCGATTTTCTGTAAGGCTTTGATCTCGATGATAATTCGTGGGGTTAAGTGTTTGGAGCAGGACGAATTTCGGGAGTACTGTTACCTCATTGAGTTCTGAATGGAGGCACAGAATCGCGTAGTTAGTGGGCAGTTCAATATAACAACAGGGCGTGTATATTTGTACGTCCTGATCCATTTGGGCCTGTATTCGATTCCCATCTTGTCCTGTCATTGTATTATCCTTCGCGAAGCAAGGCCGGCTGAACGCGTAAAGGTTTTAAGAGACCCACAATAGATATCTGTGCGCAAGCGAAAGAACTTCACAAGGTGTTTTTGTTCAGTGTCATTCTGGTTGACAAGATAGGCTACCGTCCTTTTTGATTCATTCCAATATTGAATTAGAAAGCTAACACCATCCAGAATGCGCCCCCTGGTGTCGTATTGCGCAAGCCCTTAGTAGCCTTCAAGGGCTCGTCAGCTATCACAGGTCATGTTGATGTTATATAGAAATTTCTCAGAGGTTTCGAGGTCCGGCATTTACACGATTAGTTAGACGCTGTGATGGAGCACTTTTCGATAGTGAGCTCTGGTCTTTATTCTCAATAGCATAACTCTGTTGTATTGATCTTGAAGAAATCACTTGGAAATTATCATATCCTTATCGTTACTGAAAAGCATAAATACTTCTCTTCTAATAGCCCAGCTAAGCGGAATAAAGGCAGTATCGATAAATGGGCTAAACCTGCAATGGAAACCAACGAACAGCATCCTGCTCAGGCGAACGGACGCTGCATAAGACTAAACACCTGAGAGTAATCCTCGGATTCTATTATAAAACCAACAGATTTTTGGATTACTGCGTTTAGATAGGCTGTCTCAGCGGTCGTCTGTACCAGCAAGTGTTAGCCATGTGTGTTGCACATGTTCGTAGAGAAAAGTAACAGTGCCGTCGAAATGTCTATGAGTCGAATATAAAAACAAAAAAAAAAACAGTGATAAGGCCTGGGTTAGTGTCTACCGGATAGTAGGATTGGAAGGAAGATGCTGTTCTTTAGAGTAATCCTTTCTAGCTTGTTAGAATTATCGTGTTCGCAAAGAATACGCTCGTCGTCTCAGAGCAGCTGACGAAACACTTTAATTCTTCGTTGACGCTCTATGTTAGTCTTGTTCTAAGTACATTTAAAAGAACTTCTAATCCAACAGGCACAAGTTATGCAGGCAGTAAACAATGCTTGACATCGTTAGCCATAAACTGTTTAGCTTATTTATATAACCACATCTCCAAACCGATCATTTTCCGTTCATAGAAATAGGAAATACCACTTCATGCAGAAAAATCACCGCAAAGGTGGCGGCTCGTACATTGCTAATTGTGGACAGAGTCGTAAGTTACCTGTTTCTGAAGCCTTAAACATATAATTTTAATGAAAGCACATCAAAGGAGGTTGAGCAAAAAACACTACCTTAAAAAACGTTTCCGATACAGTCGAACCATAAGAGCAACGATATGCTCCGTATTTTCCGTATGAACATGAATTGAAAACTTATATTTCGTCTGGTAAACAGCTTCTACTAATCTCACCCCGGGAAGCCCACCCATTAACAATGCGTGATATAACGACATTTAGGCAAGTCAAAAAATATGTTATTTTATTCTGTGTTTTATTGGGTTCTACACAGAGAAGTACATGTTAAACATACTATGGCATCTTTGACACTGTAAATTTCACACTTATGGGCCGACTAGTCCACAATCGTCCGAGCAGTATCAAACTAATTATCTTGGTCGTCGTGCAAAGCCAACAGCTTTTTCTCTAATCTTCTTACGAGACCATATTAAAACATTACATGTTCGTGGGCTGGAAGAAATTATACAATGCATACACTTAATCAGACATCTAGAACTAGATCGAAACGTTTAGTTATTCTAAACAAGCCGCCCACACAGTTCTACGTGTGAGCAATAGCTGGAACGACGCGAGTTAATAACAACGGCAGTGTCGATCTCGTAGAGTTTTCTCTGTCGGACAAGTTAGGGCCTATCGTGCAATACTAAGGGGCCTATCGGTGCGTTCAAGACTATTTCACCGGAATCGCAGCTGTGATCCATTTGTATTGAAGCAACCTTCATGCCTCGGGTATCGATCACCCACCAACAGGTCGATAGTTTCTGTGGCGTAGACTAACAGCAGCTGATATCGAACACCCATTACATCGTCCGCTGTCGTCCCTAGGAACTAGGACGCTAGTTCTCTAAAACTGCTCGAGTTCGTTTGGCCGATTCTTCATCTCTAGCTCTTACTTCGCCCGTTCTGCTTATCGGGTTACGGTGACAATTAAACAAATACAGATGGACTATTGTTGTTGTCGTCGGTGTCGCTGCGCTTCTTCCTGCCCCTACAACCGCCAAGTTTGCGAAATGAAAATGCAGTCGAAAACACGATTGACCATGGACGACAAATGCTCAAGATCAGAATGAGATAATATTTTTAGGATTGACGGTGCCGGTTCGCCTTGCATGCGCGCCTCCGAAGAAGATCGGCAAAACGAGGCGATGTCAGAAATTAACGAAGCTTCTAGATCCACTCCGACGGAACCCTCCCCATTCTGTAGAGATTCTTAGGGTTTAGGTGTGAAAACAAAGGACTCATCAAGCAATCTACGAGTTAGGAGCGAATCGTCAAGCGGTCCGACGAACGGTCGAGGTCTAAATGGACCTAACTACCACAAATACGTATAAGAATATTGTTTTTCATCACCGCCGTGAGACGATCATCCTTCTGTGGGTGAGATTTAGGGCACGATTAGGACGTCAATTGATCGAAAAGCTGATTCCCGATACAGCTACAGGGCATTCAATCTAGCCTCAAATAATTTTCGAGAATTAAAGAACTTCTAGTTCCTCCAGCGCGAACGCACTGTTTGTCATTTGTTATTCGAGGAATCGATATGCAGCATCACTTGAGGCCGGCAAAGTATGAAAGACTCTATGTCTCGTTGGAAAAACCCCAAAAGATTCACGTGAAAAAATTGTCACTCAACAGCTCGATCAGCGTTCGATGATTGCACCGCGAATTATGTTGCTGGTTAAAAAAGGGATTGTTTATAGGGCACGACACCCCTCAATACCGATTCCTCGGCAATGGGCAATGAAGCCCGTGATACCGCATTATTAGAATCTACGTCAACTTACTGCCCGCCGACAGCGACAGAGTTTCCGAGTATTTTTTTTTTTAACGACGATTAAACAGTGAGTAAATTACATGGACCGAACAATGAAATTCGTCTTAGAAACGATATATCTCTATACATGCTCTAGGCCGTAAGTCTAACCAAAATAAACCATACTGTCGCAATAACTAGGAAGTTCAAGTGGTATTATGTGTAACTGCTCTTGATCTTCAAGAGTGCACATATTGGACGCTGTGTAGAAGTTACAACGATGACGATGCTGGTGAACGTGCCGATAATGGACGGATGAGCTCTTCAAGTTGCGGACGTGTGTCTGTTATTACTGAGAACTACTTGATATCGCTTCTTCTTGCAGGTACCATATGCACAATTGGTTTGAAGTAGTGCTACATAAAGAGTATAGAACTGAAGTATCAACTTAATTTTCAAGTAGCATGTAGAATATGCAATCAGCACGCCCGAAGCGATATTAAGCCGTCAACTGGCCGACATTACTGAGTGGGTGGACGATGAGGTCAGCGCTGAAAAATAACCGACCGCGCGTTGGGTCTACTGAATCTCTCCAGTTCTCGGAAGTTGTTAAGTACTTGAACGATTCCCATACCTGCAAAGGCCTCGAGCATAACCAGCTGATCGCAGTAATCAGCCGTGTTCCTCTGTCATATCTGTGCACTGAAGTAATTGATGTCTATTACTTCGAGCTCAAAAACGAGCCTTCTATTAGAACAACTGCCATTCAAAGGGCTCCTTACTATCGTGGAACTGTTATCTTTGAATGAAGTCGATTAATGGATCTGCCAAGTGGAAATGATTACACACTCAACGCTGCCCACCGGTCCCTTCTCTGCTTTAGGCGTCTTAGGAACTCGCTTTATTAGTAGCGTGTAATTGTTGGATATAAGGATCTAAACGGGTTAATTTAGCAAATAACTTGGTTACTTATGCAGCCGTGTAAGACTATGTTTGTTAATCGGATTACGGTACTTCCGTTCAAGTTGAAGTTAAGTCATGTTTTTCAGTTTATCTGACGGCCATTTTCTGGAAAAGAAAAAAAAATGAAAATATATTTATGTAGGCTGCAGATACGTTTCTGCTATGAACATAGCTTTTTTTTTTTAAATTTTCATTTGATCAGCCTCAACCAGTAGTAGTAGTAGTAGTAGTAGTAGTAAGAGCTAGTGAATGTTTAATTAGTAACAGCTAGCCGTATCTGTTCTATACGCTAACGACAGGCAGGTCGCCTCGTAGAGGGGTAGCAGACTCTTCTTACATATACAGGTACAAGTGTACATGTAGCGAAGTCTTGTTCCAAAGCTTTACTATGCACGCCTAGTTTAGACGAGGACCCTCAACTTTCATGCATACAGGAGCTTCCATTGCATTGCATGCCATCTATATATTGTGTTGCCAATGGCGAACCAGGTACTCAGGCCAGTTTTTCCCTGATATACCGACTCTACCCAGCCGGCTGGCGTGCGGGTCAGACCAGGAATGGAGGCTGATCGGAAGCCGGATTGGGTGTCGGATGTCTTCGGGAGCGGTCTATGCCTTTCTGTAATACGCGTCCAATGTCGGCTTTAGCTTTGCGTTGCTATGGCAACTCATAGGGCGGAGCTTGCGATTGTCTTGTTCGTCCGAGGTAGTGTACACCCATCGCTTCATACAGACCGAGATCCCCATCCCCTATCGGTCCCCCAAATTCAACTTTCTTTACACACACACGGACACTCAGTCACCAGCCTTACCCCGCAACAGGGATTGCCCGCTCGCTCACTCGTCGCCGCTGTTTTCGCTTAGAGAGGGAGCGCGAGATCGAGTATACGAAGACGAGTATGGAGGTGAGTATTGCGAAGTAATGCTATCTTGCACTTACTTCGCTTGAGACTATAAACCATTTTGAATCGATATAAGAACAGAGCGCAATAGATTAATCAGACATACAAATCCGAAATAGAATAGAATAAACTTATTTTCGCAAACAATAACAACTACGACTCTGATGCGCGATATTTTTGTCTACGAGTTGAGTTTGTTTAAATCGGCCGTCGTTCATTATTGATGCGTGCTCGATCTTCAGTGAGAAGCGCTACGAAGATTCGCAGCTTTAGGTTATGCTACGCAGCTCTTTTTTAGTAAAATTCGAAGTGCCACTAGGGTCATTAATTCATAGATAAACTATTACTATAGCCTTTCATTGCTGAAGAGGAAACTATATTTGCTCTGCTCGAAAGTACACTATCTTTGTAAAAAAGGACGATCGGGATTTTCTGAACTGTACAAATACGATGTCATTGGCGCAGAGAAGCTCATCATCGTCCGCAATTACGATCCTAACGCGTTTGACAGATAGAATCTGATTGAGCTTCGCTAGACAGTCAGACGCGTAGCGAACTGATTCAAAATTCTAGCAAAGAAATAGTCCTATCCGCGAATTACTTCTAGCAAGGACCAAGGCAAAAAAAGGCCGATCTCGTAATCGGTTTTCACGAACCAGCACTGTGGCATTCGATGTTAGTCACCTTCGAGAGTGCACTATGGACTACGTAACAATGATAATGTGATGATATATGGATTGGATAAAGCCTAAATGTAAAGCTATTATACAAACCCGCTCCACAGGTTCAAGGGTTTTATCTAAGATACACATCTAGAGTGAGGTAAGGGATAACGGTTTAGAGAAAAAGGACTGTTCTCAACCGTACTAGATACTCTAACGTACATTTAAAAGATGTCTGCGTGTCCAAACGTCTAGATGCCTCCAAACTAAAAAGAGACGACGACGACACTGGTAAGGACCTAGATTGCGCAAGCAAATCATCACTACTGTAATTATAGGTCATGTACTATTGCTGGCAAAAGATTATTTGACCAGGCCTTGTCCTTTTTAATTTATCTAGGGGAGTATACATTGATCCCGGTGCCATTATTCACAAGACTAGTTCTATAATTTCCGCTCTATAGGCTGGCCACCTTAAATTTTTTTAGAAATTAAAAAATCAACGCTGAACAAATCAATGTCGGTAAGCTCTCTCCCTTCTATAAATAGAAATCTATCTACCGAGAAAGTCTGGGTCGTGTCGGTAGAATCACGTTATGCTGATGGTGTTCAAGATAGTTTTTTCAAAGACTATTAAGACTATCATTAGGCATATTATTGACCTTCATTTAAGACTGTTATTGACGTTGTATTGCTTCACATAGAAGTCGGACTCAAAACTACTATCTCTACAGATCGATCAGAGTCTACCTAACGGTAACCCCTATAAGGAACAATTATTAACTAGGCCAGATCACCAATAAAATTAATTTTAGCCTACAATCACGAGGGAATATTTGTTACCGTTAACCTAATAATAAACGAGCTGGCTAGAAGTTCTTCTTGACGTCTGCCATACTTTGAATTTGTCCCTGAAAATGAGCTATGCATTTCAGCCAAGGTAATATGCTCTGAAAAATGGGTTTGTCAATGGGCTGGTGGAGATGACAGGGCATTCCTCTAACGGAAAAGTTAATTTCGACTGAAGAAGAACAAAACTCTATAGAAAAATACTATTGACTAACAATTGCCGGAATTCGTTCTAAGAAGGTCAAGGGTGATAAAAGTGAACAAAATATCGATATGCTTTTGTAATATTTTTCATTGAAAATCGATTGCACAAACGTACGTTTATGTAACTGTGGGAGATATTCGGGAAGATAAGGACATGTAATGCTCTTGTGTTAAGTAAACCACAGCGATTGGGATACCGATTATGTCGTTTAGCTGCGGCATGTCGCTATGTAAGCTTAGATGAACGGGAGATATATTATAAGGACTCACAGGCCGGTCTATTGCAAGGGAATATAACGTCTCTGTCCGACGACAGACGTGGGGTAGAGCGACTAGTCCCAGGTCGTATGAGGTTTTCCCCATCTCCATTCACTTTTTCTTCTCTACACAGCTTGGACAGACAACGGTTTTCATGGGAAGGATAGCAACTGCTCGGAGAGCAGGGAAAGTGGGTGGGTAATTCTGAGTCACAGGGATTGGCGCAGCGGGGGGCATCGGGCCAACCAGCAGTCGACTTTGTCCGATTTGGGACCACAAGCTGAGGGGGCGCATGAGCAGATCGAGCAGACGACAAAGGCGACCGTCAGCTCAGTTGCGAAATCGGAGCAAGTGGGGTTTTGCGAGGCAACCAACTTGGGTATTGGGCTAAGGAAGAAAACTGACATGGCACAGTCTGGCTCTCAGAGACAGTACTAGCAGCCGCGCTGCGGGGTTGCCAAAGAACGAGGGAATAGGCGAGGAAAGTTAAGGGGCACAGGGTGTGGGCACCATCGACGAGTGAGATACAAAGGAATTGAATAGGGGCCCAAAGGTAGAGCAAGAGACAAGTCGGGTGTGCAGTCGCACTACATGATTCTTTTAGGTGCATCGGGTGGAAGTGTCGACTAAGGTTGAAGTCGGCCGGGGCGTAAGCGAGGAAAATGATGGCCTTACGAGGGTGCAGAATGCAGAGGTCTTCGAGGCGACGAAGCAATACGGAAGAATAGGCCACCCGCCCATCATTTGCTCTGACTGTTCTACTACCGGGAGGAAAGCGCAGGCAAAGACCACATCTAGATTGAGTGGAGGGACTTAAACAGGAAGCTTGGCCCTCGGGAAGTAGACGGGATCGACTACGAAATGCGCCCCTTTCTCCATATCCTCTCCATGGAAGTGGGCAGAGAACAGCGAATGAAGGAAAATAGAGATCTATCTACCGAGTCAGTAAGACATAACGGGAGATCGACTAAGCAAAGTGTCCCGACCGGCGGCACCGGCTGCAGGGGCATAAGGATGTATCTTTAAGCACTCCCCTCTGGGAGAACGTAATCGAGCAGTAGCTAGAATGATAATATTGTACACCCGTGCATTAAACACTGTAGAGGTATACGAAAAAGTCTTGTCGTAGCGGCGCAGATACAAAAACGTCAACAAACACTTTAATACAGCAACTGTCGTTGGAAGGTTTGGCTACTTTATCATAGCGATTTACCTCAGGATTTTGAGTACTAAAATAATCATTCAAACAGGATAACAGAAGGTCTTACTAAAATTGACTTTAACATTTAATTGAATAAACTACTGGCCCTTCTGTATGCTAGACTGACTGTTCAAGTTGAAATAATTTGCAATCTTTTATGAATGATGCCATACTGTAGATTTCTCGTATTTTATTCGGAACTGAACTCACGCGCCTCAACGACATCATGCACGCGTGGCCTGCATAGAGAACATTAACCCAATCAAAAAGAATACGAATTCGTAATGTAAATCTATTGCAGTAAACATTGCGACGTCCGATGGTGATGTTTTCCAACCAAGACCCTTTGTTACTCTTCGTGCAGTACTTCAAGGTGAATGTATAGCTCCGCATTGGACGACGTTTTAAAATGAATGGATTCTGTACTCACAGATTTTGATTGTTAGGCTGAATGCTTAAGGCGAAACCGAAATTCTCGCTTAATGTAGGAGGGGCGCACTGTTCACCAAGAGAATACACCTTTAACTATAGAAAGACCATGCAATTTTCCACTACTTGTTGAATTTCCGACGCTATTCTTTAAAGCGTTATACATATGAAGTCAAATGCCTTATAGGCGGTCGTCTTTACTAATCCCATCTGAGTAACGTTCACTCTGATGCCTTAAGACTGGAAATGGGAAGGTGAGGGACGTCACAGTGATTGAACAGACTTTCGTAATTTTCTATTCAGTCGACGTCGTTTCCGCAAGCAGAAGTGGACCCAATCAGTATAAACGTTTCTCTTTTGTTATCTGACCTCGAAAGGAAATGGTCACCCTTCGCTCACTAAGGTTCAGGATTCTTCCGTTCTATTATACGGAGCGCTTAATCGACAGTATCTGGACCCAGTGGGCGTCAACACTCGATCTTTGCGATAATGGCCTGCCCCACACACGGACGACATCGGCCCACTTTTAGCTATGGACGCTAAGGCCTATGAACCTATTTATTTGTCATTGGACGCGACCCAGTTTTATCTGGTTACTTTTCCCAATTTTGTCTAAAGCTATTTTGACCTTCTCGGCTTGAACCCAAGTTTTGAACCCGAACTCGTTGCAATTGCTCCATTACCGTGTTGGACCACCCCTATTATCCTATTGTAGTTATTCAGCACTGTGGGCCCATGGCAGGTCCTATACTCCTGGGTCAATTATTCCGTTCTATTGCAAGCCGTTATTATGCCAGCATTGAGCTTTTGTTGTTATTCCGCTATGGTAAAATGGAACTGACCCCAATTCTCGAAATTGGACGCAAATATATTCACCGCCTACAGTACCACCTAACAAAAGCGACCCATGTAATAACCCCGATATGCACTAGAAGTTTTCAACGATTTCCTGAAGCAAACATGTCCGAGTCTACGGCAGAGCATCAGACAAATCCTTGTCAACCTGATTTTGCGCTTACTGTGTTGAACTCGAAACCTCTGTAACCTTTGATCTGAAACGTCTTTCAACTTCATTCTCGAGAAGACGTTCTCTAATTTAAGAAAAAGCTCCTCACATTTTCACGTGTCGTTTTCGTCAAGACTGCTCCATTTTAAAGATATCGGTGTTAAAAATCACTTTAAGAAATATAATGAACAGCGGTAGTTAAATGGTAAAAACGGTTGTGCAACCAACTAAAATAGTAATATTTTCGATTTAAGACGTATAAAGCAACATAGGACATAGATTTACCACTAAAATGTTGCAGAGAAAAATCGGTCCCGGGTGAGGTCAATACTTACTCATTAATATCATACAACTCTTATTTTTTTCGTTTACGTTATGGTTGGTTATATGAGAAGAAACACGGTTTCTACCGTGTCTCCCTACTGCCAAGGTGTCACTACCAGCAGACGTCTATACCATTAAATTTTCTGAATAGTTTTTTTTTTTTAGGAGAAGCAAAAAGTAGGACTAGTGCGGCAATTTCTTTCTTTCGAAAGGGTAGTTAAATTTACGTTAGACTAATAATAAATAGAAATCAATAATCATATTATGTTTATCCCACAGAATTCAGAAGATCTAGTATCTTCACCGCCATCTATAGAGATTATCCGAGTACTCGTTGTTTACAACACTGCTTGCGCACTTTTTACGCACACGTGTGCTGGAATACTATTCCGTTGTTCTGGTTACTTTTTTGAACACACTGAGTGCGTCGCGCGAATGGATGAATCGTAGCCATGTTTATATCATTGTTTATTTTCGTATCCTTTCATTTTTTTTTTATTATAAAACAGGTAGACTTCATAATAACGCACTTATAGCATTTTTACTACACTTCTTTGCTAGGCGTCATTCATACAATGAACATTTTTAACGGACAACTTCGTTTTTTTTTTTTGCAGTGCTAGCATATATAACTCATCAACAACGTGGCATTTGCTGTTGATGATGTGCTGGTCCCCTATGCTTTCATATGGACATAAGGTTCATCAAGTTCAAGCATCAGCCATTACAACAATATAGTGAACCATCACGCCTATGCTGATCGCTTTGTGGCAGGTAAGCACCTCATTTTTGTCTTTCACGAGCGTTTTTATGAGGTAAGAGGTACGCACCACTATGCGTCCGCTGCGTGGCGTGGTTCGAGGTGTTGAATAGCGAATGGCGTGCAGCGTCTCCTCAAGAAGCGGACCGGTCCACACTCAAGGAAGAAATTTAGGAACTACTCCCGTGTTGGAAACCCCTTAAGCTAAGGCCAAAGTCCAGTAAGTAGAACGACACACAGTTTGCTATATACGGCTGTTCATCATGGTGTTCCCTACTTTACGCCAGCCACAAGGAGTCCTCATCAGTGCCCTTAAAGAGTTTGGACCCTTGGCCCCATGTGAAACACGAGGTTCTCGGGTTGCCTCTGCGGCAGCTTTGTAGCGATAACAACAACCACGACGACAGCAGCTACACATTCTGTGTTCATGAAGCAAAGTGCATGAAGTGCGTTGAAGAAAAAGGACGAAAAGGACAAAACCGGTAAAGCCGAATGAGCAGCAGTGCAGTAAGCCACCTGTGGTTAGCGGGGTGAGAATGAGACAGGACATAGGGCCGCTGCTGGTAAGCGGCAACGGGAGGTTACAATGAACGGTACGTGAGCAGCTGCAGTGTACAAAACGATGTACCTAAGAGCAAAGCGTGCAAAACGGAAGTAAAGCCTCTGAATAACGCTAGAGTTGGGAGAGAAAGGACAAGGTTTGGCTGTGGCCCAGTTCCTGGATGAACATTTGGGTAAAAACGGCGTCAAAACAATGAAAGATAAAAGACAATAGAGGGCCAGTGATAAGAGGTGGGAGGTATTCGCTATTGGGACAATGTAAGTTGTAGAGAGTTTCTGTGAAACTGCGCCATTCCTAAATCGCAAATCGGCGGGTTAGAATTTTTGTTTTTGTATCTGCAAGTTCATCATCGTCATTTTACCTTAACTTACTTACCGAAACCATTTGTTTGTAAGATGCTATGGGCCAATTTAAAATATAATCACTCAAATGATATAGCTTTCCGTGTCTGTGCTGTGATCTGACAGTTGATATAGGTTTGCAATTAGGTACTGCAAAAGTAACTGTGCAATGGTTAGGTTAGAGCTAATTAACATTTACAACTGTTCTGCTTGAGTCGTGAAGTGTTATTGAGAAACTCCATCTAAACTGGAATAGGCATAGAAAGTTTACTGGCACCAATCAGTTTTCGACCTTTCCTCTTGCATAATTTTATTATTGCTAATATGTCATATAATGGCTCCTTTTGCCTTAAGTTCCTTAAGGCTATTCCACACTTTATCCAGTCCTGTAAATATCGCGACCATCTATGACTTTTAACAATTATAGTATGTTGTTGTTCTGCACATATACTAGATTTCATTATGGTAGGATTATTTACGACATTTTTTTTTTTCGTTTTATGTGTTGAGCCATCCAACTTGTCACTAAACAAATCCATGAAATGCAAATGTACCGACTGATTGGCAAAGTAGTTATCATTAGAAGTTACTCCTCCGAACGTTCATGGATAGAATGACTAAAACAGATCCTTTCTCTTTAGTAATTTTCTTTATTTTTTTCTCTCTAGTTTTCACTTGATCAAAATTGCTTTATAAATTGTCCTGCCTGGAAGCAATATCTGTTGATGATGCGTATTGTGTACACACCGTACTTACCCCGGGCTAATTGTTGTTTAAAGCCAGTGCTTAACAGATTATTTACGGCAATGGATGGACGGAGACTGTTTTTTTTTTTACTTGAACTATTGTGATCTAGCCCCTCTGTCCCAGAATACTGACTGCTGTTTGGGTTCGTACATTAGAATCGTTCATTTGTTATTGCAAGGACATTAAAATGCTTCATCAGTGTTATTTTAGGCTCAGGCTGCATACTGAAACGCTACTGCCTTTTCTAGCGCAGAAACCTTGAATGTTGATATAAGCATGCATTGGTGCAGTAGTATGTGCTCGCTCAATGCGTCGCGCTTTCTCAGCCTACTTCAGCGTTCCATACTTCCATATCTCCCTGTGAGATGTTCCACTTGCGGCCACACACGGATTTGTTGAGTTTACTCGTGCTCTATCGCGGTGCTCCACGATGGATCGGTAGGGCTTTTTTTTGTAAAAGCCTTGGAGATTGTATACCAGCGCACAATTCAATTGGTGGTTTGTCAGTGTCAGGTCGAACACCTTCGCGCGCGACAGCGATCGTCCGGTGCCCATTCTCGACCCCAGCTATTTCTCGCCTCTCTCACTCGGTATCGCGGCCTCTTGAGAGAAGAGGACTGACTTTGTCGGTTCCGGCGCCCGCTGTCGGCGTCGCTTGACTCCATCATAGGCAATTCTTGATTATGACTGGTACTAGCCGTGGCGTAAGCCCACATCACGAAGCTTAGCCAGAGAAGTGGTTGTTGGCGTTGCATTTCTCGCCTCTCTCTCTCTCTCTCTCTCCCCCTGCTCCCCCCGGTCACCCGTCGGCAGTCCCCTGCTCTCGGGAGCAACGATTCACCACACCTCTTCTAACTACATTGCGACTTCAAGTGCGAGCCTGTTCTCGGCTCTTAGCAGACGAGTCCGATATGAGGTATGAGGTGTGGGCTCTACCAGCTCTACACATATACAGGAGATAAAGCCGTACTTTGCCTTGGGCGGAGTTTGCCTGGCGCACTCGGTGATGGGAGGCGCTTAGCGCCCAGCGTGCGGGCCCGTGATCAGACGACAGCGACGACATATGGGCCCTATCTTGGGCTGGTGGGTTGCGTTGCACCGTCCCGACCTACGTGTCTTTCATCGATGCTGAGAGTCATACCTATGCTATTTTAACGAGTGTCATTTACGGAATCTTTATGCATATATACACAGAGACGCACACAAAAACGAACTAGAAAGACACAGCGACTGGTTCTATTCGTCAGCGCAAACCCTGCATCACTTACAAGGATTGGATTTCACTTTCATGTTTTAGGTTCTGTACAGTGCCGTCGTGCAGGCGCATGATAGGTCTGTTTGTTGGCTTGTAGGATTCAGCAACTGGGGATTGAACAGGCATCGGTGCCACTCCGGTTATCTTCATCGAAGACATGTTGCAAGTTCGTTGGTTCATGTCGAAACTCGGGTAACCGAAGCCACCCGCTTGTTTCAGTTTAGCGGTATATATATTCCTAAAGGTGTAGATATAAACAATATGTGTGCACTCTAATAGGACTGAGTGTTGTCACACGCAGTCGTTGAGAAGATTTTATAAACAAGGGCTTAGTATACCGTAACCAGCTGCTCGAAGATTCGTCCTGTTCCATGATGCGGAGGTAGCGGAAGAGCCCTAAATAACATAGCATGAATGAAATTAAATAGTATGAAAAAGTAATAGCCAAGCTTCTTTCACTGTTCTACAATATGTCGGTTACACTTTTTAGTTGAATAAATACGGTGCAGTAGCTGTTTAACGTTCTTCATGTCTCAGATTATAAGGTAGTGAAATTATAGAGATAGTGCTTGTTAATAATAATGTTTGATAACTTTCATCTTTAGCAGCGAAGAATAAACCCAAGTCAAATTGATCGTATCCTTCTTGCCTTCCACTTTCTTCTTCTTCTTGTCAATCTGTACGAACTCTTCTCTTTTTGTTACCAATGGATGTCAAAAAAAAACCTATATTCCTTTGACGACCACTGAACAAAGCCATTCGGGTCTACTCGGTTTTCAGCCGATATTAGTTCGAGCCAAACACTCTGCCCGTTCGTATACATCGAACGTAAAATAATTTGCTACGTAAGGCTTTTAGGACTGATACCGTAATCCGTATGGACCCACATTTACGTTAGTGCAACTCCTGTTTGTACCCCGCTGCCGAAAACCTTAAGAAGCGATGAACGGTGTACCGTAAGTGCGGTAGTACCCGAAAGGGATAGAGTTCGCACAACGATTACAGGGCGCTGTAGACGACTGCCATAGAGAAATTGTTTACGGTGAGACGGCAATGGATGAATTTACTGAAAATACGACTGTCGCCGATCAACTTTACGACAAAGGGCTGTGTCAGTTAATTCATAATTCGAAGTCTCCGTTGGCGTCGTGAACGAATCTAATAGCTACTTTGTCTTAAGTACTAAAGAGACAACGGAATGTTGCAGGGATAGAAACTTGGTGACCTTTTTTTACGGCCCGCACCCGGGAAAGAGGGGGAAAAGCATGAAAGAACATACAAAGTGCGCCAATTTTTGTTCGTGAATTAAAAAAATTATTTGATTATAAATAGGATGGACGCGTACGACTAAATGGCTACAAACAAGTGAGTCGGCCGTGGTGGAATCACCTCCTTGTACGCTTTGCCATGTTGATAAAATTGATTCTGTCGAAAGTGATAAGCTACATAAATCGCTTCGGTTAATTATATTACTATATAAACACGAATTTCTAAGGTCTAACGCTGATCGTTACTTCGTTGGTCAGTACAGGAACTGCCTTCAGAATAGGGGAAAAAATTACCTCTGGGCGACGTTAACTGGCTTCGAACCAGACGTAGCCTTGGTGAGCCTTAAGTATTTCACTTTAGGTTATATTTTTAAAACGGTACTGAGCACATCAGTATGTGATCGACTTGATTCCGATTTTTTTCAAAATCAGCTATGGGTAACACGTCAAAATTGAACCCCACAGGCGATATTTCTTAATTTTCTAACGCAATTTTATGAAGAACTGCAGGTGTTTAATCGATGTGAAGTATAAGGTACTCATCGTACGAACAATAGTCATAAGCTAACGTCAAAGAGAGGGGCTCCGATAATTATAGCTTGATTGTTCTTCGAAAAATCAATTTTCTTTTAAAAAGCTTTCAACGCACACAATCTGCCTAAACAACCAGTACGGCAAACGATGGGTTAACATCGGCAGAACTGTAAAGTTAACCTACCACGGCCAGTTATTAGACGACCGATAACACTGCCGTCGGATGGTAACTGGCTACCCCCCAGCTCTCTCTATGTATATATATTTTTTTTTGGTTCAGTTTATTCGATCAACATTTGCTCGTTCACAATTGTTCATTTGTGACGCTGAAAGCCATTGTGCGATTGATTCGGGTTATTTTCGCTATAAATTACTTGCGATGTACACCACGACTTCGCGTGGTGCCTATGGCTAATAGTAACAATGTTGTTGCTCCTGTTATAAACGAGTTTCATTCTGTATATTTTTTCGAGCGAGTGCGTCGTCGGGCGACACTCTATCGCTGATAAGCGATCCGTGCGCGTCGTCACTGGCACCGTCACCACTGAACGGACAACGGAAGTAACGATCGACTCAAGCGTTCCTGAACGCTTTGACATTCGTTGTTTCCGTGGCCCAATGGAACCAGAGCTCTTTGCGCTAGCCACATTTTTACGCGGCGTTCACCTGGGAGATTCACGGATGAGTGTTAGCGATGATGGCAAGTTTAGCATTGTAAAACGACTGAAAAAATAAAATTCAATAGCAAAACACGGTGCTGAATGGTCCAAGCGAACGAAGGACAGACGCGGGAGCAGACAAAGAACACAAAATCTAATAGCAAAAGCCCGCACCAACCACCATTGCCACCGGTACCGCTATTATTTTGTCGAGCCGATGGCACTAACAACGGCAGTAAAGAAAAAAAAATAACACGAAAATAATGAGTGGTCGGTCAAGCTACGGTGACCGACAGTGGCACCAAACAGATTTCTGATTTCCTCTTCCACGGGAAGGACAAGCAAAAGCACCAAGAGAAACCGGGCAGGGGGAGGGGGGTTATAGGGTAGAGAGAAAATTAAGCTTCACTCGCGTCAATTTTACGGGCGGCGCGTCGGCGCGCCGACGCTCAGCGCATGCACAGATGCGGCAGACGCAGCAGAAAGAACAAGGCCTGAGGGAGGAACACTCGCTGCTGCTGCTGCTGCTGCTGCTGCTGTTTGTCAACAATAATGCATCTTTCTGCGAGCGTGCGTCCGTGTGTCATGACGATGACGCTACAGCAAGATAAACTGAGCAGCTATCGACTGTTCGAAGAGTCGGCGGTACTTCTCTACGCTGTACGGCCAGGCCTTAGTCGGCCATTTCAGATGCCTGACTGCTGTGTTGTGCTCGTTTACAGTGTCGCGGTCGGGCGCTATTTCTGCTGACGCCACTAGGCCCGCCAGATCCACGTGGAACTTACGGAGCGCGTGCCGTAACCGAAATATAGCCGTAAAGACAAAGCCGCAGCTCGCGACCGCCGACGTAAAGAACAACTAGGAACTCCCGTGGAGCTTTTGTGCTTCTAGCGTTGTTAAATTTTGAGACGCGTTGAAACATTCTGAACCGGCTCTGATCTCGCCTCGGCCGTACGTATCACTGGCGTGCTGCTCATACAGGCTTTATGGAGATATAATCATTATCTTGCTGAGCTAACTACAGGATAACTACAAGACCCAGCGACCCACCACTGCGAAACAAACAGGGCAGCTCTGGTGCCACGTCTTCGCTAGGTAATGCGACGGCAACCGACAAATAGTTCGGGGAAAAATTAGTAAGCGAGCTAGAGAATGTTATAGATATAGATGTTCATAATTTATCGGCGTCGACGAGCAGCGGATTCCACGCGAAACATCTGATGATATGATATGATAACAGCTTTGATCTTCGACAGAAAAATATTTTAATTTGCTTTTGTTTTTCCTTTTTAATAAAGTATCTTTTTAAGTTTTCTTTTTAATAAAGCTGACTGAGGCTCACAAATTTGTTCTTTTGCCTGGCACTATAAGTTACGGTCACGATAGTAGTACATCTAGTGACTAGTTCAACTAATTGCAGGGGATAAAGAGATCAGCTTTGTTGTGATCAGCAGTTGTAGCAGCAAACAATTATAAAATACTTACGGGGCCTTTAGCCACTCCATTTTGCGTCTCTATGCATCTTGCAGCCATTGCATTCCGTATTCAGGAGGGAACGTATACGGGACGTTACGATGTGGGTAGTTTCACAGCTCCCGATATTCGTGGCGTTTGATTGCGACTCATTGATAGAGAATGGAGCTCCCCGGTCGCGAAGTTCGTTCGTATACGATAGATCAAAACACAAATACACGTCCGCATTCCTGTCTGATATTTTACAATGATCGCGAGACATTTTTAATCTCTGCCAGCAATCGTTCCTCCACTAAAAAATGATTTCTTTAGGAATAGCATGCAGCTCAAGGTGCCTTCAATTGGAAGGTACAGCTCCAGTTTTAGACCTTAAAAATAGTAACGTTAGCACATAGGATTTTACTAAAAAAAGCGAAACGAAATAAATAAATAGGATAAATACGTTCTAATGTAAAGACAAAGTGCTTCCATTAAAATTCTATCATAGAATATGAGTGTATTTCATCTGGATTATTCTACTTATATACTATATTATACGGAATACTTAACTTTATAGGGCATAAACAGGGACCCGATGAACTTCCTTCTAGCCCGCTCTAGGGAATAGTATCCTTACATAATCGTAGTAATCCCATTTAAGGCAAGACATAGCATAGATAATATGTGATTTAAGTACATAAGCCAATACCCATCATTGATGTTAGCAAAAATCTAGCTATTTAGCAACTACGAGACTGTCAGTATTACGTCCTACTACACGCCAATGCAGCTTACGTGAGTAACAAACATCTTGCTGCGGCCTGGATAGTCAATTTCTGCACCCGTCTACTTTAGCAATGGGGTCTCTGAGGAGTCTCCATGCAAACTAACTGTTGTTTCTCTTAGGACGTGGCAGGTCGTCCGCTACCTTTGTTTCGCCACCGACAAATAATGATCACAGCATAACCGATACACGCCTGACTATCACGTCCAGGGCCTTGTTGGCCAAATGATATAACCCTTCCAATAATGGAACAGTCGTGCATAGCCATCGCATGCAGAAGCTAAAATCTTGGCTGATTAGTATTCTCACAACCTCTGAAGTTATATTTTCTCGCTGATTGTTTCGCGCGCCAGACGCACCTCTCACCTTTGAGCCACTACAATAGATGAAAAAAAAGGCCAGACAACGATCTTGACTGCAATAGAGGCACCAAACAACTGACCGAGCGAAGCAAACACGTAATCGTCGAACAGCCGCCATTTAAACTAGCTCCTCGGAGTACGAGTGCAACGTGAGTGGAGTTCGAATCGTCCCCTTACTACCGCCTAGCACTACTACTTGCTTTTCCAGTTGGGTGGACCTCTTTCGGAAACCTCTTTCTGTTTCGCCGTTTGACCATCTCGTCATATACTTCCAGTTCGTCTAGCTACATAGAGCAGTACCCTACAGTATTCCCTCCCCTTTATCTCTTAGATACACTTATACAAATGTATTCGTACACATCGATCTAGGTGCGCCCACTATCGCGCCCACTTGAACAGATGAAGCACATACCAGTAGACACGAATGCAGTCGTGTGATTTCGATCACACGCCCCATTGCACCAATAAAGCGAAACGACGTGCCTTCAGCTTCGCCGGACATGCGGAGACAGTAAGTGGAAGAAGAAGTGAACGGTGCGTTTGTTACTCTGGCGCTTATTTGCTCGTTTGTTGTTATTTGTTCAATTGTAGAAGGCTGCGGCATTGGCACATTTTGGCAAGGCGGCGACGATACAATGATAACTGGTTTAGTTGAGGTGGTTCAGCAACAGGACGCTGTTGACCGATGCGAGCGAGAATTGACAACATGATCAATATTGCAGCTACGATTGTGTAATAATCCATAGTACAGCTGACTCCTATAGCGCAGCCTGATTGATGTGGTGCTTTTGCTCTCCATCCTCCCACCCCGTCCACTCTGCATGAAGGCATCATCTGGTCTACGTGACGCCGGGATAGAATGGATAACTAGGCAAGGTCTAGGTTTCACGCCCGCCCATTCGACCTTTCAGAGACTACGTGATGTGAGGTGTGCGTGATGCATAATTGGTTTGTTGACGCATTCAGCTGTCTGATGTGGCGGCCTATGATGCGGAGGGGCATTGATTCGCCGATCGAAGCAACGGCCAGTTCCTTTGAGTGGCGCCAAGACTATCTCGCCACATTTGCCCCGTCTCACCACTGTGTGACGCCATATTCCATACGTAGAGCCCTAGACAAGAGGGCCTAGTAAGGAGAGTGAATTTTGGGGCTAGCACCGGTATATATATTGTGTATGTATGTAGAATTGTAAGAGATATATGAGGCTCTCGATGGAGCGGCTTCCGTAATGGGCAGATGATTCTATTGGGTTACGTACGCTTTGCTACTCTCATTCAAATTGAGTCAAGGTTGACTAGGTTTGAAGCCGTCTTTTTAGAAATAGCTTTTTCAAAGCAGCATCATTCAGTTTGTCGCAAAACCCTGGGGCGTGGTAGTCTCGAACACCTCTCTGTACACCTCCACTATAGGCTGCTTCGCGCACTGCTACCCAGAACAAAAATTGAATTTCTACATGACAATGAGGGATTGTATATGGAGTCATTATGTCTGCCTAAATCGGTCGCTCGCATTTTCACACAGGCAGTCATCGATGACACTACTTTTCCCATTGTATAGCCTAGTGTGAACCATATTACGGGTCCCTATACCATTCATAGTAATCAATAGCAACACATAACTTTCTTTACTTTTAAGCGTTTCATGAGGTGAAGATAGTGTAAAGTGACTATTTGTTGTCGACACTTGAACGACGTTTGTGAACGACGGTGGAGAAGAACTTTTGCAAATTTTCGCATAATACAAGCTAGGCTAGAAGCTGCACGTTGAAGCCTATTCAACATAAACAACACTGATAGACGATATGTACGAACAAGACTCCAGTTTAACCTCTGCTGAAGGGGAGTGAAAAAGTGTGTCAGCTGTACGTTGTTGCTGTGCTGTTAATAGTGGGCACGTGACTGAGAAGACCGGTTGGGTCCTTGCGTGTACCTTTCAAAGCGCTTCCTCGTAAGGCGGCCAGCGGTCGGTGATTCCCTGGCAGCGGGCAGCGGGTGAGCACTAAGCACGTGACACTGTTGGATCAACAACTTTAAGGCGGAGACAGTGAATCCTACTGAAAGCCTGATTTGCACAGCGAACTTATTCCATGCTTAATGCATAGACAAATATAGTAACATGTAGAGAGAATAAATGACGCTAAATAAATGTTTTCATAGTTTCCTAAAAATTTCCATCTGAAAATGTAACCGTTGCCGCTTCTTCCTGAGTTTATTTAGATGCATGGTACGTTAGGTGGGTGTCAAACGCAAGTAGTGGAAAGGGGTAACTTCCACGACTGGTCAATATGAACGGACGCCTAGTTGTTCTCAGCTAAGGAGCACTACTGGATAACAATATCTGTGCTACATCTACGAGAACCGCAAACCCGTCGTACATGGTGAGATCATTATGAAACGTGTTCTCGGAAAAAATTGTCAGCAATCGAAAAGTTCCTTCAAATGTTGACCAACATGTACGCGAAAAACGTACGTCTGAAATTGTGAGATCAATACTTGATAGACATCGTAGGTTATTTTGTGTCTTGAGTTAGTATCACACGTTTGTACTACCATTCAATGGAATGTTATTACTGATCCACATGATAATGGCAACGGGACACGATTTTGTGACAAACTGGAGGATAATTTGATTCAGTTAAGGAAACAAGGGCGAAGCTGACCGCTGTCGCTCTATAGTCTCTACCGCCTTCCACTAGTCAGGACACGTGACGCTCTCGTGACGCGTGCGCCCTTCGCCAGCTCCCGTTCGAGCAACGATTGTAACGAAAGGCGCAACTTGTCACTGACGCAGGGCGTCGAGTGTGCCGCTACCTGACTACTGTCATAATCGGGATATAGGAGTTAGATGAATACCCCAACGGAGATACACTTCTTTAGGAGGTACATCATACGGACTCCATTGGTACCTCGACTTTTTCATTTCAGCCTGATATCACCTTCTATACTTAGTTCAATGCATAGACTAGGAATAGCGCTGGACTCGTGTTGCCATAACGCGTGCACGCCAAATTCCCCAAACAATACAACATAGATCGTAGAAGCCGCGTTCGCATGTATGCACAACCCTACGCCATCAATGATGTCTTCAGTGGGCGATTTTTAACGACGCTGCTTCAGTCAGTATATGGAGATATCGCGCATGAAGGCGCCACATAAGTCATAGGTCTGGAACCCCGGAGTGTAGCGATCAAGGGGAAATCCTTCAAAATAGGGAACATAGGGAAAAAGTCCCTGAGACAGATGAGTCAAATTATGGAGATGTCAAAACAATTGCAGCTGAGCTGTTAAGACTTCTGGTAATGAGCAAGTTCGGAGTCTCGCCTGAGAGGGAAGTGACATGGCGCCAACAACTCGAGGAGAATATCTGATCACTGATGAACTTCTGAAAACTAAGCAGAACTTTTCGTAGTACCTTCTCGGTTAAATAATACATTCCCATCTATGTGCGCACCATTCGTCATATACCCGTTTATGTCAAGCGGAACATATCTACTCATTGTAAGAGACCTATTATAATTGGGTCTTCCCATATGTCTTCATGTTTTGCGCACGCAATATCATCGTTGTGTTGCCATTGTGAATTCTGCATGACAAATCATACGGCGTTGTCATAAATCGAGAGAAGGCCAGGAGCCAATGTTGGGTCAAGGGCGAAAAGCTATTTAGGGAAGGTTACAAGGCTCTACGACGTCTGTTTCCTATATTGAATAGGTTATGGGGGATACTGAGAGAAAATAAAGTCGATAAGTCGGAAACCTTTGTGACGAGTTGAAACTTGATTTCTGGCATCGGAAGAGTGTAGATTTTTGTCTAATTAAATAGCGCAGAAAGGAAATGTGGTATTCGATAATTCTACAGCCGCCGCCCCATGCAACATCTCTGGCTGATAACATGCTAGTTCTTAAGCTATTTCTAAATTTTAATTATCATGTTACAAAACTACTAAAAAATTGCTAAGGATCTAAAGTCTTCAGATTTTTAACGGATACTATAAAGGCCATAAAACCCTTTACCTAATGCCTCACCCAAAAAACACGAGCAGGGACAAACAGGCTCAAGTTGGTTCTCTTTCACTCAAAAGCCTATTCTTTACGTTATTATCAACTACAACGCAGATGTGACTAACTCAAGCGACTATTTTGTGAGTAGTCCCATTGTGTACAGAATGGTTAACAACTCTACCAACGCCAGCTTGCATTTATCACACAACATCTAAAATATAGTTTACCGGAAACGTTTGATCGCGTTTCGCTCGTTTTCCAAATCCTCCAGGTACCCCCACTGTGTCCAGTTTCCTATTTAAGTATTCCTACTTACTCGTGCGTAATAAAAATCGCACAGGATTTAATCTTACTTCGTATACACATGTTAAGTAGTCTAGCTACATAGAAAATAGTGTCTTTCTGCTATTCTCCGACTTGTGCTTTCATCATCAGCGCATCGCTAACGAAGCCCACTTCTCTGGCTTCTTCCTCCGCATCTCGTTTCCCAGTCAGTTCCAGCACCGTCAAAGCGTCGTGCTAGTCCCAACAAGCGCGCAACGTTTGGTCGTCGCTCGCCACGAGCTCAGTGGGGAAACACTGCTCCTCGTGCCCTTACTAGGCAAATACGAATAAATAATCAACTAGTAGCTTTACGCCTTACAAGCTCGGCACCTGCAGCTGGTCGTTTTGTGACGCTGTCCAAGACGAGCTAATACCGCCGTCCCTCTTTATTTAGCTCTCTTTCCTCCTTTTTCTCAGAGCGTCAGAATAACATCAGCTAATAAAAGGTACATACATTCAACTTGGGATTTGTGGGACTTTAGCGGGCTTTCACAGATGGGGGTCGGGCCGCTGGGTGGAAATCCGGTCAAGCGCGAATGGACGGACCTAGTTAACACTGCCACGGCGTGCGTGTCTCTTACGCATTTTTTCGTCGTCTCTCTCCCCCGATGAGTATACGGCAGCGCCCGGATTGACTCTTAGGCATATGATGATGGCGGCAGGGGGATTGCGTTGTTAGCAATGGACTTTTCGCACAATGAGTGGAAACTCCCCGCCGCTGTGGTCGAGTAAGCATGTCAAGCTGAATGTAGTGGATATAAAATGCGCGGAAGCGAGAAAGAACAGGGCGAGACCTGTTACTCTTTTGCGTCGATGAGAATAAGACACAAAGCTGTGTTACGCAGCCGCAGACGTGTCTTCTCAATGTACCGCGAGAAACGACAGGCAAAGACCCAGAAAGGAGAGCAGGTTACTGAAAGAGTGTCGAGGTTGTGTGGTAACAAGCACTGCTGGACAAACGAAAGTCGCAGTTACAAACGCCAAACAAGAAAGGGGAGCGGCTCTTTCTTCTTTGCAAAGGTGCTACTGCTGGCAGAAATAGTAGCAGCAGCTGTGTATGAGCGCGTTTGTCTATCGGCTGATCCCCCTGTCTTCTCTAAGAATGCGTGCATATAGACGTGTATGTAGGTGGCTATGTGTGGGGTGTGTGTGTTGCAATGTCTCGGGTGTCGCCATGCATTCAGGAGTAACGGCCAATCTGCAATGTAGATGACCTGTACGCGTAGTTAAAGACGCGACTCGGCTAGCGCGCCTGCCCCAATCATGCCTCTGCTGTAGTCGACATGTCCTGGGACGCGTTGGATTAGGCGAGATAGTAAAGAAGGACCAAAAGAGCGTGGTCCTCTCTTTAAGATCATGCTTCAACGAAGAATGCCGTGACGTGTCAGCACTACTCGAGGCGGAAAAGAGCACTTGAAGAGCCGGGAGCCCTTGAGAGACATTGGGGTTCTTGTCAGGCTAATTACTAGACCAGCCGGCCGGAAACCCCCGTCTTTTCGACCCCGACGCTGAGATCCAACATCAATTTCTCCTCGAACAGCCCCTATTAGAGAACGCTATTCGAAGCGTACGTCCCACTCGCAAAAACGTTTTTATGTGCACTACGGCCTACGAAGCTGCCGAGATTTGGACAGGTTCTTTACTTACTATACCAGGCCACCGCGTGGCAATATGCTATATTGGCGGTTGGGTGCGAGACTTTGGACAACACTTGTAGGTGTGCAGATGCAGATGTAGGTCTGTACATGTTTTCAAGCATTGTACCACAATAACGGCGGCCGTAGGATGGCAGATATCGAAAATCAGAGCTTGGCAGTAAGAATTTAGAGATGGCATCTTTCTCATTACGAACTAACGTGCGGGTAGGTGGTTCAACTCTTAAAACCACCTACGCATACACCAATTTCAATAAAATAATAACGATTTCTGATTGAAGGTGTTACTGAGCAGTAACAACAGAAATGCTTTATTATACCTAAATGTTAACTTGTTTGACGCATGTCAAATTGTTTGCCCTGCCTCCATTCGACCTCAACAGCCCCCAAATACATCAGCCGTTAGTCATCATAGGAGTTTCCACCGGCCCCTTGTAAGAGACCCATACATTTCGCATTGGACTTGACTTAGCTATAAAAACACTTGAAGCTTAGGTCTGTCTGTATAGCAAGCTACTTGAGCTTCGAAACATCTATATCGCAACGTTCTAATACCGATTTGTTCATTTCTACTGCCGTACAATGGCCTGAATTGTGTGCGTTCAAATAACACCTTCCATCTAACTGAACGCAGACAGATAAGGGACACAATAGCCCTTCCCTGTTGTGCCAAGCATTCCGTCAACGGCGCAAGTGTTACTGTTAGTCAGAAAAATTGCACGTAGTTTCTTTCATACTGTTACATGCGGAAGGTGGTACGTACATATGTGGTGTGGGACATGCGCTTTATAATTAAAAAAACGATCAAGATGCAATCGTAGACTATCCGAACGAAGACAACTGAAAAACTCAAGTAAACCCATAGAACCAGTCGAAGCTGAAACCGAATGACGGCAAACCACAACAAGGAAGCTGCAATGTATTAGCAAGCCTTAGCAGAGAGACGGGCTCAGGCCGACTAGATCTGAACTAGGCTTTAGGTTAGATTGGAAAAATTAACGGACTTGAAGAGTTGTGCGCGTGTGTTTTTAAAATATGAAAACATGGCGAATACGCCTATATCGAGCCATTAGAAAACGGTTAACTTCAACGAGCGTAGTTGATTATATGTGCATAGGCAAAGTCGACAACTTTTTTTTATATATTCCCCTGAAGTTCTTCGAATCAGTGAAACAGAAGCATATCTATTATTGCGTTCTGCAAATATTAATACACTCTATTACGATTACCATGATTATTTCTATACGAAGGTTCTACCTTACTCGCTGGTAGTTCTTACTTCTCAAAACATATAATTTACTATAATTGTGGTCAAATCGTTTTGGAATCTGTAATTTGCCTTTCCGCTGTTGTCGGATTTTGTGCCATCAGACGTTGCCGGCCATGCAAACATTCGTATTAGCGTCGAACTCCGTAGCCCAAATGCATATTGTTCGCTGGCTCCGAGGGTAAAAACGTGTTGGTCTGACTATGCTGTCTGCTCTTCCAACAACGTCATGAAGGACTTCGACAGCCGCCAGCGCTGCTGCAGGAATACGCTGACATTTCTCCTGCGCGGTTACCTCGATGACTGCTTCTCCAAAATCGACAATCACACGGGCTGGCCAAGCGAGACGGCGGCCATTTACGAACAAAAATTATTACCATCTTTTTTGTTTCTTTCTCGCAAACAATCCTCTACGCAGCAGATTAAGAAGTAATATGGATTTGTGTATATATTTGTCGTATATAGGAACAGATGCGAACACAAACACGCGCGTGCGTCTGTAGACATAGCAGCGCCGGCACGTCGTTGCTACTGTTGCTAGTACAAGCGTTAACGTCAACAGTATTGACTAGAAGGCCACCAGTCACTGAACGGCGCCGCAGACGCGACCACGCTTGTCTTCTATAGAGCGATTGTGAACAGGAGCGCTTTATGTAATAGAAAAATGGAGTATGAAATGACTGAGTTTGTCGACGCGGGAAAATACCGATCCACTGCGTAAAGAGAACTGTAAAAATAATGTCTATTATTAAAAAGGTATATTTACTTAGAGGCTAAAACCGATATTTAAGCATGGGGATGCTTATTTAAATTATTTTTTGTGCATTCTCCTAATAGATCGTAGCAGTATTCTGGAAATACCTGACGGGTCTTGCTATCATTGCGCAGGGATTTAATGATTAAATTTAATTGGTCCTTGTGGCTTGAAATTAAGCTTACTGACTGAGCGGATAGTGACGAGCTTTTTCTGTACAATTGCATTAAACAAAAGTAAAGCGTTGAACCGTCTATTGCGTTTACGCAATGATACCTACATGAACCTATTTCAAGCCGTATTTCTTAGGCCATTTACACTAGTCGTAATTTTGGCCATACGAAAAAGTGCAGGGCACGTTAATGGCACGCTTCACAGCGACATATTAAACAGCGCGTAGCATTTCTTTATTCAAACGTATCAGGAAACGACGTACTTTACGAGTAGCGGACGTCAAAAGAATTCCAGGATAAGAAGGAGGAATTGCGAAGAATTTAAATAGTATTTAACGTTCCTTGTGTTTATCATTCCTTGTTCTCAGTTCCTTGTTTATACCATTACAGTATCGTGCTGTGAGAAGGCTTCTTACAGGACGATACTATAATGGTACTCATGAAGAAACTTATAACGAAAATGATTTCTCTTTAATTCTACTGGCACCTAGTGTACCTCATTGACAACCTCAGTTATGATTACTTGTCTCAAGCGAAAGTTAAACCGCTAAACCAACTTACAATACAAATCTTGCCCAGCATTAACCAGTCCCTAATGGCGTCAATCAGTACCTATTTAACATCGTAATACTCTGTATGGATTCGGATGTATTATGTTCCACTAACTGTGCGGATCCTGAAATTAAAAAGCAATCCAGACAGGGAAAATGAGTACCTGAACTGGAAATAGACTAAATGTTCCTCTAGCTTTCTAACTGCTTTCGATCTGAGATTTCTTTTTGTTTTCAATTAAAAACAAATCTCGGCCACACAGTCAGAAATTGTACGATCATTGAAGGGTACATTTCATAAGTTAAGTGACTATTTTTTTAACCCCATTATCAGAACTATTTGAGACATTACCATTAGGCAATAGTTGTACCGAAAACCAGGCTCCAGGTAGACATAAACCTGTGTTTTTTTGAAGAGAAAGCCTCAAAAATGCATTACTCGTCCCGTATAATTTGGGAAATTGCGCGAAAATATCATGGGCAGTATATTCTAATACTTTAAACATTCGAAAGCATGTTATGATCCCGTTCAATATCTCACTATTGAGATACATTTTCAGAAATTTTCCTCGGAAGCGATCCAGCTAACGTTAGCAGTAACGTAAAACTGAAATATCGCACACTATGTCTGAAGATCAGACAGTCCAATAATAGTGATCGGAAGGTTTCTGTTGATGATGTCAGACGTCCACGTATATTGGATCGAGTCGAACAGAGCAATGTCTATTTAGCTGGGGCCGATAAGTGCGGGGTTCGGTCCCGAGTCGATAATTTGACTGTTTGACTGTTTGAGGAGCGTGGCTAGCAACACCGGTTTATTTATTATTTGCGAACTAAAATTAGGTTGGGGCAACAGAACTCCTAAGCGTCTCATAAACAGTAATTTTTCTCTCCGTTTGAAGGGCCTTTGATTCTCTGGGTCGTCAGTAAAAAGTCTATATGGATTACACATGCTAGGTTATTATTGTTACACCGTAGGGAAGTTATGAAGGATCAAGATGAATTGGGTCCTTAAAAAAACTAAATTGAAATACACTTTCAGACTGGCAGTAATGTTTATTATATGCTGTTAGTTAGGGTCAATGTGGCATTGCTTGACTGACGCACTACATCAAACGGACATGCACAAATAACGCAAATAGGCCAACACAGATTTTATCGACAATCGTATTTGTATAACTCGTAGAGTCTTTTATTGCATTGTTACATGCTAGGTCCTGGGGCAAACAAAAGGTATCTGCTAATTTATGTGCATAAAAAATTAAATATGCACATAGGCTAATTCTGTCCAAATCTGAACATTTTTTTTTTTAATTTTTGCAGAATTACCTATACAACATTTATCTTGTTACCTAATTAATTAAACTTGTCCTTTAATTCATTCTTTTTTTACTCCTTCTTGGAATATGCAAGCCTTGCTGGTGGGCCAGCCCTTATTTAAGGTATTTCCGTAGTTGTACGGGGTTTCGACCAGCATTTTCTATCTGGAGCTGTACCTCGTAAAACTATGCAGTTTGGGTTCGAACATCCTCCGGTTACCTACTTCAACTAGGCTTATCTCTGAGCCAATTGATGACTATAAAGGGTAAAAGCTTGGAAACCCTATGGCACCCTAAGGGCTATTGCAAATCTACGGATTCGTCTATATACCATAAAGAGACTAATGAATTAATTACCCTCTTATAAAAATCCCTCTGTATAAACGGATAACACCACCTTCAGCTTCCTTCTAGAGGACAGGATCATGGAAGGAACGCGTGCAGGCACCGAATCCACAGTTGTACAGTTCTGGAAGCCGGGATCCATGGGAACATGTGTTTACTCCAGCCCCAGCAATATTACGGAGACTTAGCGAATCTTGGCCACAAGAGAGCCGTTTGCAATTAACGACGCGACAGGTTTAAATTTGGAGGTAATATATTGCAATGATACGTATGCTTTCACTGTATTTTTAATCGCACGATGATGATGATGATGATGATGATCTGATTACATAGTGACTGTTTTATTCACACTTTGTCATTCGTGATATCTAAATTATACTTTAATAACGTTCTATTTTTCTGTTTCCTATTTATCTCACTAGAGGTTGTCTGCACAGCGTTATTTTGTCCGCCAAAGCTCATGTATAAATGTTAGCACACATGGTAGATTATGACATTCTTCGAGAATATGACGGGTCATTGTCTGTTATCTGTTGCTAACTATAATTATCAGCAATTCTGTATCATGTGCGTTTTACCTAAGTTGACATGAAGGCACCTTTATCGGCCGGATGCGCTCCCGCGCGAACCGCCAGTTCGTCGATCCACCACAGATGGCGCCACCAGTAACAGCCGTGCCGTTGTGATCCCGTAGTTGTTTCGTCGCTGTTCTGATTCCAGAGCCCGATGGCAGAGTCATTTGCAAGACATAGGGCGTTGCTTTCGGATGTCGCTGATGTAGCGAGGCGATGAGTGAACAGCGCGTCACAGAGAGTAGTTAAGCAATATGCCCTATGGCGGCCCAGTAGATGCCATTGAGACGATCTGTTAGGGGGTGGGAATAGTGGACCAGGATAGGTAAATAGTATATCTGAGAATCAAATGTCAAGAGAAAATCGATCAGTAAGATTACGATGTCTTATCCATGAGGTACTCGTTTAAAACTGCCGATGAACGACAGGTAATCTGAAAATGACTAATAGAAGCTAAGTGAACATTTGGCCTTGGCACTAACCGCACAGATGGTCCATTAGCTATTTCATGATACATTTTGTGCCCCTTTTAGTATCAGTTTACTCGTCCGACTTGACTCAATCCCACACGCTGATATCTCCAGCATACACAACAGCATTCGAATGATCCTGGTAGTTGTTGTTACGACATTATATCATAGTATTACTATTACGAACTAGTATTAAAGCGCCCTTTGTTGCACAGGTAAACAAAGTTTTATATATTTTCTTTTGTTTTGTTCAGCAGATGTAAACATGAAGACTTCGCAAAAGGTCTGGAGATTTTTCGAATTTTTTAAGGAGTTTTAGCCCAATCGGTGTGCTATAATACGGTGCTAGTATCGTATGTTATACGTACATGCAGTATTGCGATGGTGGTTATTAAAGGTCATGGACGAGTTGATGTTACATTATTGCCCCATTAGTAACTGTCAACATACGTTATACGCAATTGTTTCACCATAAAACTAGGCACAAACTACAGTGTCTCCTTTTAATATCATACCTATATTTAGAAGATATCCTCAGGAGCCTCCTGATGTGGTACGAGATCGCTGCAGCGTTGAAACGAACTGCTATAACCCCGCTAAGAAGATAACCATTTGTCAGCATTCGGCTATTTACTAGGTACGAAACGAGGCGACCCGAAACGAGGACGTATTGTCTATTTTATACGTTTGCGCCCTAAAAAAGCGGATCTGTATGAAAAGTACAGCTAACGTCCACTTCACGTATATTAGAATGCTCTGTCTGCTTAATTTGGGGGGTCTGTCGTCTAACTAGCTTCATATAGGCGTCACTCTCAAACACAACGAAAACTATAGCATCTATCGTGCTACATTCAACCCCGTCGCCCCCGACGAGTACGCATATCGAGTTTTTGATTTCATACATTTTCGCGCCAACAGACACGTTTAAGCTGCGTCAAATTTTATCGTTTTGACAAAACAAAAAAAAATCCTCCCGTCGTGTTTATACGCCATATGAAAACAAGTGGAAAATACTAATTATTGTTATTGAGTGCTTGACTCAAATTGAATCTTCATAATCTTTGACTTACAGACGGTACACGCTATTCGGGTCACGTTTGATTTAGAGGTGTTCTAGTCATCCGCACTTATCCATAAAATAGCTAGAAAGGCTGATGAACGATGTCCATGATTCTGAGTGATGTTATCATAATGAAGAAGAATTATCGAGAATCGACTGTTCCGCCAAACCTGTATCCTTCCGTATGATCTGAAAATCTTTACAAGGGGTCCAGTTAATTGTATACCGATCGTTGTCGTTGCTACTGAGATTTATCTGTGCAAATTCTACTTCTAGGTAAACTAATAATAATCTATTGACTCGTAAAGCCTATCTATCCCAAATAGTAATTTTGGAAATAATATTCTTCTGTGTTCCTTCCTTATCACTTTACGACATTTGAAAGTTGCACGCCCAAACAATAACGTCTTTGCTGCATTCGTTGCTGGGTCACGTAATGTAATATCAGTGTTTTTTTGCCGCTTATCGTAGGCTAACATTTTATTTGCTATAGTGATTATATCTAATCGTAAAGTAGATGACGAGCGGCTCATTTGCCGGAGTGTTAGAACAAAAACGCTCTTATAAAATAGTGTGCTGTTGACGAATCTATATAGGTACGTAGAGTGAGTGGTGAGTGCTCAAGCAATGTACGTATCATACAGCCTTGTGGCAAAGGTATTATTTATGTGGACCACGAGGGTATTTTCGCGATTGCAATTGACCCGCAGCGATGGCCAGAAGGCCCTGTGCAGACAGGCATCAACAAAAACCGTCCCATAGACGCACCGAAGTCCGCACTATTACACGCAGCCAAAATGTTTAGCTAATGTATGCGCGTCGATCTCATGCGAGACGGTCTAAAACGGACACGTTTATATATACATACATACATATGGAACAATCACCAACTTTGTATGACGCGCTTGCGAACGTTCACGCCGCCCGCTGACCCGCGGCAGGTACATTGCGACGCGTCCTGTAAGCAACGGCAGCAGCAGTCTGTGCGGCGTATCTTAAACGATGATGGTATACATAAAACTAAATACACGCGATACGTGCTTAAGACGACCTTGCAAGACGGATGGAACCGAGTTACGGTGTACTTGAACTTCATTTCAGAGGTCATTTCAAAGACGCGGGTCGAAGTGTCAACAAATAGAAGTCAACAAATAAGTACAACTTACAAGACATTTGAAAAACTTTCCTTAGCTCGAATCGCTTTCCTTTTTCTTCTATTTATTTTTGACACTATGAATATGTCATAAATGCATGTATCTATCGATAAGATGGTTGTACATCTATGAAATATCCATCTAGGTGTGGTCTAGTCGTGCCGTCGGTGATGGTATTGACGCCAAACGCGACGCCAATTCCGGCAGTGTTTTTGTAGTCTCTTGGCATCATAAACGAGTCAAATGTGTTTTTCAAAAATTTTCGTTAATCCTCTGCTTAGTCTAGGAGGAGGCGGTGGAAGGAAACTGAGCATGGTGATAGTTGATTGGAACGTAAATATTCTGTCCATATCCACTACCTCGTTATTTTATTCTGTTCGTTGTTTGTGACGCTTTCAATAAAATGAAATCAGCTTAGAACTTCAAAACGATTGAAGACCTAACTTGATCAATAGCTGAAAAATGAACTTACTTGGACAAATTGGCCATTAAGATTGAACACAACATTCAATCATAGTGCAGATGAACTTTAATAAAGATTCAACTATCATAACATGGGAATATTTTTTAATGGTTTACATGTCAGAGATACAAAATTGGTCGTGTTTGGCCATTGATTCTTTAACGTCAGTTAGAATACAGGCAGACCTGTACGGTATTAGGGTCGCGTGAAGAACCTTCGTGTAACTTAGAAGTCTCGAGGTAAGCTGCACAAACGGTAAGTTTGATAGCTAAAGGTTACAATTTTATATGCAATATCGACAAGCTCTTTACGTAACGTGAATGGAGTTAAAGTGCGTAAGCACGTTTAACTAGAAATCTATAGACGTCGTAGAAAGTTTTCACCCAAGAGAAGGAAGATCCACTTAAATATATGATACCCAACATAGTACCAACTCAAGAATTCCCCCACGCGATCATAAACAGACCCTCAAACTTAACTAAATACGTGTGGTATTCACTCTCCCTTCATACAAGTCGCATTCCCCTCCGTTTTCAGGCTACCCATACATCATCTCTAATAAAGGTAAACCTTCCTATCTGACACGCTCGATAACGATAACTAATACGTGTTTGTCACAGTTTCCGATGGGCTACTAGCATCATGCAATGCACTAAATCAGCCCACGTTCCCGTGGCTCTCGGGCTCTACCGCTTCATTTCCCTGTCGCTTAAAACGAAGCCATCCAGTGCTCCGAGCTCGCAGCACCCGACGATCCTTCTATCATTGTATGATGAAGAGTTTCTCGCCAGCTACTCGCTTCAGCCGAGTGATTGCACACAGGGCGGTACTTCACGAGCTGACTACCGGGGTCCAACATTTAATTTCAACTTTCGACGTCTTATCCATTGGCATCACGCTCATCGCCATCATCGAACGAGCGCTGGGAACTCGCCGACAACAACGACCATATCCCAGCCCCAGCAGCAGCAGCAACAATAACAACACGACCGATAATAATAAAAACCACAACAATTACCATAAGGATACTTGCAGTGGCGCGGTCATCAAACATAAGTTGTTCGAGGACCGACATCCTGGGTGGTCTTCGTTTTCTTTTTCTTCACGATTTCTAGGGGATTTGGTCGTCAACTCTCGCTTTATCGCGCTGATCGACAACGTCACGGATCGGTCCACCGACCAGTGGGCCTGTTTGTCGTCCCATTAGCTCAGGGTGCTCGATCCCTCGTCGGACCGTCAGTTGAATTGTACGTGCTTCGGAAATCTTGGGAGAAGCTGCAGAAAATCCTGTTTTTGTTCCTATTTTCTATGTGTACTGGATGAATCCTACAATAATGTAGGCTGGTTCCTAATCATGGATAGATAGTGCCATCTTTTCTTTGGGCATCTTGAGGCTAAGCGGGGCTAAGCTTCACCGTTCGCTGACCGTTAAGTGATGCTGTGTTGTTTACGTTGATGTAGATGAATAGAGTGATGTAAACTCGCAAAGATTTTTTTGGCAGCTTGTAACCAAATTTCGTTACCGCCCAGTCCGACCGGTTCAACTATGCTAACGACGAGACGATTTGTCAGCTGCTCCACAAACGTCGAGGCTTCACGACGAGACAATAAGAACGTGTGAGAAAGTCATATATAGTTTATTAAAGTGCGGATGCGCGTTGCTATCATCTATGCATATATATATCAGGGTTACACTGCAGTAGCAGAGAGGTAGCGAGCTCATCCTAACCGACGCCTGCGATCGTTCAATGTAGAAATGTAGCTTGAAGGCTATCGCAAAATAACGGGGCACGTTCTCTGCCCGCGCACCTGGACAGCCATAGCGGCACCAGCGGTCGCTGAAAAGTCGCGCCTTCTGTTAATCAGAAGGCACAAGTAATTACCTCGGTTGCACTTCGCACACTTACGTTTCTACCTGCAGTCGTCATGGAGCAAGTTAATAGCTTAAACTGTATGAAAACATTAGCGTCTTTGTGTTTGGATGTTTCCGAGAAGAGATGGCGCCAGTGGCACACGCGTAAACGATTTCGGGGGTGGAACATGAACGATATGTTAGGTAGACATATAGCTCCAGCAAGATGTGTATATACACGTCGCATAGCTTGAAATGAATATGTAGGTTCTTCAAAGAGCGTCTGCTAACTTACGCTACAACAGGAAAATGACATCGGATGTCCTATAATACAATTTTTGTAAAAAGGTACCATCGAATGTTATTCCTTAAAACCTGCCCTTAGTGCAGATATTGCGTTTGTGAAGCTTCAGCTCTCGTACTATGAAAAGGATATACGTTCGACTAGTTCATTAGCAGGTCAGAACCACGTGCTGCCACGAGGACGACTCTATGCACCAATAATGATACTCAGCGAAAAAAAAACGCACCTCTACTCTTATAAAAATGTCTCGAAATCAAAAGAAAACTGCCTTCTTTATGTACGCTATGATTTGTGCTATTAAATTATACACGCATCTTCTACGTTGAATGGCGAAGATGAAAGTATTAAAAGTCGAATTTTTTTTCGAATTTTTGAGTTCGGCTGTTTTCTGCAGTGTTGCTTCGTAGACTGCACTTCTTGTGCTAACCATTTCGTTCTGTTATTGGCTATTTGGACCCGCCTCCAAGCTGGGGCTAAGGGGTTTAAAACTCGGTATGGGGGTTACTGGCAGTCTCGGGAATATCCAGACAGGTTGCTGTCACTGCAGCTGCTGCTGTTGCCTAGCAGTATTCACAACGCTTTTGGGTCTTCTTGCGAGGAAATCGATCGCACGTTGCCTAAGGCAGAGGGGGATGAGTCGTAGGCAGACGTCAGGACACGAAACATCATGCCCCTTTCGCCCTAACCGACCCGGCAGCTTTCTCTTATGCGATGGCTCGCGACTCCTGCCTGCCGCAATTTCTCTCCAGCTACGCTATTCTTTCCTTGTACCACTCATCCGTTGCCTAGTTTTGTACCCCTTCTCTTAGAAAAGACCTTAGAAGTTCTTTGACTCTAGCGCTCTGTCGGTCGTGGCAATCTTTCTTCAAAAAAAAAAAAGTTTCGTTTTCATTTTATAGCCACATGTATGCACTGGAATATATGGTACGACTGGCCTAGGTAGGCAGGTGTTAGTACAGTCAGACAAATTAGGCCACATAACTTATGTGATTTATGAGAAGACATTTTTGGGTTGTAGAGCTGTAACACCTGCAGCAGTAGAAATTAATTTACCGGCTTTCTCAGTACATTTCGTCGCGAATTATATTTGAAATCCATCCCACATAAGTCACCTCAACTGAACAGGTTGATTGAAAGCTTAATTAACGGAAATTTGCAAACACCCCTTATGGACTTCAATCGAGGAACATTTTCTTCTGCGATGTATACGATTCAACAATAGTGTAAATAATCGAATTGGATCTGAAATCGTTTATTTGCATTAGTGACATTTGCTTATTTTCAAGGTACACATTTATCCATGTCCGCAGTATTCGTGCATTATCTAGGTTACCTAAATAGATGGCCTATTTGGTCCTCAACTGTACTGGCAATAGGATTGCTAGTTCGATACCTAAGCCATAATAATCATCTTACGTGATTCCAGAATAAAGTGAGACTGCTGCGAGCATATATCCACCTATCTATTAAAAAAACCTTAAATTCTATATTAAAGACCCGCTTTCTTATGAACGGGATCACAGCAGAAAGCCCCCAAAGCAGGCAATCGCTTGGTGGAGAACAAAGGACGTTATTTCCCGTTTGCTCTGCCAGTTTGTATCTCGTAGTTATTTTAGTCTTTCGTACATGTGGTTATTTATAGCCTGGTGAATTCGCATGATAGTGGGCTATACTGTTTATTCTAGCGTAAACTTTATTAATAAACGTGTTGCTTTATTAACATCTATGCTACAATCGGACACAATATGACGCCATCTTCCTACGTCTGTTTACTTTAGTTGAAGACACCGGTTGGAGTCGCGCCAATATACCTTAGTGCGCTGTGTATTCTGCGAAGAATATCAGGACACGTTGCAGACGGAATCACGGATCTGGCAGGTCCGGGCTATGCAGGCCAACGAGCACAAGCCACTAAAACGCCTTATTCCACCAACAACGGTCTGCTTAGAGTGTCAACTAGTTGTGCCTAATCGACACAGCAGACACGGCTTCACATCCCGAGCTCATCTAAAATCTGATTTGGCATCGTTCTTAAACATATTGACAAGCAACGTCAATGCCCCGTCGGCAAAACACCCAACGCAATCTATTTTCCACTCGTCAAACGACCTTCTTCACACGAATAGGCCGATGTCTGATAATGGCTGTGCAGTTGCAAGCAACGCTGTACAATAGCACCAGCGCTGGATAGCATAAGATCCGCGTTGCGGTTTTTGCCCAAGAGCCAAAGGGAAAGCATGCCAATGAAGCACTAGAGGAATGGCAACAGCGTCCTGTCGTGGAGGTTGTTCTCTGAGAGAATGCTGCGGGTGTTGGGTGGAGGATGAAAGCAGGCTCTTTCGTCAGTGTCACTATGCGAGTCTGTAACTGGACCTCTGCGTGCGGGTGAGCGACCAAGCCTATGCCCGGGTGCGCGGTTGTAGTGCGGCCGCGGCAGCCGCCGCCGCGACCTGTATGGGTCTGTCTATCTATCTATCTATATGAGTGAGCGGGTGTATGAACGTTGTCCCAACGCTTCCAGCATCGTCGTCCCACGACCGATCCAGTTGCAGACAGCGGCACCGTTGTTCCCCTCGTCGATCCTGCCTGCCATCCGCCACCCCACTCTCGACGCTTTATCGGTACGGCTGGTCCCTGCTCACTAGTCGGCTCAAGGCTCCTTCGGCCTGTCCGGCTGTATGCGTGCATCGCTCTGTTGTATATGCCTGTGTACATGTGTGTGTGTGTGTGTGTGCATGTGACTGTTAGACTTCGGGTTGTACTATCTGCGTCTCAGCTATTCTGCTGCAGCTCTGTGCCGCCTATGTCATCTCCCTTTCTCCTGGCCGGCGCAGCGGTTCGGGCGGAGCTTGCTTAAGGGCGGCGATTGGCGGCGTCCGTCTGGGCGGGCTCAGGATGTAGCTATCATGGTCGGCCTATCGGATTGCTGTGTCTTTAATGCTGTTTTATCCCCCTTATCCCCCCCATCCCTCGGACTGCTGAGTGTGTCTGTCCGTGTGCATGAGACGTGGAGTGAGACGGCGTCCGCCGCCTTGTTTCTTCCTGCCAGCTCGCCCTGGATCATTCGGTCGGTCGGTCGGTCGGTCTGCCTGCCTGCCTGCCTGCCTGCGCGTGAGTGTGTATTGGATTCCTTGGTTGGGCGATTGGCGCTGCAATAGCACTACTAACGGCAGGCGGGGGGGGGGGGGGGGTTGCGCGATTCTATGCCCGCCGAGTAGGAACAGAGGCCGAGAGAACTTGGGACTCGATTCGACTGCTAGCTATAGTCGGGGCACGGCACCGTTTTGTCCGCTTCTCTCCTCCGTGTTTCAGCTCGAGAAGGCCCACTACTTCGGGCTGAGACGTTGCGGTGTTCGGGAAGAGGCCGTGTTGTGCTGCTGCCACTGCCGTCCTGTCCGATTGTAACGGGTCCAACTGCTTTGGTCGACTCACTGTCCGCAGACTCAGAACCGACTGCTACTCACTACTGCTATTACAACGAATACGACCGCTGCTTTTGCTGCTGCTGCCGCTGGAGGAAAGGAAGGCACCAGTCGGCCGTCCGACCGGCCGCATTCTGAAGGAGAGGAGAGAAGGGATCGTTCGTCCCCCAGCCGGCGTCGCTCGCACGTTCGTAGTCAAGCTAAGTTAGGCTGAGCCGAGCCGAACGGCCTGCTGCTGCTACTGCCGCTGGTGCCGCAGCAGTCGCCGCCGCCGCCGCCGCCGTCGCCGCTGCTGCGGCGACCACGAACGCCGCCATCACTACCACCGATAGACGACCGCTACAGCAACGGCAGCAGCCAAGAAGACCATCCTCTCGTTCTCGCTAGCAAGCGGCGAGGCGAACGCAGGCACACAGAGAGGCAGGCAAGCAACAGCCGTACGCATCAGCCAGCCAGCGAACGAAAGAATTGACGGGCGGACTGACTGGGTTGCTGCTTGTGCTGCTGCCGCTGGGGAGAGCCTAGCTGCTGCTGCTGCCTCTGCTTTAGCTGGCCCGCTACGGCCGCTGCTGCTGTTGAGCTGCCGGCTGAACTGTCTCTGTTGGGAGATAGTTTTCATGGGGCTCCATTTCACCGCTGGTCGCTGGCGCCGCCGGGCCACTGCAGCCGCTCCGCCACGGGCAGCAGCAGCAACTAGAACAACTAGCACGGCAGGACGACAAACGCGACGGCAACAACAGCAACGGCACTTCAATCACTGCCGCCCCCGCTGATTTGTTTCTGTCTTCATTCGACGACGAGGAAACAAACCAATGATACCACGACAAGCATCAGTGGTACGAAGACACTCAGAGAATAGGTCACTTCGGAGTGGAAACAACAACGGCGGATTGCTTCCTGCGTAGAAACGTACCGCTTGTAAAGTAGCAATGACGACATGTAACTGCAACTGTCCTCGCCCGAAGTTACACTGAAAAAGTGTCGCGTTAGCTTGACAGAGGGCCCCAGTTGTGGTGCTGCTCACTGGAGGGACGCCGTTGGCAAAAACTTTACGCGAATACCCAGCTGCTACGCCAGCACGTACCACAGCAGCGTGAATTAGATAGCAAAGGACGGGACGTACTGAAGGACTAGACACCGCACTAAATGCTTGCCACTTCGATAGCGGCTTTAACGTTAATGACGTGACGGCAACGTGTTTCTGCTCAGTCATTGGGCGAGTGTATATGTGTGTTGGTGTGAATGCTCGATTTAATTGACGTCCATCTGATTGGGTCGACGAACAGATATCCTCTGGCCGCGACGCACGATATCGTGATCGTCGTAGTCGTTGTTAATTTCGCAAGAACACAGAATGGTATAGTCCGGGTGCTGTTGCTGCAACGGCTACTATTTGATGACACCATGCCGATGCTGTTGATGCTGCTGCTGCTGCTGCTGCTGCTGCCGCCGCTCCCGCAGCTGTCCTGCCCAGTGATCCTGCTGACCAGTACTAGTGATAAGTATATGGTATCGTTGTGTCATATCGGTTATTGATAGCGGTGTGTATATGTAAGGTTATACCAATGATTCATTGCCGTAAGCAGACCACTGCTATACGAACTACGAAGGCAGTTCAACTATCCCAGTGACGACGGCTATCGTAGCAGTTAAGCAACCTTTTACGCCGTTTTCTTAACTGTTTAACATCGACGTATGAACGAACATTCAACGAATAAGGAAATTCGAGGCGTTTCCTGAGATCGCATGTCGATCCGCACCCGAAATTCTCACGCAAGTCCTTTTTACATCCTCAATATTCGTGAGCCATCGACAACCTCCAGCGTATTTTCCAGTCGCTGACGTCAGCTAGGGAGAGTTGGACTGGAGGTGTTTAAAGGAAGCTACAGCAGTAGCATTGAATTCAAGTTAAGATGTGTTTCACGAGTTTCAGAATCAGAGAACATGCCCGACCTGATGGACTAGTGCGGATCAGTGTGTGATATCAGTTGTTACGTTGCGGTGGGTAGCCTTTCGTGTGCCCCCCGCTGAGTGCTGCAAAGGGTTTTCAATAGTTCGTTTTTCTTCACCTTTTTTTTTTTTTTTTTTTATATTTCGTTCTGTTTCTGTACTCAGAAAACAGTGTCTATGTGTTTTCAGTGCTGTTGGGGTAAAATTAAAAGAGAGTAAGAGGTGCGATTGTGTGTTGACAACTTGTATCCACAACCAGCTAGAAATCGTGCGACTACTAATCTCAGGACTACCCTCCTACGTAGACCTTCAGGCTTCATAATTGATTTTATCATCATCGTTAACGAACCCTTTTTCACCATCCATATCTCGTTCAATCATTATTCTGTAACGAGACTTCAAGCGGACCCTAACTAAAACTACTGAACAACATCTGTTTGTCAAGAAGAACTGCTTCCGAACCCGTTCCCGGTTTCATCAGTGTCAATGGAACCTCCCCGGAGTCCTACCCGGGCAGGCCTGACACCCGGTGGGCTCGTGCTCTCTCCTGGGGTGCATCCAGGTCTAGGGCCCGCAGGCCTTTCCCCGGGCCTGAGCGTTAACGGAGTGAACCTGGCCAACGTGAACGCAATGATGTGCGCGGCCCTACAGGGGTCCGCCGCGCAGCTGGCCCTCGCGGCCCTAAACGCCCACTCGCATACGACGACGACAACGCCCCCTTTAGCGCCCGCCTCGCCGCCCAGCGCGGCCCCCGGGGCCCCTAGCGGGGGCTCAGCCGGGGGCCTAACCCAGCCGCCTTCGCAACAGACGCCGTTAAGGCAAAGTACTAACAGTAACAATAACAACAACAGCAACAACAGTAACAATAATAGCAACGCAAGCAATAACGGCGGAAGCAGCACCGGCTCAGTACCAAGCGGCACGCCGAGTGCGCCCGGCTCGCCTGGCTCACGAGGCTCCCCGGCCTCCGCTGGCCTGCCAACGCTCAATTTCTCGGTGTCACAAGTGGCAGCGGTGTGCGAAACGCTGGAGGAGAGTGGCGATCTCGAACGCCTAGCTCGATTCCTCTGGTCGCTGCCCGTCGCGCATCCGAACTGCGCCGAACTGCAGCGAGACGAGGCGGTCCTGCGCGCCCGAGCGCTCGTTGCCTTCCATGCGGGCAATTTCCGCGAACTGTACGCGATCCTCGAGAGCCACCGCTTCACCAAGTCGTCGCACGCGAAGCTGCAGGCAATGTGGCTAGAGGCACATTACCAGGAAGCAGAGAAGCTGCGCGGCAGGCCCCTGGGGCCCGTGGACAAGTACCGCGTGCGCAAGAAGTTCCCACTGCCGCGCACAATCTGGGACGGGGAGCAGAAAACGCACTGCTTCAAGGAGCGTACGCGCAGCCTCTTGCGCGAATGGTACCTCCAGGACCCGTACCCAAATCCCGGCAAGAAACGGGAGCTGGCGCAAGCCACCGGTCTAACCCCCACTCAGGTCGGCAACTGGTTCAAGAACCGAAGACAACGAGACCGAGCAGCCGCAGCTAAGAACAGGTAAGAAAAAACAGTTTATAATACATTCCCCACAATGGACAATTGGCTAGAATGATACGATAACCGCTGTCTGTTTAACGACAGAATGTGACTGTACATGCACGAGTGGCATCGTATATTGAAGGTTCTGGATCTAAACTTCATTACAGAACGCTTCTATAAACAAAGGTAAACTCATGTATTGGGCCCTATAGATCTTCCCCGCATAACGACTGCTCGATTTGGTACGGCAAAGATACCATGATGACCTGTGTATGTAAAGCCCAACAACAGCAAACGACTGAATCGGCATCGGCTGATTTAGAACGGCATCATCATTTCTATTGCAATAGACAATGTTTTCACTATTCCCGTTCGTATAGACTCTTATCTTATTTTATTTAGATCCACCTCCGCCATCGCTGTTGTTGTTCGCTCTGAGACTTTTTGGTTGTCGTCGCCTTTTTGTTGAAAGCACCACCGTCCATTCATAATGGCATCGTCCAATTCGTTGGTTATCCATACTGGTAGCAGCAGCAGCAGCAGCTGTAGTTAGTACTGGTGATGAAAAGATATCAAATCAACGATATGTTTGTACAATAACGTATAGATGCATCGCGGATCGAAGTTCTTTTTTTTTCCTACTAATGCTATTCGATTTGGTTGGTCGGCATTGTCGACACAAAATGTCTGCACAATATGTCTGCTATCAGCATGGCCCACACAGGATATCCTCTCTGTCCGTTTCCCTGTCTCTCGAATGCGATTCGGCCTGAGCGATATGGCGACCAGACAGCGTACTATCTGAAAGCTAAAGATAGATAGCATCTCTTCAGCGCATGCTTGTCCTCGGCTCTCTGAAAGGCGGAGTACTATCTCGCAAGTTTCCCCACCGTCCGTAAGTCTATGTCAGACAGTACCAACATTCACTGAACTTTTACGAACACAGAAGCATAGGGACGTAGACGGTAAAGGCCATACATTTAACTGTTTTATTAGGCTTGATCCAGTCATACTTTGTCCGTTTGATGGGCGGTACAGCCTAAAATCGCAAGTCTACACCAGCCGACCAAGCAAAGCGACAGAGAGTTCAACGGCTGGCTACTAACAAATGGCAAATACCTATCTCAGATAGAGCTTTCGAAATTTGACGAATCTGTGGACCGAGACGTTTCTTTAAGGCCGAAGCGACTTCGAGTAGGGTTTTTTTCGCAACCTTACGTGGTTATTAAATATGGGTCCATAGCAGATAGTAAAAAGCCACGAAAAGCACGAACGACCATCACGACGTGAATGTGAGAATAGCTCTATTGGACTACTATATGCTTCAAGTATTGATTTCAATGGTCAGTTTGTCAAATAGTCAAAAATGCGGCGCTGAAATCGTTCAAGAAGAGGACTCATTTTTTAATAATATCAGATAGTTTTTTTTTTGCCCAGCCGTTTATATATGGGCCTCGACTGGACATGCAGTAAGTGAAGGCGCATCTACGCTTTGGACTCACATCTTCTTTATTCGAACTATAGTGCAGACCTATTAATAATCAAACTGCTAACAGCAAAAGCTATTGGAGTTTGCATGCTCGTGAAGGGGCATTAAGCTGATATAAAGTAATCATCTTACAGCTGCTCAAAAAATGAAAGGCAAACATTGTCGCTATTGTTGCATTCTGATACAGGAGGAACGGGGCTGCTGACTAGGTGGCCAGATTCGCCAGAATTTCAAACATGTCTGAAGGCTCGCGGTTAACGACACAAGCTAAATAAACCGCTGAGCAAAAAGTCCGTGCTCCATCAGCAAGCTAGTAAGATGCCCAAAGAATAATCGGGAAACCTAGATAGCAAATCTATGAATATTGACGAAAAGCACTCACACAGGTACAATCGTAGGTTAGCACATTCGGACAGTTATACATAGCCGTCTGTCGATGGCAGCGGCGAGGTACCTCAGTGGCAGCACGAATAATAGGACGGGTCGAGTTTTTCACGCCTTTTTTTCTTCATCAGTTCTCGATCCGGTGTGATTTGCTTGTCCTATTATCATCCGTTCTACTAGATTCTGCTTCAAACAATCATAAGGTGATCTCGTCGTGCGGTTCTAAGGTGGTTATTTGTCGTTCTTTTTCAACGGTAGAACTTGAGGTGCTATCGATACTTGTTACACGACGCTCACCTCGACCCCACCTCCTCGTTCAACGGGGGATCCGGGCTGAACACCAGTTGGTCGGACGACCTGTGCCTGTCTGGTCGTAGCAAGCACATGGTGCACTGTGTGGAGGTGGACCGTACGATTTGGTGGCGTGGTTAACATTTGTGACAACGGTGATGATCGTAATTGTACATACAAACAGTAAGCAATTTGAGCATCCTGCGTCTCCTGTGACCAGTAACCACTGTCATTATTTGTCACATGCATACGTCCTCGAAAAAGACGCATCTCTGGGTTTGGGCACGCCTAGTCACACAGTGTTTGGTAAGCAAGGCATACTCACGTGAATGCATTTATTCAACAGCAGCAAAAATGACGAAGACAGCGACGATCAACTTCTGATCTGTGCAATTGCAGTTCAGGTGTTTTTCAGGCATACACATATGAACGGTGGCCACGGCTGGCGGCCGCTGCCACAAACGATACGATAAAGGATGATGATCAAAAGCTTCATCAGATTTTTGTTTAGGTACTCCGATTTGTCTTCTGCGTCTGGTATTGTTGTTATCGTCGTGATGACAAAAACTCATCATACATCGCTGAGCCCGTCTACAGTGAATCATGGTCGGGCAGATTTGGGTGTTCGGTCGGATCTCACGAAAGGTGCGCATTCATGTCAGTTGCTGGCTGAATTGGTGTCCTTCATCTTGATCTCCCGCCGTATGACGATACAAAAGGTTACTACTGCCGTTATGACATGAACATATGCATATGTGCGAAGGAACAAAAGTAACATGTTTATATTATATTAACAGAAACATCGTACAAGAGGGAAGTGTGTGTTGGCAAAGACATTCTTCAGTGGCCATGAATAACTCCTACGGACTTAAGCAAAGTACAGATGGTGGTAGAATGGTACAGATCTCTGAAGACAAACAGGTCCTAACAACAAACGATTCTTGGGGGCATATTCTACACCGTACGCTCTTTTCCTGATGATTGCGATTACCGTGCCTATTAGCGCTTCTGTCGGCAATTAGTTCTCGTTTAACATTCATGTATTATGACCGGGCTAGCTTTTCTAGCTGAGCTCTGCGCGAGTGCCGGTTAGAGTGCGAACACTCTTCGTGGGCAGAAATGCGTACAAAAGAGCGTCAGCGCGTACCGGTCGCTTACTCAGTGTCAGCGGCTCACGTAGTCAGTGTGTACTACTGGCTAAACTCGTTATTCTGTGGTGGCCTATGGCGTGTGACGTCGGCGGAGTGGTTTGATTTCAAGATGGCGTGATTTCCACTAGAGTCTATGCTCACAAATCATGACTGCCGACATCGTAATCCGTGCTGCCGTTAACCAACCTATGCTGTAAATTATTTGCTGGCTTACGAACGACAACACCGCTGATCGGTCAAGTGAGTGTCATACAAAGTATAATAGCCGCAACAGCAGTAATAGGGGAATGAGCAAAGAAAGAACAGGCTTTTGTCCCAAACCCGGCACCGACAAAAGGCCTGCTGTTTACCTGTCAGCCATTGCACTCACAACTAGCGGCGAACGCCGGCCGGCCGGCCGGCCGGCCACAACTGGCCACAGATGAACACAGCCTTCGTAAGGAAAAAAACACAGCCCAAGAACACAAGGATGTTTTCAAGAAATGAAAAACCTTATCACTTTTTACCTACAAGTTTTTCTTTACAAAATTCTTGAACACAGAAAACTTGTATTGATGCTGTCATACGTTCTGCCATTATGTCGGAATGTCTCATTATATCAAAACGACATATCATTATCATTATCACTAAATATTCAACTCTATTGATAGAAATGGCGAAAACACTAAAAATCCAAACAGGATTTGATTTCTATCACTTGTTAATAATTATCTACCAGGACAAAAAGCCTTGCCAAACTTTTCATCGATTGCAATATGGACTTCACAAGCACAAAATATTCTAAAAAGACGGCCAATTCCTTCAGTAGCGGTGTCCGGCTCCACTCGGTCTCAAGCTACCGCAATCACCTGTCTTCATCGCTCCTTCGGGTCAAAATAAAATACATCAAATAGAGAAATGAGCATGAGATGACTTACAAATTTAATTCAATGTGTTTGTAACAGCTTTGTTATATTTAACCGAAGGGTGAATGAAGGAAACGCCTTCGTTGTGGGCGCTTGGCAAACGAAAATCTTTGTTAGCGGTCGTGAGTGATATGCACAGCTCCGTCTGTAATTGCGCTTTTGCGTGGAGCTATCCCTGGTGCTGCCATAGGTTGATCATTACAGATTATATGTACGAATCGCTAGAAGACAGAGAGGCAGGCAGGTCAACTATTTTACCTGACTACGCCAAACGTCACAGTGGCTGCTATATCATTGATTCTATTCGTTCAGACGATTATGTCATGCTCTTACTGTCTCATATACAGTAGCTGTTGAAGCTCTCAAAGGGACACGGGAGCTCCTGGAAAATGTCTAGTCGTATTTCTGCCTATATAGTGATCCAGTCACACATACAATTTAACCGATCAGTTCAATCGCACAACGACGCTGCGAGGTTTACTTGCTAGCCCATTTGACATGGGTCGCCATCCCTCGCCTCGAGCCCACAACTGGACAACTGTCGCTTCGACTTACACGTCATATACTCTTGTGGTTCAGCCGATTATCATGACAAGTCAATTTAGGAAACGAATTTTGCCTGATAATTAGAACTATATTAAAATATGATTCCAAAATGGCTGTGAGCGCCATCTTGGTACAGTACGGTAGTCACAGCCATTCGGGCCTAGCGCTACTCGAAGAGGTTCGTTAAGCGTTGATCTGACATAGCGATAATAGAGGAATTCCATGAAGTGTATGTGATCAGCTCTAGATGGTGCAGATCTTTACGGTTCCATGAGTTCCATACTAGATCCCCCCCCCCCCCCCCCAGCAGTCGTTGGTGTCACAGTTTTACGCGGAAAAAAGACCATTGCGTGACGCAGCTGTCATGAATTATTTTACAGACCAGGTCTGCTGCATTGTCGCGGTAAGCTGGCTGTTCTGTTTGGCAAGCGAAAAGCAGATCAGTGAACGAAGAAGCAGGCTAGATCCCCGCACTACTAACGCGAACAATACGAAAATATCGCCCATTGTAGAAACTAAAAAATTACCAACAGCCTCCAATCGGTCCGAAACACATTCTTAAATATCAACCGAGTTTGAATCAAAAACGTTAAATTACGTCTTGTTACACTCGCTGAACTTTCTTCCAAAAACAGTTTACTAAAAAGAAGTGTGCTAACAAAAAGCAGGTGTTTGCCCTATTCATCAACGAGTTCCATTAGCTGACCTGGCCGCTGGAAACAACGCGGCCATTACTAGGACGGCACGTCAGCACACGCGTTTCCTTCCTAAAACGGAACAGGTTCGCCAGCTTGTTTCTAGCTTTTCTGTGCTCCGTGTATGCATCATACTGCCGTGCCTATCAACACTCGTCCCTTTCTCTCTGGGCACGTGTGTGCACGCGTACACGTAGTTACTATTTTCGCCGTTAGTGATGCTATTTTACTTACCTTTACTCCTACTGATATTACTGCAAATTGTCTACTGTCTGTCTGTCGTCGCTGGACAGCAGAGATTCCTGATAGTCGCGGCAGCCTCTCAACAGCGGTGTCCAGAGAGACTGGCACGGATGAATCGAAATATTAGCACGCGTACGGCATTCCGTAGCAGTAGTGCACTGAATATACGACCGTCTGCAATGGCCCATCACAGCCATTACTATCATCACTAAATTTGGCGAGCTTAACAGTGCCCCGGTCACCTAGCGCTCGCCGGCCATTTAAGGTCCTGCTTATTATTATTGCAATTGTTATCGTTCAATGTGCCGCCTTTACAAGTAAGATACTTAACAAGTAAGATAATTACGAGTTAATGTCTACTCGTTGGTCAGCTTGACAGCAGGCCAACTATCCAGATGTTTGATTGTCAAAAGGCTAGTACATGTTCTGGCAGGGAACTAATTGTGATGTTGAAGAGTGTCAAGGAAAGGATTGTATGGTAAACAGTAAACGATACTCTACCCTAGTACGGTAGACACAAGCCTAAGCCAAGAGTCTAAATTGATCTGTTCGTATCGTGGATCGTTTTAGATATCTGTATTTTTGCGTTAGCAATAATAACGATCAATTAGCTATATGAGCGTATCGATTCTCAAGGCCTTCATTGTCCGTAAAGTTCTACTATACAATGCAAAGCATGCATGAAACCCCCTGTTCCTGGCACAGTATTTACTGCAATTTAATCGCAACACATCGACATGGACGGTGTGAAAATGCATTTGACCCAACCAGCTAGCCAAGGGTATCACTTTCGGCCCGGTAGGGTATTTACTCTACCGCGAGATGATCCCATCTACACTCCAGGTTATTGGGGTGTTACCGATGTATCTGTTCAGGCTATCGTTAACAAGAGAAGGGGGACGTCTATCCTTTGCCGGTCGAAGGGGATTTAGGCCGATAAATACGGCACCATTTACATTAGCTGCCACCACGTACACTATTGCTAGCAGTACTAGAATACATATTGCTGATCGCGTTCACACCTCAGATAGCAACAATGATCTCTGAAATCCACACCTCGAGTTCAACACCGAACCGGCGACTGAGGCAGGCCAGCAACGAGTGAGATCTTGAGTGAGGCTGTTTTGACCGTGAAGAGTGTAGTCTAAAATGATCCGCTCGCACGTCTTGCTACTGAAACCGTATCTAGGAAGACTAAGCGACATGAAGTATTTTCTTTACAGCAAGTAATTGTCGTAGCGTTATATAGGTTTGGATTCAAAAAACGGGCAGAGGCTTGACTGTAGCGTTCCGCAGCAAAAGGCTGTCCGATGATCGTCCTTCTGCGCACCCAGTCACTACACCTTTCTAGGATCTATGTTAAGGCACATCGTAGGATTCGTGTGTATTTGTGCGCCCGAGTGGATGTGTTCGTCGAATCCTCTAAACTATTAACAGTAGTGTTTACTAGTTTTGTAGAGTATAATGCAGTAATGCACCCGCCTCGGTCGTTGTGGCACCCCTTCTCCTTTGTCGTCCTTCAAGGTAGCGATGATGATGATAATCATCGCCGCTTGATCTGCTCATCAACCGGCGAACGACAGCCGTTTAAAACGAGTGCAGCGGTACATTCTGCGCTATCCTATGCGACGCACTTTGATACAGTACGGTAGATTTGCGCGTTTCTCGCCGCTGCATTTACTACTGGTCGGGTGTCGATAATCTTGAATCGGTCAGACAATAATTCCCGCGGCCGCCTTTCGAATCGTCGCTGCCGTCGTCAGCCTAATCCGGATGTCGTTTAAATAGCACAGGGGAGTGTAGGGAATACGACAGTGTTAGCAGACGAGTACAAGCCACTCAATTACATACATACATACATACAATCGCCGCCAACGATAGACACTAACGCCGCTACAACTGGTACGCTCCTCCTCACCGATTAGAGCATACGCACTCACATTGATACAGTGCTATGGCCCAGCAAACTCGTCTGCAGCGACAATTGAACGCTGAAACTATTGCTTTGACGACTGCTAGTCCGATGACCGTCCACTAGCTTCTAGCACCTCTTGTTTGCACTGCCTTCGGGTAGGATCACGGCTGTGAGGAGAAGACGGTTGCGGCCGCCGCCGCCGCCGCCGCCGCTACATTACAACCACCACGAGCTACTTCTCGGCTAACGAATAACACGTACTTAAGTACTTCACTCAGTGGAGTGAACGAAACAGGCGGTTAAGAGGCAGACAGCGCTCAGTCGACTTAGTCGTCAGACTTCACTTGCTCTCTCTCCTTCTGAAGAGACTAGCATAGTTTCTTCCGTTCTATCTCACTGTTGCTTTTGTGCAGGAACGTAGGCAGCAGTGCAGGCAGTAACAGTAAAAGCTAGCTAGGTAGATACACAGATAGCTCGCTTCCATGCACTCGAGTGCTTTCTGTCAGGCCTTGCCTATACAGACGGCAATACAATAGCGTATACATGTTCTACAACGATGTCTATGAATCGACCATTGGCGATCATCGACTGTATACGAGTGCTTGCCATTCGAGTACCCTTCCAGGTATGAAGTACAAAATAACCTTGCTACTTACGACAACAATGGCTATATGGTAAAAACACCGGACCAATAGCAATGGTATAGAAGTCGTGACAATGACTCTGTCTATGTAGCTTTCGGTAGTTTCAACATCACTCGAGGATAATTGGCAGAAGCGACCCGTATACGAGCGGCAATAGCATAAGCGATCAGTTTGTTTCGAGGATTTAATCAAGCTCAACGTGGCTCCTAATCTTCAAGTGGAAACCCCAAAAAGCTCTTAAAACTAACAAGTCAGCGTGATATCGCAGGGGAGAAAATAGTCTGACCTGTTTCCAGTAGCAGCCACCGTTCGAAGTGGACAAGCCGGATGGCGCTGGTTCATTGTTCAATGCAAGCTCGACGCCACGGATGCTGACACCAATTCGTATTCAAATACATGCCATAGGTTAGGCATAGGTACTCGTCATAGTAAACTGACGCTCGACACTGCTGTTATCGTTGCAATTTACCATACAGATATTCCGTTAGGTGAAAATCTATAGCGTTCAAACGTGGAGCCATAGTGTCACAATGCGTATCCATGTCGAAAAAAACGCGCCGATAAATTTCGTTTACGGATGGGATCAATTATGGTGATTTACTCTATTTACGCCTACGTAATATGTACAATTTGCTTGCCTGTAGTATCTGGACGAGTCTTTGAAATCAACAAGGATCTCTTCGAACCGCTCTTCAGCCGAATACTATTACCTGTATTTTGCATAAAAATGGCGACCTCATAGGTTAATAGTTTTACTCCTATAGCCTCTTACCCAGCCTTCGGGTCCTATCGGAGCTCAGACAAATAGGGGCTCGCGTGCGCACTTACCGCGGCAGCCGTGGCGCCTTCAGCGTGTTTTAAGCGTTAATATTAATAAAGAAGAAGAAATGAAATGACGTTGTATTATCTCGTCGCATCGTATGCAGATTAAGAGCTGTGGTCGGCCATTCCTGCCCCGACAATGAATCTTTCAATTCGTTCCCGCCTCCGAAGCAGGGATGATGTGAGGACTCGTTTGAGACAGACGACTCCTTACATTCTTATTGGTACTGCTAAAATCGTTGGCGCTGAAACTCGTGGGAACCAGCACACATCACATCTTCGTGGGTAAAACGTGCAGCAGAGGTCCTGTGGCAATGCGTTACTTGGAGGCGTATATATCACCGAGCGGACACCGTATGCACGCACACTTAATCGAGCTCATCATCGACCTCGACATATTTTTGTGCTTCTTAAATATAGATCAATGGACAAGTTAGTGTTGAAGGAACAACGGGAAATATATGGAGGACTGAAATAAGAAGGGGTGTGACACAGCTATTGACTAGGAAAACTCTTAGACGGATCGAATAAGTACATAGTATGCTTCTGCTAGTCTTCTATAGCTTCTGTTGACAATACGAAATGAAGTTTTCGGACGCTTATCTGCTACAATTTGTAGGTGCAAATCGCGTGAGCTACCGTTGACGTTTGAGCTCGATCATCAGCTGAAAATGATGACGTTCCATCGCTCAGCCGGGATGAGAAACGCACAAAATGCAACAGTAATTTTACGATCTTTCTGTCGTTTCTGAATTTTCCGATTGCTCACCCATCTAGAAGGGGCTCAGTCGGCTGTGAATACACACAGAAACATAATCCATCCGCTTTAGATTTGTCTTGGTATTGTTGACCATCTTTTCTGATGACATTATAGTAACAAAGATACCCGTTTGCATGGCAAAGGAGAACACAGAATCGATTTGGTCGTGTGTTACTGTTGTTCAAAGGAATATATTCTAACAGATTCAACTTCTCTCAAATAATACTTCTTGTACAGATTGATAAAACGTTACTTCAGGACGCCGTAAGCCGATAAACGGCTTTTGGGAATAGTCCTTATGAGGCAGCGTTTAATCTCTTCTTCACTTTTTTCCCTCAGCGTAGGTTAGCATGCCATAGGAATGTCGAGTGTCTCAACTCGTTTATAATTGTGTACCTTAGACGCCCTGGTGTCGTTGCGCTGCGATATGTAACATTTTGCGGTATTCCCGTAAGCCAGTATGCATTTGTAAATATGCACGGATTGGTATAGACGAATCTCGTAAATTTCTTTTCGCAAAATCCTATGGAAGACGTGCATCTTCTAGATTGAAGACGATGACACCTTCGTCATGACGACAACAACGACGAAGCATCTGCAGCGTCCGACAGGGTCGAACATCGACCGTTCAAAGGATACGATGCGCTAAGGGCAATTATCGCCCCGAAGTACAATGGCAATAAATCGCCAAGGTACTTCGGGGTAAGTAGCTGCTGTTCGTCCTCCGAGTAATGGCTTACTGACGCTATCGTTGCAATCAATGGCCTCTTCCCCATCGTGGCAGGGATACGTTGTCTTTCTTGCATTACATTTTCCTGCGTGCGTCTGCTATGGGTTTAGTGCCCTAAAATAATCAAAATAGTACTTCGGCTCCTACAGCTTCTGCAGCCCCAACGGCAACTGCCGCTGGCACCATTAGAAAAAAATATCAGAATTACGCTGTAGTGGTACCATTCAAATATTATATCGACAACGACAGTAACAACTCTTACGCTCGGGCACTTGGCCGGCTGGTTGCTCTTCGAAACTTTTTCATGCGTTCATTTGCCTTCGTTCTTTTTTTATCCTCATCTTATTCCCCTTCAGTTTCCTGGCGCAAATTTGCTTTTCTCTCTTCTTTCTGTTCTTTGACTTTTGCGGCATCAATGCCATTTCCCAGTAGCAGCGACGGCCACTTCTGCACGTTGGTTCAGCCGTCAATCCACTTGTGCACGCCAATAGTACTTGTGTATTTCGGCGTGCTTTTTTCTGCCGCCTCTTGCCTTATTGCTAATTCTGCAATGGGACAACGATCGAACGAGACGGACTTTCATTCTGTCATCGGCATTTTCACAATCACGCCCGTGTCCTTTCTCGTTCTTTTACATGATGGCCCGCTAGCTCGCACACTCACTCACTCACTGGCGCCTGGTGATAATGTCATTCTAGTATACCCAGTGCTATAAAGCGAGCGTTCTTGTTGCGGTATCTGCATTACGGGGCTCCAGCAACGATCGGTTTAACCAGTAAGAATGATATCACGTATCGTTTTGCTTGCATTCTAATGGCTGTCTTAATTGGACGCGCGTTCATAACTTCATCCCGTCTATAACTACGTCGACGCTTGTTTCCAATAATGTAACAATAATAATGCTATCAGCAAAAGAACCTAAATGCCAAACGCCGGACCGCGACGCGATGAAAGCGTTGCTGACACGTAAGTCCAGTAATACAAATTATGGAAATTATTAAAATAATTATTACAAAATATACAATCGAATCTAAAACGAGCCATTGGTCGACCATTGCTTTTACTGCTGACAGCCCCCTCATCGTCGTCGTCTTAAAGGTGGGAGGATCTACAACGTAAACGCATATGTGTATACAAACACGTATGGTACAAATTCGTACGTAGATCAATACCATCAAACATGGGCCATCGAGTGCGCCTCCGTTAAATCTAATCTGAAATTTCCTTCATCAGTCTATTTGTCAAACTGCTGTGCCGGGCTATTTATTTCGACTATCTTGTACTTCAGAAGTAACAGAAATAGAGTTATCTGATGCCACTTACTCACTCTTCACTTTCAACGGCACCGCCGGCGCCATCGTTGCCGCTGCCACGGATGTTCCTCTCGTTCATGCCGCTAACTTTCAAAACCAACAGCAGCACCACTTGAGCAACGACACGCGGATACTGATGCTAAAGCTGCCGCCGAATAACGTAGCTTCGCCATTGCCAAAATCATCACTGCCACTATCGCCGCCTGAGTAAACAAAAGTTTCAAATGTTTCGGTAGGCGTCTTCCTGCTGTATCAAAACAGGATGCAAAAAGTATGGACGTGAGCAACTGACAGAACGAATCGTCGGCTGTCGAACGCAAGACAGCGTCGACGGACGCAAAAGACGTTACGCGAATCGACAAGGGTGAATTTCACCGGCCGACAAGTACATTGGATGCCGTGGTGTTTAGCGTTGAAGGAAAGCGGTTGGATGCGTCCTGAAAGTCGAGAGCCTTCGAGGGGTCAACAAAATGGCAATGAAGTCCTTGGCGCTTTCCATTGACCGCTCAGTTTACGTCACAGTTTTTGTAGCCTGTTTATAAATATGATTGTAGTATAATGTAGAGATCAGATAGATTAACGGACAGAGGCAGGAACACACGACTGCGTACACACACACACACACGCACACACACACACACACACACACACACACACACACGCACACGAACCACAAACACTCACAGATCTATGTTTGAAAGCTTAAAAAAACTGTTCAACGAACAAACGCAAAAGAAGAAGAAGAAGGTCACAATAACGAAATATCGACAAAGTGACTTCAGAAAACCCTTCAGACGCAATTATATATGTACGTACATATGGACTTATACATGTGTGCAAAACTTTGCCGGTGTGGGGAATATCAATGAAACGCAAAGACTACGACAATACGGACTAGATGTACAGTTAATATGATGACGCCTGTTTGACAAGTGGACAGATATAGATATTCAGATGCCGAGAAAATTGTGCCGCTAAACAAACGCCATTGAAAAAAAGCGTAGGATACGGCGAGGAACACGAGGAAATAGCACAGCTGATCTTGAAAATGATAGTAGGCTTCCACACAAACTCGATTCTATTCCAAACTGACAATAAACCGTTATTGATTGTAAGCTGCTACCGATCATCGCAGCTAAAACTAAACAGATAGATAGGCACTATAATATATACAGTCATATCGTCTATCCGCATACGTACAGTCGTGTGTGCGATGATACATGATCTGTGCATACACGTACTGTTGCAAGACACACGCTGCAGGCGTGTCTGGCAATTCTATCTGAAACATACAGGTCCTGCCCCTAAATGTACATGTAGATGTAAGATAGCAAATAACAAGAATCTTGATGGAAATAGCGCACAAATTGCCCCAGTGCGACAAAGTATCTTTTTTTGAAACAAACACCGAACGGTTCGTTTGTCTATCGGCGTCCTGAAATTAATGAATCACAGCGTCTGCGAAATACTCCAGCATCGTTCATTGTCTTTGCTAGCGGGTTGAAAGCATTCACTTAACGAATTAAGTATCTCACGAGAGACATTGTTAGTGTACATTTATGCAACATGAGTCTACTATTGTCTACATCGTACCTCTATGGCCTATTACTACCGGGTGTACTATATATGCATGAGGTAACTGCCTTCTACTGCCCCCTCCTGAACTGATCGTTCTCCCTTCAAAGCGTACTTCTGCGTACTGGATCTAAGTGAGGGCTTTTAAAAACTCAATACACCACATTGAAAGTGTTTCGCGCGACTAAGTCACGCTATATTCAATGAAGGTGGTCATGCTGCTAGTCGTATGTTGTTCAGTAGGACGTTCTCTCTGTCTATCACTGTGCCTGGCTGGTTCTCGGCCGTATATTCTTGCAGGTCTGCACGCTGCGGGAGAGCTTTAAATTCATCTTGTATTCGATCAATCACAATTCGGGTCTCTCGTAAACCGCAGCGGCTAGCCACCACCGCAAATTGCGTCAGTTCCCTTGGAATCCCCTTCTCCCCAAAAAACAAAACTGAATCAGCCGGAGATGGTAGCGGCAGTGCGCAGCGTCAGGGTTGCTCGCGCTGGTATCACTATATTCTAAGGAACAAGATAGCAGATTCATATAGGCCATAGAAAACAGAGAACGTAGACACCTTCATGTATCGAAGATGACGGCTTATAGCTTACGAGCTATTTTTCAGCGACTTATAAGCCACTTATCAACGTTGACCGCTAGACTTCGCCATAGTCAATAAAGTCGAATGTTTGAGATGCTCTGGGGGAAACAAACAGACCGTTTACATCCGTCGCGTCCAACGCTATATGAAAGGCTTTGAAAGGACATCGTCGGCGGCGTAACTACAAATACGTGCACTTAATCTTGTTATTTCTGCCGTGATGCCACGTCCGCCGCGAACCGGACGTCATAATGGTATATATACATAGGAAAATTTAGACCTTCGTACACGTACCACGGCTGGTTTACAACGAATGCCGCAGGTAGACGGTTCAGCGATGCTCACCCTCTAGGTTACTTCTAATACCCTGGACCGACTGGTACTTGATTAAGTGTGAGCTGTCGAAAATTGAATGTAGCGCCTGTCTGGCAAGCCCCCAATGGTCTACTAGACTAGACACAACTATCGGAGGAGGGAAACCACTTCACTGTTTCGAAGAATTACAAATGGCCGAGGATCTGATAGAGGAGGAGGCAGTCGTTTTGATTACGACCGTGCACTCGTCCGAGGTTACCCTCAGCCGCGTACATCAGGAGAATCGTCGTTGCTGCCGCTGTTGATGCTCATTTACGTGCCATTGCCACAAACAGACGATTGGCCTTTTCCCAATTCATTCTGATCTTCACTGATGTTGTTTCTAGCTCTGCCGAATGTTTCGTCTGTCTCGGCTTTTTGGCGTTTGCACGATGCACTGGAACAAAAATCAATGGCGGCAATTTTTCATTATTTTATTTCTCGTAATGCGATCGGTGTCTGTTCGTCGTACAATGTACGAACGCATTGGACGGGACGATCATCAGCATCGGGGCCGGCGACGAGTTGAAAAAGAAACAGGCTCTCATAGAGACAACAGTTTGATCACCGCAATAGCACCTCCAATCATGCGTTGCTGTGTACAGTCTAAGGTATTTGTTTCGGCATTTGGGACTTGATCCGGCTTTTTTTTGCTGCAGCTACGGCAGCTGTACGACGACGTTTACGTATTTACACTCAGTCGACCACTGCGTACGATACCCACATTGTGGCTCTTTATTTTATGCCGATTTTTACTGCTGTCGTCGGCGTAACGTGCCGGGCTCTGTCATCATTCGTACGCTGCTATTGCTTATATTTACGTTTGTATGACATACGCTTGTCGGAGAAGATTCTAGTAGTAACACCCGGTGATTTGTGTTTATTGTATTACGAACTGTTAATATTTTCACGTGCAGTAACAACTTTCAACGCTATATGATATAACTTGGAATTTGTTTATAGACAAACAAAAACTAAGAATTTACTGATCGACCTCAGACTTCACGTGCATAGAAATGATTGCGGTGAACGATTAAGATCAAGATCAGCATATAGCACGCAGAGCCTGAATGTTTTGATCCAGGCTCTGCGTGCTAATTCACTTTACTCTTCAGCACTAAAGAAAAAAACAAATGAGTGAAGAACTAGGCCATGTAAATAAGACGCACGCACGAGTACTACGCCGCAATCGTATACGAAAAGAACATTACCTTCCATCTGCATTAGTAATACCATGTTTATCTCTTGAAATATCTTGAATACGTTCATTTATTCGCAGTAACCATCCATTTACCCACTTAATCTATCTCATGCCGGTATATATACATAAACATCATATTTTGAAATTGGAAAAGCGGTCAAAACGTGTTTTCTTCGAATGATGCGACCAGCGTCTTGGGGTCCGGTCGTCGCTGGGTCATTGCTCATGTCGTTTGTGAAGGAGCTTTTATTCTTGGCAAACATTTTAATTTTATCGGTTTCGTCGAGGGTGGGATGGGTCGGTGCCTAGGGCTTGCCAAGTGTCTGCAGCAAGCAGACTAGCAATGCCGTTGACACACGAAACATTGTTGACTAGGTTATCCGTGAACTTTGGGAGGGGTACATTTTTAGTCGTATGCATTTAGGACCAAGCAGATACCGTAACCTACGACCAGCAATATTATGTATGGTTTTATGGCTTCGTGGTTATTACCTTTTTTTTTTGGATATCCCTTTGTTGGGTTTTTTCTTCGCTAGCTGTTCATTTGAGTGCCATTTATTAATCCGAAAAAGAATTAAGTGGAAAAAAACGCATTTTCTACAGGCGGATTTCACTATATATTCCTTGTTCCTGATTTCCTGAATTGCTAATAGAGCATGATGAATTTCGATAGCGTCAGTATGACGAAAGCTAGCACATATGCGCGCAACAAGCCGTGCTATTTTTGTTTGTTTACGTCTCAGAAGCTTGGCCCATCGAATCACTCTTAGCGGGCAGAGAAGATCCGACAAAAATTTATTGGCGTTAACCGTTTACAGGCGTAACTATATCATATTGACACAATTCGATACCGTCGAACATTACGTCAGAGAACACCGAGATAGAAAGGTGTTGAGTAGTAAGCAGCGGCTCAGAAAACGTGCAGACTGACAACGGCAGTCTCGTCATTTACTATTATTACACGTATGCATGAATTTATCATGGCACGCCACAGTCAACGTCTGCGTCGAGTTCTTATAGCCAATTATATTCTCTAGAAAGCAGAAGTTCGCCAGTGCCTTTGGCGTAGCCCCGCGTCCACGGACATTAACCGATCCTGCCTTCTGCCAGTCGGCTCTCGATACGCGCGTCTAGTTAACGAAACACAATCGAAGTGGGATCGGCCGCACCCATATCTACCGCCCAAACCACTACCATTTACCGCCAGATCGGTCGGTAAAATAGAAAATGCTGCTGGCTGTGGCATAACGAGTTGGCGACGGCCCACGGAGCATAAATTCATCGAATTATTGAAGCAATAGTCAGGGCGATATATGGCTATACATGTTCTGACATCTGTATCAGCATAGAGTAGACGTGTCGTATCTGTTGCCAGCTGTAACATCATATGTCAAAGACAAGTCTCGCTGGCTGGCACCGAAGGGGGCGCTAAATGCTGAAAAACAGTAATTCTACGCAGGTGGCATGTGTTATGCGGAGATGGGATGCGCATAATCATACTAAGTAGGCAAACGTTTTGATTCATCTACCTAGCCATATGGCCCAACAGACTAGCTTTGACAGGTCGACCCTGTCCTGAAACGACACTATATCTGGGGGCTTTTCGATTAAAAAATTAAACCTCATGCCATCAGTACAAGTGAGAGATTCGAAAATGTCCAACGACACTCACTACAGCCAAGTAGATTAGAGAGCTCCTTTATTTAGGGAACGAGTAGGTGCTAGGGGCGACGAGCACGTTGGCTAAATGCGCGACCAAATTGCTGAAGATTTAGCAGTAATTATTAAAGCTAGCTTCTGCTAATTCGATCATTTTACACGAATTGTGTCCATGATGCCACGCAATGCTTGGATATATATACAAGGAGCTAGGACAACGGTGAAAGGGTCATACCGTTCCTGTCAACGGGACTAGTTGATTGTTCTTTGATAACGTGATACTGGCGTATCTCGCCGAAGCTACCGCGAGGGAGAACGAAAATCGACAACAACTTAAATCAGGCGCCAACGAGATGCGCGCACGAACTAACAACGTCGAACTAAGCACGACAAACGATGACCAACAAGATCTCTACGTTAGTACTTAAAAAAAAATTTAAAAGACAACGCGTCTTTTCTAGTTCAGCTCGTTAAATTGTCTATGTTTGCCTACGTAAGCTTCATAATTCCGTTCAGTGCATATACAAGCTGTTAGTCGTAGACGTTAGTTCACGCAACAAACGTAAGCGTAGTCTTTAAGTCGACTTCCTACTGAAAGCTGCAGGCTCATCGAGATCTAATTTCCAATCAGTGACCGTTTCTTGATCCGTGACAGAAGTGCTAGTGTTATGCGAATATATGAGTGTAGTATCGGCTTAGGCTGCAGGGATGCATGGAGAAAGTATATCTAGATCCCTATTGCTTTATCGATCTATTCACGGCCATCGAATGCTGCTACGCCTTGGTAGCTGCTCACATCTTCCACGGCCGTTTCCTACAAGCAAAAAGAAGCAGCCATACAGGCCAGGTCACACACGTGTGACTTTTAAGCGAAGTTGGTTTGGCGCTCCGCAGGGAACTACGAGAGCTGGAAGCAGCCGAGGCGTGGGGGCATATCATTGCTATCAAAAAAAAGGGCGGGCCGGAAGTGGAGCACTTAAGGCATAGCACATCCACAACTACGGACCGGTCGACCGGAATCGAACACTGCGCGTCAGCTGCGTCCATCCTGTCTTCCACCACCACTATCTCCTCCACCCCCGCCTTTATTGTACATCGAGCTAGCTAGGCAGGTAGACGGACATGCAACCAAGCGAGACGTAGCGCGCTTTGTTCCACAACGGGCGGGAGGATAGGCCTTTTCCTCCTCCGTAACAAGAGATGGGTACACGTACACAAAAGGTGTCATGGCCATATTGAAATGGTAGCATTCTGCAGGACCGGTGAAGTCACAAAGCCTACCTAGGTTTAAATAGATCAATTGCTGGCAGAGCACTTTGGTACGATACGCTCGTGAGATGACAAATCTTTTCAGGAGAAAAGAGGAAAAAGGAGACGGAGAAAGGACCAAAGGAATCTGCTGCCGACTGAGCGAAGCAAATATAATTTGTCTTCCGATAAGTAGACTGCTGGTGTAAAAGTGGTGATAGTAGTAGCGGTGCTACTGAATACCACTAGGAGTCGAGATTGGGCCGTTAACGGAACTGGGCGAAGTGCACATTACGAAAACTGGGTAAAGCGAACCAAAGAGTCCGATCCGAACTTATCGTCCTTTGATCTAGCAATTCCAAGTTAAATCAACACTATAGGTGTCCCAGGAACGCTAAACGTATTAGGAAACTTATTTGATGCATCCGTAGCACGTCTTATTAAATCATAATAACAGTGGTACCTATAATAATGGAGCGATCATTTAGTAGAGCATTATTATTTATTGAAATTTGCCGAATAGCTATGATTTACCCCGCAGTGGTTTACTTTAGCGTTTCGGGACAAATATACCTCATAATCAGAAATTTAGACGCATCTTACGCCACTCAGAAATGATCTGGATCATCTTTGTGTTCTTCTTTTGTTCGCTCTTGTTTAAACTTGCGTTGGCGGATCGCGTTATAAGGTCCCCATTTATGTTGCGTCAAAATATATTGGACAAGTTATAATTAGGCGATGTCGGCATATAATCGTGAAACATCTATCTGCACCAACCGAACAACAAAAAGATTATGTTTTGACTAACATTCAAAAGGAGGCGTCAAATAGTAAATGAATACTTTTGGCCTGTTGGTGGCAGGGTCGTCTGCCGACTTTTACTGAGGGTCTGAATATCCTGCTACATGCCGCAGACTGACACGGTCGTCACTGCCGGCCATTTCGGTCAACAACTTTAGCAGCAGAAGCAGATCGGGTCAGACAAAATGATTGCTTCTAACGATCAATAGTAATCCCTTTCGAGTATCACCTTGAACGTTGAGGGCTACAAGAGGTCTATCCTGGATCGTTGATCAAAGGGACGAGTCCTGCCTCGTCTCTAGTGTCAAACTGAAAAAAGGTATGATCGATAAATCGAAAGCGTGGGCTTGTGCGGGTCTAGATATGTACGTGTCCCGTTAATGTGACCAATTCTTGTGTTATATTTATGCCTGCTTTATATGAAGGCATTTTATCCCATTCAATTTGTATAGCAGCATGCCGCTGGTGTGTGGCGACCGACGTGGTCCATGGAGGTCACGGTTTCAACACATGCATGCAGACCTATGAACTTATGCACATAGGTTATAATACAGTACTAAATTAACCCACAATGAGGCTGAACCATCGAGATGGGACAATTCGAATGAGTCAAAGATGCCTAAATATATGCATAAATGAAGTATGACGCTTTCGCCATGTTCCGTGCACTTGAACGCACGACGAAAGTGCACATGATTATGACGACTTACATCAACTTTCTGTCAAACAACGGCTCAGGGTATGCCAAGGGACTGTCGTATACACTATAAAACAAGCTTGCATAGTAATATGCTTCAATAAAAAAAAAAAAGGATATATATTTATTTTACGAACGTACTGGATTCACCCTTATATTCAATATTTTTACATTAATCAGTGAGGAAACATCTCATTAGGTGTTGAATTCAGGTAAGGCTCTATTGCTCTTGGCGCTATTAGAAGGCCCTGAAAATAACAAAAAGCGTTTGTTGTCTGTGAAAGTTGTTTCTAACATTTCTACTGTATAAAATTATTCAGATGGGAAAGTAATGAATTCTATGTGCTTAATCGTAAGAATGTAACGCACATGCTCGCGTTCCGTCAGTAACAAACTGTTAACCACTGTTGGAGCACGCAGCTTGCTAAACTGATGGTAGTAATAGCATCTCAATTATACTTATACATATATATATATATATCATAAAGCATTATTGGGCTGGTTCGCAGCACGTAGTGCTTAATAATCCCCTTCCTGTCGACGCTATATCTGTGTATAAATGTTGGTATTCATTTGTTCGATCCTTTTTTTTCATTGTTGCCGTCCATCTCCTTCATCTTCATGACAATAGTCAGTAGTCAGCTAGTCGATGTGTTTATCTGTCTCTGCACTGGGCACAATCCAACCCAACTGGTAGCGCTTGGCCTTCTGTTGTTCTAATGTGACTCATGACCAGCCGCTAGGTGAACTAGAGGTGGGCGGTCTTCATGGGCTTCGCCGTCCACCACCACAGCGTCGCCACCATCGGCGAAAACACAACCCTCCCTGTTATCCGAAGCAGAGACGCGACGCTGACCGATGAAAGCCAAAAATTAGAGTCAAGTAGGTGGGCGTCTACAAGGTGTTCGACCGCCTGTGCTAGCAACAGCAAGAGCGAAGATAACTGGCGGCAGCATCTTACCGTTGGGCCGTACTACTACTACTACTACTACTGCTGCTGCTGCTGCTGGCCGTCGGCTCCGTGCATCTATATATTCAACTAACAATCCATCTATGCATCAGTCAAATGCTTGACGTAATCGTCGTCCCAAATCGAAAGAGGTGTTTCGGCGCCAGCGGCATAACGGCGGAGAATACGCTGCCGTTTTGCTGTTGCTGTTGCAATAGGAAACACATTCATCCGTACATGTTAAAAACCGATGGAAAAACGCTTATTTGACTGCATGGTCAGTTGAGGGCGGGTCTCTATCTCCCTTGCAAACGAGAGAAAACCTACTAGGTTGAGCTAGGGATGCTGGCGTGTGTTATCGGGGGGCGTATATCTGTGATTTAGTCAGTACAAATAGAATTCAATTGCTTGAAAAGGCTGTGATCAGAATCTCATCATGGTAATGACGGCTATCGTTGCCGATGCTGCGCTTCCATTGCCATTAAATAGGAGAAAACATTGTTATTACTGTTATCGGCAGTAACAAGAAAGTGAACCCAATGACGACATGTGGAAGTAATGTTTTTTTAGCTATTTGATAACGTGATGGCACGAAAACCAGTAAACAGAGAAACGTATTGAACGATCTGACTATCGATCTATCGGACAGGGGTGTGCCCGCTAAATAATTAAGAAACGCGTAGTAACTGCTTTTTGTTATATTCGTTATGCCATTGCAGCACTTAGTCCCGACACTTGTTACGACAAAGTAAGTTTAGCTACTTCAGACTTTTTTGGCCGTTTCGTCGGTTTGACCCAACGTTGGGCATAATGATAGATCATTCAGATCTTTTAGGCACGACACTTTGTGATTATTTGCTTAAGTTGTCATGAAGCTTTTCTCTTATAAGGTCCTATTTGTGACAACGATGAAAAATGCAAGTAAAATTCGACAAGTCAGTTACATAGTCCTCGTTCCGAGCAATTCCTTTAATTTTTTTTTCCTTAATATTCGGTCTAAATCTGGCCACATATTACTTGCATATCTCTCCAACCTTCATCACACCAAATTCTGAATAGAGCCATTCACTACAAGCATCAGAAAAGTTTGTCACTAACGCGTAGCAGACGAGGGAGCCATGAACGCTTAAAATGATCCGCGAATGTAGCCGATGGGGTGAGCGAACGGAAGGGAGGGGATGAAACTATTTCGATTAAGATTACGTTCATATATATATATATATATATATATGGCAGAAGGCCAACTGAAGGTATTCGACTCGCGTAACTACTGCAGCTGTGAAAGTGGCATGCACCGTAATATCATCTGTTACGCGACGTGTAAGTCTTCAATGGATAGATGAGGGCAGAATTCGATGAGATTTTGCCGGGACAAGACAGGCGAATGATCAAGGGCGCGAGACTCGAAGCCAGCAACGAATCCCGATCGTCTGAGTAACGCAGCATTCGATTACGTTTTTCGGTACGCACACCTCTCGACCCACTCGCATACGTTTGTCGTAGCGCTATTTAGTAATGGTAAGCAATAGTTATAGGAGAAGACGATGTCGAGAGCGTTGCTAGCAATGGCTTTATTGGCTTCTGCGACAGACGCGACTTCTTCGCGCCGTTGAGCCGATCAGGGCTCCAGAGGGAAGTGCGACGATAACGATGCAAAGACCCCGCCTATTTCTTTCTGTGAACTTCTTTTTGTTTTCCTGCCGTCGCCATTTTTCGTTTCGAAGCCAACTCCGAATGATGGCGGATCACTTTAGATATTCTACCTGTTGTGAAATCGTCTCATGAGGACGCTGCCGTATTCCTCACTCTATCGGGTAGGATTATGTTTGTAGCGTGCCGATGTACACTCTTCCCCAATCGTTGTGGCCTCCCCACTAGCACAGTCGCGGGTTTGATTCGTTGTTTGTGTTTTGCTTGACAGTGAAAAAAAAAAGGCTGAAGAACAGAAGTGAGGAATGAAGCATTGCGATTCACCCGAAACGCAAAAGAAAGCTTGAGGTTTTGCGTCTATACTCCCCCTTTCCCAATCCCCTCTTGCTTTTTACTTTCGCTCGTTTCGTTTACATGAATGAAACTTCTCAGTGCGCCGTTTCATTATTGTGTAATAAGCGAGATGAATCTCTTTGGACAGCGAATGAAGCAATATATCTGTACCAATGTACATATACATATGTAATGTACTGCGCGTATCTCATGTGAGGGATTTCGTGCGAGCACGTTTCCGTGCCGATTGCTAGCGCCTGATTTTTCTAAGTCAGCTTTCTCTAGTTCCATATGAAGCCTGCCTAACGCCTTTGGCCACTACAAATATATTCAACTTGCACAGCTACGCCCTTCGCGTCTCAATATGTCTCAGTGAGTGGCGCTCACTGCGATGATGCCATTTAAATCAATCGTTTATGCCATGCACATCTTTCCGTATACGACGAAAACTCGATTTTGCCGTGTGCAGCAGCCTAAACCACTACAAACTTTGTAACAAAACGAGCCAAAGTAAAAGGAAAATGGAAATTGGTAAAAATCAGATTTTTTTGTGGTTGTGAAGATGACGATTATCATGTTGAAGCGGACTAAGGACAGAAATGAGAGAGATCAATAGTTCGATTACTACACAATACGCTAACGCAATATCATAATCTTTGGCATAGCGGAGTAATCGATTACTAGACCCCGGTTATCAGCCAACCAACGAATAAGCAAGCAATTGCCTGAGGACCTTTCTCTGAGAGCAGATTTAATTCTTATTGTATTATTGGTAGATCTTGCCCACCGTTAGTAGCGGGAACCATTGTCGTTTTTCTGTCGTTGTGCAATCCTCAGACTAAGGAAAGCAGGTACCTTTGAAGGCTGTTACGTCAGAATGTCTCAGCTGTCCCAACGTCATCCATCGATAAGAGCAACGAGTTTCATCGTTGGATACGAAAATGCACCAGGGCATAAATTCGAATCCACAATAGTAGGCAGGCAGAGGACAATTCAAGGGGTGCCACATGCTTATATTCAGTGAAAACCTATTGAGGTTGTTGATAAAACGGCGATTTTTTAGCTATTTATCTTTAGACGATTGTCTAATGGAAGATGGAGAACATTTGATAAACCAAATCACACTAACTCTTTAATCCCACTTACATCGTATCGCCAAAACACGACACACGAGGTAAAAATTAAGCGAATATTATAACTATATTATCAGATCAGAAGGATCTTTCGGTCCAACAGTAGTTCACTCCTAATAGATGTCTCTAATGGCTAGAATATGGTTTTATATAATGATGCAATGAAACGATGAAAGATCCCTCCCGGCACAGGTCGCTTGCCTAGTCCCGATCACAATCATAACGACAACTTCGACTCACGATGAAGTATTCGAGAAGATGAAGTCTTTGTGTTGAATTGCTGAATGATCTTCGTTGACGAAATGCTAATTCGATTTGGGAGACCCGAAAAAATTACTGCTGCTTCTGCTGTTCAGTACCCATTCATTTTCCTACTTCTTCGCCAGCACCTATACATATATATATATATATATGTATGTATGTGTATATGTATATATAGGTAGAATAGATAGGCATATGTGTCTGTCTCTCTCTGTCTAGTTAAAAAGAAATAACTTAGAACTGCTGAATCATCGCTGAGTAGATAGTCGTCATTGGACAAAGAAAGGTAGGTTTGCTTTTAGGATGTTTCCTAAAAAAGAAAAAAAGGACGAAACTCGATCTCGAGTTTCGTCTTAAACTGTAAGAGTAACAGCCTCCTTCCTCGCCCCTTCCCCACGTGCCCTCCGTGCAATATGAAGCCTCTCGTTTCGATCGTGGAGATGACGACGAAACGCTCATGGCTACAATGGTGGTGACGATGAAATATTTGGACCTGTTTCTAGGCTTTTATGGCTTTACTTGTCTTCTAGCTTTAGCTGACCGCGCACCTAACGGCCTTAAACTTGAACTTGAGACCGCTACCGGTCCTCGTTGCGACATGCGGCGAGACAGACGGTAAAAGGTTCACTCGCATGACGGTTGACGTCCCATCAACAGATTTCATATATTGAATTATGTACATGCTCGGAGTGAGTGTACAGCCCCTACAAGCTCAACATGGTTAATATAGAATAGAGAGGTTAAGCCATTTTAGTGTACAATGAGAAGCTGTGAAACTTTTCGAGTCTCTGCTGTAGTTATTGGTAATGGGCATGTTTGACCTTTGAACAGCTTTATTCATTACTAGGCTCGCATTGAACGCTCACAAGGAAATGTTGTCCCGTTAAAGAATGCCACAGCTACGGCGGCAGGAATCCATTGGCCGGCTGCGTCAACGAACACGAAACGTAACTCCTATTTTCACTTGCTGCGCAAACTCATGATCTCAGTAGGACTCCTATTGGCGCTGGTCAATTCGCAGTTGATAAAGCTGTTTGGCCCTGTCAGAACATTGGGATGTCTTAATCGTCCTTTTCTCTCCCTGTCTAGCCCTGCCTATCTACCTACCTACCTGCTGCTCGAAACGATACGGCCAATAACAGCTTGTTGCTGCATGCCGCAACGCCCGTGTTGTTACGTCAGATTCTAGTGCTCTAGCTCTCTCTTAAGAAGGGGGCAAACTCGCCCAAGGGGCGAGGTGGCATCGTTCGCTGTAAGTTCGCCCGTGCACTGTGCTCAGTCGCGTCGATGAGCATCAAAGAAGGTCCTAGAACCCCCGGTCAACTGATCCGGCACGGTCTAAAGCGCTCCAGTTCCATTGCCCTGCCGAACCATCGATTAGTTGGGCAAAAGCAGGTACACTTACCGAGGTGGCTGGTAACTGTTGGTCCAAGAGACGACTAGGGCCAGTTGGAATCGCACGTCATCGTTATAGTGCTGGTAGTTTGTTACCTCTTCGTCCTTCTCGTTGGAAGCGAATGTGAGGATGGGAAGAGATCGATCGTAGGCAGCGCGCCGAAACGTCATGGGAGTGATTGGTACGACCCCTTGTGGCGTGATTTATTATTAGGGAGCCGCGCGCGATGAGGAGCTATCCAGTAGAGCTAGCTAGCCAGTCAGCGAACGAGTCTATGGATCGCCCAATACAATCAGGGCTTGAACTGACCCTGGCAGGCACCGGACCGACAGATATCGATAATAAGGCTCGAACATGGAGTGAGAAAGCTCACGCTGGCCGGTTATGCGGCATCGTTTGCGGTTGGACGTCAGAAAGAGAGCTAGCATCAAAAGCAACAGCAGCAAGTACATCTCGAATGAGCAATAAGCAACGAAGCCGACGGTGATGAAGCTAAAACGAGGGGCGAATTCGGTTTAGTTCGGCCGAGTGAAACATTTGTACACAGAGAACAGTAGGGTGGAACAGAAGTGGAGTGGAGTATAATGCTGGATCTGGGTATAGGCGAAGTATTAACCGCAGACCGGTCAGTGTAGATCAGTCAGTGTATTCGAAGACAGAGATAAACGCCAACACGAGACCGAAACAGAGGGGCACTATAGATATGCCACAACTATGTACTACAACAACTACCATTAGTACTTCGGCGCGGTTCTGCGGAACACGATGGCGCTAGCAGCGGCGGCGGCGGCGGCGGCGGCAGCGGCAGCAGCAGCAGCAACGGAAAAAGAAGTCATAGAAGGCTAACCTTGGCGTCAACTGCGTATGGCCACAACAGCGTACAAAGCGACGACGTCACCACTTGACTCCAAATTCAAGCGGGGATAGAGCAACAGCAGCAGAAAAGAAATAGATTGAGCAGATAGGTGAACGTACCGACAGATAGAGAAACTGACTATCGACTGCTGCCGCTGCCGACGCCGCCGCCGCCGCCGCCGCCGTCGTCGTTACAAGTGGCCAACGGCAAAAATACGAATACAGCGTCAATCTATATATACATACAGAGGATGGCGTATGCGAAAATACATCGAAAGACAAAGAGAAATTGAACGTAACAGCGTTATCTTCTCAAACACGGTCGCTCCCGCGCTCCTTGCATGCGGCTAACAGTCGATTGGTACGACGATGGCGGATTCGTCGATAAAGGGGACGACAGAGCTCGCGCTGGTTCATAAGCCTGATCGCGGAACAATGATGGCTAGGGTGACGTCTCTATTTCAGAAGCAATAAGCGCACGCCACATGGTATATCTTGATTCAGGACAGCTATCAACAAGTGGTCACATCAGTATTAGAAATTACGCTGCCGCTATCGAAGGTGTAGTCGCTTCAAAATCTGTGAGTCGCCGGCGTAGCTGATGGCGTACCGAATCCCAGGAAACGCAAAGAAAATTTTTCATCATTCAATGCACATAGCCGCACCCGCTGCGTCGGCACTTTACGAAAAAGGAACCTGCTCTTTCTTCCTCTCCCCTTGACGCACGCACACAGACGTACAGCAGAACCAGGTAGAGTAGAGAAACGCCAACAGTCACGCTGATATTGTCACAATAAACAAAGTCCCCTGGGGGTCCGTAGATGACGTATATACGAACGACTAACCTTAAGCGCTAGAAACTGGAAACAAAAGCAATTCGTTTTGTGCTGGAGGTCAGTAACGCCTAGTTCCCGTTGCAACCTAATGCTATGGCAAGTGTAGCGTTTACTCAACAACATAGAAATGTTATCGTGCAACCTATCATTGCACTGGCCCACTCGTTCTCTTAGTCTCCTGTACATATCGCTCGTCTTACAGCTAATTGTGACTCGACAACAACCGCGCCGCATTAACAAATAGCCATTGCGCAAGAACACCGAGGCAGGTAAATTTGTTTTTGTCGGCTCGTTGGATTGTGCAAACAGGACAACCCAATTTTAGGAAAGCCAATATAATTATGCGGCGCTAGATTGGCACAGAAAACCAATCGTACAGAATGATAAAATAGACATGACTGCGGATGGCTCTAATGTAGTCTTTCTTTACCTTTATCAGCCTGTGCATTGATCTCTACCGACATGGAGGGAAAACCTCAGGCTGGTGCCTCCGCCCCCGTTGCTACCGACTAACTTGGTTAACCAGTGTCAGAGAATGTCGTCAACGCTGGGCAGACGGCAGTTGTTTGGGCTGGGCGCAGAAGTAACCGTTGCGAAGGTTACCAGAGCAAAGTAGACCTGCTCGATTCTAGATAAGGGCTTACTTCACTTCGGTCACAAAGAAGCAAACGGGCACTTCGCTCGCGATTGTCCCTTCCTCCCGCTCGCTGTGCAGCAGTAACGACGAACTCTCGCTCGCTGCCCCTTTTACAGCGGCCCAGGAGAATAGAGCGGAAACGCGCAGTCGAGAGCTGCCTCTACCAAGAACACACTCGTTCTGCAACGAGCATCAATGAACAAAGCTAAAAAAAAGACAAGGCTATGTTTGCGTTCGAAGTTACAATAAAACATTGTCACCATCGATGGGATTGTGCTAGCTATCCGGCTATGTCATACTAAAGTGAACGCCCAACACGCCGGCACGAACCAGATGAACCTATGCAGGCTTCAGGCACACTGGTAACTGCTACTGGCCTAAACAATTCAACAGCCTTGATGATAGGCTATCCCGAGCTTAGCATCGGTAGCCTGACCTCGTCTATTCTTCAGCTTCGAGCTTCACTGACTTCGATCTACGTCCTACTACCACTTCTCTATCGGCCTACATGTAACGTATACATGATGTTGCGGCCGTGAGACTGACCTCCCATATTGCTCACTTATTGGTTTAGAGTGTTGTAGTCTATCAACAGCACGTGTTGCCCCTACTTCATCGGTTGCACATCGAGCCGGTCGTGTTTAAAGCATGTTACTCGAAAACGGAAGGTGCTACGAAGGTGTAACTTAGGCTTCTGGAACGCATAACACTTGAACAGTACAAAGCAAAAGTACAGCATAATTGTAGATAGATATATCAACAAAAGAAATGCTATAGTTTGGGACGATAGCATTGGCTAAAGGGGCCAAAGAAAGATGATGTTTGAATAGCTTCCGCGTGGGAGTTTTGATGTCTTTGCGCGAGCGGGTGGGCGGACGCTAGGTGGGGGGCTTTTAGACAGACGAATGGTCGCAATGAGATTAACGACCCACGAGGGAGTGTACTGCCGTTGCATTGTAGCGGTTAGTTCCAGCGGTAGGCCCCCAGCGTCCGAGGCAAAGCTGTATGTTTCGATCAACTCAGCACCGATGAGCGAAAGTTTCACGAAGTGTGTCACTCTGATGGAGGAAGCCAGGTACAGTGTACGACTAGATTTCTTTAACCCCTTATAGCTCTGTGAAGGGCTCCTTTAGTGAGAAACACTATGAGAAACACTATAGTGCGTTTAAATTGCACTGGCATTTTTCTTTTAGATGGGTGCTTTGAAAAAAAGTGTATTGGATAATTTAACGACGTTTGGCATCGTATACTTAATCCCGTTACAATCAAGTACCTGTCCTTCACTCCTCTGTCTGCGATAGCTTGTGGCCGCTTTCCGAAAACTTTAGTCTCTTCTTTAACCCTTTTGGTCGAACGATCCACAGTCGCATTGTGTGGCTCAAGCACAGTTGGTCCCTGAGGAGTACTCAGAGACCAACTGCGGTTGCATAGTATGTTAAAGGCCGGACGGCTTTAGAGAACTTGAATTTGGCTTGTTTTTCCAATTTGCTAGTGTAAATATGTAGATACGTCATAATAAACCCCGAAGACTTCGTGGTCGGTGTCTCTCTTCAACGAATACTTTTAGCATCTATCTCATCTTTTCTTTTTCTCGACATCGCTACGCTATTCCCGTCTGTCAATAACAATATAATTGTCCCGTTTATCCACCTAATCAGCTCTTGTTCATCCACTGTCGAATGTTGGATAGATCATAAGAATCCTAATAGTGCACACTCTGGCCTAATTCATTTGTGGGCCTGGCTTCGCTATACTGACCTTTCCCCACGGCATACGTATCAGCTATGGTTATTCGCAAGTCTTCACGAGGTTAAAAATTACCTGCACCTTCCCTTTCGGCTTCGTTTAAACTTTTCAACCAACAACAATCACCATACGGTTCTGTGCCAGAAATTCACCTCTCTGAGAGAAGGCTTACCTTTTTTGTCGTATGATATGTTCGTCTAACGAACGGAGTATTTCAACCTAAACGACATTTTTCTTTTTCTCCCTTTTTTTTCCTCACAGGTAAAAAAAAAGCGCTTATGAGCTGTTTATGTTATCTATTCAAAGATATCAACAATTGCATCTGAAAATTGCCACCATCGAAAACTGTCGCCGTCGTACTTATCGCTATGGAAATCGTATAGTTGTCTCGAGATTTATGTATTGATAATTTGGTTGAATTGGGCCATCCTTAAAATTCCGGCTGCCTCCGCGGAGCATAGGTTTTTATCTGAAGTTCTGAGTTTTGAACGTGTAGCCGTGCTTCAATCAAAGCCACCCGTATGTCACTGTTTTACATGTCCTTTCTACATGGCTATAAGATATAATTGTTTCAAGTTAAGTAAATATGTCCATCACAGTCACTGCTGCTAATACTACTGCTTTACAGACATGTAAACTTGTATACATAGACCCCCCTTTATCGTCGTCGTCGTCGTCCCCCCGTGAAGATTCGCTGTTTGCGATCAAGTACTGTGGCTGAACTGTTGCTAAACTCTATTATTGAGTGATGGATGTCGCACAGCCGATGTCCTTGCTGCCAGTCCTCCAATAGTGTATCTGTGTCGGCTCCCGCACGCTGAAGTGGCGTATAGAGTAGCGCAGGCGATCTTCTCTTAGCAATGGTTGGAGAGCGCTTCGCTCAGTTGGGCTCCATCCACTTAGTTTTACGTTCTCTTCCATCTCCGACCCAAATACCCGCTGCATGCTTCTCCAACTGCTTTTGCCGCTGTTAGCGACTGGTTTCTATTGCTATCCAAATGTGCGCGCTGATGTACTCAGGTAGATGATGAGTGCGGCTCTATAGAAACGCTACTTGATGCACTGAAGGGCGTATTGGTATGTACGTGGTATAGTATAGGGGTAGCCATTGCAAGTCTCGAACGTCTTTCGACTATCGGGTGGTCTTGAAGGCCAATGCATTTGGGCATGAACAATACAAGAACCGTAACAGAATAGTTGCGCACCGTAAATCATTCACATTTATGGAGTTCAAAATATCCGACATCCAGCTAGCTATATGCGCCAAGGGGCAGTATCTTGGCCTGGTTCCATCATCGATCTCTATATACGTATGCCTTTCTCATAGGTCCCACAGCCGGTGTAGAGGACTGTGTTGAAGGGCACTAACATGTGCCTGTCATCTCACCCTACTCTTCCTTATTTGTCTAGAAACAGCAATCACAACGGTGATGACACTCGTGCCTCTGAACATGTGTCCGAATCGTCGACGGATCAAGCCAGAATATAAGTAGTAGCATTCACAGCCGATACGGGAGAAGAACTAAGACTAGTCAGTGGTAACTGTTGAACCTCAAGCTCTCGCCTTCTGATCGCTGTTGATCTTCCGCTTGTTGAGGAGCAAATTGACTGCGATTGAGGGACAATGTGTTTATCGTCAATGTTTGTAGGTATCCTAGTAATAGAAACGTACACATACAGTTTGTGTACAACAAAGAGCACCATCGATATATATGAGAGGTCTGCAGATACTGGCAAACTACTATAAATATCAAAAAAGAAAAATCAAAATGGAGGCATTATATCTTGACGTAATAATTGTTTAGTCACTTCGTCTACCCGCTCGAATAAGGTGCGCTGGGTAAATCGGCCAAATGCGATATCTAGAGGACAACAACAATAATAACATTTCCTATTAGTAATTACCCCGTAATTATCGAATCAGTTGACTGGAAATTACCTTGAACGTTGCAAGCTATGCTTTTCCAACTTTTTACTGTATTCTCAGGATAAACTCAAAGCTAGTTCCGTCAGGAAGTGACTGAATGTCGGCCACTGATATATATCGATCAAGACCTTCTTCCCGACCGAAAACAAGCAGGTTGAAAGCTCTGGCTTGCCTGCCATAGGTGGCGTTTAATCCTCACCACATTGTCAAAACACAGTGCGCTACTTTCTTGCTTCTGGAAGCACCTTCTCGCTGCTTTTGGCCTGACGGTTTTTGTCCCTGAAACCTCAATGGCCAGTGGCAGCAGTCTCCCCTAGGTTTCTTTACCAGTGTAAGGGTACTCTACTGATCTCTCGCGGTAGCGAAAGTTGAAAGCTGATTGTTGTTTGATGTACCAGCGTAGTGAAGCAGGTTGAACCTAGATATCTTTTGTCACATCGTTCGTACGCCATGCCACTCTCGTCTAGTCACTCGTTCAGCATCAACGGCTCGGTCTAGTACGGCCTAGTTGTAGGCTTCTCCAATGTCATCGTAATATGGCTCCCTGGATTTTTGAAGCCTGGGTCACAGATCACCAAAAATAAGCAGACATCGACTTAGGTGAATCGCGTCTCTCTGAAGTAGAGACTCGATGTGTGCACTACGCGGCTGTCTCGAAAACTTAGGCCAGACGCGCTGTCGAGGCCCGGGTCAGGAGTACGCCCAACTCTTAGGCGAAACATAGATGGCATGCACCCTACCTGCCAGTCCGAGACGTTTCGTCCACTACCAATAATAATATTTGCATTCGCTTTTCCGTTTACAACGACGAGAACTCCTACCATTAGGCCACACCAGGGTCGGCTCTTGTCGCAGGTCAAGTGAGCAATTTTTCGTCCTGTGTATACATGCATATCGTCAAACGTAAGACCGAGAATAGGCTTCTGTGTTGGCCAGTACAAAGGTGTGGTTTTGTGCGACAGAACAAGTATAATGCAAATATTGTTTGACGGGATCTATTAAGTAATTATTGTAGCAATAGTTGAAATTCCTGGCAGTCGAGTGTCTCCCGTTACCAACGATCGGATCCTAATTTTCTTCTAATCTTCTAATGATAGCATCTCGTTGGTGATCCGCCCATCCGCGCTGTAGTGACATCAACAATGTAGATTTCGATCCCTCCAGTGACTGGCCGGTGATATCGAGCCGTTTTTTTTCTGACAAGTATCTTCAACTGAGTCTAGCTTGCGATGCTGTCGACAGGTCCGCTAACTACGTTTTATTGCTTGTCTTATGTCACTTTATCATCAAGTACCCGTTTGAAACAGTGAGGTAAATAAGATGACCTCAGATCCTTTACATGTCCCCCGTCCAATCTCGTTGACTTGCTTGCCTTCTTGTACTATGCATTATATATGTATGTACGGAGCCTGATCGTTGCTGTTCTGCTGAATGTGACTGACTACTTGTGTGATCCCGGCAATCAGGACTGACTGACTGACTGACTGACTGACTGACTGACTGACTGTTCTACCCTACTCTGTTTTGTGTGCGTCTGCACGCGGCGTCTCGCAAAGTTCGCCAATCGCGCCTATGCACCGCGACTCGACAGTTCGGTTCCCAGCACGCGAGGTCCACTTGCTTGTTCAACGGCATCGCTCTCTTTTCGAACTGCAACAACAGCGTATCGAGCTTGCTCCGCTGTCGCTTCTCTGGCCGGCGGCTGAAAGCGGTCTGGCGAACGAATTGACAATTACAATAGTCTATTACACATTCATCGCGCTGCCTGATCTCGTGTCGACTTTGTTTCATCGTCTGACTCCGGTATAATTCCGACACCGTACTTCATCCCGGCTCATCGCTAAGAACAACGGCAGCAGCTGGTTAATCTGTTCTTGGCTGACGACGTCATCCATGTTCTGTCTGTCTCCAGCAAGCGGTCGTCGCTTTCCGAAATCATCTCATATGGAATAGGTAAATGGTCAACGTGGGCTTCATGAAGACACACAGACCAAGCTAGGAAAATTTTCGCTCAATGTAAGTTCAGGTCGGATGGATCTGATGCATTTACTTTAAACGTTTGAGCGGTTTGACCTTTCTCAGCTTGTCGTCTCTGTTCGTCCGTTGGTAACTTCCAGATAGATTGACCAAGTAAATTATTCTGCCGGGTTGCACTGCGACGGGAAATCCAGAAACGAACATCAGCTGATGGTGCGAACAGCAATGAAGCTATACCTTTGTTACTCTGTGTTCTTCTTGTGTACGTCTAAGAAAAACGTAGATATTTGCCGGCGCAGTCCACTAGGGATAGACGATAACAATCAGAGCCTGCAATAACTAATCGTGAGCACTATCGTATCACTGGACGTTTGCAATGGTCCTTACTCATATCGACGTATGCCAAACCGAAATAAACCAAATTCGAAAGAATTCTCGTCAGTCAGACGTCCTAACCAAATAGAGTGCTAATTGACTTCGGCACGCCAACGGGATCGGCGACTTCTTGATGGCGGGCAATTCATCAGCTGGGCTAAGGCCGTTAGGCAGTTCCGCCTGCAGCCCAGAAAACAAGGGGATTCTTGTCAATGGACAACAAACCATCATTCTATACCATCTTCTTTCGTTGATGCTGCCAGTTGCTGAGGGGAAGCGCGAACCAAATCCAAAACGACTCAGTTTATTATTATATGTCCCCGGTTGAACCTATCGCCCGATCGTTAATCCAGAGCGTGCCCTGGCAGCGCATAGTAAATACCGTACGAATCGGGGGGATCGTATCATAAGATAAGGAAGTATAGGCATACGATAACGTGCCGGATCACGACTACCAATTGATGGGGGTATCAATGATTATTATATTTGCTCACTACTGGCTCTATATGATCTCAGCAGAGATATTATTGAAGCATTCGCATTGGAACGGTGAAGTCGTACGGTGACGCACGCACTGTAATAAGAAACGAATGAACACTGGTCAATGGCCAAAATAATAATTATTCCTTTTTGGTAGGAATCAAAACTAATGGTTTCGGCCTTTTCGAATTTCCGAACGAGTTAGCTGGTCGCCTGGTGAGCCAGCATTACCCGCTGAGCGACTGCTATCCGATTACGATGGTATGACAATGGTCGGAGCTTGCCATTGTCGGCCGAACTTCAAGTTGATACCGAATCCAGCTCTACGTTTTTCTCTAACCTCGTCTTGACTATTTCACCGTTCCTCTATTAAGAAACTGTAGCTGTCGATTTTTCAAAAGCGAGTTGAATAAATCAAATGTCAGTAGTTGAAAGCCTCGGGTCTGACGACCTAATCGACCTGGTGGGTAGGATATAAAATTCCCAACGCCAAAATATTCGTTAAAAGTCAATTACGACCTCGTACACACTATCAATTTCTCAAGGAACTAAATAGGTTTCAGATTTAATAATTCTGATACAATGCGACTGTAGGGACATTAAAAACAGGACATCTCTTATTTCAGCGATTAAACAAAAACAGCTACCTATCTATCTAAGGCAGAAGTTCCACTTGTAAAGGCTAACGCCGAAGATGATGACTTTATTCACGGTTCAACAATACGACAACACACGACATTTCAATGTCGATCAGATGGGTCATTTTTTTCTCATGGATAACCAAATTTAGATTTGTCAAAACGATCATTCTTATATATATGTCAGGTGCGACTGCCAAATCATATGTATGTGCTCGATTGTCTTCATCATTACGTCGATCGACTGACTGTAAGGCCACAAAGAGCCGATAAACGTTATGAACACAGGCCCTGTTCAGCCTCAACAACTCACTCAGACAAGAGTAGCTGAAACAGTGGCGGTAGCGCTGTCCGATGCAGAAGTTCAGCCGGAGAAGCTACGGGGAGCACGAAGACGAAAAGGAAGTTAATTGAAGAAGCAGTCCTACTTAGTGGCCTAGTCGGTATTTCTGCTGTCGTGTGTCTTAGCATCAAGTTCAAATGGCGAATGTTGCCGATTCCCAGCCGATATCATGGAACATGAACTGGTCGTGCAGCCGAAACTCTCACACGCACTTACAGACGCACCAGGAACTCGGGTGCACCGAGAGGCACGCAAGTTTTCAATTGACGCCTGCTTCCGTAACTGCCTTTTCTGTCCCAGAGCCTACCTACTATAGCAATAACAGCTGCCAGTGCTATTACTAAGTGTTGTTGTCGCCGAAATTGGTATCGATACGGCTTTACGTGGTCTTGGACCCTCTACCCTGTTGTGTGTTGCCATGCGGCGGCTGATCACGAAATGAAGCGTCTATCAAAGGCTGTCTGAATTTGATTCATATATTCAAGACTTCTAGTTTGTGTGTAGAGGATGAAATTTCGATGAATGCTTAAAGTGTTCAAGGAAGAAATAAGTTACATGGGGTAAAACCATTTACTGTACCAATTGTATGACGACGACGTGTCCTACAAGGCGTTGTTTATTTGATAATTATGACAATTATGATTTGACAAATTCGTTTTTTACTGCGATTAAAATCTAGGCATAAACATCCTTAGAGGAAGCACCTTGTTCGTAATACACAGTAACTGCTCACTGGCTTTTGAACGACGCATAAAGGCCATACCTTTTTCTTCTGATGTAGATCCTCAATGGGTATTTAGCATCGCCTCACAGCGGTGGACAGCTGAAAGAAACTTGTCCTGGACGGCCCTGGATTCAGGCGCTAAGTTACCTTCTGTGATAGAGAGCGAAAGAAATCGCAACTGAATTACATATGTGTTGAGCACTTTACATTGACATATGGACGAAATATTGGCGCATGTTCTCTGTCAAGCAAAAAATACCAGCCCAAAATCACTACGGATGTTTAAACCGCATGCAGACCCAGGGTTGCGCTCTGCCTGCGATTAGGCTCAATGCTAGGCTGCACTGAAGCCTTAGTATGACGGTAATGCTAATCCGCAATATGTGATTTGTAAGTTGTACCAGCAGCACCAAAGTGTCTTCGTACAACTCGATTTGAATTGAATCGTACTCATTCGCGCTGACTCTCATTAGAAATTTGCGATTTCATCACCGCCTCTCTGATGCGAGGGGATTAAAACCTCAACTTGGTTGACTGGAGATGGGGAAAGCTTGTTATGTTCTAACGCAATTCAGTTGTAGCGCGCGGCGCTTTGAACACTTCTTGGTATTTCTGCAAACTGTGAAAGTATACAAGCGTACACGTGCAGATGACTGCATGTTTGTGGCACGATGCATAGCGTTCCCGAAGTTTTGCGTCAAGCTAATATCTATAGCAGAAGAAGTATTATAATTAAATGCTGCATTTTTCATCGTTACAAACTATATATATATATATATATATATATATATATATATATGTGTTAGTTAAACAGAAATAATTACTGGAGGTTGTAAGCACCTGTTTAGATATTTATTGGATTTTTTAAATAGTAGTTGCCTGCGGTGACTTTGAATCAATCCAGCGATCCTTACACAACTCGATACGAGTTGTTTACGTTAGTCGATGAATTTTTCGAACGAGCTCAGGAGTGCATCTCGAGCAGGCCATAACAAGCCCTTCAATAGAGATGTATTAGTTAATTGTTTTGGTGAAGAGTCGAGCACCCATGCACCCGCTCTCTAAATAGGAGCTCTGTTCTCTTTTTGTGGAAACTAAGCCCGACACAAGTGCAACAGCATAGGATCTGTAAATCTATGTAATGATTATAAATACAGCGACAATGATTGGCCGAACCGTTATCCATTTGATTTATTCAATCTTAGTCCGCATGCAAGAAGAATGATGGATCATGAATTATATAATAGTCATAGTAACTGGCGACATCCCTTAACCACTGTTACCGAGTTATTACATAGCACTACTATTGTGGCACCGAGCTACATATATTGTACTACCTTCAACGAGGTCTTCGTTGACGGCGGGAGGTCTCAAGAGTTCGTGGCCTCGTATAGCAACAGCAGACGCGATATCCACAGAGAAATGTTTCTGAGTTTAACTTTCGCGAAATCCGCCGTCCTACCACTGGTGGCGATGGCGACGCTGGCTGTTCCCGCTGCTGCTGCAGAACTCTTATGGGCGGCTACTATGAACAAATGTCGTAATGGCGGCGACGGTGACAGCGATAGCATCTCTCTTCCTTGGTCGTCGTGTATCCATCGTTGCGTCTTCGGCGTACGGTCTTCACTAATGGCTAACGACATGCGAACAAAATAGTAGCATGCGCGACGAGGCGACGCGGTGTATCCATCTGGCTTTAGTTGTCTTTCGGCTCTATTTTACCTCTCTGGTCTCGACCTGAGAAACGATCTGACATGTTGCTGTTGCTGACAGCGTCAAACCTTGTTGAACAAAATGCCTACATTGTAGTTCATGCTGTTACTGCTGCTGCTGCACCTACTGCAATACCCAACGGACTGCTCGACAGAGGCAAGGAGCGTTGCAGTAAGAGTGTCCGGTGAAAGAACGCGACCCAACCGGCGGCCGCTGTTGTAGGGGTCTGATCGCTCAAAAGCGATCACTTAACTAGTTCGCGATAGACTGGTAAAACTGTGTAGCTAATCAACTGAGACAAGGGCACAACCCCTCCAAACTTCGAACAAAGCACCCCATATTTTCGTGATCGGTATCCTTCTTTATTCCTCTTGATTTTTCCCATTCATTTTTCGCACCGTCTCTAGCACAGTGTCACAGTCACCAGTTAGGCCGTCACCGATATATAAGGATTTTGCTAGTTGTATAGTTGGCTGCATTCAACGTACGCGATAAGATACCGCAAGAATAGTGGTGAGTGATGGGGACAAGATTCGCTTCGGCGGCTGACGGTTTCATTCGACGAAGACCGAAACGAGAATCTTCTGTAGAATGAGACGTTGAATCCGCGCCACGAAGAGACTAGGCGCTATCATCTTTTTCCTGCTATCCAAGACATTATACCATGAGCAGTACAGATGTCGCTAATGACAATGTTGTCAAACACTAAAGTAAAGACGACTTGGTAATAGACAACGCGTGATGAACATGGCCGCGTTGAATACAATATATATATACAGAGCAGAGCAGACAAAAAAGCTCGTTCCGCTGCTGCAGCAACGAGGCGTCAAACACGGTCATAAAGACGCCCGTTTGTTGTAGCCTGAGTGCTAAGTTGAAGGGGCAACGCTGGTAGCAGTGACCCTGACGATGATGCCGACGACGTGAATCACACCATCGCTACCCCATTGGCACCTGGTCACCGGATCGATTGCAGACTACTACGATTTTACTGATTTGCGTTGTAAAGGTTTGTAGAATCGCTATTTATACTGCAGGCAGACACAATACATAACCACCATTGAATCGGCACAAATAAATGTCCACAAAAGATGCAGGTTATAATTTTTTGATACGGAAACAAAGGTGAGTGGTTGTACATGTCACCATGTGGGCTTGCGCAAAATTTTGCTTACAAGATGGAGGTTTGTTTATAAATAACTGTTACCTGTATACTCGGCTTATATATTGTCGCCGTATCGTATAAATATGACCCAGTGGCTTTTCTGGCGTCCGTTACTTTCCATGAGACCGTATTTTTTATGTATTCGTATAACCCATGAAGTGATATCTTTTACACCTATGTATTCGTTGCATGTATAAATGGATTTTAGGTCTGATATCAGATCACCTTAAACCGAGTCGGCATGGGTGATGCCGGGTTATAATGATGGAACTATATATTTTGTTTTAGGCGAACGAAAACGTATAGTAACTACATTTTTTATTGTACGCAGCCAAAATAGGGGAACCAAATACAAAATGCCAATTTCTTGGAAAACTATCTCTGACATGATACTGGCCATGTATAAGGTTTTAATATTATACGGTATATTCCATGGCCTTCTTTGGTTTTCAATAGGTACAAGCGTATCTGTATTTCGTACTGTTATAGGTCGATCGTACCTGGGGCATACGGATTTTCGACTCTACTAACTCAATTTACGGACTCTGTATATTAAAAGTATATTAAGATTATTATTCCACCGTGTCACCGGGTAGTTGTCGCAGTGCACTGGGATAAAGCCAAACGGGGTACGAAGCTTGTCCACGCTTGTCAACGAACTTCTCCCCGCTCCATCGCCTGTTGACCTACAATGTATGTGGTGCACCCAAGACGCTTACAATAAATAGTGCACGCTAACCATGTGAGGTAGCCTCCTTTCTATTTGGCCGCTTCCGACTCCCGACTAACAAGTTGCAACAACCCCACAGGCTAAAGAGAGGACAGCCTGTTCTCGGTGAGCATCGTGCGATCTGCGGTCGACCGCCCCGTGCCCTTCTATATCTGACTTTCAATTCTTCCCCTGTTCGAGGGGAGGTCAGACCAATTTGGGTCTGTCGCCGCCGCTGGCGCATGTAATGTCGACCTCATCTTATGGATGAGGAACGAATGAATTTTAATGAGAAGCGATAGAGAGCGGACAAGTTACCTGCCTTTGTGTACAGGCTGGTTGATGTTCCGTTGTCGTGTCATGCTTTCGTCTCTCATTTCGCGGCTCGCCTTGGTGGTCGTGATGACGGTGCCAGCGACCTGTGTCGTAGGCAAATAGGTACGCAGTTGCCGACTCGGACAAAAGGGCGGCTAGCAGTTTGTGTGAGCGTGTGTATGTGTGTCTGGACGCGTATGCTTACGAGTTAGTTGAAATCCTTTTAAACTCGACGACATCATCGCCCCTGGCTTTGACATCCCAGTTCATGGAACGGCTTCGCTCGAGGCAGCAGCCGTGTGCACGAATTTCTCCAACCTTCAATCTAGCTCCCGCGTTGCCTTAAAGTACTAGCAGGTCGCTGCACCGACCACGACAAGCCAGGAGTGAACATTGGGCCACCTCCCGCGACCCTGTTGCCCGCCAACGAGAAATAGGACAGGTTGAATCAAGCCCATGGGCGATTATTCACTAGATATCGCTATAGGAGCTCAGGAGTCTCCATTTAACAGCGAATGTAGTCCAGGAGTCTAAAAGCCTTCAAAGGACTTTTGTCGTTTGGTAAACATGCCTACATTATTGACACTGTCCAAAGGTGTTGCAGTTTTCTAGCGTTGCATGCAAAATACACTGAAAGCATCGTCTGCTATTTGTATGCAGCAAAATTCTATAACGATAACATTGGTCTTGCCATTGTTATTACCCTCAAATGCCACAAAAACAATTGCAGTCGTTGAAATGAAATCGTTTTTACGAGAGGCCACACAAAATGGTACTGTATTTACCTTTTTATGGCAGTTACTTATATGCGTCCATGAGCGTAGCATGCGAGAATCGGTCTTCAGATAATCTAAGCTCAAGATGCACGTAACATGGCGGCATCTTGGCATCTGCACTAGATAGTCTTGATCTAGTATATCATCAACAAATATAACTCAGTAATCTGAAAGGTGAAACTCGATGCAAACACATGATTACTACTGAACTTCATCGGTATTCTAATATTAAACATAATATGATACGACGCGAAAGACTAGTGTTTTGTTTGACTGACCATTTTTACACTCGTTACCAATCGACACATCTACTGAAATCGTGTTCCGTTTAGGTTTTCCGGGTGTTTCAGGAGGCCAAGGTCTAGCGAGGTTAGCAGGGGCGAGGCTGTCTCTGTTTCTGCGTCACGTCCACAATTGCGCCCACTATGGTCGCAATACCTGAACCCTCCCAGACACCCCACTGCACGGGCCCGCTGTTTTCTCGGGCCAGTGAGGTTGTCGTTTGCTATTACCCATTACGTCTTCCTCTTTGGTAGAAGCGTTTTGTTCAGGCTATCTTCTCTCTCCAGGCAGCTTCCTTCTTGTTGTTTCCCTAAGGCAGAGCCCCCAACACCGACATGATGAACAGTGGGGTGGCGATGTCGTAACAATGTGTCAAATTGCCGCGATCATCGTGCCCCGTGCATTCGCTTCTCCCTTCCTGCAAAGCACACTTGCGAGGGAGTAATGGCAAGTGTCTCTCGCGGTCGCGAAAGGACGATGTGCCAAGGAACAGACTCACATTGTCCCTCCGCAAACAAGACGAAGTGGTACCACTATTGCGCTTTGCACAGCATATACTTCCCTCTCTGTTGCCTGCGTCGGCTTTCTTTATTGCTTTCGGACGAATTCGCGAAGACTTGAGAAGCTCGTGATCAACGATTGAATAGCCGACCCTTCCTTCATCCTAGGCTAGCTTTTACAGGTTGGTAGGATGATGGCAGTAATCGTTAAAACATGAAGGGACCTAGTTCGGAGCTCCGCAAGGTTGTCAACCTGTTCAAAATTCGTCCGGCCCATAATGAGCGCGTGTGTATTTGTGTGCGTGCTTGCATATGCTACAGATGTATTGCTCTTTCTCTCCATAACTACTGCGTATAACGCGCGAAATAGCTACGCTGGCTGAAAAGGTTGCTGAATCCTTCAATCGACAAGGACCAATTACACATTGCGAGGAACAACTATCTCTTCATTGTCTACAATAGCGGCTCTGTCACCACTTCATCGAATTCCTAGTGAGCTAGCGCCGTAGCATATAGATGGAGGGCTATAGCGGGGATCAAACCGACAAGAATGGCCAAGGTTGAGAGTTCAAACGTTGTCAAAATATGGACTTTTTCTATAGGGTAGATAAGATCATTGAGTAGGGAAGGTTGGTACTCTTCTTTTTCTGAAGAGCAGCATGATGCTTCAGGGAGCTGGAAAAGAGGAAAAGCTTTTGGGACTTCACTTGACCTAACCTGTGTGACTTGAGCGACATGAAGGCGTGGAAGGCGAGAGATGATGGCGGATGTCAGATGTTTGAAATGGCACGACAGGCGCCTCTGCCCTTTACAAACCCGGTTTCTCGCACCCGAGCGAGCCGAAGCTATCCTCAACCCTCTTCAATTCTTGAGCTGTCACAATGGCACAAGCGATTGCTTGCCGACGCGAGCTTGCCACTTCCTCTGAACTACGAGTAGTGCATGCAGTGTCTGTATATAAGTACGTGTGCGTCTTATAAACAGTGTACCTTAATGGGCTGTACAGCTTTGGCATATGCTGAAAATTTTGAAAACATCTGCTCACTTGGGAGAACAAAACGTAGTAAATACCGACTTCAAGAGCAGAGAGCACATGCAGATAGAAGTGTTTACCACCTCATTGATATCTGATGGCTTCTCTCTGAACAGAAGACAGTTCTTAAAAAAAGCAGTTTGTTGATAATATGATTAACGGAAAATTAGGGACAGGCAGCTTAGAACAGATCGTTAGTACGCTACTTTCGTAATATGAAATATACATCTCCTACAATGGTGTGACATTCGACATGGATTCAGGCAAAATTCGTATAGCATTATTTTTTCTGAACACCTTAATCCTTGTTAACTAAATTTGATGTTGGGACGCGAATATTAGATTAGTAGTCTCTAGTGGAATGCTTAATCGTTAACAATCCTTGCTACAAGGGCATTCGCTCGACCTTTTTACTGTACCTTTGCGCTATTAATAGCTACTCATCTCTAATAGCCGATGTAACGTTTGCAGTAGTATATAATGACTGTAATACGGTTGCATTTCTACTGGTCGAATCAGCCTGTGGCTGGCGTCTGTGAAACCTCCCGAGTCGCTACGATCGCTGTTAGCGTCGCTACGATCGCTGTTAGCGTCGCTACGATCGCTGTTAGCGTCGCTACTGTCGCCATTGACACCGCAAAACGAGACGAGATCTTAGAGCACGCTAACAAGTGATTTCGCGCTCCTGCGTCCGTCTTTTACATCGGATCGGAGCGTTCCTCGACAATTGTCGAACAACTTTGTTATTGGACCGTGAGCAGCAGGCATTCCGTCGTTGCCGTAGACGTCTGCACGTCTCTCGTTCGCCGCTGTCTTCTTCTGTATCTTTTTCTGTGTTAACACACTCACCAGTACTGCTTGCCGGTATTGGCTGCCATTCTGTTAGCAGCATCGGCAACTGAGCAGCGAGCGAAACTGAAAACTCAATCGCCACTCCGAGCCGTTCGTTATATAGGAGAAAATGAAAGACAGCGCTACTGTTTAATGATGCCAATACAATTATATGTGTGTGTACGTAATAGCAAGGTTCGATTCGCGTATCTTTTTTATTATACGAAACGTGTTGAAACGATGAGGTAAAACAAATATATTTTATACTGAAAACGTCCGCAGTCTTCGAGCGAGCACAAGGCTGCTAATACTGCAAAACCATTGAAACGTATCAGAAGCTAATCGGGGTTTTTCGTCTGGTCATATTTTTTATCGCGTCATGATTGTGCGGAGCAATTTTGTTTATTCGCAATAACACCATAGATATATGCAGCAAAAAACCGATCTCGAATACAGAGGCATTATTTATTTGCCCCATTGACATCACGGCTTCCCATCATCATCGATTGTGCTAATCGTTGTCTGATCACAACACAATGGTGAAATCGTCGCAAAGCCTATATTTAGCAGGACCGCGGTAGCTCATGCAAGTGACGCGAGCACCCCACAATGAAAAAGAACGGATGGACATTTAATGACAGTTCGTGCTGTCCGGTAAACATTGAATTGTCTCGCCATGTTTCGAAATAACAGTATTTTATAACAGGGTTCTTTGCAAATAGCCTTTATCAGTTTCTAGCTATTTCGTATTCCTTGCGCGAGTATTATACAGTTTCACTTAGAATAACAATACATTTTTCCTGTCCTCGTCGAGCTCTGTTTGCCGTCGATGTAGGCACCCCAGTTAACTAGCTGTAGGATAAAATAGCAGCGAATGCATGTTTAATTGTTACATTGTCTATAGACTGAACGGCTGTTAGTTCACACGTTCCTTGTAGCTGGCTGTATTGTATGATAGCCACTATTATAGTGATACGCATCTAGACTCTCGTGCGCCGACACTGAACTTTACGCTTATTTAGACGGCAAGCGTAGAATATTTGAATACGCATCAATTCTAGTTACTGTACAAGTTTGATAGTGGTCGGACGCAATCCTTGGCGGAACATGTGATACGCTGGCCGTTCCTTGCGCATATGCTGTCCTATATCGCACAGCTATCCGACATACGTGCGGTATAGGACAAAAAACAAGTCGTAAAACAAATGTCGCTTGTTTTACGACTCCTAGGAGTTTTTTTTGTGGCGAATGATTGCGCGCTGCAGGCGCGGAGAACAAGAACTCAGCCATCGTGGTTGTCGCTGCAGCAGAAACGTCGTGTGGCATTATACATTGCTTAGTCTAACAACAAGCTCCCACTACTGTTGATGGCAAAAAGGAATACCTCGTAGCTTTCCGTCTGTCGACTTCTAGCATAGCCATTGGCGCTACCGTTGATGCTGCCCCCCGCTCGTATTAGTTGGTATCCGCCATTACAAACGGCGGCCGCAGAGGCTTACGCCGCCCCCATCGCCGTGAGTGCGTAACTGGAAGCGTAACGGGTGTGTGTGCCCACTTACCTTTACCACCCATCGTTTTAAGTTATCGCACTGTAGAGAAGCCTAAAAGAACGGAATGGTACTAGCAACAAACATGTCGACAGCGCCAGCATTAAAAGTCAATGATCCGTTTCTACTGATTATATTAACAGCATTAACGGCGACAACAACGGCAATGACGAGACTACTCTATTATTTACATTAGCTCAGAAACAGTAAAAGGGAGTGGCGTCGAAACGAGGGCTGCAGGACTACAAAAGCAAGCTGACTGATGTGACTACAGCTGATAAACTGAACAAGACAGCAGAAAGTGTTAATAGCACATATATGTGTCCTGGTGATACACACAAATTGTACAGGACCGAGATTTAATCAGCACAGTTTACCTGGTCTGTAATATTAGCAGAAATACATAGAAAACGTAAATGCTAGCACATTTGATATGGGAACAAGGTTTATTAGTTATATCGCTGTTGAGCCCTTCACTTTATTACTACGACCAGCAAATTTTAGCTTATATTTTCCTACGAGTTGAATCGAAGTTAGATTCTGGCCTCAAGTTAGGATTATTAACGAAGGATATTCAAATTGTTCGTCCATATTTATTTGAATATTGTCTAATGTGTGTGCTAGATTTGCGTAAACAACGTCTTCGGTGGTCCTTTTGAAGGTTACGTGTGATAAGCCCTCATAGCCGATTCTCACTTCTTCGACTTCGGTTGACCTCATCTCACCTGCTACTGCCGACCGCCAGTTAAAGCAAGACAGCACTTCACATTCGACGAAGCAATTATTCATTTTAGCATTTGCAGCTCCGCTCAAAGGCATCTGTGCGGCCCTATGATCGAGTAGCTGAGCGAGTGAGTGATGTTAATCAAACAAAGAATGATGACTATGATAATGCCCATAGTGACAAAGATCATTAAAAGGACATGTACGTCAACTGGCCACCCTCGGCGGACGTCCTTAAATCATGTTAGAGAACACATCGAAACCCCCGCGTACATAGTTCAGCACCCCCGAGTACTCGGAACATCGTTGAACACCTTTCAGCTTCGATTATCAGCGGTCTATCAGTAGCATGGTGCTAGGCAAACACACAAGCACATGTTCGGATCTGTTATCACGTCCCTGGATCACCATCGTCGCTGTTGTTAAATCATCAACTGATACAAGCAATTTCGTTAAAATCGCCATCTTGATTGGTCGGGTGACCTATTAATGCAGTCTTCACAGGTACTACTTTGGGTACCTGCCCGCTAGTGTCGCTCGATCATTAGCCGTATTATCGATGCGTTCCTTGTTTTGGATCTAACCGCGAAAAAACAGATGCCTTACCTTCAACGCACGCAAAATTTGTTTCGCGTGACGACACGATGGACGATCGTCCGAGGTGTCTGAAGACGCTGATTTTGCTATTGTTTGGAAGAGTTTCCTGCATCCAGTACGAGTGACACATACAGGTTACACTATGAGCCAGCAGTTGCAAATGAAGCTTCCTATAAAGTATACTCTGATACGCAGCAGCTCGTCATAGCTTTTATCGTCGGTAAAAATAATCACGGCGCACCACGCACGGAAAGATTCTCGGCTCGTTGTTAAGCGAAGTGTAAGTACATGAACACAATGCCCTTATAGTAAGTGTTCTGGGTGTCTATGTGTGTTGTTGATTGTGTATATTGACTTAGTAGGGGAAAGCAACAAGGATGGTGACGATTGAAACAGCAAGGAAGGATAGCGAAGGAAGGCAGATCGAGGCGCGAAAAGAACACGATGAACAAGAAGAGTATGTATAATTTGAAGCATCTACCCCCTACCCACGGCTTCCCATGGTAGCTCATATTATCTATCAATGGAAGCGTTTAGTAGCTGCTGATGCTGAAGGGACATAAACAGTCGCGCCGACAGAGGATGCGATTGTGCCGGTAGAAGTACGATGCGGGTATAGGCGTCTTATCCTCACCTCACATGGTGCTTGTCACCGTGCATATTTAAAGGTTTCACTTTGTAACGTACCAACGCAACGACTTCCCTTCGTTTTTTTCTTTCACTGATTGTTTTCTTCTACCCACTTTTATTTTATTTCAATGTTTAACTACTGCTATAGCTACTCATTCTTGCGGACATATTGTGTGCCTTGTGGTTGTATCGTAGTATTTGTGTTTGGCGACATTTTTAATCTATGCATTCGCTCGGAGGACATGCAGGCAGTGGCGGCATTCACAAATACTGCCAACGAAATCCGTAGCGGCAGGGGTACGAATGCCCAGTGGCGAGTGAATAGCCGGCCAAGCGTCACGTGATGCGGGCGGTCGAGTGCGGACAAATACCTTTGGCCTGAAGTCCTAAACATGTTGCTTATACAAATGGGCGGCGCTTACGTAATCGTATATAACGGAGTCTGTCCTCACACCTGGACAGTCCCGCAAAGACTATAAATGTCTTATAACGCCTATGGCGTAAACGGCAAAAACAAACGCTATCAGATGCTAATCTTATGTAAACAACCAAGTAAATAAGTAGACATGTTTCTGGGCGACTCAACATGGACCCCCCTAATTGATTCTAGGCACTTGAATAAATTAGTAAAGGAATCTCAGTCAAATTATCGAAGTCCCCTGACAAATCTAACAGTTGGAAACAGTTGGAGCTAGAGGACGGTGCAGTGTCCGGCCACGTTCAATACCTTTTTCATTTTATTGTTACAGTCCCGACAAATCTCTTCATCAAATCAACACACGCCGTTGGTCTTTGATGATAAAGGCATTACATATTTAGTTCGTTCATAATATATGTATAGTTTCGTCATACTTTCTGGCGATGCTTGACTGAGCTTTTCGATAGTATCAAACCCATTGAACGCTTAAGGCAAAACTTACTATCGGCTTTGCGACATTCGAAATGATCAGAAAATTATTGTTTACATGTAATACAATGTGGATACCCTTTATTCAGAACAGCAAAGAGGTGTTGTCAGGGTATTTAGCTGAAAGGAGGAACGCCAAACAACCATGTCGCTTCTATAGGTTTTCGTTGCTGCTTTTTTAGCCGCATGTTCAGTGCGCTTTTGTCCTGATTTTAGCCTGTCGTTATCATACGCTGGCCAAATAAGTTAAAATTGACTACATACGTAGTTATCAATAACTATGGGTAACCTAACAGACTGTAAACGATAAGTTAAATCTGATCTGTGGACGATTCTAAATAATGAAGCCAGCTGTCGCTGATTGATAACTGTTTGCAGGCGTATGTTCGGGGCGCGATCACAAGCTCTAGCTATGTATGACTAAAGAAGCGACGGACAACCAGCTACAACTAAAACCCTTAAACCATACAAAAGCCTTCGTGCGATCATATCCCATTAGTCGTATATGGTAGGACTAATTTAAGGAGCCGCCGCCGCCGCCGCCGCCGCCTTCGCAACTGGCCACTGGCCAAGATAGCCGTAACGACTATGTAACCATAATTAACATATCATGCTACATTCATTTGGAACTTTTTTTGCCTGTACCTAACGTCAGAGTAGTTAGAGAGGAGCCATACTGGCTTGTAGAAATTGTGCGATTCTTTACTTTTCGAAATGCCCGAGATGTTCTGCAGCGATAGGAAAAAAAGTCACTGAACACCTTCACCAATTCTTCGCCTCCGGCAAGATAATTGTTGTTGGACATGAACCATGTTGTTCGACTAACGTACAGGCCGACATACAGGGTATCTTCATGGCGCCTTTGCTGCTCATATGACGCTCGCAGGGTAGAAATAGGCGGCGGACTTAGCCGCAAGGAACGAACTCTATACGAACATTGACACACGCACATTCTATATAGAGTATGCACGCCTTCGGTCCCGCCAGCAATGGTCTTGAGAAGAGCTTGACAGCAGTTCCGTCCACTGAAACCATTCGTTCGAGGGAGAAAGCGAGCTTGCTTAGTCAACGGACGTCCAGCGTCGGGCCAAGCTTTATAGGTGCACATAGCACCCGATATGCCCACTATATTTCAAGGAGCGATTTCCTACGAACTGGCAGGCGGGTCGTGAAATTGTAGCGATCTCGTGCTAAACGCTATCTGAAACGATACCTCCCTTTCTTTGTTTTCCTTTCGTTGAGGCAAAACTAGAGTATATGAGGAAACACCGTGCATTGCCCTGAATGCTGGGGGGGGGGGGGGGGGGGGGCGTATCTGACGGGTACTCGAACGATCAAGGAAGGCCATCATCGAGAATAAATGTTCTTGCCGTTGTGAGAACTGTACACGGACTCACACATATAGCCGCACACACACATACGTACATAGATACATGTATGTATACTATACTATAACTATGCGATAGGTATAAGAACGAGTAAGCGAGCCAGCGAATGAACGACAAGCTCGTTTCTTCGACCGCGATACAAATGAGTTTCGTAGACAGGAAAAGAAGGGACGAGGGATTAAAACAGGCAATATACATATACGCTCGTATATAGTACAGTAGAGTATATGGACGCGTGAACTAGGCTAATAACAAAGGAAGACGAGGGAAAACGACACGCCAGGTAGGGCGGGAGTGATCGGTGCTTCCATATACGCCATGAAGGTGAAATGATTTAATGCAGCGCGAAGTTGTTGGTGTTGCAAATCGACGCCCTTTTAGATGCTCACTTTGGAGATGATCAGTATCTAGCAGTACCAGCATTCTTACTAATATCAGACGAGGAAATTCTGAGAGAAGGAATCACAAGGAATTGATCGTGACCAGCGCGCTTTCATGATAGGGTATTACTTCATGTATACGCAGCATATAAAGTGTGCATAACACTCTTTCTTTGAATTTATATAGCGGAAGCGACACTTAAGCCAACATTATCATTATAAAGTACTATTATTATTACTTAAGCATGTCTGCACTGATACATAATTCATTTACAATGCTCATAATAATAAACATAATGGTATTAATTAGCATTCCAATGTAAAGGATCATTCCATTTAACATAAGGTAATAATGTAGAAGTACTGCGTAAAGGGCGAGAGAGGGGAAAACGGGACTAGAGTAAAGGTAGTGGGGTTCTGGACTGAATCTGAATCAACGCAATGCTCGTCAACAAGCGAAGCGCATCTCCCTTTTTTTTTTTTTCTATGACGCTGATGACGATACAGTCACACACGATGTCCGAGACGCCATTGTGGCTATAAGTGCCAGCGTCAGAAGAGAGGAATGGCTTGTGAACCTTTTGATCAAAAAAATTCATCAAAGATCATTTCGGCGATTACCGGCAATATAAGTGAGCGGTACTAGGCCCTACATAGATATTGCGCCTTAGCAGTAGGAGCAAACTATCATAGCGCTAGAATTATTACGGTAACCTGAATCAGCTGCTAGCAATTCAACAATAATAGCTACAAGCGGGTCCAGTAATTCGTCGAAAAGCGCATAGAACGAGCAAGCGGACTGGTAAGCGGAACTTTCGAAAGCGTTCTGTTCAAGTTGTTATCTGTTTGTTGGACCGTCCACTATGCCCCATAATGTGAATGTAGAGGGGGTGCTTCGGGCTTCCCCAGAATCACAGCGTCAGTGTGCTAGTGATCATGAGCAGAAATCAAACCGTGTAGTAAATAAACCGATCATGTAGTGCTTGAAAAAACACAGCAGATATTCATATAATACGCATAGCCAATAAAGCTGAGAGTATGGTAAAAGAAATAGAGCAAAAATCACATAGAGTCATTGTCTAACCAGCGCATGACCGCCGAGAAAAATTTAGCATTAAGCGAGTTAATCGATATAAAATCTGCAAAGTAAGGTGAGAGTTCTTCAGTCTTCTCTTAGTTTTTTTTTAGCGTATCAATATCAAACATGAAGAAAATAACCTGCGCAAGTGCAGTAATGTAGGGTGTCTATGAGTCCATCGTTGCTTAAAATCAAGCAGAATATTTCCTTGAAATCTTGCGAGATTATCTAGCTAGGGTGTCATTGGCGGTACATCGTCTTTGAGCCTCAGCAATCTGGAGATCACAATCACACACTGCCTTCGCTTCAGGAGGCTTCCATCTAACCGTTCTTCCTGTCGATCGGTGGCTTGTTGTACAATCGAGATCAGATCGTTGAGGCCACCCAGGTTTTCTAAACGCAGGGAGACTGAAAATGTTGGGGACGTCAGCGTTTACTTGAGCAGTAGAAGCAGCGTCACCGAGCTTCATCTTATGACAGCAAACGACCACTTAACAGGTCCTCTTTTCCATTGAGCAACCTTTTAGGTTTGTACCAGCCTGAAGGCAGACTATTTTGGCAGACATCGAACTCCAGCTGCACCCTGCAAATCACTGTTGGTCGTGTCGTTCTTCTTTTTCTCAGGCTGTTGCTTTTCCTTTACCATATCGTATTATCTTTCGTCCGTTCCGACTAATGCGATTGCTGTCGTTTTGGCTGTGGCCGATCTGGATGTTGGTCCGTTGCCCGTGTGTGCCGTCAGTATGCGTATCCCTTATAAGTGCTTCCATGCTACAGCGAACTTTTGGCTCTATGCTGCTAAGAGCGACGAATCTGCCTGGTTTTCAGTGCGTCAGAGCTTCACCATATTCGTTCAGGCCTGAAGCGGCGGCGCTAACGGCTGCTGCCACTGCCACCATGTCTTCTGCGTCACTCATCGCAACATCAGGAACGGCATGCGTGCTCAGGAGCACTTAGTGCGATATGCATCTCGTTGTCCTCCGCCCGGTGCGCTGACGGCTGGTTCATTGTGGTCGGCGTCGTCGCGAACGAGGCCTGCAGCGTCTTCGTTAACCTGCCTGTGATTCACCAATGTCTCGTACTGTTATAACTACTGCTCTATACGTACGTGCGTATAAATATGTACCCGCTGTCTATTGGTGCATGCGCGCCAATCGCAACTCATCTGTTCTCGCTTGTCGTAACTAGTTGATCTCAGTGAACGTTCCATAGAAAACTACGTATAGTGAAGTATAGTAACGCTTCTGTTACGACCCATTTCTTTCTGATAGCACCGACGATACTCAAGTTTGCTGCCTTTTCATCTGGCGCAGCGACGCGTAAATGCCGCCAAAATCTTCATGCTGACGTTTCTGCATATATCCCGTCGACAGATACGCTTGGCCCCGCAGTCTCGACAAGTCGATGTGACTGAAACGAGGAACGACGCGGTTCTGCAATGGTTCAGTCCTGAGACGCTGGTGAGGCTGGATACTAGATGCTTGTTTCGTGCGTTATAGGCAGTCCATGCGTTGCCTGATTGGGTAAACTATTACTTAACAATGGTTAATAGTCGCAACAGCTAGCAAACATATATCGGCCGCAGGAAAAACAAATTGTATGCGGTGTCGGCACTTCCGAACAATGTTCTAAGCTTTTAGGGAACATTGCTATTGTCAAACGTTGACAAAAGGAAGACGAAATAATGCTAACGGGAGCGTACGCTACATAGTAATTAGTCGAAATGACGGCAAAATTTGAAAAAGTTTATCTTCACTTATTTGTCTGTCTGATTATTTTCGTCAATAATCGGAGGCTACGCGGTCGCTTGTGTAAGTGGCACTTTTACTGATCACAGTACCTAGTATGAAATTGAACGAACGTTGGATTGCTGCAAGACCTACCACTTTTGTGGTTGTTAATCTAACAACGTATTGTGTTATGGACGCTCCACATAAAATCGTTATCAATAATGGTATGCTAGTTATATACGCTAGCGGCTATCGCCGTCATCATTACTGCCATCCATAATAATCTTCTATCAAACGTAAGCCACCACTAACTGCCGCTAGTGGTGGACCCCCGACGAAGAAACGCATGTGGCGGTCCGGAAGAGGCGTGACGCCGCAGACGGAACATTGACCAATCGGTTACTGCTGGACTAGCGCAGTGCCTTCCATACTGCACAGTGGGCACGGCGCCCGAATCAAATTGTCCTATGTATTATTATTATTATATCTGGCCGTTCGTCTGTCTATGTATGCGAGGAAGTCCGTCTAATGGATGTGCTTACACAATTTTCATAATTATCATCCTCTTCGGTGCAATACGCACACTTCGTTCCGCCATCCCGTTTCGTACGGAAGCCTTCGCTCAGGGGGGCTGGCGGTTTCATAACGCACGACTGGCTACAGTATACGTAGATATCATAGATAAGATATCCGCGGCAAGCGTCTGTCGTGATGTGACCAGCCTTCTATTATCTCTTGACTCGACGCTGCCGCCGCCGCTGTTATGTGGCGTGAGCGAATGCTTCTTTCTGACCGAGGCATACTGTCGCCCGTGCCCCATGAGACAGTCCTATTCGACGCATATATCTATTCATCATCGCTGATGTCATTGTATAAATGAATGTACCAAAATCATTGTGACAAAATAATGTGTATCAACACCGTTCACCTGCTTTAGGTCGCCCAGTATGGTCTACCATCTACTGTTACCACCATCACGTATAGTTATCGATGGGCTATTGCCTTTTATCGATGGCTGACGGAGTTACTTACTAAAGCAGGCTAGCAGGTAGTTTCTTACGATACATTGGGAATAGAGAAATGACACCTTTGGTTATAATATAGTTTTCCCTAACGCTAGAAGAGACTACCTGGAAAACAAATACAACAGAGGAAAAATTGTTAGCCCTTACTAAGAAAAAAATACCGTTTACGGCGATTGAAAATGCGGGCCATTCAACCAAAATGAATTAGATTCACCGTAACATTCAGAGCTTTTTTTATAATGTATCAGGACGTGACTGCCACTTCTGATTATTTTTGGGTTAGTGAAATCAGTAGCCTTTTCAGTGTTTATGCACAGATAGTTACATACATAAGTGGGCGTGTGTGTGAACACTAGTTCGATGTACGTGGGTGTTCTGTCGCTCGACCTAATGCGCTACTATGCCCGTTGGTCCTATTCGCACCTTTTTCGCCATTGTGGACGACTTCTTTGAGCCTTTGTCGCCTGTAGTTGTGCTGTTGACGATTGTAAAGTACCGGCAGTAGCGAGTTGTCGATCTTTCGTCAGTTACGCGTACCTACGGGTGTTGTTCATGCCAAATCGTGTATTTACGCCTTTTATGTCATCTCGATTATCGTCTATAGAACAACAATGGCAGCCATCGTTTGTACGGGGGCTACACTTGCCGAAAGCCGCGAAAGGCCCGCCCACTAAATCTTGTTCTATTGGTGTTATACGAAACGAGCTGGGTACCACTTTGTATAGGCCCTGTATCGTACTCATTGGCGAGGACGCTGTTACACGCTTTTCAGATGCTATGGACTATTATCAAGCTGCCATAAGCCTCTCTGTCGACGATCGTGATTGGACGGGGCAAACGGACGACAGACTTCCTCTGTAAATCGTGGCGCTTATCGCAAAATCATATTTTAAGCTATGGATGACCATATTAGGTCAGTTGTTGTTTAGATCCACTTTTAGCAAAAAGATGACTTCTCTAGAAAATCGAAAATATACAACCTTTTTGCATAATCGTTACCGGTTTTCGTGAAGTGATAGCCGGTTTTTTTTGTTTCTACTTTTCATGACGATACACACATTTGCCATTCGTCAGCGTATTGCATCGGTAGATTATGAATTGAGCTATATCGTCTGGGGTAAAGACTGGTATGGATGCTTCCTGTACTTATTATGAGAGCAAATACTGAACAATGCCTCTGTGTGCATGGTGCACTATTTTTGCGTTCGCACTTTCTATCTGATACTTCCAGAAGCGGACCCAGATTTCTCGACACTAATCAGTCACCCTTACCACTTACCGTAAAGATCGCGGTAACGTACGAGTTTAGAGTCTTGAGACAAGATGGGCCTAGACAACACAACGCAGGAAGTTACCTATGAAATAAGCGAGCTGAGTATGCTTGAACCGCCTTTTCGGGGAAATCTTTCAGTTGCAACGAATTTCTGACTTAGATGTGACAATGAGATTATCAAACGCGATCTCGAAAGGGCCTGAATCATTTGCATATCTGCGACGGTCGTACTTCGGTTGAGGATAGTGCTTCTATTTATCTTATGAGGAAGCGCTGATGCAACGTGAATCTGTTGCTGACTCGTGAGCTCCATTTCCTCCGTCTCGGTTGTGACGGAGGTGTTTCGACAATCTATAATGAAAAACTATATTTACAAAGTAAATAAATGTTACATCGGGTTATGAAACCGCTAGTCATTGCTCCAGACCTCTGACTCCTAGCACGGAATGAAGCCTGTCTACGCATGGATTCGAACCAATGTCCTAATCCATCCCTAATATTAGTAGGCAAATACGTTACCATTGCATGATCCGGGAATATACGTACAAAATGCTATGGATTAAATATGCTATGTTGAAAAGAAGACGACAAAATGAGCAGCTACGATAGAATAAAATTTTCTTGTTATATAGTGGCTGATTATGCACGCAGCAACCGTGTTATTTATTGCGTATATGGCCCAGATAACTTTTAACTACGGCCGTCTTTGAAATAAGTATAGGGCGATAAATCATTGCAACATATATATTAAGAGTCAACCGTGAGCGTATTAGCAAATAATGGACGAATACATGGAATAACTAAATCACAATCTCCAGTGACTGCATGGAGCGGCGGTGGACGTGGTAGCAGGGGCGAGAGAAGGTAAATCAGGGCTCCGATAATCTCGGGTTAGTTGAGTTGTCATAATACTATTATAGGTCGTGCTGCCCATATTATACGTTTGTTCTTGCTTCTCCCTGTTTTTTTGCCATACAATTATCTCTTTTTCGAGACGCAGACTGTGAAAAGCACGTGTAACGGTAGCTTGAGCAGTTGGAAGGAATGATATTGTAGTTAAGTTGCAACAGTGGGTGGTTTGGCCAGTAACTAACTGCCCGGGCGAATTGCGAGAAGCAACCGTATGCCAATAGCCAAGCCTAGAATGACAGACGGTGGGCGTATATGCTGCTCTGTTATAAACCAACGACTATGTATGCAAAGCTATAACCCGGGACCAATAAAAATAATAAGGAAGTCGATACATAACGCCAAGTCTAGCCGTGCCTCACCGAGTGGATTACCGGTCAACGTGCGTACGCAGAACTCGCTGTACTCGAGAAAAAGAGGCTGGCCAACCACAGCAGTGGGATCAGCACGGGGGCAAACCACATGCGAAACGTATCGCCTACTGCAACATTACTTTGCAGCTAGTCAAACACTGTCTGAACGCTATAGATTCTGCAAAAAAGTACAAATATCGAAATTAGACTTTTTTTTTTGGCCAAAAAATCCTCTGTCACGTGACATCTCCCACCGGCTGGTACCTCGTGAATTCGATTTCTATCAAATCTGGGATTCTAAGATCTGAGTCCCTTGCGCTGTCATATCCTACAGCGTGCAGTGAGTCTTACTTGCGCAGGGTTCAATGGTGCTCGCGATCCAGTGAGCCCGTCGAACAAAATAACCTGCGGCTTATTGCAGAAGCATTACTGTGATGTTATCTGGATGATCTGCTGCGACGCTCCGGAGACGAATCCATATATCAATCTTCTCACTCCTGCCTGTCTATGATATTTGTAGCTGGCCTCTTAGACAAGATGCCCTCTCTTTGTGTGCGCGTGCAAGTTCAATGAGTCGTAGTCATGTGTGGACGTCGCGCAGGGTCGCCCGGCCACAGTTGCGCAGGATCAAGAGCTAAGACATACGCGTGGATATGAGGTTAGGGATGATGGCTTCTCATGAGCAATGCGTTCCATCCCATTCGTGACCTCGAGTGTCGTTCGCGCCCTCAAACGCGCCTACATGTGGAGAAGGGCACATCACTACGCGAAGTCAATAGCAAATATGTGCGTCCGTTCCATTGTCATGTGGAGTGTGTGCGCACTGCAACACAGCTCCGTATAGATATAGAACACACGGAGGGAACGAGCGCAGTTCCTTTCCCATCGCATCGCGGATGGTAGTCGCGGATCACAGATCTCTGCAATATCAGCTCGGCCGCTGTATGAGTAGTTGTAATGCACGAATGCAACTAGGCACGAGGGCGCTGGGTGCGAGGATTAGCTAGCTGTGGGCTTCTTCTAGAGATTACGAGCCTAACCTATATCTCGGTGAATAGACGTTGGTGACGAGGGGAAAAAATATGGTGTAAGGGGCAAAGGGACTTAATCGTGATTGCTTGTAGCTAAATATACGTGCATTTCACGTACACATATACGAATTCCGGCACTGACTAACGTTACGAGATTCCATCAATGATGTAAATGTCACAGGTGAAGTTTATGGCATGATCAGTACGGCTAGAGAAAATCTTTTAGATGGTATGATTAATCACTTAATAGAAATGCCCCATGCCGACTCCAATTACGAGGCAGTTGTTTAGTCTGAGCGTTCGACCGTAATGCGATGAAATAATAACACGATGCTAAGATCGGTCGCTGTTTTTCGTGTCTGCTCGTGTATGTACTCGTGCCAAATTGTCACTGTTATACTCTTCAGCGGCTGTTTCGGAACGACGCTGTTTTCATCGACATCGATCGAATAGCCTTAAACATCAGGTTTTAATGACCTAAATATGGCTTCTTTACTGCCAATAAATGAATAAATAAAGAATATACTGGTCCTCGCCACATCTTAGCATTTCTCAAGCGTCACATTCAGATCTGTAAAGCTGTCTTAACAATGGAGAGCTTCGCACCTCTTCATATCGCTTCGTGTAGCATATGTATGTAGCCAGTAGCGACAGGATGGAAAACGGCCCTCTGATGGATATTCTGTTTAGTGTTACCTCCAACACCTGCCAGTCACCATCTGTGTATCCATGCGTATGTAATACGGTGTATGGTGTACCTGCACACCTACTTTCAAAGCATGAACAAGTGGCCTGAGAGTTCAGACTAATCAACTTTCGTCATACATTTCGGCTACGATGAGTTGTCAGTTGGTACTTACTTAGCTTATGTCAGAGGGGCAAGTGTTATCCGATTGAATGAGCAGGTGGCGCGCAGGTCGCGTTTCTACGCGCTGCCATAGGGGCTGCACCGTGTATCGGGTATTATAGGTAAATTGTAAACTAATGTGACAGTGCGAGAGATGCTCGTTGGGAACATAGCGGAACGTGTCACTTAGCCGCAGCGTATATAATATTTAGATCGTCTTTGCTAAACGTGAGTGGACCAGAGATCGCTAGCAAAGAGTGCCGATTGTTACTCCTGCTCGCTACAAGTCAATTCGAGTTCGTTCGAAGGATCGATTTGAGCTGGGCGAGCAACTACCGCCAATAATCTGCTCCCATCGAAGTCGATAGCGTGGCACCTAAATGAAAGCGTTCGTTGCTCACCTTTCCCCGTTGATTGTCGTATGATTACATAGTTGCTTAGGTCTACCAAGTCGATGTACTTCTCGCTGGTAAATCGATGCGTCCACCTTCGACTGACGATAAGAGACAGGACGAGCGGGAAGGGAAGCAAATCTACGATGTCCAGGTCAGGAAGTGTGCCATCGTGCAATCGAGTTTGAAGTATGCTCGTATCCGAATTGAAGTTTCAAATAGATTCGTCTTAAGCCGCTACACTATCTTCCTATACAGTACGATAACGCTCTCAAAACACTTTGTATTAGTGCTTAATTGTTGATAGGTGTATATATATATGAATTGCTACTTATCGCAATCTACCGGAGAAAACGCCAGTGATCAGGAAAGGCACGCGTTCCGGACTTGATTCCACAGTGGCGCAATGGTACAAATTTATTTTTATGATGAAATACCCATTCAAAATATCGGCAAATATCGTCCGTGTCCCAGACTTCTTTTCCGCGTTGTACAACGTAAATTCGCTCACCGGCAAAAATACCCGCCATTTCAATAGCAGCAATACATTTTGTTTGTATGCGGCGTGTAAATACAACAGGGTTCCGAGGGGCAAAATGATTTGAAGGGATCAAATTGATGAAACCAATTCTGCCAAATGGAAAACAATGTCGATCACCGCCGAGGACTGCTGAAGCGCCAGGTGCTTCTTCAACCCCAGCGCATACGATCTGTAACACAACGATCGCGCAATACCACGCCTTCTTCTAATTGGCGATTAAGTATCTAGTTTCCACTGCTGTCGTTGCCACCAGCGTAATCACCGCCTTTATCTGCGGCAAGCGCATGCGGTGCCCCGAATAAGCACTCCGTCAGGCAGATAAGCCATCGCAGCTAGGACGAACCTAGCTACGTCTAGATGTCGGTTCTTTCTCCCATCTCCACTCATATATATATATATATATATATATATATATATATATATATATATATATATATGAGTGAAGAGCGCCAAACTTATTTAGCCACCTCGGAACGCGTAGCGGACGAAGGGAAGAATAGCGCGGCAGGCGTCGGTGTGGGTTCTTTGATTCCCAATCGGTTTTGCTGCGGTCTTGCTCCCCGTTTATCTGACCCACTGATGGTACAGCTCTGTCGATCTGTGCTTGTGGTCTTACAGTTTGTGAATCGCGCGAAACTCAAGTACAGCACAGATCCCCGCTCCCAACCTAAGAGAGAGCTTGAGGAGGGCGGGGCCTACCCAGGTGGCTCTTTTCCCAGCGTAATGATTTAAAGGGCCGTTCTATCGGCCGCTTGTGACTGTCGCAGTTGTTGTTGTTGTTGTTGTGGCTGTTGTCTGTCCCGTCGTTATCGTCAGTTCTTCGAGTAATGCGCGAGCTCGCGCTACCGACTGGTCAGCCGGGCAGCTCCCTGAGAAAGAACTGATCGTACCTGAATGTAGTTGTAACCTCCAACAAAGGAGTATAGCTTCACGTGCTTCTGCACGAGCTAAACAACAATGATGTAGCGTGCACATCTTTCAGGAGCTGTAGTCTTTACGTTGTATGCTATATAAAATAGTCTGACACTGCAGCTGCGTCGGCGACGGCACCTGGACCCGAAACAACAACGACGACGGCGGCCGCGGCTTATCTATAAAATTACACACAAAACGTCCGGACGCCCAGAATCAGAGAAGTACTCGAAGCATACGTACGACATACTAGTGAATTTGGCCCACCCTCACAAAGGCTGGTGCCCAATGCTAAGCACATATTATATATAGCAAGATAGGTCGCTGGTGTGAAATTGGGCCTAGCGTTTTGGGGCCCGAGCATCTCGGACGCGGGGGTGACTTCTGTTACCACCTAGAAACAAGGAAAACTAAATGCCTTTATGAAGATAAAGACCGAGGAAAACTGAGAATGTAAGATGGAAACAAAAACCTCAGAGTCCATCGACACAGTTGCGTATGAATATAAACAAATAAACATATGTGTATAGTATACAAAGACAGGGGCTTATGCTAAAGCGACCGTGACAGTACATATTTGGGATTGTAATGAGTCATCTAAGAGTGAACAAACAGGCAGATGATGTAAAGACGAGGAATTTGCCATTCCTTCCAGCATCATCTGGAACATGTCAAAGCGACTGCATTACGCAAGAGCGCTTTATACTTCGAGGCAAGTTTAGTTTTACGATGTTGTATTAAAAAAACTGACGAAAAATAAATCCAAGCAGCTCAACAATCTTAAAAACAGTTATAGCTAAGAGCTATAGTTAGTTAAAGGAAAATCAACCGAGGTTCTCTGCTTGGTAGACAGTAAGCAGGAAAGGGCTCTTGAAGGGTGCGAAGATCGCGCTATTGTGCGCACTATTTCAAAACGGCGGAAGCGTGAAAAGCGGAAACGGAAATGATCCGTTCCTGCACTGACCGTTCGCTGCTGGGTCAGGCTCAGGTTGTGAGGCCGGGCTAAAGTAACGTCGACAAGCGAACAACACTCTTAGCAAGACGGAGAGAGACAGAGGAAGGATGCAGCCGCCTGATCCCTTAAAATCCCCCTCAAAGACTCAACCATTGCATGGACGCTGTGTCCGCTGTTAGGATTTACTGCTTCAACTTAGCATCTAAACTGCACTAAATACAACTCATCACATTGTAGATAGTGCGATGAAATACCAACAAACGAGTTCGTACCCACTTTCTACTCAGTGATACATATACGACAAAAAAACAGCCGAATGGCGGTACTGACGATTGTCAAAGGGGCTGATACGGATAGCATGATCGAAAGCGGTAGCTTGATTTGTGGATAATGGTTTTTAGTCGATCAAATTGATTGCACAGCAACACTGGCGATAAATTAGTTTGTTATTTTAGCTCTAATCGCCCCTGATTTTCAATGTACATCATTTGCCCTTCTACATTTGGACTTCTACTCGATGAGTGCGTACGGAATTACGGAAACCGTGATCGCCGGGTATTACGGTATTTTTATAGGTGACTGGCCATTGCACATTTGGGGCTCTGCTATGTTTCAGAGTTTGCATGTGAGCGTATAGATAGCAGTGTTTCTTTTGTTCGCTCATTACCTACAAGTTACTTCGTTCCGGTTTCGCTGTCATGATGAGCGACAGTTACATTGGTTAGAGATAATATATAGGAGAGTGATATAGGTGGTTATTTTTTCTTGAGGTAAGTCCTGCGCTTCGTCTTCTCTATCGGGAAGCGAGGGGTCATCACTCATATGAGAAAATTTCAAGACTACCTCACTAGATGGAGCACATCGGATTTGCTGCTATCAAAAGGCAAAAGACCACACCGAACTAAGTTCAATACCGCATGGCTATGGTAGACTAGCAAGCTCAATCGATTGCTTATAACAGTATATTGTATTGTTCAAGTCGTGGCAGATTTGCTTCTTGCGGTTTAGCCGATACCGCAGAGCGACACTCAAGAACATATTACACATAGAGAACGGGCGGGCAAGCGGTCGGGAAGGCGAGTGAACGAACGGGAGAGTCCCGCGTGGGAGTTTGCTCGTGGTGGTGAAGAAGTGGTCCGCGAAACGAGAGGGGTGAAGCACGAACGGGTCAGGATTGAGGAGCCGACCGGGATGAATAGAAATGACGATGATGAAGTTGGATACGTTTGTGCTATGCGTATGGAAGAGCTTGCCTCTCTAGAACTCATAGCGGTGGCTAGATGAGAGCTTTCGTACTGTCTCTTTTTACTTTGGCAGCGATGTCTATCCCATTGGCGAAGTACCGAACGAGGGCGTCGGTGAAGGATTACTTCTCGGAACCGAAATGCCCACAAGCAACTTACGCTCCATGACCAGTATTTGATGAGTCAATGAACGAGTATAAATGGTTCATATAGACACATGCTGTTTATTTGAACCGGCGACCCTTGTGGTAGGGATGAGTGACAAAGGTTTTTGTTGGTTACTGCTAGCACAGGTATGGAAACGTTGGCAGGTAACTAGCTGTGCGTTTGAAAGATTGCATGTTTGTCTAAGTTAATCACGTTTAGTTTAAGTGGGCCAGCGAAATCATATTTGTATTTTCGATAGTTCGGGAACACTTCGCTCAAAAAATTATGATCACTCAGTAGTAATATATTATCGATTATTACCATGTTGCTTCTTCAAAGAAATGTATATAAAACGAATGTAATAATATTCTCCACCTTTTTTGTGCAATAGTTACACATGATTACCTTTGCTGTTCCATGTAGAAAATCTCAAATGGAATATTTTCTCACGAACTACGAGTGCCACTGAGATTGATCGTATAATCCAATGCTGGCAGGTTGCCATATGCCTGTACGTTGTTTGAGCCTACCTGTATTATGGATTTATCTAGTGTTTTACCAGGGATCGTTATCATAACCAACAGGAGCGTCAGAGCGACGTTTATGTAAAGGACATTACTTTTGTATAGAAACGCAAGTCAAACCCAGCGAAGAACGGTAGGTGTTTCGTAAGCCAACGTTGATAATGTGGGGGGCTGCGTAGCGTTCTCCACCTGATTATCGAACAGGAGCAATCTTGCTTGCTTCGGAGATGAAAGCTTCTTGTACGCAAACGTTCAGATCGCTGACTCACTACGTTATTCGGCAATTCCGCGTGTCCTTGTCCGTTATCATATAGTGGAGTGACGTCCTCTTCTTTAGCGGACACAGAAGGGGCACTTATAGAAAGGTATATGTACATTAGGCAAATTGCGAACGTTACGCGTACCATTGATATGCAATTGCCATTTGATCGAACTGGATTGTTACAAATGCAGCTGAGTCTGGCATTCCGTAGCCCGCACCGACGACCGTTGACTATTGCCTTCACTAAAGGACTATATGGCCAATATTTTCTATATCAGCAGCGGCCACCTACAGTATTATACACGCACACAACTGTACATAGATCCTCATGGATACACAGATATGTATGTATGTATGCGTGTGTTTACCGCATACGTACTCAGAACTTTCGGTCTTCCAGCAAAACCCTGTGGAGCTGTGGTAGAAAGAAAAGAGCAAAAAGCCACTGTCGAAACTCTGAAACGGAACAATATTAAGTAACCTTACATGCTCGATAATTTATGCAGTCTTATATTTGCGAACTTGTAAATAGAATGTGTTATTATTATCAAGTATGTCATACACGAACACTCATGTACATTTGAGCATATCTTTATGTCCATGCTATTATATAGTACATAGAGGTTTGTCAGAAATCGCCAGGAAACTCCGCCTAGCGTTGTTTCGTTTTGTTATCGCTGATTCCCGTGGCCGTGCTGGTGCTGTCAGTCCTTCGGCGAGATGGAGACTGCAAGATGAAGCAAGCAAAAGAGAGTGGTCCGCGACTTCGAAGAGGAAGTCCAGAGACATCATCCAACTGTTTCACATGACCAAGCAATCAGCTATAGTCACATCAGTCGAAACACTGAATCCGTCGAACGCGGCGGTGGCAACATGAGAATGTATTATGAAGTTCCGGCGTCTTTGTTATCGTAGAGAAAGAACAAGACCAGCCCGCATAAACGTTAGCGTCAGTCGTCAGTGGTTGCAAAGCAGCAATCGTAGGACGCATCGTCTGACCGCGAACGTTTCAGTAGCAATCTACATAAACTAGTCAACAACTGCCAACGGAAATTTCGCCAGCCATCGTTTTAGATATAATTAAATAGCTACATATCGCAATGAGTACGAGAAGAGTACGAGAAAAAGAGAGAGAGAGAGGGGGGGGGGGGGTAATACTGGTCGTGTCTTTTCGCCGCTTTTGTGAAAACTCATTCCACAAACGTGTCTGGGCTGGCGTAAATGCTCCACATTGGCGATTCGCATTCGGCCACTATCTACCATGCTTCATGGTGTTAATTTAGCAATTTGTTACTTCGGCATTTCTGCGAGGTTTTATACATGTCAATGCAGGCAATGTAAAGGTACTTGCAATGGTAGGTTGGTAAGCTTAGCATTGCAACAGTTGCGTAGACTAGGGGGTCGTCCCGGTCTGGATTTCCTTTTTCGCTAAAGAAGCAGATGAACAGCGGTCTCTGGATGGGGTCACTGACTCCTGCCGCTACATGCCTCGTTCAGGGGGTCTCGCAATCACTGATGTCGCTTCGCGTTTTTTGCTCCCGTCTAGTCCTCCTCCATATGTAACTGATTTCGAGGATCTGCGTTTGCCGTTTGTTAGCAGCGGCGCTCGTGCTTGTTGGTAATTGCGTACGAATAAGTTGATGCAGCAACAGTAGAGGCTTGATCTATGCAGACTGTTAGATCAAGTTAAAGCTGGCTGAATCGAGTATCAGATGGCGGATGGAGTCGTTGACCATCAAACCTGAAATGGAAAAATGTGTCGTCCAAAAGAACGAGCTTCACAAAAAAAAGGGAAACACAACAAACGAAAAATCGATAACCATAGAATTCCCCTTCCATTTTCCTGCTTTTGTTCGTTCTTGAAAACCGGCACCACCCCCCCCCCCCCCCCCAGCAGCAGCAAAAAGGCTACAACAAGAGGTATCCTATCCATCAATCAAAGATCTTTGCGCTTCAAAGTTTTGTGTTAGCCATGCGACGTGTTCTTCTCCGTCGGTCGAGTCATCAGCGGTATCAGGTCAAAATTTTTTTCCTACACGAAACCGGTATGGAGTTGAATGAGCAATACCAACTACGCCACATGTGCGTTTCATGTGGCCTAGAGCCGCAATTACTGAACAGACAACGTTGGGCCGGAAAACACGCAGGCAGTGACGCAAAAAAGTGGCGAACAACAGAGCTGCAGGAGTAATAACAACTGGCCGAGTTGTAAGTGGCATGATGTGTGTAAGATCATTCAAAAGATCAGCTGAGCTTGCCGCAAAAACGCGTAGCAATTTCGCGTGTTCTGAGATATACAGTAGTTTTAATGGCAGAAACGAACTGCATCAAATCAGTAGAGTTATCGCTGTTGCTGACGCCATTTTTTTTTTTTTTTTTTTGTTCTTTTGCCGTGTCCAATTTAGATTGTGCAGGATGTGACGCCGGCAGCACAGCACTCCCCCGCCATATCATCAGATATGCAACCTATTTCATGTCTTGTCACTGCCGATGCTGACGCTGAAACGTTGCAATGATTATATGGATGCTCTAGCATCGACCTATTGGCATATACTTCGCCGTGAGACGCTGCTGCTATTCGATGGTCGAGAAAAGAACACGGCTGACCATCGAAATCTTGATTGTATCAGCATCGCTCTATGCTTATGTAGTCGAAGAATGATCTCTAGCCACGAATTACTTCTGACGGACGAACTAAATCACTCTAAATATTATGATGATCGTTGACCGAACACAGGTGTTAGCCTCTATACTTCAGCAGTGGAAGTCGAAATATGTGTAACCTGTTTGTCAATGGTCAAAAACGTTTGAAAAACATTGAATTTGTACGTTTAGAAGGTGATTTAGTCAACAATCAACTATTGATATTAGTGAATAAATGGTTCGGTAATAAAAGCATTGAAAAGTTCGAATATTACTAACCTTCTATATTGCATTTGTGATACCCTTTCTACGTTACTTGAAGTTAATGCTTCAGCTGCGTGACGCGTTTACATAGGTTTAGTGTGCATATATCTATATTTAATATATCCGTATATATATACACCGTGTGTTTAACATATCGGTATGTTTGTCGTACGGCCTACCTAAATACAAACTAATTTGACTCTTTTTTTTTTTTCATTCTATTGTGCCATTGGTCTACCCTTTCAGACTACTCCAGCAGCAGATCTCGCAACATCAAATCAACTCTCTACCCGGTGGTCCGGGTTCGAGGTCGTCGAATGGGCTGAATAAAAGATCGCCGGCGGAATCCCTCGGCCTGCCCGGCGCAACCTCTCTCGCGGACGATGCTTTATCTTCTTGCGAGGGCGACGGTTCGATGGACGATGCAACGTCGCGGCCAACATCGCCGTGCGGAGCGCTAAGCAGCTCGAGCGGGTCGCCCGCCCCGTCCCGCAGCCCTAGCCCGAATCCAGGCGGAGGGCCTCCGATCACCTGACGGTCCGGGAGCCCTGCGTCGGCTGCGCAGGGTCTTCCCGCCTCTGGGCCTGCTGCCACCCATCCCGGCCTGTCTCTGCCGAGTTCATTGTCCTCCCTATCGGGTCAGCCTCTTGGCCTCCCATTCGCACCTACGCCCCGCTTCCCATCGGGCCTGTCACCCTTCGGGGCGGTCACAGCCCCAAACCCGTCAGAGGCGTCCTCGCTTGTTCCGTCGTTCGAGCAATATCTGCAATACCTCTTCATGCAACTGCCGCCGCCACCCGGCGGTATGCCAGTCCCGTCCGCAATGCCCCCCGGCACTGTACACCCTGTGACGGCAGCAGCGACCAGCCTCAACGCGGCAGTCGCTGTCAACGGCCACAGCCTGCATGGCCTTCCCGCGCCCAAATTCCTGCCCAGCTCACTCTCGATCACGCCCGTCAACCACGGCGGTCCGCTATCGGGACTACCAAACAAAACGGAATACAAGACAGAATCGTCGGATGTGCATTCGCCAGACTCGACAAACCCTCCACAGACGACCGTCCTGCCCTCGGAAACTACCAAAGTGGAGGACACTGAAACGATTGTGCAATAGAACTTAATCGAAGCAATGAGTATGAGACAAACGCGGCTGCGAAATGCTGTAACATGAGAGATATGAAAAAGAGAAAACATGTGCTACGAAGTTGGACTACTAAGTTTCTGGCCAAAAAGGATTCCATGCAACTCGGGCAGTGAGGCCCGGTTCAGCTTATTTAACCCATCTCATTACTCTCGTTTTTGTCACACATTCTCGTTTCGACATATGTATAAATATCGGCTTCTCCAGTAGTGTGTTTCTGTTTTCAAGGACATAAACACACATACGTAATGATTAATAAGTGGCTCGAAATAATAATAAAACGAATTAAAATAGGGTGGACTTTATATAGAATCGATTAGACGACGCCGCATTTCATTGCAACGTGTTCGCGTGCCACATAGAGAGCTAGTAGGGCATGCCGCGAGTGGCCAGTATGTAAACAGAAGCCTTCTTCCACTCACCGTTCGCTCCGCTATACAATGGATACCAGCGCGAATGTGATGTACGAACGCCAAAGAAAGAATTTGACGAACTGGACCCATCTGGCGTATAGACTTTCTCTATCAAAGAAGGGGGCATCGTTGAATGAAGGCCGAAAAAAACCTATGAGACCGGGGAAAAGTGATGGGCAAGATGTTTAGATGGCCTCCGGGGCTTCCTTGTAAACAACGTCCATTTCACTGGTCAGCAGTCCACGGACGGTCTCCGAAAAATCTACGATTTCACGACAACAAGTCCTCTGCCAGTGCACAACCTATCCTTGCGTGTTACGTGGAAGGCTGTAAGAGCTTCGACAGCCGCCGAACAGAAATGAAGTGCCGCTTGGGTAACTCTTTGATAAGAACAATATGGAGCAACAAAAGTAGTCGACATGATGTGGAGCGTTATCCAGTTTAGCACCGAATAACGACACACTTTCGTTGATAATGAATCCACCACGACGTACACAAAGATCCTGTTGGCAAGAGGGACTCAAGTTCGGAGCGCCTCCCTTTATCATAACATTATTATTAAGTAATACAAGGGAAACGCGTGATCAAGCCACACCAATGTAAATATCCTGTAGCATATTCTTATGGAGTACTTCAATGATTGGTCAATCATTAATTGGTAATATATATATATGTGTGTGTGTGTGTGTATTGTATCATGGCTATTATGATACAAAGAATTGTGCTTATTACATTACAAGCTATATGGAGACAAATATATTAAACGATGATAAAATATAATGAGTGATGGTGATGATGCCAATACATATATATATATATATATAAAGTGAATAAAATGGCCACATCTCTGGTTTTACTTTCTAGTCGCATAATCTTTAAATGGCTCGCATGGGCACTTTTCACAGGAAGTAACCATCTGCATATAAATACACACAAAGAAAGATGAGAATACATTATTATATGAAAAGTCGAAGTGGAAACACGAAATCAAGTAAGCAAAACACACACGCTTGGACAAAGCATATAATGCATTATGTGTATATATACATATATATACACACACACGTATTCTAGTTGTACATATCAGGTCTCAACATCATGCGAAGAAAAAATGTTGAGTGGACTTGAGCGATTGGGTGTGCAAAGCAGACGACGGACGCCGGACACGGAGACGAAAAAATTCAGGCACTCTTCAACCCGTTATGCATCCAAACATTCATTCAAACATTCACATATGGTATACTATGAGAGTATCGATTATCGATGTTTGTGAGCACGGCAACCCTAGCCAGTCCCTCGGGGGTTCATCTATGAGCGCTCGCAGGTGTCATCGGGCTCGTTGGATGCGCCACCAACGTGTATGTACACATGCAATAAAAGCGCGCCCTTTTTTGAAAAAAAAAAAGGTCTTTGTCACAGAAGAGTTGGATGATGAGAAAAGGGAACGACATATGATTATAATAGTAATAATAATAATGATAAGTGAACTAGGCAAGGGATAGGTGGAATTAGAAGCATTTTCTATGGTGGTGTATAACCAACCATCTTTTTCCCTCATACACACAACAAGTAACAGTAATATGAAGAAACGAAACTCAGCGTTAGAAAAGGCAGCAGATGGACAGACGGCTGAACGATAGGATGACAATTAACTATGGGACGGAAGACAGACTCAACTGAACAATGATAATAAAAAATAATGCAAAGGAAAATAATTATGATTGCGATGATGATGATGATGATGATGATGATGATGATAATAATAAAACCTGATTGCGAGCCCCTCTCCGCACTTTTAACAAACGAGTTAAGTTTAAGTTGTGAAGAACCAGACAGATAAACAGGCCGACCATAATAATAAGCTCACCGTCATTAACACGAGCGCATGTAAAGGAAATCACCCTGTTACAGTGTTAACGAAAAAGATGATGAGGAAGAGACATCTCCATAATTCTAAATCATGGTATTACCAATCACAAGTTCTCCCATTTACTTAATTCAATCACACGACACGAAGTAGTGTATAATAACTAATTAAGTATAATGATATTAATAATTATAATCCTTAATAGTGACGGATGTATAACGAGATAATTACTATTATAAATACACATCAATTTATTTACATACACACACATACACGCTGTACGTAATAAGAAAGAGATATCATTATAATAAATAGCAACGTATTCTGACGGAGCGGGGAAGCGAAAATCACACGTGTAGGTTATTATTATTATTATTATTATTCTATTCCAATTTACACCGGTATACATTCGCCGCCAATAGGACTATGTGCTATCAGGGAAGTGGAGCAAAGACTCTGACGACGCACACGAGGCGGCCATTTCGAAAAAAAAAAAGGACGAAAGGAAGAAGGAGAGAGGGTCACGGATGGAGGCAAAGGACGCTGAGATCAATAAATAGACAATTTAGAGTTGAACCCGATGAGTGTGCTTTTTTGGCAAACGAAAGATCAGGGCAGAAGGAACTTCCGAGGTAGAGAGTTTGCAAAGGGTAGATACATGGGATAGTCGGAAGTAGCCAGGGAGGCGAAGCTAAAAGTAACGGAGCAGTTGAGAAATACATGAAAGTTTTGGACAGAATTCAAGGCTGTCCGAGCGGCCTGTAGCAAAGAAGATTGCGGGGGCCAATAGAAACGCGGCCGAATAGACGAACGATACAGGGATACTATTCGGCGAAATGGAATATAATACAGAAGAACGGAGCGGCAGCGTGACAACACGATTTAGTACAGAATTGAGTAATCTCATCTAGCCAAACAATTTGACTTCGTAGGTTTGCTAATGGCGGCGAGGCCTGGTCGATGAATAGATGAAACGTGTGTGGAGAATCCACTGATAAAGTGACTTATCCCATGATTATTGTGTAAATCTTTTGTGATCCATTGACATCTGCATAAACAAGAGCAAATATATATATACATGTATATAAAACTTGAACTTATGAGGCTTAGTGCATCTTGGGATATAAATAAATGTAGCAGGATAATTTTCCACTCGTTCTGACCTAGCAAAAGGCTGAAACAAGGAAAAGCAGACTCAAATGTTCCTTTCAAGATCGATTCTTTTTCATAAAATACATACAAAGTAAGAGAATACTATACAAAGTATAGATGCTGTCATAGATATTGTTTCAAATCGAGTAGTCACACATGTTTCGTCACATAGAAATTAATATGCAGGTAAAAATGGACAGGGTTTACTTGAGATCCGATATGTTCAGCTAAGTATCGGCAACTTCGAAATATTTCATGGCTGTGGGAGCAATCAGCATATAAACGAAGGATCTGTTGAAAAGTAGTTCAATTCGCTAAGTATCAACTGAGGACTTCACGAAGTGGGGCTCACCAGGCGAGAAATGAGGTCTATGCTCTGGAGTGGCGATGTACTTGGTATTATAAAGGACCTGTTGGTTCTTATGCCCTCAGGGCGCTCATGTCATCAGCTACCCGAGGTGCTTGACTAGCGTGGCTGTTATTGCAAATAGTGGTCTGCGACAAAGCAGCTACTCCTTACTGCTATTATCTGCATTATCCGGTCTCTGATGGCAGGGCCTGTCCTTCTAATTTAGATGCAAGTTTCACGCGGCCTGGGGTTACTTATCGTTGTAAGCGCAGTTATTTCTGATTCTAAAATTAATATCATTTAAGCCAGGTGTTGATTGCTATTTAGTCTGTTCTTTGTTAAAACGGTATAAGGGCTAAAAATGAATTCATGATGTGTTGCTTTTACAGCCGCAACTGTTTTCACCTATAACCTGCAATTGGAAAAAATTGAGCTATTAACCAAATAAAATATACCAGTGTGCCTTTAATAATAATAATAAAGAATTTTGCGCCCTAAGCAGAAATAACGAGTAAGATTTTATACAGTTTCTTATTAGTGTACTCGACCGGGTAAGTATCGAAAACCCAAGTGATAGCTCTTGGTTATCTCTTACTAAGTACCAAAGTGGGTGAAAAAATGATATAGACATTTTTAGAAAAGCAATAATTTTGGCAGCTTATAGCTTATTATAATTAACATAATAATTTTGGTGACTGTGTGTCTATCCATGCACATATATATAGCTGGTAGAAAAAGCAACGGCAATTTTTTAGGAGTTCTCTTTACCCTATATTTTCTCATTGTTTATGTATTCCTATTGGCCACTCGATGTCGTAAGTGTTATATGCGAGTTATAATTTTGTTATTTGGTACGGTTCATCTCGTAACGGATATTTGGGTGAACAAACGGGGTTTTCATTACTTGTTTCACTTCGCCCTTTGCCCTATCGCAATAGCCCAGCATATCTGTGCCCCGTGCAGTGTGGAGGGTACTTCTAGGCTCAAAAATGGCATCTTGGCTTGGAAGATTCACTTCGCTTTAGCCATCCGGGAGCTGATGAAGACTACCTAAAGACAGAATTATTGCGGGTAACAAGAAGTGGTTTTGTTTCAATCAATGTGGTTTAGAAGAGAAAAAAAGGTGACTCCGCGAAACGTATACAAGCCCAGAACTAAATAATAACCCCAAAAAAAATCCACATGATACTCTTGGTGTGTGGGTATAAAAACTCCCCGATTTTAATGGAGGTTTATTTATAAAGTTAGCAAATGCTAACAAACAACATTTTATTATTTACAAGAAACAATAGCAGAGATGAGATTGCTCGAATGGTTGCTGCATCAGCAAGTTCAAATGTTCCCTTCAAATGACCAGCGTATTTCTAGATTTCGTCCCTTTAGGAGTAACTGTCCTGTTAGACGTCTATTCGTTTATGGCATCAAAAGCTCTTAAAAATCTCTCTCAGCTAATTATCATAGCAGAGATTTATTATATGAATAAAAATAAAAATGTAGCTTGTTGTGTATTGATTTATAATAGCAAAGTCTGTTGAATTTTACGGGTCAAGCTCATTAGTCGCACTAGTCACATGTTTTAATAACTCTGTAACAATTTTGAAAATATAATTTGGCTTTGCGAACTTTTTTTCTAAATTATTACAACTTTGTTTGATATTTTATCTATGAATCCCGGACACGTCTCTGCTTATCTGAATTATCAAACGTCTTTTTAAAAGCAAAAAATGACTTCCTTTAATACGATCCTCATCTCAATGTTAAGTTGTTTTGGAGAAGGATTAACAAGGCTTAAAAGTTAAGTCCATCGATGTTTATGCTGATGCGCTATTTTACTCCGACACAATCTATTGATGATGACTTCGATAACAATATCGCTAAGCTTCTGCGGAAGGGGGAACAGCACCCACCAGGAAAAGAGCTGTTTTTTGTTGTCATCAAGTCTTTGCCGTCTTTTTAGTCATTTGCAACCGAAAATTTCGAATTTCGCGGGTCGCGTATTGGTCGACCGACCCCCTGCGTGTTCACTAGCTTTACTTAGACGGAAGCGCGGAGCAGTTTCCATAGCGAACAATGCAGTAAACCAGTTAACATTAAAGTTATCACGTCATAAATGCACCGGAAAAGTTGTCGATTGCCAATGGTGTCTATAATGTGATGGGTGGTTCTAATCCGCTTTGGGTGGTGTGTGTTTATTGAGATAGCGATGGTTAAACGTTCAGCAGCTGTAATTGCACGTTGATGCGTTTCATGGTCGTTGAACCTGAATGTCCAATGAGAGCTATGTTGGTATTTCATCGACGAAGAAGCTACAGGTCGATACATGGTCAGCGTATACGTGACGCATAGAAGCCGAAATTGTTTATGAGCTTCGAAGTTTAACATTATGCCAACACATCAGCTCGAAGTATTATAATTATTGTTATTGCAATGACAATGGTGGCTGTTATTATTGTTGACTGGGTCAAGTATTTCTCACAGACTAAATAGGAGTGTTGTCTGTAAACTTGTTCCAGAAAGAACTCTCATTGGCTTCGGTGGAGATATTTATCGGCTGAAAAATTTGTATAACTTTGAAACTCTGCATCATCACCAGGAAAATTTGGTCCATATATATCCAAATATATCCGGTCTTTAGTTATCTACGCTTGGAATCTGATTGAGCATCATCAGAAACTAAATAGTGGGTTTAGACGTAAAATGTCACTTAGCGCAGAAAATCAGCGCTCAGCAATTAGGTTTTTGTTTTTCGAAATTGAGCGCGTTGATGGAATCCCTTGAAGTTTGGTTTTTTAAAAAACGACAATTCGTTCTTTTTAGTGGGATCGTTTGAAAAACGTAAATCGGTGAGTCGAATGCCACAGAAGACGTAATCACACTACCAGACAGGAGAATAAGTTGTCATGATTAGGAAAACATTTTGGTAAAACAAAGCAGGTACAAAACGCTACCTATCAGCTCAATAGGGTCGCCTTCAGAGCACCTGTTATGAAGATGGAAAAACATAAGTGACAAGTGGGCTTCATGGAAGTTGAGTTCAAAACGGGTAAACTCATATGTGATGCGTTCGAAAGAGACCTTGCACAATTATTACGTGCCGAAAAATATGTGTGGAGCATATCGTTGCCATAAACGAGGCATGGGTCAGTTTGTGTCAATACAAGGAAAGGGTTAAATGAGAAGATGGTGCCGAACGTAAAAAAAGCGGCTTTAGGAAAATACAGAACGGATTCTGACGTAAGCGGATGCTTGAACTTGTAATAAAGGCTAGAGAATTTCTTATTATGAAATCTTGCCCGAAAAAAAATGGCCTCGATCGAAAAAAACAGAACCAAGTAATGAGTGCAGTCTTCATTTCAAGTTGCCCGTTTGCTTTAAAGAAGACGATAGGTGGCATAGCCTGTCTTACTATTGATTCTCTTAAGCAAGCCGTCGACAACGAGATTATACAGGGTACTGCAAATCAAAAGTATAAAGCTGTTGAGATGCTCCCAGGACGCTGGCTTCAATAAAAAAGAGAGTACGTGTAACGTATATCAAAGTATCGTTATTCCAACTTATATGATTTAAGAATTATACTGAACAGTTAAATAATAGCTCTGGACACGCTATATATTCAAAACATTCAAAATTGAAAAGTTTTGTGGGTTATTTGTTGTAATGGGCATGCGTTTGTCCGTTGCGCCTGGTATTAGACAAAATCCAATTGTTCTTAGAACGTACTACAATAAACAATACTTATACATAGCACACGTTATTGATAAATTACATTTTTCTTAGAAAATCGTTTTCTTAGAAATCATAATGAGATAAAGAATAGTAAGGCAAACCAGCCTCAATAGAGTTCAGTTTAAGAATGTTTGAAAATAATAAAAATAAAATTTTTTAGGCCATTAGACGGAAATTATTAGCTATCATGGACAGGAAAGTATCAACTGCTAGTAGGGTCGTTCAGATAAGCTTTAACGGTTTCTGTAACTTTTTGTGCTTTTTTAACATTTTGCTCGTTTTAAGACCTTGACCTTTCGAGATCCTTGATCTGGTGTCAAAAAAAAAATTCAACTTAGTTGGAACTTTTTATTTAGCGTATTTGAGAGGTAGTTCAACGAGTTCGCATCTATCAATATTGCAGTACGGACCCGCAAGTGCTATACAAAAGTTATTTGCGGATTAAAGAGGAACTTATTGAAAATGACGTAATGATTTGATAAATCGGCGATTTGTACTGTTACTGCTAACGAAAAACTATTGCAACTTCGAAGAGATATTTAACTTAGACTAGTTTCCTTATTTTATTTTTTTGTAAAACTACAGGTACATTTTGTGTTTTGCTAATTCATGTCTGTTTCGATTAGAGTCGAAAGTTTAGTCCTGTCGCAGTTTAGGTTTCGACTTGGAAAAATTTGGTACCGCTAGGAATTGCTCTTTTCAGAAGATGGATAAGTTATGGAACTACATGAGCACAATTTGACGTGTGTATGTGTATCTGAAAATTTTGTACACGTGTTCACAGTGGGTAGCTCACTCGACATCCGTGTCATCACCAATTGTTTATTCGAAGTAAGATTCTGTTGTTTCTCGGTTACGCGTGTGCCCCCTGCAGCGGAGGCAGTGTTGTAAAGATTAGAAATAAAAAAGAACTTATTACACATCGACCGCTGTCAAACGCTGTCAGACAAGTTGAACTTCTGTAGCGAATAGCCCATTTCCCGTTTCAATCGACAACTTTGCAGCCAGGCCAACTTCAAAATTCCTCACTTTTCTGTGTCCCGAACTCACCTGTCCAATAAGCGCGTATAACCATCAACAGCTACTGAAGTGAAGGAGGCCGGTGTTTACCGTTAGCTAACCATGTCACGCCGCTGTATTTCTATATACTTAAGTCTTTTTATTACAGCTATCAACGCAGTTATCTATGAAGATACGAACTGTCGAAAAGCTAGGTAAAACAGACTTGGAGGAGGAAGATATGACAAAACATGGCAAACTGAAATTTTCTTGGCATGAATATTAGCTTTTACTCCAATCGGTAACAACTTGTTTAGAAAGAAAAACTCGGACAAGATTCAAGCAATGAGAAAAGGGTCAGTATTACGGTCAAGTTCAACCTTTGCACATTTTCAGCTTATCAATACATCATCCTATAGTAAATATGAAACGGATCGACAAGCAGTAGAAATATTACCCTTTGACTCTGCCTAAACAAAGTACTGCGATAAAAACTTAAACGAAAACTTCTGATCCCCGTTTTTTTTAACAACACAGAAGGAAAGCCACTACAGAGCTCTACTTACGTTGCTGCAATCGTCTCCATTCAAAACTCATTTAAAAAATTTCCGATTCTACCTAATCCTTCGTTCGTAATTGCATAACTATACTTCATACTAATATCCAATTTAACCTAATCGCCATCTATGTCAAAGATTACATATCGAGGCAAGCAAAGTATTCAAATGTCAGGAAATATATATACATATAGCACATCGATAAATACGCAGCGTCTATGATTATCAGTAGAATGTCAAAGGCAGCTAACTGTAAGTTGATCACTTAACAGGTAACTAATTTGGGTTTATGGTGGGGCTGAACTAGCGGTCAAAGGACAGCACAAGATCAAGCTCTCCAAGTAAACGCACCATATGCAAGCCCGTCAATATTATGTTATATATATTCATTATTTAAGTGTATTAACGACACGAGATCTAATCTCGATTAACTTTTCGCTGTTCTGTCCTGATACAAGCCCTGACCGCGACAAATGTGACAGGAACTGTGATGATTGCTTTGAATTGTGGTTGGGTTTGCCGCCCACATGTAACCACATTTACAACGAATAACCATATTGTAGAATTATAGAATTTTGCACTTTTTGGTGCTGTCAATTCCTAAGTTTCAAAATCAGTATTTTTACCGTTTCGGATAGCTGTTTTGTTGGTTAGCCAACTAATGTTAATTCTTTAAAAATAACGACTCGAAAATAGCGTGTGCCCATAACCTGTCTCCGGCGAAGCCACCCAATCAAATTGAATGTCGATAACCTCGTAAACGCGTGTGCTTGGGGTGATCGTTTGTCTCTATCTGCGCGATTTATGCGCAGATATCTTACAACGAAAGTGTATTTGTTTTCGCGGGGCGCAATTGACTTACCAACCGAACACTTGTGTTTGGCGCGCGTTTCGAATTGTATGTAACAATAATAACAGAGAATACCCAGGATATGATGGTAATTTCATCATTGACGGATTGTTGACGCGCGGTGTCTCAACAAATCACACAACCGGATCTGGTTTCGCTCAACAGTCAAGTGTCATTTATGGCGAGCTAGAAAAAATGGACAAACTGTATACGGCTACGCCTTTCATCACGAAATTCATAAACAAGTTCAAGTTCCACACTTACAAAATGAACCGATGCCTATAGCAACGTAGCAAGCGAGCCATAAAACCGAGTTGAAGGCAACAGTTTTGATAGACAGAGCTCGGAAGAAATATACATATATCAAATTTTAGTAGATATGCCAAGTCAAATATGGCGTCGTTAGAAAAACAGTGTCTTGTCATTATAGTCAGGTATCGTCAAATATAAATATTAATACTATCTCTAATTTACAAGTTTTCTCTTCAGGCAATCGTTTCATTGGACGCTGTTAAGCAGTTTCTACTAGATCATTTAAAGATAGCTTGGTACTATTGAGTAGGGCATATCAGTCTTTTGGGGCTCACGTAAGGGCGCGACTATATTTTCCCGTTCGCTTTTCGTTATTCAAACAAATGCAATCAGCTACGCGAAGAAAAGCTGGTAGTATATACAGTCTGCCCTGTAGTTGATAAAACAAATAGAAAGGCTGCTAAAACAATTCAATTATAACTCGTAATAAAAGCATAGTTATCTATGTATTATACTTGAAAGATTTTTTTTGTATTCAGCTAGGATCCCGTAAGACTAATTACCTCGTCATATTCTCTTGTCTATCCCTTCGTTCATTTAGTATTCTGTACACACGCACGCACACAGTGAGAGACACTCATCTGACTCTCATTCATCACAACCGCTACTCGTTTTTATCACGAAGTAATCCTTTTTGCGATGTTCAGACTTTGTCGTTCTGTCCATCCGATCCTCATTTGCTTCAATCTCTTCATTCCCTTCTGTTTTCTTGGCATTCTTATTTCTGATTTTCAGGCGTCGATTGAGGAAGCGTCGCCCCCAATAAGGCGAGAGCTCAACCGCTGAAAGACGTCAAGTTCCGACAGTTCCGAACCAACAACGATATTCGCTATTTTCTCATTTGTTTGCCTTGCCGCTGCTTTTTGTCGGCTCTATTGTGAAAGCCATTGTCGTGTTCGAGCACGTTCAACAGATGTGTGTTTGTGATACAAGAAAAGCTGCTTGCTGTCGGCGATATACGCATGCCTCTATGTCTGAGTTTATTCTGCATGAGTGTGTGCTCCTGGGTTAGCGATCGCCACAGACCGACGACAACGGCACCGGTGGTTCGGTCGATCCTCAAATGACTTTAGGTCTCTTCGGACTTCGCAGCTCGGATACTTTTCAAGACGTCGGGTAACGGAGGTGATCGCGTCCTTATAGTATCACTTGGGCCACACTGGCTTTTCGATCGTCCGAGTGTGTCCAAAGTTAAAACTTATTGATTTGCTCAATTCAATTTAAATAATGACATTTCATTTTCTCCGCTAGTGTCTTCATTTTTGTGCTACGGCGGCTAAGATCTTTGTCGGCAATGGCGCTTTTCTGCCGCCGGATGACTATCGAAGGCGACGATACCGGCAACAAAAGATCTCTGCATCATTCTTCTATATTGTCCTAACCTGGTACAACATGTAGTTGCTGACAAATCATATCACTCACTAGATAAAACGAATACAGAACGCAATGCTGTTGTTGTCGGTATGTTCTTTGCCTTTACCGATCTAATCTCAGTAATTATGAGATCATCAATGTCACAAATATCCTAACTATTACGGCGTACAATAGGAAGATTGGTTTTTCTACGTGCCACCAATCCGGACCCAACACCGATCGACTGGCTGCGCAGACGCTTCCGTTACGATCCGGTCGAAACGCAAATGCCGTTGCTGCTCATGAAACACATTCGATATAATCTAGGCAAAACGAAGCGAAATTAGGTAAGCGGCAACAATGATAAATGACGCCTACAAAGGATAAGTTCCATCTCGAAATTGCTGCTCATTTAACCAATCGCTCGTTTGTCAGCTACTTTGGGCGAAGACAATCTTATAGCACTGCTGTTTTAATTACAAATCTTCAAAATGCGATTGAAGTCCGTAACTAAGGTTCGTCACGCTTTCTTCCGGCCTCTGTTGATACTTTTATTGAACATCGATCAGATACAATAGGGAATTGTTGTAGTTTGGCTAGGTCAGGGAAACGTGTGTCATATTGATTCTGAGATAAATCATAGCTATATACAGTGGAAAGCGGCGAACACTGAAAGAAGGTTTTAAGCTATTGTCAATAGTATGAATTTCTTATAAATGTGCACCTTGCTACCCCTTAATAGTTCATCTAATGATCTCCAATTCCTGCGCTGCGCTCCCCCAATATGTGCATGCTTATGGAATGTATCACTTCTTATTAATGTGAATCAACGCGCCGAGATAACAGAACCATCTAAAGAAGAACGTTCCTTACCAATTCGCTTATTATAGCCACTGTGATCGTTCCTACGTTGAGGCTAGTACGACCTTACGAAAACTCTTGAAGTCGAAGTTGGCGTCACCTCGAGCAGCAGCAGAAGCAATACAGGCCGAGCTAGCAGCCGTTACAATAGCGCTCTATGGGATCGGCCGAGATCTAAATCTGCACTTTTGTCGTTGTCCAGTCGTCCGGATCGGTGATGTCACTAGCGGTGTTGCGCCTAAAGTCGGTATGACGCGACGCGACGCGACCCGACCCTTCGAGGCGGTGGTTGATCGAGCAGGAGTCGTGTGAAGTAGTCAAAAGTCGGATGAGATAAATACTGCTTCATGCCAGCGACATAAGCAAAATATTCTCAATTCGATTCGATTTATTCTTGTTGCTTTTGATGCTGCTACGCTGACTATTGGCTCTTGGTCGCACTCGCGCTTACGCTTACGCTTGCTCTCCTACCACAGCACGGTCGTCAAAGTAACTCTATTCACTGCTGTTAACAAACGAACGTCGCGCTACGCTCACTGCCGTTGGCATCGCTGGTGCTGAACCACAGAGGAATTCGGCTTCAACTTTTCGGCTGCTGGGAGGAAAAACAACTAACCCAAGACGAACCCACGACATCTCAATCGTTCGTTCAGCTTGAGTTTTGTCGGCTCAACGCCGCTTATCCAACGCCTTCCCCGACGCTATTGTGTTCCGATGCGACCGCTGCGACAAACTCTGTTGCTCAATGACGAGGCTGATGAAGCTCGATACATTTGCTGAAGGTGCATAGCGCCAGTGTGCAGTTGTACATACAGATGCAGACACACAAATGAAAACGAAGAGCAACAATAATAACATGTGAATGTTCACCTGACCATAGCCGGCGTCGAGCTCACTAGATCGCTGCGCCCAGCGACTGATGATGACGAGTTTGCCCCGCTCTTAAACTTTCGAAGAGTGAATGCGTGGCTCTATCGTAGCTTTCATCGTTCGTTTCATCGATTGGAACACCAGCTAGCATACGCAACGAGTGCGCCACCGTGACAGATATCGCACTTCCAATAGCCTTGGTACAGCGATAGCCATAGCATGCGAATGACATATTCGGCTCAACTTAATTTTAGGGTTCTCTTCCTCGGGGTATGTAATCGTTTCCTTTTTCGAGTGAACAGCAAAAAAGTAATGATAAAAGAACTCGATTGTGCTAATGTTCAGTCGCAGTCTTTCTGACGGCACAATTTGCATAGAAAAGTGGATAAAAGCTTGATGTGGAACGGCTTTTCAATTTCCAGTCACAGTTCATGTCTCAAGCACTTTTAAGAGCGGTTCTTACCCAGCCCAAATAGAGAGGCTGTGACCATAGCTTTATTGTGGTAGAGGTGTCTCCAGAAGTTCGGTTCCCTCAAGAAGTACTGACAACTTGTCAAATATCAATATTCCTGGTTTTCTAGACTAATTTTCAGAGAGTTCTCGGATCCACCGCCCTATATAGATATAGTTACAAATATAGAAGTTACACAACTATGCAGAACGCATCCGGTGATGGTGGTAGCAAACCTATCATCCTGGTCGCTAGCTCGAATCTGGACACCGCTCAAAAAATGGGGCTCCGTTCCTAAATCTATTACTCCATATCATAACTGCCACAATAAGGAGCTGGGCTACCCGGGTAGCGTGCAGAGACAACCGAATCCTAATGAACACTGGCTTGGAGTTGCCATTAGTGACAAAGCCAGATGTTGATAACGCGCACACACGAGAAGAGTTCACAAGCGTCGAAATATTTAATAGATTATATTGCTTTATAGAACTTGTACTAACGAACAATGATTTACTGTATTGATTAAATTTTGTATAAATGTTTATATTATACATATTTAATGAAACAAAGATTTTTATTAAAAACAGCGGGGATGAGAAGACTTTAGATGAGAGAAGAATTTCGCGCTTGAACGAGTTGTCAGGTGTGTGCGTTAACAATTCGAAAGTGTTTAACAGGTTTGCGTTTATACTGCTGTTTAAAAAATAACTGTATCAACAAACATTCGAATGGCTGGCACCGCATTACGCTATCAATGTTTGACGTTATTACTTCAACATATATTCATCCTAAATCAGAACTTTGGCCTTCCAAAACAGCTATATGTTTCTACGATGGTTCAATCTCGCAAAGAGCCGAGCTTCTCGAAAAGTTTAATACCTACCATTAGTCAACCCGGACACCACAATTAAGACCGATACGCCGTCAACAAGATACGACGAATGGAAGTAAACAAGGTTCGTATTTTTCATTGATCCGTGTAAGGGTTTTTGTTCATATCAGTGGTTAACCGTTGGCGTAGGCTAAGAAAGGCGTATGGGAGCTGCGCTGTTGCTGAAGCTTAACCAGTGCGAAGAAACGCTCACCCGCCGAGCTGTGGGGCTGTGCCTTTTCAGTATTTTTTCTTGTCTTGTTTTCGCCTTCTCTGTTTTGCCCAATAGGGCGCGCAAAAGCCCACTGCCAAGAAGTACGATGATGGTCTTGGTGCTCCGTAAGCAGCGGCGCACAGTTGCCGAGCCATTGGCGTTAAATTTCCCGCCTGACCTCCCGTGGCGTTGTGCCGTCCTCTCGCCGATACATCGCCGAACGCAGGCGACACTGTGCGGCCAGTAGAAGAAGCTGTACAGAACTATCATCAGCCGCTTACTTCGTTTGTAGCTGCGTATCTGAATAGTACGGCAAGGACGTGGAGATGCCATTTGGTAGCGTATGCTATGTCATGGTAGCGAAACTAGGCAAAAATATACTGTCCGTTCGATGTTCTTTTTTTCCTACAGTCGGTTTCTTACCATGTTCTTTCTGCAAAACGTTTTGCACTGCTCGCGTTCGCAGGTTTGTGTACTCCACAATCATCTTGGATATCATTCCGCGAAACCCTCTAAACGAAAAAATCTGAAGACCACCAGTTTGTTGGTTGATCGGCTTGTCGGGGCGTTCGACGTTTTGGGCTAGACCATAATGCCATAAGTGTTCTTTCTGACTATTGGCTTTAGCAAAGCACACAACCGAGGCCATTGGCGGCACTCGTACTTCCACTACGTCTGGATGACGTTGCCGTCGTCTCAGATAAAGCTTTGTGGCAGCAAAGATGACGGAGTACGTGATCCATTGTCGCGTCGACATTGACTTGACTTGGTAGCTGATGCATGAACCTTGGCGGTGCTTGCTTGGTACGCGGCTCCGTAACAGCAGGAGTACTGAAGTGTTTAGTTGGAATAAGGCAAAATATAGTAAAAGATGATCGGCTTTCTCCGCCGCGCTTTGCTTTGAGAGAAGAACAGCAACGACCCCGAACCCAAAACGGTCGAATTGCACTGCTTTATTTTGGCTGTTGGTGGCCATTATTGTCGTGGTTGTTGCTGCCTCTGCCGTTGCTGCTCCCCGCGCATGGGTTTTTCGGTTTCGCGTTTGATCGCTGCGCGCATTTGACCGCAGACACATTCGAACTACGAATAGTTGCGCGAACAATCGGCCCACTAGATTCAACTAATGTACTCTTTTGAAAGTTCGCGACTTACGCGGCTCCGTTAATCATCTAATCGTCAAGATCATGCTCGTGCGCTGTGAAGAAGCTCCCTCAGCATTAGGATGAGTTGATGTCGCAGTGGGGCGGTAGTGGTAATCCAAGATCATGGAGAACGGGCGGACGGAGCGGCAGGCAGAGAATTTACTTGACCGGTCAGAAGGGGCGCTACGGTATTCAGCGAGGCACTTCTTAATGGAGCAATCCCAGCTGACGGCGCGCTACGGACGGTCAGTGCCGTCGGTCGTAAGGTTGAGTGGAGGATTTTTAAAAGCTGGAGGCGTCAAGATGGAGTACCCACAATCAAGCCTAGCTACAGTATAGCTTCGACTAGATATGACACCAATTGTGCTGCAGAAATACGTCACTGTCCAACGATAATCAGCGCGATTTGTCCGCCGGCAGTCTCATATGCGTAGCGGACAGAACGGTGCCCTTTAATTTCAGAAGTAATTCAGAGTTGGGGTAGTAGACTATAGTGTATCAAGCCTGTAGTAGCAAAAATTAAACAACAAACATGGTTTCGCGTGAGGGATCATCATATAGTTGCATACATACAACCATTATTATATATGTATATGTAGATTATGTATTAATTGTTGCTCTACCGTTTAAAAATCATATACAGTTTTACTGTAGATGCACCGCTAATAATTTAATTTCTTAGCAAGAATTCGAAATGGACATTAGTATAAAATAAGGCAATATACTTAACTTGTAAAATGTTAAGTAAGCCGAGGATTCTCAAAAAATGATTACCCATTTGCTGATTAAATTTGAATGTATGCGTCTAATGTATACAGCCTAGCACGTTTACGTAAGCATCTAACGTACTGAGTAGACTAAGGGTAGATTATTAATTATAGCAGCAGAACGCATCACGTCGAGAAATGGAAGCTGTGTGGGTTACGCGTTCCAGGGAACATAAGGTTATATTTAGGTTGATAGCGTGGTCAAATGCTAAAATGAAGAAGTGAACCAGTGACGTATTAGGCAGAATCCAGGAAAAATATGGCTGTCAAGTGATTCTTGTTGGAACGGCTACTAAAATCCTTCCCTTATCAAAACCGGTCTGTCTACACCGAAATGAGAGACACACACCTCTACATATAGTTGTGCTTGCACACTAGAACATATGATAGTTATAATGTCGCTTGATCACCAATCAGATGACATGGCAACAACGGGGTAGACTTGAAAGCCTGACAATAGCTGTTAGGCGTGTCTGTACGGATGCTCTCAATTAGTCAGTGAGTCGAGCTACAAGCCACCGTGCAAGCGAGATATGCTGGCAGGAGACGGAAAAAAGGAACCGGCCGACGACGAATATTAGGAAAAGTGGCCACAGCACAGGCTTTGTGGACGACGCACACGTTGCGATAGGATAGGCCAAACGAAAAGATCATGTCTCCTCGGATGATAGGAAGATGATGACTAACGGTGATCTCCTGAGAAAGGTTGGCATAATACATGGACTGCGGACCGGAGACATGGATCGCAGATTCGATCAGTTTGTGTTTTTGTATGCTGACCGACCCGCATAGGTTTGTTCCTAAGGGAAACCTGAGAGGTTGTTTTTCTCCTAAGCCATACTTCGACCGAGGGCGGGAACGCGGCAGATCGTAGGCTATCTTGTCTCCTAGTTAGCCTAACGAGTGCGTGGGCCTCTAGGATTTTGTACGGTATAAAAAGGATGCGATGACACTTTACCACATCGCAAGTGTCATTCGTAACCTTTACGAAGCAATGGATGAGCACATATCGAAGTAGCTTTTGGTCTTTGTCAATAATTGGGGTTATGTTTTATTGAGAAATATACATTGCTGGTCCACCTCAGTCAGAAGCACACGCTAAAAGCTTTGACTCAAAAAGGAAAATCACATTTAAAAATGCTTTATGGTTATAAGTCTTTATGGTGCAAACATAATAACCGATTTTCTCGTTTACTATATGGTACAAGCAGTGTTTTTCCAACAACTCTCTAATTAATTCTAGTCGTTTAAGCTTATCCAGGATACTCTTGATACCCAAAAAAAATCGCTGAGCGTCTGTTTTCAAAAAATGTAAAGTCCGAATGAAGTTCTAAAAGTATCAAACCTTCGAACAAAAACTTAGGAAGATGTAGTCAACTTGCAGGCTAGGAAATGAGACTCTTCCAATTTAACTGGTGTCCTGTCGATCGATTTTTGCGAAAAACCTACATTTAAGCAGCTATAGCTTTTGCATAAAATAACCATGTAATTTTCCTTTGGAGTCTGTAATTAAAGGACTCCTTTTGCCGACTTGAACATATTCAAATTCACTTCGTGTGAAATAGATTTATTATTGAGAAACTGATGACCTTGAAATTTCAACTATACTGTACAAGGCTCCGAGGCTAAATAAATCCTAGGTAAGACAAGGTATCGGATGCGACCTGTACGAACGATCTGCTTTTTGCTTTGAGGCCCTAAATTAGGGGTATTTCTTTTTCTTTTTTAATAAAAAAAATTGAAACACATAAGTGTACGCATTTTCATAAACTTGCACGGTTATCATCTGTAATAGACGAGTAACAAAAACAGATTAAGGCGAAAAAAAGATCCTACACTGGCTCTAACGGAATAATGCCGTTTTCACGGAAAACCTCTTTTTACAATATGGATTGAGTGTCCCGGTATAGCGTACGTATACCTAAGTTGCAATAAATGGCTATAGCTGGATAATGAAATATGCATGTATGTATTATATGTCTTTACTTAATTCAAAAATTGTTTGTTACCGATGGATTGCAGCATAAACTCTGCGAAGGCCGTGTTTTACTTCCTATGAACAGCTTTATAATAGGCACGTAATCTCATTTGCTAGGAGCGTATGTCCTTCAAAATCTCTTTGATATTACAACTTTGTTGAAATTACAATGTAACTTAATAGATTAGTAACACACGCTTCGTTAATTACTTACAGACAAAATGTCTCAGAAGAAATTTAGACCGTTTCGGAAGAAAATCATCAACTTTATCTAAGTTTTTTCATATCACATGTGACATGCATACGAAGACTTCAGTTTATATAGAAAAATGAACAGTAAATATTTCTCAATAATAATAATTATTTATATATTGAATACTATAGCCGCAAGCTGGGTCTCAGCAGTTCACTAGTCGGCATAACTGACCAATATTTTATGAATCAAATTAAAATAGGAATTATTCATACTAACCAGCAGTAAAATGACGAATAGCTTCAATTGTCAGATCTACAGAAGTAAACAATAGCTACTTTGAATCGGTACATAAATATCAGTATGAATGGAGAAGTTACAGCCTTAGGTGGTAGAACGTAAGCCCCTACTTGTACAAGGTTATTAGATAGCAGTACGTAGTAGCATACGATCGGCTTAGGACAGGTTTATTTTAGTACTATATACCTTTTAAGCCATCGCTGCCCTTGAACACCGAGGAATATTCGGTATTGGCCAATGAGTGAGCATTTAGCCGAGTGACAGGCAGGTCTAAGCTCGTCTCCCTATATCTTCTCAATGCAGTTTTTGATGTAACATTGTTGAGATGATTCTTGTTGCATCTCGTAGCACATCTATCTGGGGGTCCCATCGAAGCGGAAGGCTATTGTGTCGCGAATAGATCCGCGCCACAGAACGCGATCGCGTTTGCTGTACTGCTGGTCCCAGCTCCTCTAACGGCGAAGGGTTACGACGTGGATCTGGTTAGGATACGTATATTTAGCCAGGAGATCCGCAGTGATCAACAACAAAGAGAATTAATTTCTGGTTACATATCGGATTGTGCGGGCACCCATGTCTCAGAGTTGCCACGACAATAACAGCAGCAGTCAAATTTGGACCGCTTAAAAAAATTAGATTGGGTTAGGTAGCCTCTTCAGGAATAGGGCGATGTCTAACGACACACAGACGCCATAGTAATAGATCGATGGCATTCATGCAACAGCGTCGTGACTTCAGATGTATTATGCATGTATCATCTTCATATTAGCCTCTTATGGCATACAAAACACGCTGACTTAGCAGCGGGATGGCGAGGCAGACGACAGAGACGCGGGAAATCGGAGTGAGCCGCTGAGATCGAAAAATCCGAAAGCAGATGACATCGGTCCGATCGAATCGACTACCGAGAACCTGAATAGCCTGAAAAAAACTGACAAGTGATTGGCGGAAGGACAATTGGTCCCATTGAAATATTGTACGCTTATTATATAGAAAGAAAAGTCTGACATTGTCATTTGTATGGTTTGGGCTGCTATAGGATATTAGAGGTTAGTGTACGTCGCTCTATCGTAGATCTTACAGTGAAGCATTTCGGGTGCATCCGATAAGTTAAGTTCCAGGAATAGTTAGAGATGTGAAGTTTAAAACTATCAGAAGGGAACACTGATCAAAAATCGTTGTTGCACATATGCTACGAAAGTTCAAGTTTATTTCGAGAATTTGTGAAAAGGATCTTATCATTGGATAAGGTAAGTTGCCCGATACCCGGTTACTAAATTTGATATGATCAATTTAATGTCATAAGACATTGTTTTTGGAGTAATTGCTCGCATAGATCAATCAATTTACCGCGGACTGCTCGAGATTATGTAGCAACCGGTGTTTTTAAATAGGCTCGTATGTTTATTTGAGCCTGTGAATTTGTTAGCTGAATCCTACAATCCGATAAACTCCCACAGACAACTTTTGTGGCTCTTCAAACAATTCTAGTATTGTAGTTAGAATATGTACAATAAGTAATGGTTTACATGACGTCACATTAAACAAAAACAGGCTAGTACACTTAGTGTTAGAGCAACTGCAATTGGAGCAAATAACAGTAGATAGTCTTAGTGTGGGATTATTTTTAAAATTCAAGGGCTACCAGTTAAAACTTTTGTCCTTTCCACAAATATCACAGCAATCGCTCGAGCCTTTTTAAAGGTCATAGTAGGAAAACAGCGCCCCCGGATCAGTATGAGCTCAGCATGGTGCCACACACACACAGTATCAAGAGCAAATCATCTCGGTTACTGATTCAGACCGGAGCAATTTTATCTGCACGACGTGCAATTCAATAGCAGCCAGCCAGACTGACAACCATTAATATCTTCCTGTTCATGAAGAGCTGTAATGAAAAAATGATGAAAATCTTGATGAAGTAAACTTAATGAATTCACGATCCGATGCATCGGAACGAAAACCAATAGTAAGTTCAAATGGTCAACCTTTTCTTACATTTTTCGTGTAATCGCTTGCATTGTTATGCGTTCAAAGTCTAGCGACTTCTTTCTGTTCGCAAAGCTCGACTGATACATACTGGTAGGGTTTCCGATCTTGCGAGATATAGGAGACTGCTGATGCGTTAGTTTCCTCAACCATTGAGGTACCTCTGCGATGTGAACTTAAGCCTCGTTATATTAGTCCTTTTAATATAAGTAACATCATGATCGTCATTATTGATATAGGTTTATGTGTACCTTGGAAAAGCGAATTGTATTCGGGCACTCCTTCTGGTATAAGTAGAGCTACATTAATACCCATATGGGCCACATGAGTCCCAACTCGTGTGCTCCTATTAGATGAAGTGCTTCTATACAAACGAACCGTAACTCGTCCGTGTGTTGTGTTCAGAGCTAACGGGCCGTAAAGCGTATGGGCGTTCCTTGCAGAGGGGATTATCGCGGCTGCATGTAACACTTCTAACGGAGTTTGCAGCCTCACGCATCAATCTCATGTCTATAACTGAAGTAAAATTAACGCTAGCTTTTGGCGGTCTATTTGCTGAGAAGCACTGACATCAATTTTAAAGCTGATAAGCCTAGTTTCGATCTCGGCTCCTAAACGGGAGTGAAGTTCTGCTATGAGTCACTGTGAGTGAGGCCAAGGAACGTTTTACCAACAAGAAATGGCAAACAAAGTTGACTTCCATTGGACGTTCATTCAATTCGAAGGACAACGTATGGTTCTCAAGTATGTTGTATTGGCCAAAAAAAAATTCCAACGTATCACAAACTTATAATTAGACGGTCTTAGAATATTATATCAAATACAGTGTGAGTTTGCTAATGTTAGCGAGCTAGACTGTGATTTTCGACAGCTGTCAGTTGAGTGTTTGATGTCTTTCCCTGAATCTGAAGTAATCATAATGAGTAATATTAGACTAATGTGACATCTCTCTGTAAGGACGATGTACGAACGTTATTACGTTATGTTCTTCCTTTGGGGCATCGTGAAAATGAGTCCGTTCGATTGTTGACTTGTTGCGCGTGTGCACGATATAATGAAATTTTCGTTTCGCCCATTAACGAGCCATAGTGATCTCGTGAATAGTAAATGAGAAATGAGCAAGTACTTGGATAGTGAATTAGAGGGTCACAAATCGCTCGTCTAAAGCTATAGATTTATTGAACTGGTTGCTGAACAAAATTCCCAAGCCGCTTCAGCCAGCCGAAGGCTACGCTCAACTTTTTCCATTGTTGTGACGTAGCCATATTTCTTGCGTACTGGATTTCAGCATACGCTTTCCTTCGTACATATCTTTCTTATGTTTATTCCAGTCTTAGTGCTCTAGCTCTACTAAATGACGCAAGTAATCAACCATAAAAGGTACGTAAAGGAAATATGCAGCTTGGAGAGCCTCTGCACTTAAGCTACTTGAATCGGCCTTATCGTATTACATAGAGATATTGTATATCTGTGGCCTAAATGCCCTAATGACTTGTAATTTACCAACTGATCTTTTACTCAATCTGTTGTTTTTCTCGAGTGAACTAGCACATATCATACCTCCTATAAGTTAATGAATAAATCACACCTCTTAGAAGCAGATTTGTATTCGAGCATCGAAGTTATTCGTCTCGGCGCTAATATTTCTTAGTTCCCGCTAATTCAGTTCCTCGTGACGTTACCGCCTTGGTGCTAATGTATGCTAGCACCAAAGATCATCTCCATTCCCCTTTAAAAGTTAAGTTAATGTTTAAAAGAGAACTCATGTTAGATGCTTGAGGCATTACTCCACGAGAAACAGTATTACGTCTGCGCCATTGTTGGTCCTATAATTGTTGGTTGGTTCAGGTACCTGATAAAAACATACGTGACTGGAACTTGATGAATTATTACAATGACACTCAAGGCTTTACTACAGCTTTTGGGCATTTTCAACTAAATTGATTCGTATAACGTTATTCAACTTGGAAGGAACCTTGAAAGAGGCGTATGACTATTCTAACTGTATGCCATAGCCGACACCTACTTACTTCGAACGATTTCTTTGACGTGTTACCAGTTAAATATTGATTTGTCAACCCGCCGGTATTCTTGATAAATTATAGAAAAACGTATCTACTACTTAGTTCAAAAGTCAAGGATTAACCGAATGAAATGACTACTTATGAAAGCAAACCTCGCTAAGAACTTATTTTTAAAAAACCTAATGGTGCTCTGATAGGCTTTGAGCTCCCTGAGAAAAGAGTCTCAAAAAAGGCACCTGAACATCCCATGCAAAAGTATTTGATGCAAATTTTGTCCCACTATTACATTATCGAGCCATGACTGTCCTGTTACAATTTGAACATCGACTTATAAATGTACGTTTTTTTTTGCGTTACTTAGGAGGAGAGATTATTATAGATTTAATAGCCGAAATCTGGACACATTGTACATCATTGATTTCGCTGTGCTGTAGAGTTTGGAGGACCTGCAAGGTCTTTAAAGCGACTCTACATATGCACATCGATACGAAAGTCTCTTTCAAGATGAAGATACCGGGGAGACAAATGCGAAAAATCCCGTTAAGTATGGCACAATTTCAAATATAATATGATTCAAAATGACAATATTCGATAAGTACCCTCGTCGTGTCCTACTACATTGAAACCTATCTGACCGGAAATTACACCTCCTTAGTAATGTCATATCAGTGAGTAATGACGGTACAAAAGTCTCTAGAACGTAGTAACGGAACCTTGATAAATTTCTTGTTATTTAATTGAATACTGAGACAGCACATTGCTGCTTGTTAAAACAAATGCGATTTTCTGGAATACGCTGTAGAGAAACTATCGATAGTCGGGCTGCGACCCTATGCATGGATAACTATGTGGCAAAGTGGACCGATCTAACGAGGCTATGATATAGGTTCCATTGTAGGCTTTTAAAATTAGACAGGCTTTTCCCGTGTGTGTAAAGCAAATGGCATTCTCGTTTCTGCTATTCGGAACGATGCCTTGGACAAGGAACGCTTTTCATACCAACAAAATACGCTATGACATGAATGCGAAAAAAAAACTTATCTTTAATATCGAAGGTCACGACGTGCACTCGGGTCCTATTCCAAGGGCAATTTGCCTCTAGAGCACCGGTCTCTGGTTTCACATCACGTCCCTTATCTACCGTACACCTTACCGTACAAAGTAAAACTGTGCGAGGAAAAGTCGATGTTTGCCCTGAAATTACCAGCTAACATGTTATGTATTCTCCTCCGTATCTATTCTTCTTACTTAAGTAATTTCTATGATCATTTGCACGAAAAAAGCATTACAGCAGTGAGAATTTTCCAGACTAGCACGTTGTATAATTGGTTTTCAATGAATGAGCAAAAGGTTGTCTTTACTCATCATCACTAACCCTGTTTAATAATTTCTTGCTGGCTATGACGATCTAGATTGCCACAGGTCATAACATAAGAGAAAACATAAGAAGCAGATGGAAACACACACAGCATACTCATTATGTAGCTTTTCGACGAGTTTTTAGTGAAATTCTTACATTATAATATAACATGAATAGATTTGTTCTATAAACTCCAGTGTACGGGGAACTTGTTTTCCGTGTTCGCTGGTAATAAGTCAATATTTATGTTCGTCGACGATTTCCTTTTCTGCCTCTTGTTTGACGTATTAAGCTTTAAACTATCGTAATTATGTCCTTATAATACTGCACACGCGACGTGTTCGTTGCTGAACTTCGAAACAAGAGATGGCTTAAGTTCGAAACCGGGCACAGACATATTTCACTTCGTGTTCGGAGCCAGCCGTCTGACGCAATACTTCACGTCTCAATTACCGGACGTCAAGGTCGAAACATTTATTTTTCCAACTAATATACTAAGTGCATCCTCACCATCTCGACCGTTGAGCCTGTTCCGGCCGTGGAAAGTAGTAATAATCATTCGTGACACCCGCATCTCCTTGTCTAATATCTACATAATACCGCCGTCTATTACGCGTTAACCCTACGCAACCCAACGCGTCCGATCAGTCCTCTCGAATGCCTAGGAAAAGCCTGCTTTGACGCAATAGTCTTCCTCGGATCTGTGTCTAGTTACGACAAATAATAAAATAAGGTCAGATGGTTACTAGAAGTGACTAATAGTTGGCCGTGATGCGTCACTCCACAAAAAAGCATCTAGTATATTTTCTGGGCAGGCCATTGAAGGCTTGAAGTGCTTCACAACTTCCGAACCTGAAGCGCCTATAGACACTGTCTACTGCGACATCCGTCACCATAGTCACGAGTGTCCACGTGTCGCGCATAGACAACGTCAAGTGCCTGGAATATATTGTATTAAATATTCGGTTAGAAATTGAACTAAGACGCACAGCACTATCGTGGATAACTCGACAATTCATTTTAGCTCAATACATCCCAAGCATTGCATGTATTGGTAATGGGTGATGCCAAATGGCCCATGATGACGCTTTACTTTTGCTCCGGTCAGTTAACAGACGCCGTTTGCTTATGCTTGTTTTTACGGCTGGTCCTTTTCCTCGTATAAAGGTACAAATATGAACTCATAAGTTTAAGCTACTTACAGAGTAATAGCACTTAAAATTAACTTCTCAGCCCAACGCAACCCAAAAAAATATCATAAATTTTAAAAGAAAAAAAAATTCTGCCTCAGCGTAATTTTCCAACGTCATTCAATTAAGTCTAAATTGTTATTAAGATGTAATTCTTTTTCCCCTATTATGTCAGGAACATAAAAAAGACAAAGTTTAATAACAATATAGGTACACTACGGTAGAAAGTTGAAACGTAAACATGTAAATATTCTTTGCATATGGTACCATAAACGTAACAAGATACAATGTAATGTCCTGAAAAGCTAGGAAAATTTAATCTGGCAAAATAACCCAACAGTAATCTTTTCATCAGTAATCTCGCCATGTATGTAAATACTTGTATCGTAATCAAACATGGCTCGCAAAACAACTGCCCGTAGAAAGTTATTAGAAAACTGGTTTTTCAAATTTATTTTGAAAAAAAAAGTGCAAGAATATAATTTAGCTACTATACCGAAGCGCAAATAATACTAGCCAATTAACTTAAGAAAAAAATACTTAACGCAAATAGAAGGGCTAAACAGAGTGACGTCAGTTACCGTTGGCGTTTGCACGCGTAAATGCGCCCTTAAATAAATGCTAAAGCTATATTTCTACGCTTTCCTTTGCATATGCCATCATTGTCGATTTAAATCCGAAAAACCATTTGAGTAATCTACCTATATATATATATATATAGTAAAGGATATATGGGTTTTTAGAAAATTAACGATTCTTCATCTTTTAGATTACAAGACTGCGAAAGCTTGAAGGACATACTGGTCTATTTTTTATGTGGTACCACTGCCGTTAGTTAAATATCGGTCCATCGTCCGTATCCTCTCGTTCACCAACCTCCGTAATCAATAAGGACACGGTAAGGTTAGGAGCAGTTTCGTAAGGGTTACGCTTGAATGAATGTAGGTGATCGGTAGACTAAGCACCATCCTCATGTCAAACAAATTGAATTGGCAACAAACAACCATTACGGTGTTCTCCTGTGATGGCATTACAATACTGATTTTCCTAACGAATAAGCAGAGCTTCTACTAATTTCGCAGGACACAATCTGTGACGTCAGCTGTCGGCCTTAAAGTGTGAAATATGCAACAGCTAAGCTAGATAAATCATGTGGCACCCTGATACATTATTCTAACTGGAACCCTGTGGCATGAGTGTCAACTTCTACGAGCGAATATAGGTATCGAATAAGTTTGGGCAAAATAAATCAAGACAACTCCGCCATTTCGAGCTCCCAGCAGTAGCTGGAGCTGGAAAAGCTCTTTAACGTCAGGCCTGATGATTTCTGGCGAGACGGATTAAGTGCTTCGATGGCGGCGACGGACACTGATAACAAACACGTAATAAATACATGTTTCATTTCTGTTACGTGAAAAACTCTCTTTAGAGCTTATAAAGTATAGGGTAATAAATAGTTTCAGAGAGGGCATCCGTCGCGTAATCACAATTTTAATGCGTATTCGTCGTGTTGCCCGCCTTTTTATCTACATGTATTATTTGTCTCATAAGTATGATGCGCTAACGAAACTATTTCTTTCGCGCCCTCGATCGGCTACGAAGCTATCGTATATAGCTCTTCCTGAAGGAATTGTCGTCACGCCAATGAGTGTGTCAGTTAAGCGATCGATGACACAGTGGTACGCAGCTAACTCCAGTACTTCTCACCTATCTACCGTCGCGGCAAACGCTTTGTCCTTGCTGCGCATCAGGAACGAAACAAGGACCTATCTTTTTTGCGAAAGTAGATGTGTGGGTTTCGCATACTCTTGTACAGTAGCCCAACGTAGCCAATATTGCAACAACAAAGGATTGTCCAATTTGTAGCCGTACTATTTTTATTGTGACAGCTATTATCACGTAGCGCGATACCAGACTCAGTCGTTTGCGTGGAAGGCAGGCACGTTCACTGAGTGACGTTACGTCCCCCCATCGATGCAATGCAGACGGATCACTGACTGATTGGTGGCTAACAACGCCGATTTGACAGTTATTCTATTAATTTCGTTATCGTCTTAATCGATGCACCCTTTCCGGTATTCGACAGAAAAATGCAAGTATGTAAACGCGTATGGTTAACTAGGCCTCTGCTGGAAAAGAGCTTTTTTGCAAACGTATGCTATTTATAAAGCTAACGTTTCAGATATATGAGAGCAGTGGGATGTGAAGAGCTCAAGCAACACGTGTGTAAATCTGAAGATATTTGAATAAAGCAAATTAATTTATCAAAAACGTATGCCGTAAAAAAAGACACCTCTTCGGCATCGATACAAAAATAAGTACGAGCTTTTCGCGTTTGTATTCGCACAGTATGTCCCCTTCTTTTCCGTAGTACGTAACACAGGCACGAAGTGTTAACGATTCTAAAAAAATCATCAATTCTAGCTAGTGCCCGTTGGATTGACGCTATGGTGCTCGTAATTGCCAAAAATTATCGCTAACGATGCTCACAGTAGTGCCCGTGACGCCCAACATAAGTTAATATGCTAGCCTTTACGTTTGATCATTTTCGTTGCAGTAGATGTTCGTATAAGGCTAAATAGTAGTTACCAGATTTGGCTTGTGGCATCGCTAGAATCATCAGCATTTATAATGCCTACCTATTTTTTTAGCACGTTTTCTGAGTCATCAACCAGACGCACCGCTCTGCTTTCGTTCACTGGTGACGTCATGGTGCGTCAGATCTGACCGTCGTATTTTATGGAAGGGTTTTTCTCGTTGCTGTGGTCTTACTAATCGCATCGAATCTTGCGCTACAGAAGGACACGCCAATAATATCTGCTACAGCAAACTTACGTTATAAGATCATTCTACGTAAAAAAGCAACTGTTACGTTAATTAAATAAGATCAAATAACTCAACATTGACTAAGCTCATAGAACAGCTAAATTCGAAATATTTCGACATTCTATAAAGCTCTTAGTGGTACAGATTAGCTGGTCAGTAGAACTTGTTAGAAAAATGCGAAATGACTTCTAAGGGTGTAGATTATAATGGTGAAAAATCCCACAGCAAAATGTGTTGGTCCAGAATTACCTGCAAACAACATCGATTTGAAGCCGTGCCTTAGGCATAATTTTCTATATGTAAAAGCCAATCACTCATGTTTAAATGTCGATACAGAACATGCCGTATATACTGCTTAAACAAATCGGCTTTCTCACTTTTTTTTTGAACTTTTGCACTCACCGTTCCATGCGGGCGCAAACAGCTACTGTTGTCGCTCTATCTGGGTACAGCGTATTTCGCTGCTAACGGTACTCCGAGATATTGGCTAGCGATACTGAAGCGGCGCTTCTTACTCTACGGTAATAGATGTCATAAGGCGATGCACGTAAAAACTGCACGACCTATTCACGCCAACCGTGGTATTTTTAGCGGTGGCCATCGCGAAGAAGGGTCGTCGTAGTCGGCCGTTCGTTCATTCGTTGTAATATTTGTGTATGCTGACCGCCCATAACCGCCTGGCACTGCGTCGCATGGTCGTTCGCTCGTTTGAACGTCGGCGCCACGCGATCTTCGGCCGCCGACGATGATGATGATGGCCTTCCATCTCACTGTTCTGGTAAATACAACCACATTACGACCAATCGCATTGTAAATACTGTGACGCACGCTCTCGTGGTGTAAGGGGATTCTCTCTCCCTGTTACGGGCGCGGAGTCTCGCTTGCGTCTTGCCCGACGTCAATCGCTGCTACTACCGGTATTAGTCTGGCCTACATAGGCAACCGGGTCTGGTGAAAGAGTTCACATCACCGCACGTTTTGAGAGGGGCAGGCGTGTCGTAGTAAGAGTAGGGTACATTCATTTGTGCCTCCGCACTCAACTCCATCGATATCACCCTACCAACACCTAAGCGCTTCAGGAAAGGCCGACTAGGCTTGCCACAAGCCCCATAGATTTCACCAGAAAGTCAATAGGAGCTGTCCTATAAATAGTTCAGTTACGATGAAACTACTTCGGATGTTTGTGTTGGTAGGGATTACCATTTCAAGCGCCGTATCACGTCATGTCTATCCGTTCCGGTACATCGGTGCTATGCCGGATATGGTTCGCATGGTGGATGATCCACGCCAGGTCGGAGTAGACGAAGCCCTCATTGAACCACCGCGATACGTCGCGAAACAACGAGACCTCAAGACGCACGATTTCTACTCTCACGATCCACAGGATAGCACAGATGTCAATTATCCCGCTGATAAAGGTATTCGTGACCAGGAAGATCACAGGGGTTATCCGGCACCAGCTGTTATCCCCACAGGCACAGATAACGCTGTCCCTCAAGCTACGCTTCATCAATACCCCGGACCAGAGTACCCCCAAAATCAGTACATTCCAGCAATTTTTCCGCAATTTCAGCTCGGTAACGTTGCACCACGCCAAAGTCATAGACAGGTACTGAGTCGAACTGGCACCCAGTTGGTGTATCCCCAACATCAGCTCCATAGTAAACTGCAGTGCTTTTCTGTTGGCAGCTTGCGCAATGAGGCGATGGACGCGTGGTGTGTTATCAACTGCAATCATACGCCATCGTTCTGTCCGCTAAGCCACTGTGCTTGCAGTGCATACGAAAAAAAATAGTACATATGGCCGATAACGAAAAGTGATTAAAAAGGAGTCAAGGAGTAGCGTTCTCCTGAGAAGCAAAAAAGTTGTTTGCCTTGTTTTGAAATCAAGAAACGACGATTTGGAAACTCTATGGTCATAATTCCTCTCGATGCTATATTGAAATGCTGAATACGGCTGGCTATGTACACTCGTAAAGCCCGTGGCTTCACACTGTTTCACGTCATCCACTTTATCGCGGTGATACAGAAAAAAAAAACTATAAAATATTGTCTTGTTGTATACACTAAAAATAGCCACGAACCTTTTCTCCAGTGGCTTGAGTAATTAACATTTAATTCAAATTCAAGGATGCAATGGCAAGAAAAAGTGTCATTTTGTAATTCTAGCAGTCACTGTTTGTACAAATCATATCCTATTTAATGGGAGCTTTTCATCACTGATGAGAACCTCGCTGTTGTTAGCTTGTAGACCTTTTTATATATATGGGAAAACGGTTAAAATAAATGTGCAGATTATATCGTTGACCGAGACCGTTAATTGTAGACTATTTAAATAGATGTACATATGATATTACACCGAAGTTGGAGCAACGAATGAAAAGTAGGAATAGTGTACTTTTTAGAAGGGTATAGAATCGGGCGGAGCAATGCAACATCACTGAAGGCAAATTTGTAGAAAAGTAAAGATGGACTAGTCGTAGTTTGTGTTAGGTAAATGGAACTGCATCAGAAATAGCAATAGAGCACAATGTTACGCAGGCCTGCAGGCCTATGAACATTTTCATGACAGGAAGGCATTGGGTCGCAACTACTATGACCATTTGTATAAACGCTTTTTTATAGACAATGGTTACTTCTTACTTATTTCATAGACACACATCTCTTCATGAACAGACACCCGTACAACAGAGCAAGGCAATGAAAATAGTGTATGATATAACATGTTTAAATATATGGCGGGTCATATCGTGCGCCATACGGTCGCCCGCAACTTGTATGCCCACATATTAGGCATACAAGTTGCGGCTGCCAGACAACACGTTCTGAGATCAGCCGAGCAGCACTATCAGTGTCATGGGCCAAGTTGCAAGATATCCTGCGATCTCATCTGACCATGAACCTTTTCGACTGGCTTGAGGGCAACGTTATAGCAATTTGCGATCCTCATTCAGTCTTTGTTCAGAAGTTGTGCTTACTCGCTCTTTTTAACCAGATTCCTTCTCCGTGCTGCAACACTCCCATTGCAGTTCTGATGATTCAGCAACCGGAATTTGCTGTTCGAACACTAGTTGGACCCCTCATCGACAATGTTGATCTTGACAAATAATGTATCGTCTGGAGTAACTTACAAAAAAGGAGTTTACCTTGCAAAAATAAATGGAAAAGTAATTTTAACGTGTTTGGTTAGCTATTATTAGTAGGTTCAGCTACTAACAATCTATTGCCCCAAGCGGTATCAAAAAGCTAGCAACGGTACGAAGGCTAAAACTACTTAATATGTATCGAAATAGTCCTGTGATGGGAATCTTTCGGCATTGTTCGAATACGAAATACGATGTTAGAATAATAGAATTGGCCAAGGAATAATCAAGCTGTGTACTGTTATTACACAAGCAGAACCAGTACGCTTCGTATATGCGAAAAAAAATATCAGCAAAACAGAACCTCTATTGATTCCTTGATTTATCCGCTGCTTACGTGCCGTTTGGAACAATGTTAGTGGCACCGTCATAATCGTGACCCAACACAGATCACCATGGGTCAGCGACCCTGCCCCTCTACGTGATCGCAGAAAAGCCTCGCAACGTGTGCATTCAGTGCTAATATTACATAGTTTTTTTGGACAAATTCAACTTACTTTCAGACTCTTTAATTCTATTATTGACGGACCAGCTAAGAATCTATCTTCAAAGTAATGATTCCACTTCTTTTTGGCCCGTACTGTTATCATGGCTGATGCGGAAGTCATATGTATCATTGACATATTGCATTTATTTCTTTCGGTATTACCGATCCAGTATCCGGTTTAAATGAATGGCCCAACGGCGACATTCGAATACTCAAACGTATCACTCGGCCATCCGAGTTAGAAACCTAGACCTAGCTAGCATGTAGCCTATATGTACATTTACGATTATGAAGAGAGCAGAGCTGAGGCATGATGCTCATCATGTCCTTCATTTATGGCGACGTGAGCCTACCTTGCTGACAGCTCGGTAGTCGAAATAGAAGGCAAACACAGATAACCAATTTCGAGGCCGTTCGGCGAACGTCAGCCAACACTATAGTACATAGTGTTACAGATGCTACGTCGATAGCTCAATGAGCGATATAGATCATCGGCAAGCTGCAAAAAGCCAACTGAAGTAGAAATGGTAGGCTTTCACGTTTAGTAAAATATATTTCTCTTAGCGCGTATAGGCAGAAAGAGACACAATATCGATTTTGAGGGGCAAGGCTATATAAAGCTCGCCCCGAGGGCGGAAAGGGTTTGTTGAAACAGCTGATGCGTATCGTATCTATAAGAAAAATGCGAGTAGTAGAAGTAGTACTAGTTGCCAGCGGCTTATTGGTTGTGTGTCTATTCGAGCGAATATTTAAGTGAGTGACTCGATAATGCGGACAAAGGGGCAACTGTGGACGTCCGACTATCTTTTTTACACGCCCTTTACTTAGAAACTATAATGAACGTTACCATTGTACCCATTCGTAGAACTCGATGGATTAAGATCAAACGAAGCGCTGGAAAGACGACTGATTTACTGGACTGAGCATTGTTAACGACCGGAAATGGTCTACGTGTAAGCAGAAAAAAAAGCGAGTATCACGACAAGCACAATAAATATAGTGTTTACATAACGAATGCCCTCTGTAAAGTTAACTCTTCTATTACTGAAAGAGAAAGCGATTCGTGCAGTTAGTGTACCTGAGAAAAAAATAATAACGAAGTTAAAGTTACTTAGAAAATGTTGTAAGCCTATGTTCAAGGCAAAAAGTAAACTTTTGAACTGACTCAAGCTTGATATGTATTGACTATCCGCCAGCGTAACGGTGAAACTTCTGAATAACGCAGATACAACAAACGAAAGGAAAATTTGATTGGTTAAAAATTAATACAACAATTTTGTCCAGTTCTTTAGTGTCTCTGCATGGCTTTTTCTGGCATTTTGCTCAAAAATGGCCATTAGATCTACACCTGCTGGTAGACGGGCCGGTAGCTAGCTTTGGACGCTATTGATTTAACGCGGCATTTTTAAAAGCATTCTGCTCGAAGTTTTCTCATTTAGACTGGAATTTTCGCTAGACGTAAGAAACGGTTACGGCATCATAGAACAAAGATGTGTCAAGCAGTACAGTGTGGTATCTCTGAATCACGTGGCTGATGGTGATAGTTTTGAATAGCGTACGGAATCGTATAGCCACTGATCCATAGCTCATTTGTCTTAGATATCGGAGAAGCTTGAACAGTCAGCAGGAGGTCTTAAGATGTACTCGCTTCTGTAGTACAATCGAACCAGGCAGACAGCAAGGCTACAGTACCTCGAACTACTCGATCAAATCGGGAATTTTTCGCGCCTCGAAAGTGATAGATCCCCGATAGACCGAGCCAACGACAAACTGAAGCCTAGAGCTGGTTTTAGAGGAATAAGAAGCGCTCGTTCAGCTTATAGAGGGAGCATCGGCAGTAAGCAGGGTGCAAAAACGTATTCCTTTTTTTCAAATTAGGATTCCGATTGGGTTTCGTGGTGCAGTATAAAGTAGTAAATGATACTACGGGCATTCGGGCCATTGTTTATAGGTGACAGGTTATCAAAAGCTAATTAAAGCTTTATAGCGATTTTCAACAATAATCCGTTCAGTTCTAACTTAAACCAATGCGCATAACGAACGAAATAGGTACGAAGTAAACACGACACAGTGCAATCGAACACAAACGTTGGCGCATTTTATAATACATCTCTAGTTAGCAATATATATATATAAAGATCAATAAAGGAAAAATTCTACATAAAAGTTATCCTACAACTACGGGACTTGATGAGTCATGGTACGCTTGCAGCCTTTTTGGCCAATCTAAACTTCCAGCAATTTCCTGCCTTCTATATGCTATAACCTAGCAAACGATTTAAATACGTTCTAATGTATTCTCTAGCCACTCTTACCGTATCGTTGTCGCTATTAATGACAGGCGATGTTCAATCTTATTATTATTATCTCAGTTATCAATGTTCAAAATCAGCTGGGGACCTGTTCGGAATGTGGCCCTATGTTAAATAACAGACATGGAAAATCGTAAATACGGAAGCGGGGCTAAAGGAGCACTCTAAAAGGAAATATGGTATTTGTTTTGATTAATTTGAGGATAGAAATGAACTACGTAGGGTAAACGCTCAAAAACAGCGCACAACTCCTTTTGGACTTGGATAGCTAGGCATAATTTCGAATAAAGGAGATGCGATCAAATCCTGAGCATAGTCGAACTTATAGACGTATATGCCAAGTTGAAAGCTTTTAAAACCCGAGCAAATTTTATTTCAACTGTTTGAGATAAGAAATCAACTAAAGCGTTCAATTATTTGACATTTTTAGGTAGTGATGTTTACAAAATGAACCGCCGGCTTTTCGAATGAGTGTTTTTTTTTACTGAACATGAATCTTGAATCATGGCTTGAATCACCCGGTAATTAGATCATTTTCAGTCACTGATGTATATCGTACGTACAAGCACAGCGTAAAATATCCATTTAAAATATTCAAGGTATCAACAGATCTTTGACGCAAGCTCCTTCCTCATGGGTATGACGCCTTACTTGGGTAGAAGTCCTGTTGGCGCAGTCATCTATCTGCTCGTGTGATTATTCAGCATTACGCACAGTTTGAGCTTACCGAACGGAGATGATACAGCGATAGCGTAATCATCACTGGAATGTATTCTCTTCAATCTTACTTTTAATCAACGTATCATTTGAACGGACACCGACGTGACTAAATCCTGCGTGGCAAGCCCTGCCCTATAGGACTCATTCTCAAAATCGTCCGCCATTGTTTGATGGCAAATGAGCATTGCGTACGTAATAATCGTTGTCTTGTTTAATGGGCCTGACTATACAATGGCTTGAAAAAAAGAATGAGTTCATTATTAAATGCAAGTCGTCCTATGAGAATCTGCTTTTTGGAAGCAGATCTCTGCTAAAATTGTTTTTATCTCTGCTGAAAAGTTTAATATATTCTTTAGAATGTAGTGCATTTCCTCCTTGTGCTAAAAATTATGTGCTGTCGTTCATTAAACAGTTTTCATGTAATATCGCTGCTGACGTCTTTAGAATTTTCGGCAGAGTCCACAAGTTAGACAGTAGTTTTCAGATGTTTCAGCTTTTTCCAAAATCTCAAACGCATTAGGTATACAATTGTTACTGCCAAATTTTTTAGGCTCCACCGCTCCGTTTTAGCTTCCTTTTATGTTTAGTTCAATGCCAACCTAATGTGTGTGTTGACCACGTGGATCGTTGACTGTAAAAGTAACTTAGCAACGCAGATAAAAATACCAAAATTCCTCAAAAATACTAAGAGAGACAGGATACGATGTTGGGTCGTCAAAAATAATTTTAATCTAGACGTTAATTTCAAATGAGCCTATGATTCTGATATTGATGTATATAATACGTACGGTTTATATAGCACAATTGAATTTACTGATTAGTAGCAGTAAAATGTGTCGACAAGTAATCCGTTTTTAATATGTGTAAAAAAAAATGCAATTCTGCGACATGCAAAATTGTAATGGAAGAAAGCCGACTGTCCTGAATAAGGCCGTCTTATTAAGTTTCGTCGTTTTTCGAAGATGTACAACGAACCAAGCATAATCGACGTCCGCATGGACAGGTGCGTTGAAGATTAAGGTAGTGCGATAGCATTGATTTCCAAAAGAAATGTTTTCCTTTAAAGGTCTGCCTTTCCATTTGCCCTACCTTGTCCTATATTGTCCTATAATTTACCTGTTCAATAAACGAGGAGGCGCGGGCCTTTCCAATACACTTTTTTGCTGGTGACTGAGAAGCTGAATTCGATATGACAGGATAGCAAAAAGCTCGCATTCGCTGGCCTGCCATTGTGTGCGCGAACTTTACTGAAAGATAGTGTCCAACGGAAAATCCTGTACCGTTTTGCATCAGTCTTTTCTCTACGCCTGTATCGTATATGGAACATGATGCAAAGCGTTTAGTTACATTTTTTTTTTTAAAAATTTTACTGGCACACTTTTGGTAAAACACAGCCAGCTAAAAATAGTCGGCAATAGTAGTTCTAATAGGTACGCTAGCAAGGATTCTTAAATGTTTTAATAGGGCGATATAATAAATCTGTTATCAACACATGTGGACATACTTATGATTTTCCTTTGTTCTCGGAATATCGCCAGGGAAACGTAGGTTCTTCTTATCGCCCCGCCGATTTAGGGGATAAAAAAAAAGAGCATAGGAAAGGTAAGTTCTCTTGACTGAATTTCTCATCTGCCAAGGCCGCGAGGACGCGCCATAACGACGCGTTCCACCGACGCAGCGCTGAAGTCATGTCAGACATAGAACATTGTTTATCTGCAGACACAATATTCTAGCTGGCCAATTTTACCGTTCATGATGGAAATAAAAATTTAAAGACGGCCAGTCGCACAGACAACACTCGCTAGGGGCCAGTGATATGATAGCGCTTAATAACTAATCGTTATTCATGAACATACGTCGTTAAAGTACCTTCGATATAAGCATGAAGGAAGGGAATTCGGCGTTGTCCTAGGTACGTACAAAAACGGCGAGAAAATAAATTTTCGCCATCGGCGATTTTGACCAGCCATTGTTTGTTTCGAAGATACTGATAGAAATATTTCATCTAGGCCCTGAGTGATAAAAAGGCTGGCATTAATGTTACAACTAAATGTAGTTGAAACACCGTTTACATCACATCTATCTCTAAATATACCTAACGAATAGATTTCTATGGCGGCTACGTACACAGTTTACAGAAAATCACCTAAAAACATTATCCTGTAATATATAGATTTGTGTTCGAGTAAGGCCTCAGCTTAGCCAGCGAACCTGAGCCCAATAAAGGCTAGAAGTAACTAAAAACCTTTAAATTAAAATGATTCAAATCAAGGTTGAAGGTTTCACTTCGGGACCAATTACTAGTCCTAGTTAAAGAACTCACGAGCAGAACCTAATGAAAGACGTCCTGGTTGTGCTAAGTCAGCTAGCACTGTCACATGTGATTTCATTCGAGAATATGAGCGTGCATGAACTGCAGCCAGGATAACTGCAGCAGTAAAAACTTCTGCATCAGTTTTTGTGATTACCTCGATCTGCTTGCGACCCTCCATGTTGTACAGAGAGCATCATCTAGACTTTGCAAATTCTTCGCATGATTGTCTGTTTTTTGTGGCTGATAGTATCGTTTAGCGAACATTCGACCGTCTTTCCAGTGTTCAGTAGCATTTATTATTATTTTTGCATTTTATTATTATTATATATGTTACTATTATTGCATTTAAATGATAACCACTTCATGTTACGACCAACCCGCGAATTATCAAACCTTTGCCGGAAACAAAAGGCTTGAATTAGGCTGGTCCTTGTCACACAGGTTACCTCTAGTCTCGTTGTGTTTATGTAATTGTACACAAAGCGAAAGTCACGTTGTCAATAGTAGGTCATTATACATTAAAATTGTCCGACTTTGCCTTATCGTTTCGTAACAGTTTAAACGATGCTATTATATAAGTGAGTCCTAGAGACTTCGTGGTTTCGATGGGGCTTCTGGTATGACACATCATCTAAATTGCCACGCCCCTTTCCCCCTCGCCGGCCCCTCCCCTTAGGCACAGATGTCCGATTAAGGACTAAACTATTACGGTTGAGCCATTCATGACGGTACTGTTGTGATTCGAACCTCTGTTGATTATAATTCCGCTGGGGATCTGTAAATCGTTTTTACCAATTTTTTTAGTTGTCGTCACGGTTGCAATAAGCACCTATCTTCAATAATTTCGTCTTCTTCCCAAACACATTAACTTCGAAATCAATTTCACTTTGCTTCTGGTTTGTTTTGCCATTGCTTGCTGCGATTTCCGTACGCTCAAGCGTGGATCGGATCCACTTCGACAAAGCCAAAGGCAACGACGGTCTGGCCGGCTCCAGCGGTAACTAATACCCCAAGAGCTTCTGGTCAGCTTCCAGCTCGTTTCTGTTTATTCAGGGAAGATACCGGAGCTGCGTGTACGCCTGCGTTGCATGCAAAATCGGTCTGTGTATGTGAGACCCGAACAGAATTACAAGTGAAAGTTTCGATCGCTGTTACGGGGGGCAGGTAATGAGGAGAGTTCTGTCTTTAGCCAAACTGGCCATACAGAATACAATACGGGTAGTAGATTCGAAGTGATAGGATCGTTTCTCTCTTTTCCCCATTTACGGTTGTGATGATTATTATTCGAAATAGCAGAACGCATTTAATCCATCCTTTACGTCAACACCGACTCAGTAGCGTTAGTTCCAGTGAGAGCCGATGCTGTTAGTTCGTAAGATGAAAAACTGAGACAGTTGTAGCGGTCTGGTTTCTGGATTCAATACCGCATACCGTATTCGAAGACGATACGATATTGTTATTGGCGAATGTTGTGGCCGTAATAGTCTGTCGGGAACGCTGTTGATCGATGCCGACTGCGGGACGTTGCGTTCTAGGTAAGATGCTTGAAAACAACTCACACGGTTTTACTTTTGGCTGTGCGGAAACCGAACGAAAAGGCGATGATGGCGGCAAAAAGCAGGGTAGTGTTTATCGTTACGAAATTGCTGACTACGCCTTGTTCCGAAAATTAGGCCCTTTATTGGTAAAAGTCGCGCGTGCGAGATGGCTTAGTTTATTGTGACATAACACAGCATAGACGGGAGTGAATATACAACGCATGCGATAGACGGTACTAGCCAAACGACGATGGGCCTGTACATTTCAAACATTTGGCGCGGAGTTTTCCGAATGCTAATTTACATGACTTCACTCTTAGTGAATTTGCCTATCTCCCGAAGTAGTTGTGAATTGGATTCTCCCATACATGTAGTGCACTATTCGATGGATATAGAAGAAGGTGTTTGTTACTAAAGAACACCAGCCAACTTATCAGTACAATTCTAATCTGTCTTTATTAATCCTCCAAACACAAGTGCAACCTTGGCCAGAAAATTCCTATGTTATCTCTCTCGCTCCTATTACAGGCACGAGTCCTTTAAGGAATACAGGTGGTCGAGCTGACGTTAGAGCGGATAACTTAGAACAGCTTGAGAACTTGCACTCATAGAATTCACCAATGGATTGCGAAAATAGCTAATCAAAATAAAATAGCTAGTTTCAACGTTCATATATTTACATGTCCCATGCACAGTTATAGTTCCAACGATGTAACTTCTATGTATTCTATAACGTCGAATGGTCATTCGGTAAAGGTGAGAATGGTATGTTTTGTGAGACAAGACTATGTAGCTTTATTACGTAGTTCGCATGCCAACGCTTGCCCCGTCCAGGATTGGCGATTACTGTTTTCTATATTTGTCTAAGTCTGACAGGTTATCGATTATTTTTCCTCTCTACCTACTACCTACCGTGCGTGCAAAAAGCTAGCATTTAGGTTTTTTTTTCCCGTTTGCGTCAAATTAGGATCTATTACAATACCAAGTGACGATTTCGTTTTACAGAAAGTCACCTAAAAAGTTATTTTGCTATAGGGGCTTGTGCCTGAGTAAGTCCGCAGCTTAGCCAGCGAACTGGAGCCCAACAAAGGCTAGAGGTAACCAACACCCTTTCAATTAAAATCAATATCAAAGCTCTTATTTTAGGACACTCTTGTTTATATCAGAACAATGAGTGATCTGTTGCGACATTTCATAGTAAGGCGTATTAGTCACTGCAATATAACCGACTCTATTCACGATAAATCTCCTTACCATACTGTCCATCAACATGAACTAACCGAGACAATTGTTATGCAGCCTTTTTACTTCGTTCAGGCAAAAGCCACATCTACCCATTCTACTGAAGAAATAGAATTTATGTTATCACCATTATCTCGCCATTATCTCTGCTATGATCATTTTTGACATCGGCCTATTCCTGTATAATGGTTAACGGTATTCTGGCAGCTGAGTAAGCGGCAACAAGCAACTTCACTATGCCTGGTCCTAGTCGTTCTGCGATACCTGTACCAACGTTGCAGGTGAATGATGAGCGTGAGTTTTGACTATTAACTGATGGTGACTAGACACGAGCAGGGAACAACCCTAATCGCAATCAATCATGCTATACAGCTCGCCGTTCATCTGCTTAGTTTTGTCTTAAAAATCAGCTAATCTGGCAGATAATGCCGCACATTGTTGCGCCGTCAACATACTTTGCCTAGTCATAAACTTAACGTACGAAAAAAAAAACAATAAATATATAGTTCTCGTTAATTTTTGTTTAGCTGTATTATTTTTTTAAGATGAAATATACTGCTCGTCATGCGACGTTGATGATTTATAATGATTTAAACATAGTTGTCGTTTGCTTACGAAGCCATTTTCACCTGCCGCGTATCGATGCCAATGGCTGCTTTATCGAATAGTCTAAAGAGAAATTCGCCATCCGTATTCTTTGCCACTTGCTTAAAAAGCAACTTAGTTTCGATCAGTCCTAACCAAAAAAATTTTCCTAACGTCCCGCATGTGCCAAATATGAGAGCACAGTCTTGACTTCTGATTCGTTCTAGGGTTGACTAGCAATCAGGCGATAGAAGATAATTTAGAACATTAAACTATCGGCTTGATAGTTTTGCTCAAGGCCTCACTTTTTTTTTCAATCATGATTTTTTTTTTGTGAATTTCATGTCATATGCTGATACCTGACTTCGGTCAACCGCCTGAATTAAATGTGAAGTATTGTTGAATCGTTCAGAGCTCTAGTTTAAAGCTTTCATCTGCGTATTACAAAGTGTGTACCGATAAAAAATAGAAGAAGAATATACTTAAGTTTGACTAATTGAGCATCACATGTGCACTCAGTGAACCTATTGCCAGTGATTCCTGTTACAGCCTGTCGCTAGATTCATGCCTGTTGTTCTAGAGAATCCAAATAAAAACGATATCGATACAAATAACTGAATTGAAAAAAAAAAACAGATGGTGCTTTCTAGCGTTTGTATCACGTTCCTTTCTAGCTTCATCCGCCATTAAAGAAGCACTCGCTTTTATCAGCGTATATACCGACCTTGCTCTCAATGTGTGTAGATGCTTGAGACTTTAAAGGGCTTCCCTAAAGAGGAACACATGATGGTTGTTTGTTGCCTAATGGCATTTTGATTTACCAACTGGACATTAAGAACGAACAAAAGTATCTTCTTCGAAATAGGTGGTACGTCTCTCTGTAACAGGTATTACCTCTCTCTATTAGTTGGGAACAAGCCTATGTTCTTGTTTAGCCAAATTGTCCTAAACAACTTGAACTTAGTTTAGATATCTCAAAAGAACATGACTAGCTTAATAAATGCTCCAGTGCCAAAATACAAGCGAATAGTCAGCCAGCGAGGACTGCTAGTCCCGAACCATCGTAAATAAGCAAAAGCTTCGTCCTGTCATCTTTAAAGCGACTGTCTAACACCATCGTAACGCCACAGACCGCCGTTGCCGCCAATCAGCTTGGGTGAGTTGTGCTCATTCATTCGACCTATTTATCACGACAGTAGTGGCGTACCCAACCATAGCATTCTTATCACTACCAGCAGTACAAGTCTCTAAGCGGCTCCACCCCCACCTCGTCGCAGGCCATCGCCGTTACCCCTAACTACTCCATCCTGGCTAGTGTCCCATAGCGAACCCTCGTTACTTAGCCTAGGGCAATAGATCCCGTAGAAGGTTGGATGCAATTTTTGTCAAATAGAAGCTTCGATGACTGCTCGGTACTCGCTCGAGGCGTGTATGGTTCGGTGAGCTGACACAATGTCGCCCAACTTATCGCAACTTGTGTGCTTACCTGGTTGCCTGCCCACCTTCATTGTAAAGCCAGTTACCCATTTCCCTAGCGCGGGTGCTCTTAATTGTACTGTTAACCGGCCTTGAACTCGATATAGGTGTGAATAATTCGATGAACAATGGTGCAAGTGAGTGGAAAAAGAATAGCCAATCGTCACAACAACTCAGCGACCGAAAGACTGCTCTTCTAGTAGCCGTAATATTTGCCGTCTAGCCCAATTTAGTCGCTTGCGGCTTTTATAAACTCCTGAGTGTCTGATGAAGCCATCAGATCACGAAATACCTACTAATACAAACGATTGCAATGCACTCACAGCCTCATTATGCACACCGCAATTTAAGTAGACGTATACAGATGGACATATACGAATTACTCGATGCGTGGCGACGTTGTTAGAGGTATGTATCTGGTCAATTGTCTACCGAACCCTTTAAAACCTTTTCAAGTATTTTGTGGCGTTGATGTCCAAGTTTGACTAGGTCAAAGAAACAAATGAAAAAAAGTCATTTCAATTGTAAATAGCTTTGTTTCTGAAACAAACTTCCATCCTGATAGGGATTCTGTGACGTAGCAATATGGTAGACATTGTTATAATGATTGATTGCCATCGAATTTTATGGCTCGCGCCAGATATTTTCTGATACTGATTTCCGTTCAGATAGTAAAATAGATAATAATGGTTCACTAGTTATGAAAACGCTTTTTACCTAATTTATTGCATATATGCATATATAATGATGACATAGTTACCCATGACTGCCCAAACATGTGCATACATTTACATGGATAAGTATTGATTTATAATCGCATATCCAGGTGTTTTTCTTGAAGACAGACTTACCGAGATAAAATATATTTGTTCTGTATTTCAGCGATTTCCAACAAAATTGGAAAACTTGTTTTTATCTTCATGATTAGCGTGTGCCATAGATGAATAGGGGAGGATCTTTTAACAGTTCGGCAAGCCAATAAGAAATGAGTCAAACGTACACGAGTGCAAATTCTGCTCATTTCTATTTGTGATCGTTTTTCTACCCTACTGTTTGTCGTTAACAACCTACAGTCCCCAGCAACAATAAAGCAAAAAAAAAGCTCGATAAAAAACTTTTGAAAAAGTTTTCTAAAGGCCCACTTTTTTGGAGTGTATTTTTTACTTCTTCTAAACTTACCCACCAGAAGTGCCGTTACCCCTCTTCTTCTTGAGCTCAACCCTGTCGATCGCTGTTGTTTTTGTATGTCTCCGGAACAAACATCTGTGTGTCACTTTAGTTACACCAGGCAAGCATGGGAACGGGCTATCTTTTTAGGGGTTGGAAACGGGACATCAACTTCAATATACAGTTACCCTCAATTTGTCTTCACATACAAAACTCGTATACATTTCCTTGTTTGGAAAATGGCTAGTGAAGGGCAGAGAAGGCTACTGTAGTACAGCCGGTGGAACTCAAAAATGTAGTGAAACTGGTCGAGGCTGCTCTACTTCTTTTCATGTTAACATACGCAATAGTTCCGGTCGAGTTGATATTCCATAAAGTGTACTATATATATAATCTAAATCACTTCGTCAATTTGAGTATATATATATATATATATATATAATGAGAGTTGCAATATATTCTTGTTACAATGACGATTATGTATATTTTTATAGTTCTCAAAAGATTGTGATTTGAGCTTTATATAGACTTATACTACTATGGAATCTCAATGATATTAGAACGACTGTAATAAAGCTTTTACCATCGTCTGCGAGTCATGACCTTGTCATTCATTAAGGACGAGCAACAATTTTTTCTGTGTGAGAGCTGTTACCGAATGCGCTAAAACGGATCTATGGATAATAATACACTCGGCAAATATTCATACAAGTCGTGAATCAGTTGATGACGGTTTTTAACTAATTTTAATTTAATTTAATCTTTATCCAGCGGAATGACACGAATGTCGAGACGAAGACTCTCTAGTTCAGGTTCGCTAGGAGACCTATGAACTGCTATACTTGTGGATTACATTATTAACTTACGATGATCGGCTCTCAACTGTAGATGTGCTTACACACCGTCTAGCAGAAACTGTTATAAGAAATAGTTTTAGATTGGCAAGACTGCGCAACGATTGTTACTAAAAGAACTCGATTTTTTTTCTTTGCAGAATGAACTTTGTCATGCTATTTCGTTTCCGCTGCTGCTGCTGCTGCTGCTGTGCGAGTCATTGTTGAATCCTTTGCTCGTCGTTGTACGACGGCGCTGCCAAGGTGTCATCCGCTAACGTCAAGCTGTCAACAGGAGTCGCACGACAATTTCCAGCAATGCCGCTTCGGCCGCCATTACACACAATGCCATACAGGAACATAGGGGGGCGAGCACAGGACGAGAATGAGAGAAGGACTAGCCATCTCGCAGAGTTGAAAACTTTCCGTAAGCAGATGTCGCGTCCTCGTAGCATGCTTCGGTACCTCCTACAGTTACTGCTGTTACTTCTGCCCATATGGTACAGCTGTGCGTGCGAGTCACGTAACGCAATTCTGCTGCTCAAAACCGTTCATAATCGCTGTCCCATATGTACTAGTTGTTTCCGCATTTCGCTGCTGCTAAACACAAACTGCAAAGGACCAAAGAGAAAATGTGCGAAAGCAACTGCAAATGTGAGTGACGGCCAACCTATGGCGAACGCCGTCCGGCGATATCGGACTTCAGTAAGTGAGCTTTGCCAGTGAGAAGATTCAGCTCGTGACAGAACTTGCCGGCCAGAACAAAATAGAGAACACGCTCATAGCATAGGCTAATAAATTTTTGCATGGTGGAAATTAAAAACATATGTGGATACCTGTAGGATGAAATGTGACTAGTTGCCAACACACAAAAGCTTGCCCATCCTTACAATAGACTACAGACACATGTATTTATATTAGGTGACCTGCTTTACCTACCTATACAAGTTAGGTTCTCCTTCAATGACTAGTGGCTTTGCGTCGATGCTTTATATTACCAAATGTCACAATATAGACAGGGACTAAGCCTAAGGACATTGAAATTGTCCCTGTACAGTTGGCTGGTCGTGCATAAGGGAATCCCCTCTTGCACCAGCCGGTAAATACGTACCTGTGCATTCACAGGCAGTTCTAAGGTATCGCTCGATACAGCTTAGGCATCCAACTACCTATGATCGCTACAATGTACCCGACATCGTTGTGTCTCACCAAAGAGTTATCCTTCTCCGCATTATCACCTTTATTAAGCTTCGCGGCTCACTGCGTAGCCCCCGTATCCACAGAAGGCTTTTGCTCTTAGATGCAAGAGCTATTGTTCACGATTACTCTTATCAGTTAGCCCATTAGCGCCTGCCCGTTCCCGTTCCGTCTCTACGCAGCCGGTTTGCCCATCACCCACTCTACTACCTACTGCCTGTGTAGTTTTGCTCAAGTCTTTGTCCATACAAACATCTACGAACTCAAAGGGTGTAGAGATATTTGACCAAAGCCCCATTCAACAGTGTACATAATCATGTCGTAGTATACCTTCTTGCCCGTCTTTTCACGGTATACGTTAAAGTACAGTATGGCAGCAGGTAGCTGAATATCCTCTTCATCCGCTGCTTCGATCTACGATCAATTAGCTTACAGGCAGTTGAATTTTCCTTAGCAAAGTTAGAATAATGAAGAGCTGCATCTGTTAGGTTGATCCAGTCTAAAAAGAATATTAGGCATATAGTAAAGGACTTTATCAGAACGCTACAAGTGTTTAAATCTTTCAGCATCGACACCCTTGTAATGAAAAATGATGCTTGTGGCGTGGTGGAAGCGATTTATTGTAGCAGTTTTAATTCTGATGTGACTTTGCGGTGTGCTGATACTGAAGAATTAATCTATTTGGATCTATCTATCTATAACACTCAGAGGAATCGAAGCCGAAATCTCATTCTCGTATGCTCAACTGTCTACCGGTTTTGTCACACCAACGTTCTTCTTCTAGGATCATTTACTATTCCACAAACATATTTCTAGCTTTAGATAATACTATCATATAACATCAAATCGCAGTTCTTCTTATGCAATTTCAACCTTTACAAAAAATGGTAAAGATCAAGCAAAAACTAAAAAAATTATTTGCTATTATCCGTTCCATAACCTGGCATTACTTAGTGTACATATGCACTTCACATTAGACCAAATGTCAAAAAGGTATCTTCACAGCATATGTAGCCATGCTTCTTAGGCCTGTTTTTCTTCTCTCCTACAGACAGAAGACTAAAAAACAGCTTAGTGCAATTCTATATTTTTATTCGCTTAAGTTATCCGGATGTTCGGCCGCTAATGAGCTGACCGTGAATAGCAGACGAGATAACGGTGACTTTTAAATGTCGTTTGTTTTGCTACCTCGAGGCGCTTAGATTCAAATCGTTCTACTGACGCAATTAGATGAAATGGACTTCGTGGATGTCATGAACCCGTCGCTCATTCATACCGTTACTGTTTATAGGTGAGCAAGGCTGGATAAGCTTCTTGATCTGGTCCATTCATCCCAAAATCATTCGAGTCGATACTGTTGTGCTTAAACTTTGAAGACAAGCCCAATATTTGAAGCGTGAAATCATAAACTCCGTTACGGCTACACTTTATTGTGGACGGCATCGTCATCTTCAAACGATCATCGGAAAAAATTTAAACGGTACGAAATCTGAGCGATGAAAAAGTCAATGCTAAAAAGAACAATGAGACAATTTAAGTCTAAATCAATGTTTTCTTTACGTGTTAGATATATAATGAAAACTACCGAAATCCTTCTATGATTTCGGACTGCCATCGGGCACGTGGGTGGGTACGAATTATCTCGCTTTGCTAGTTAATCTGTAAGATTCTCAATTACTTGCACGTCCGATAAAAAGTACGCCGTGTAAATAAGGTAACGGTGCTTCGATGCCATTGTTGAACAAAAACAGGCCTTTCGAATCACAGTCGTATTCAATGATGTGTCTTATACATCCAAACGCCTGGCTAAAATTTCGTCGCTCTAGTTCATACCGAGAAAGAACAAATGAACTTCAGCGCCCCACAGTAGAACAAATGCTCTAGCATTTAGGCAGTACCTAATAGGTCCACGATTACGCATAAGCCTAGGCAAAATAAATGTTGAACTTAGCATTGATGTTTTATCATAGTCTAATTAACAACAGCACCAACGAATATTCAAAAGGAAGCTTGACGTGGACTATTGCAGAGTGAAGTCTGTTATCTGAGTTGACGTGTCCATAAACAATTGGGAAAACTCATCATGGGTAAATCATCATCGGATTAATAGTATAAGAAAGTATGATAGAACGAGAAGCTCAGGCTTCTTATACGGCCATTTCTCTGACCTACTTGACTTCTGCACTTTTAATTTCTTGCTATCCATTTTTTTTAGGTCTAATAAAGGTGTTGTCTTTTTCTAGGGGAAATCGAATTTTCAACTGATCGAACCGATTTTTTAGGAAGTAGCATGCTTCTGCTAAATGTGAATACAACCTTTAACGTTTAAGGGCTATGCTGTATCCAAATGAAACCGATGGCTTGAATCGCTTGGACCCAACATATATTTCCACTAGTCCTTTGGTAACTTGTTTATGGCTGAGCGCACTCCGCCGGCTCGTCCAAGATGCAGCAAGCAAACAGGCAGACAGCCACTCAAAAGACGTATTTGTTCCTATTCTCCAGTCAAAGGCCACTGTCACAGAGGAGTGGTTCGGTGTTTACTTCGACTGTATACCCATCTCTCCCACTGTAGCGAGTAATTTTTTTTTTTTTTTGTCAATTTTTCGTTCATGAGGTAAGAATGAGGGAGCACCATTTTCGCATTTCAGCCACAAAAATAATTGACACACCTTCTATTACGTTTCGTCTAGATAGTACGGACCGTCAGCCTTCAATATATGTCATCTTCCTTCGAAGCCTCTCATCGATAAGATGTTCCACTATAGTGCAGGTATATACTCTGCAGCTCATTTTAGTTGTGCGCGTATCATTAAGCGTAGCTTGTTCAATGAGCGTGTTGATGGGTTGATCGGGCCAAGCCCGTGGAAAGCATCTACTTTTACGCTAAATCAAAACAAATCGAGGGAGCTGTTACGGACTGTGGTTGAAGAGTTTGCATTAACCTTGGTACACGCGGTAGTAGTAGTAGTAGTAAATTTTTCTGCCACTTTCGTTGAGCTGAGATCTGTAGCAACAGCTTTTTGATCTGTGGGCTTTGTGCTCGTTTAACTGAGGGTGCAAAGGAACTTCAAGTTCAGCATGATCGCACCTACAAAATGATCCGTATTTTCCTCGGACCTAGTATTATCGAATGCCTATCAATGCATCACTCAAGATAGCGAGTGCTCATACAAGTGCCTCGTTTAACCGATGGTTTAAACTGTTGCTGGTAACGAATAAGTAAACGTAACGGTTTAGTAATTTTTTAGAATAACAACTATTAAACACCGGTAGAATCCCTAAGTAAATTTTGTTTTTAATATAGAATCGTATAGCTCTAATGGCAGTAATGCTCTAATGTATAGCTCTAACGGTAGCACGTCTTGTTGTGGTAAGCTAATTGTGGATCGTTTATTCAAGTTTTCTAATAGCGCTCGCATGCCGCTAGATTTCAAGTCTTGAGATAAACGACAAAAGAAAACGTAGTTTATTCGAGATAAATCTATTACATGCCATGAAACATTTAGAAAGCATCACGTAACGAATGGATGGATTATGACGTACAGGATTTTTTGAAAAGGTAGATTTGAAAAAGCATTGTCCCGAATACTTACAACAAACAGATATTATAGAATTAAATGAAAAAAAGCACTAACCGTTTTTCTCGCTAGACAGCGGTGAAGTCACATATTCTCATTTGTACAAGTAGTGTTATCGGTCGGTACCATCTAGAAGCTAAGGTACGATGGTAGTAGATCGGTTAAAATTGGTGGCATGACTTAATTCAGAATCTAGATCAAGAGCCTTAATGATGAGTGAAATTTTTGAGAAAGATTGCCCTCTTTGCAGTTTTACTACGATAGAGACACACTGTTGTCCGGACCCATAAAAAAATTACTGCTATTTATGGTTGAGATGCATTATCGCAAAAAAAAAACGGCGCAAAGATGGCTGTTTCTCTTTCGTTCTAGAAGTGTCGGTGTTAAAGATGTTCCTTGTAGTATTTAATTAATTGCAGGAAAATTTGATAGAACTATTACGAAAGTTGAGCAATACCGCCATGTGAGTAGCCATCATATCGGCAATAAACTAAACGTTTAACATTGAGCACTTTTGAAGAAACTGGCTACAAAAAAGTTCGGTGTTCGTTTGTCACACGAATTAACGCAAACGAATTACCTCCGTTCGTGAACTTTTTTCAACGCTGAGCAAGATCAAGTCACAGTGATAAAAATAGGTCAAACATGACAAACATGGGCAATCTGTGACAAAGTACAGACTGACGCCAGAGTAGGTGATGATTCATGTTTGATCGGATTGGGAAGGAATCGTGCATTATGAGCTGTTTCCACCTAGCTAACCTAAATGATTCATTCAGACCTCGACCGTCAACAACTAACAAGATTACCACTAATTATTGAAAAAAATCGACCGGAACTAACAAACATCATCTTCAGCTAATTCCACAACAAATCAAATACATCTTTAGCCACCCAACTGCAGAAGCGTAGAGGGGACTTGGATCGAACATTTGAAGTCGGATCTTGCACCATCAGATGATCATTTGTTTCAGTGTTCCTTTCGAACTCTTCCTTGATGATGTTAGTTTGGTGTCAATGGAGAGACGCAAAAAACACCTGTTACATCTTCTGATTCAGAGGCCATAACAATTCTGCTGTGACGGGATTATGGTGTCACCAGAAAAATGACGAAAAGTCATCAATCAGAATGGTGCATATTTGACTTATTACCATCGTTTTTAATTTCAAAAATATTTGCTTATTTTAGCTTAAAAACAATCAACATCTTTTCGACAGTCCAGTATGTATGCTTAATAGGTCTATTACACCAGTCGCTTAGCCAGTTTTTTGCTAAAAATTCACGAGTCTAAGATATTCTTAAGAACTTCATAAGCAGGCTTCGCTAAATGAAAAAAGATGAAGATTTTAAAAACTGCTAGATTCCACGGTAGATTTCATGGTTTTCATGTTGCTTAATATATTATTCGTTTTAGCCAAGTTCACGGTAACTGACATCGAGAGAGAAAGAGGCTCACACAGCGGAATACATTTTCGTATCGTCTTTGAATACGGTGTGTTGAGGGGTTAGCAGTGGGATAGAGAGACCAAGAAGTGGTACGAACACCGTTCGTTTCATTTCCCTCCTCTATGCGAGCCTATACCGCTGGCAGTGGTAGTCTCCGCTTTTCGACAGGCTCCTCCCCATTTTGCTCGCTTAGGACGTCGTCCTGGCTGGCTGGCTGGCTGGCTGGCTGGCTGACTGGCGAAATGAGCTCGTATCAATCTTAGCCTAGCACCCGTCACTTCGTCCACCCGAAGCTGCTCACAACATCACTGACGGCCACGGCGGACCGGAACTGTTATTGCCAGCGAACTCTAGCAGCCGCATTGCGGTGGTACCTTCTTCTGCCCAACCTGTCCTACATATCTCGACGTGGACGCAGAACCATCTTGGCATTGGTATAGCAGTAGCCGGTCGCTGGCCGTTCGCTATATCGGTTGTTTCTCCTTTAACAGTACCAGCTGCATAGGTTCACATGCCCAGGCGGCCAAGCAGGCGAAAAGCAGGTGGCCTAACGCCAACGCCCTTAACAGGGCAGATAAGGTTAGGGGTACGGAGTAGAGGATGGACAGGGGCAAGGCAGAGGTACACGGGGTTTTAGCTATAACGACCATATTTTCTTGGAAGAGGCTCCTCCTTTGTTCCGTTTAAAGTACTACGTGCGGAAACTGGCTTGCATTAACCGACGACTCGAAAGGTATATTAGTGCCTTAGAACGGAAGCGCGTCCTCTCAATTTTGAATCGCTACAGCAGAAATTGTTTTCGTTACCGTAACTCTATATGCTGATATTTATAGGAATGACAGATATTCCACATGAAAATCATACAGGATGCCTCAAATGCGGATGCTAAAATTAGGTTTCGACTCATTTTTCTATGGACTCTACTAATACGTTCAAGATTTCGATATTTATAATCGATTAGGGTTTGTGTATATTAATCAGACTATGTCCGAGCCGGTGGTTGATAAAAACTCCGCTAAGGTGCATTTAAATATTAGCAGGTTTTGATGAAGTCAAACAATATCATATTTTAACACTGCTAAGATGTAAGCAGATTATATCTTACCGGCAATTCCATGTGGATACTGGAATCAGTCAAGTAGCTTGTATCGAGTTATTAAATTTCTTAAGATAAGGCTATATTTATTTTAGGTGACATTGTCCTTAGGGCAAACAGGACCTTAATTTGCGTCAAAGAAGATCTTCGCGAGTGAAAAGGCTTCAAGCCTGCCCTGGTTCTGAAATCTGTTACGAAACAGAAAAGCACGCTAAATTCTCGATAGAAAAACCTCAGATGCATAAATTATAAGGTATTTTGTGCCAAAAAAGTATTCCTATCAATTCATATTCCAGTTACTGTCTTTGCTCTTAGAGAGAAGTAAACGGGTTGTCGTTTTGTGTCCTTATGGACTTTTATATGAATTTCGTCTTTCTCCGACACTACGCCATTTTATTAAATAACAGCAGTTAGTTTTTCGAATTCTAAAGAAGGAATACGTTTCTCAGCTTTCAAGGGATGTTAGAATTGAATATTATATACTTTTGATACAGAAAAAGAAAGTAACAGGTAAACTTGGATTGTTAAATCTGGTACATAAAATGCGAAGTAAAATTATCATCCAATACGCTTGCCTAATAGATATAAAGTTGACTAAATATAAACAAGCACTTAATAGAAAAGGCAACAAAACTACTAACTTTCAGTTTTCGTAAGATGTACTAGGCATCGCCTATAAGGAAAACGCTTCCTTAGAATATACGGGATGCTTTATATAGCATGTAGCATTTTATTTTATGACATCTCGCAAAAATTTCTCAGTTTACGACATCGCAAATATATGATGAGCTATAGGTTCTCACATTCCTTTAAACATAGCCAGAAGTAACAAATAAGTACCTAAGTAAGTAATAATAATAAGTAAATAATATACGACCCTATGCTTATGTCGTATATTGCGATGAGATTTTCGCAGATCAGTTAAGATAAGGGACCCATGGTTAATCCTGTTAGGTTGTCTCCGATACGTTAGTACCCGTTACCTTTATATTTGTGAAGGTGTTATCCTTCGTTCCGAAAGTTAATCTAGACGAATTTCGTTTTTTATACGTTTAACTAGCACCTCTGGCATCTAGTCCTTTTTTTGTAATACATATCTCACATTTCCTCATATAGCAAAGAAAAGATGTAAGAATAGATGGCACAGTCCACCGGCGTGCGCTCTTGGGTGGGCGGGGGCTGAGAAGCCCTATAAAGGCAAAGACGGGAAAAAAAAAAGTGGTTTTTATTTTTCTACCCTCTATGCATCGTTTTGTCGCCGTACAAACGCTGTTTCTCATTTTCCTTTTATTTTTATTTTTCCTTTCGACGTGAAAAAGAAGAGCCAGCTTTGCCATCCATTCGCTTCTATGAGACAATCCTCTCATTCTCTCTTTTTCTATTGCTATCTCTATTTGCCTCCTCAAAATCAAATTCTCCTCCCTCCCGACTGGCGTTCTCTCACCTCTCTTCTAGAGCAGACCCAAACTCCGTTTTTGCTCTGACTCTCGACAGATCTTACCTTCCTTTCCCTCTCCCATGTCCTGGTCGTCAGCGTCGCACTCGGCCATTCGGTCAGTGCCACATCCGTTCGTGCGTCTACCCTATCTATCCTGCTAGGCTGGCCGCCTTGTGCAACCCATCTTTAGGAGGCTGACAACAGACTCCCCTGACGTCGCGGCACTTCGCTTTTTATTTTCCCTGATTCCCGATTGGGAAAGGGCGTACAACAGGCGATGGCGATGAGCGAGGAGAAACGCCTCCCAAAAGCGCGAAAGTGGGGAGCGATTCCCGAATGAATACCCTGTTCTCCCATAGTGTGACGCGAAAAGCAATGCAAAGTAGAGGGGCAGGGAAGGGGTCGCCCAGAAAAGGAGCACGAACAAGTGAGCGGCCAGAGAGGCGGTCGGTCGGTCGGACAGGCGCGCAAATTGAAAATGTGAGAATTTAAATGCACTCAGCAGGCAGACAGTATACGACCAGGTAGAGGAGGCTGGGAGCGCGGAAGAGACACAAGGCGAAACGAATTGCGACTCTGCTCCATGGAGAAGAAGCCTAGCCGACAGGTGGGGTGGTCATGGTGTTATGGAGCGAATTGGCGCTCTGTAAGTGGGAGATTCCGGGGCGATGCCAAATTCCCTCAGCTGGTATCGATGGTCAGATAAGTTCCAAGAAGAGCGGGCTCCAGTAGACATCGGAAGAAGGGAGGGGGACAATAGACACCGTCCAATATTCTAACACCAAAAATAAGTAACGCAGGAAAGTTTAGGGAGATAGATTGTCGGTAGACATTTCAGGCAGTAGCTAGGGTTAATACTAAGGTTTCGCTTGAAAACCCAGCAGTGTTAACAGATAAACACTATAAGAAAAATATAATTTCTTGCTCAAATGGTTTATTTTTATGATGAATATATAACAAGGAATATGAAGACTAAATTATTTGAGTATGGCCAATACATGCATGTTACGTAATCGCATGTAGGGATTGAATAAAAGTTAATCTAGGAAAGCAAGTTTACAACGAATAAAACCAGTTTCTGAAAGAAACTGCCACACTGAAAAGTTCTCCGTTTGGTATTACGTTATGGATCATTTAAGAGGTATTACTTGGTTACCACTTAATTCTCTATTATTATTCCAAACCATTGGAATCGAAAAGAGCGCACGGGTCATCAGACTGTGCTACTTAAAGGAATATTGCAGACTCCATAGCTGATAAAGGGTAGTTGGCAAAAAGTAGTTGGTTTAAGCATATCGCCGTAAAAATATTTGCATCTTTTACTTTGATTGTGTTTGATTGGTTTGAACGTTTTTCTGTGCATGTATATTCCCAGAAATAAGTTTATGCGATCTATCCAGGCCTTGCATGTCTGACACCGTTGTCTGATTTATACACATATGGTTGGTGGCTCATTTCGTGGAGCAGTTCCAGACACCCTAATTTTTCAGGCAAAGAATTCAAACATAGTAGGATAAGATATGATTATGAGGATTAATTGTTCCTTCGTCGACTGCTAATAGACTCGATATTCTTTCGGATATGATATTTCGATTACCAAGACTTTTCCGTGAAATTCCTATCAAGTGTAAGGAAGTACGCCAATTCTTCTATTTCCAGTGATAGATCCCTAGATAGATTAAAGCTATAACATTTTAACATATTAGGGTTTCAGCTTGAACACGAAAAATGAGTAAAGCATTTCGTTAGATTATAACTTCGTTAATTTTTTTTTTAACGAAAAGCGAAGTGTGGATCATTTCTTGGAGGCAATATACTATGGTAATTGATGGGTACCCTTTACTTGTTTTTAAAGAAAGTAACCCTGCTTGATAAATTTATGATTTTTGTTCTTCAATTGTTCACCACTATTATTTTGACTACATTTCAATAGCTTCAGTTGTCTCAGATTGCGTTGATAGGTGATTGACGGTTTTTGCTCGGATAAAAATTGTTACCCTTCTTACTCCTAGCGCCCCTTTAGTCTCGTTTTCGCCTGACAGTACTGCTTAGTTCGGATAGAGCGAACATCTCGAGCCCAGTGCAGCAGTCGCAGCTCTCAGAGCGGAGAAATTGCAGGACCAAAGTAGCGGACACCACTGGGTAATCACATAAAGGGCACGACTACTCTCGTTCGATGCTCTTCCATCTCGCGTACGCGCCCTTCTTTTGTCTCTCGAAACATTAACAGGACACGCGATAAAGTGATCAAAAATGAAGACATCTCTTACTGACATATTTTAAGGCTGCCTAAATGACAAAGTGGTTGCTTCTTCCTTTGAACCCTTTACTTTACCCATTATTGAATTCGTGTAGGTATACAACGTTTTGGCCTTTAAACTTGTAAGAACCTGTTACCACCTGGATTGTGAGTAAAACAATTCGATAAAGTTTTGTACAGGCCATAATTTAATGTACTGTCAAATGTAACGAAATCGGTGCCTGCCATCGAAGTCGAGCAGACGATTCTCAAGATGGACGTATGCACATTTTGTTTTATGGCAGAGATTTCAAACAAAAGACTCCGCCAGATTAGCGTAAGCCCTTAAACTGTGTTTGGAGCTTTTAATACTTCTAATTTCGATACGATAAAACATGCATGTAGCAATTAATCCACAGATAGTAAGCCACAAAAAAAAACAGTTCAACAGATAAAGCCAGTTTTGTAAGAGACGTTGCTTAGACTTAAAATAGAAATGTTTGTCCAATCTAGTTCCTCATGATTGATATTCTTAACTTGACTGAACCCTGTTTTCTAGTGGCCTGTAAAGAAGCGCGTTGCCCTTCCGGTCACCACGGTATCTAGTGAGAGTATCATCATGGAAGTTACAATAATAACCATTAACGGACGAAGCTGCGTATTAGCGGTGAAGCCATAAACGCCCCCTTTTTTTACCCACGTCACTTAGGTTGCCATTGTCTCATGTCCGCGCTCGTCTATGTTAACGACTGCCCCATTGCTTTCAAATGGCAAAATGAGTTCTCGTCAAGAAACAAAAAACAGCACTTCCCATAGCTTACAGTACACACCTATGCGCGTTAACATACATACTTTTCGGACAGACTTCAGGCCAAATAAACAAGCTGGCTTGAAATGAATTGATGAACTGTCGACAATTAACATCTCAGAGAATGAATGAATGAATTGGGACACGCAAGCCGCGAGCCGACCACTGTTTTATCGACTGTCTTCACGACGGCTACTTCTACAACTATCGCCACTACCGGGTTAGCCTAGGCTGTCGTTTGGACCCAGTCCCTGATGAGATATTGAGCTTCGATGAAGAACGCCTCATGAGCGCGCGCGCGCGCACATTCAGAGCTAAAATTAATGTTGAAAAAAAAACGAAAGAAAAGTGAATGAGAAACCCATACGGGAATAGGAAAAATAGGGACGAACAGGCCTCTCCCCACCTGGTATGGACGGGAGCCTAAGGGAAATGTTACCAGCAGACTGTAATGTTTCCACATGTTTGTGATGGCGGAGCAGCTAGAAGCACTGCGATGACGAGCGCTTGCTACTTGCTTGAAACGCGCAAGCGGTAGAGATAAACGAACCGGGAAAAATGCCAAACTGTCTAGTTGGCCGACGCTTCATATATTTAGTTTATTGATTTACCGCAACTGTGCGGTTTCCATTTATCGAAGGCCCGCTCGCATGCCTGTTGCCGGAATAGAAGGGAAACGGTCGAGAGAAAAGAGATAGATAGAGGAGAATGCGAATCCGCAAAGACGCGTTCAACTTTTTTTTAGCTGGAATCCCAGAATCATTCGCTATATGATGAAGGACGAGCGGAAAAACCCAAGAATAATAGAAGCATATGTTGACGATATGGTTATGGTTTCGGTTTCTATGTGCTTCAAAAAAGAATTAAGGTAAAACAACTGAAGGCGTAATAAAGTACTTGCTTTATAACCTGTATTTGCTTTGTGCCGCTTGTTAGCATTAACGCTTCGCTCGCTACCTTTGCTGTGATTGCATCGGTCGTAGGGTTGCAGGAGTGAGATAACAGAATGAACAGAATATATGGACGTCATAGAATACGGACGAAAAAAGTAAATTAGTTAAAGTTGAATACTAATAAAAACAAAGTACAGTTAAGCTTTGTTGTAAAGTTACCATTTGGGACAAATCGTCAATTTAAATGGTTTTGAATATCATACAGCGAAATTTAGAAAAACTGACCATTTAGTTTCTGAAAACATAATAAAGCTGCCATAAGTATTAGATTGAATAGTAAGCTTCCGCGGTTTTGTTACTGAATAGAAAACACCACATTTTTATTTCTAGGATAATACATTGCTATACATATCCCGTCGTTGTTCACAACTTTCTCTTATCTTCTCACCAAATAACGTATGGCATTTCACCAAATAATAGAGGAGTTAGTCCCGAAAAAGCTTTCTAATTACGCTTTGAGTGGTGATCCGGGACAAAGGTGACTGGCCAATAAATAAAAGACTAAGAAACGTCGGCGCAGGCTTTAGAGAATATACACGACGCAACAATGCCTCTTATTTGGGTCGAGAAGGGCAGCTTTGACGATATTTGTCGCGAGTGGCCTTGCGTTGTCATGGAGCAAGGTGACCTGAGTTCGTCTGTTGAGCCTTCTCTCTTGAATAATTTGGCCGACCCATTACAACTGGGCCGATCAATGGTGTAGCTCGTAGGGAAACGATAACGAGTAAATCAAGCTGTTGCAGTCCTGTCAACCGCAAAGCATAATCTTTCTTAGATAAGAGAGCTCTCGGGCCCCGGGCTTTGGCTCCCTTTTTGGAGTTATCTATTCCGATCTTTAGTTCATGTTGACGTACAAACATCACTTCTCATCACCGGCTACAATTCTGTGCGAAAATCAATCCGTGAGACACTCGATACTAAACAAAATGTTCAAGTGCGGCGTTGAGCTATAATTCTTTGTTTGATTCAGAGAGTTTATGGGGTACCCAAATTCCGTGTTCCTATGCAAACCTCGAGAGGCTTGAGATGCTCAACGGCGGCCGCTTGCTACAGCCCATCTTTTCGGCTCGTTTCTGAGCTCTTTGCTTAGCCGTCTCCCTTCAAAAGTACTTTCAAATAGTCGTCATCAAAGTGAGAAAGTCGGCCGGAGTAAAGACGTCCTTAAGATCCCGTTTTCGCTCTTCGAATTTGGCAAATCATTATTAAGCAGTAATCATTTGAATGCCAATTATTATTCACGATGTAAATATGCTGGGATATCCCGACAGGATTTTGGTTTTACAAAACGCGTAGTACAGGGGGTGATGAAAATGCACTTTCCTCCACCTAAAGCATCTATCCTGGTCGAGGAGTTCTTTCAGGTGGGTAACACAATATCAACATAATCGTGTTACACCATGATAGAGAAAGTACGGAACGCGCTTTCAAATGCAATGGCGGAGGTACGCAAAAAGAAAGTGGGAGAAGGAAGCTTTTGAAGATAACCACGGAGACTTGATACATAAGAACTAATAAGGGTATTGTGATGATGGTGCCAAAATATTTATGATATATTTGTGCATGAAAAGACTCTTATTACTATGAATAGTACAAAAGGTTCGCCTTAAACAAACAGTTGGCAAACGAAATTTCTTATTTTCTTCAAAGATGGTCGTTATATATTATCTAATACATATCAGAGGTCTGATACTGTGTTGAATTTCTTATCACTCCTACAAGTGAATAATATATAGAGTTAATATAACCAAGATTTTTTTGCTAACCGTAAGTTGCGCTTATTCATGATATAGTTAAGATAAAACCGAAAAAAGATTAACCAATTTATTCCATCGAATTTTTGCTTTTCTGCTAAGCGTGTTTACCTATTTATAAAATGTCATATTACTAGAATATACACATTCCGGTAATACCATTTTTCGTTGGTCAGTGGTGCTACCTGAAAATCGCATTAGTTTTCAGTAGTTAAAAATAGGAAGACTCATATCAAATACAGTGGTCGAATAGAGCTAGTGCAGAAGACAGAGAAAACAAATGAAGCCGAACCGAACGAGGAATATAATTATTTTAAATTAAATTGGCCACATACAGAAGTGTACTCTGCTCGCACGGTAGCAATACTAAGTAAAATACTAGTAAAAACCAGAATAGAAAATGACGGAGGAGATGGGGGGAGGGAAAGATTAGGGCGATGCTTAATAGTTCTTAGAACGTAAGAGTGTTTATTTTTAGTGGTCAATTTTCATTCATATCTTCATATACTAGGGCGATATGGGAGCCATGAGAATGTAGGGTCATTAGTTTCAATCCTACGCAGTAACATGACCCTGGACCCTTATATAGGGAAGAGCTTGTATATATGTGTTGACCATTGTTGATATGTATTAACAGATTTTATAATATTTTTAACTTTTTTCTATGTAGGCGTTTGATTCGACGAGAAAACATTACGGTGAAGGCGTTATGTCTACCGATTTGTTGGCCCGTTTGTATGCTAAAAAGATCATATCCATCTGGTTTTCATTCTTTTTTTTTGGTATTTCCTTTTGTTTTTCTTGTTAGAAATGCTACTTAAGAAAAAAGGACGCATGGGAACTCGTTTTTGAAAAAAGTTATTTAACTTTCTTTCAACAGGGTTGAGTCACTCTTTTGAGGCACCGGATATATCCTCAAGAAATGCCCCACACTTATCGATTTTTCACCATGCTGATATCATATAATATTGTTATTATTATTTTTATCATGACTTTATTATTGCTTCAATATTACCCCGCCACTCGTTACGATGAGCACGTGTAAGCCAGTCATTAAACCACGGATAGTACATGCCTGTACACGCTTCATATAACTCGTACTCAATATCACCAGCGGTGGACCAGGCAAACGAAGCATGATCATGATGATCGGTTTTGAAACTGTATTAAAAGCTCTTATTTAGCAAAAAAAAACCTTAATGCCATGATTGTCTAACCAAACATTCAATCCTGGCATAAGAGACTGATCAGATATCGAATACTGTATGTTCAGATATAAATATGCAGTATTCAACGTATGAAAAATGCACACACAGTATATTTGGTATCGGAGAACTTTGTATATCCATTACTATACATATGTAAATATGTCATGTATCCAACGCCCTATGCCAGCTTACATAACCGTGCGATTGTAATAGCTTCGCTACACTTTACGCTGTCCCTATGTTTTGACTATAAATTTACTGACGCAAACCATTTCAAGACATTTGTAGAAAATTTGCGCACGGACAGACGCATAGAGAATCGTGTCAAAACTTAGTGTACAGGCTACGTGCAAGCACAAACTCCATATGAATAATCCTACGTTAAGCAACCAGCCATGGAAAATTTTTATCGCTGGAAATAACGAACTAAACAGCGTTTGCAGTAGAATGAGGAGAATCGTTTTCAGGGTTATCGGAAACACGGGCAACGTAGATATATATAGTCTCGATAGCCCCTTGGTTTGGGCGGCGGCAAGCAAACCTAACACTATTCTACTATATAACACTACTATATAACAGTAATTTGACAAACATCTCAGAGTGAACTGGGTTTAACGTCGTAGTTGAAAAGCTGAACATTTAAAATAATGTAGTTAGATCATCAGTGGATTAATTTCGCCGACATTAAAACTATTAGGTGGTGTTTTATTTGTCCAAGACGTGTTCTGACCAACATTATCCAAATAAAAGTTATATATATTTTGGCTTGCTTTGAACTACCCTTTCTATTCCGCCGGTAGTGATCAAACGCTAGTAGTGTGGCCCTATGCCCTATATTCGAACGTCGCGCGCCATTGTTAACGATTGAGATGAGATTGCTACTTGTCTTGGGCGGCGTCGTTGCTGAGCCCCGCCTTTTATGGAACATTTTGATCAGTTAATTCACCATTGTGGATGATAGCGCTTCACCCTATCGATCTCATAAGTACATACGCCGCCAGTAACGCCATAGCACTACTAAAATATTGACGTTTTCAATAAACAGCATTCATAATATCAATAGTTTGTTTGAAATGGACCATGATGGTCTGAACTGACAGAAGCAACCATTTAGTTACTGGTAAAAATGAACAGAAACTTGGCCACGAATTGAACTTGAACGTAGCATTTATTTCAGCAGTATTATAACTTACTACTATAAGCAGTTATTAAATACACGAAAACGTCTCGTCAACAACGTTCGCTATCATTGCCAATCATCAATTTCAGCAGATATGATGATATTACAGTTCTTTAAATGGAACAACAAAGGAAATACTACAATATTTTCACAGTGGTTATGGCGAATGAAGCATCATAATTGCCATTGAGTAACACGTAAAACAAAAAAAATGAAAAGAAGTAAAAATGTAGTTTCTATAATAAATAATATGATTTTTAACTATTCACATTACAAGATATAAAGCGGCACTTTTTGTTCACGATTCTATTGAAAGTAGCGTCCTTCAATATAGGTACAACGCACATTTTGTACCAGCTATTAAAGTAAACGAAAGAGTATCTTTAAAACAAACGAGATGTTACAAGAACATGACCCCACCTGCACGAATAGGTGTAAATACGATAGAAACAACAAGTATCGATGTTAGTATCGGAAAGGTGAGCTTTTTCTATTTGCCACTTGTTTTTTTTCGTGTAGCAGAATCTTCGAAAAATATGTGCACTAACAATAATATTCCCACACGTCTGTTTGTAGTAAAAAAATTTGCAGAGGTGCGGCTCTTTGCGGCTCTGACAAGAACAACTTCATATCATAGGGAATGCCCCTAGCAATACTTCAAAAAGCCTCAAGCGCCCAATCTGCATCTTTGCTGATGCAAACGTTCGACGTATTTATGTGGCGTACAATGTCAACTAATGTTGTCTATCTAACTTTCTCGACGTGTTATCGTCGGATGCGTAATTTACGCACGGTCAGAAGTGGTGGACAGACGGTTATGCTCAGTCAATCTATGGTGACGAGGACCGATGTGCACATTTTATCATTAAGGAGGACAAGGAAGTGTTCATCGTGGCAGCTCAATGGACTGACGGTGAGTAAGTGCTACAACCAATTGATGATATTCAAGCAGATTAAGCTACTCAGTAATACGCACAGCCTACAGTTAAACACACTGCATAATGTATATGTAGTTTACAGCACAGTATATAACTTGTTGCCAGAAACGGGCGATTTATAGTTAAAAATAAAATAATTTCTAATACAGTTATGATAAAATGTCTAACGGAGGCAGAATGTGACGAGTAGAATAAATCCGTGTTGTTAAATTTGATGACGCTTATAGCCTGTACAGAGATCAGTTAGCCCCTAGATTTAGATCAGATAAACCGCTTGTACACTCGTTAGGAGAAAATCGATATTCTACACACATTGATCCTTGCTTATTTGAATCTATTATCGATTTACATACTTATTGAGTCTCATTTTTGCAGTAATCAGGTAGCCCAGGCTGAATTGGTAATCAAGGCAGATCCAACTCACCCTTTCCGAAAGGAAGCGTTGTTTTTGAAATGGGCATTGGTAGGACCGGGCCCTGCCTTGAGCGAATAATGGTGTTTTCGCCTAGATCAATTGACAATCTAGCTAATATGTGAAAAAACGGGAAAACATTGTATAGTCACCCTTGCTATGATGATGATGATGATGATGACGATGATGATGATGATGCTGATGATGATGAGGAATGTATTAAATATATAAGTAGAAATTTACCTCATAGGTAAAATATTGCGTAGTTGATTTGGAGTAGAGAAGCTTAATATACAACAGAGATGCCAGACGCGTTCTGATACTCCAGTAAACGTACCAGCAATAATGGGGGTGCTTCTTTTGCTCATTATCATAGAGTGAAGCCCCTATTTTGACAGGTGCTTGAACCCATGCTTACGTAACAGTACCAACAGGTTAGCCTAAATGGGAGCTTAAATTATTTATTGAGTCAGTTTTTACGAATCACCTTAAACGCACACACACACACACACACACACACACAAATATATATATATATATAACTCTAAAGCAAGCATATTACGAAAGCTGAGTAGTTTTTGCATATGAGACTTCAAAGATAAAAAAAATACAAGTTAATGTCATGAAAAGTCCTGAAAAAAAAACCTAACACTAATTTTTTGCTTTTTGCCGTAGCAACATGTATGTAAATAACTGTGTCGTAATCAAATATGGGTCGGAAAGCAAGTACGTGTGCAAAGTTATCAGAAAATTGGTTTCTCAAGTTTATTTTGAACATGATGAGGTTCACGAAAAAAAGTGTAAGAATATAATTTGGCTGCTAGATTGACACACAATATAGTATGATTATATAGTATGTGAGTGACATTAGCCAATTCATTTAAGAAAAAATACTTAACGCCAATAAAGAGGATAAACAATGTGACGTCAGTTACCGTTGGTGTTTATACGCGTAAATGTTCCTATCTTTACGTTTTCCTTTGTATATCCCACGTTATCGATTGCATGCAAGTGCGAAAAACCGTGAAATCTACCTATATATATATATATTTATATATAGGTAGGAGCATTTAATTTTAGCAGAATCTTCAAACGTATCTTTTGTACAGCTTGAATAGAACAACTTGAAAATTTAAAAAAAAAAAAGATTTTATTATTTATTAGTGTATTGATTAAACGAGACTGATAGTTACAAAAAAGTCAGGAATAAATAAGTGGCTGAATTAAAAAGGAAATATGGTCACGATGGTCATACAGGTGAACTTACATACTTTAAAGCCTGCGCTTTGATCTCTTTTTTTTTTTAGCGGCATATCCTGTGGTAACAACAGAGCCTCATAATCAGGCCCCGTTCCAAGCCCAGATTGATACAGCGCTCAACAAAGTTGGCGTAGACTCAGCCGATATGCGAAAAGTGAAAAACGAGGATTGCAAAGACACGCTCTGAAAGCTGAAGTGATGGTCACTATCATTCCCTTCACATAAAATCAGGACATCATAATGAATATATGGGAATAAACACCATGACGGCATGCATAGTCGAGCAAAATGAGCGAACAGTCAGTGTAGAAACGCACTGAAAAGCGAACATATTTGAGGCCAATTGTAGGCCGCCATGCGCAATTGCAAATAATCCCGTTCAAAATTATGTATAAGTTTACATACACTTTGGAAAAATATATCATAAATATAAAAAATATGACATCCTAAAATGGTCGCCGTTTTGAATAGCCCGGTTACTAAGCATAGTCTCGTATTAGCAGGATACATATTTGTGATCATTGGTTAACAGACAGAAATATAGAATAATACAAATTTTGCATATCATTCACTATGAAATTCTAAAACCTATATCTAATACAAGGTTCCTATGAAATCAATGAAGCACTTGCCTGCAGTTGGTTACTATGGTAGAGGACAGTCATCCATTAGCTTTCCAAATAATGTCTAGTTTAAGGAGCAGCTGCTAAGACAAGGTAGGGTTCAAATCAAAACTTTAGGCAAGGATACATCGATTACAGTTGTACAATCGATTGTAGTTACAAATCCTTTGGTACGTTTTGTAATTTATATGAAACGAATTACACCTGTAATACACTTTATGAACGCTTTTGGTCATATGGCGACTTCCCATACTTAACCACTGTTCGGAAAAAATTTAAGAGATGTTACTGAATTTAATCCTATTAGATGATAAACTAAATAATGTTATTGAATCACTCAGTAAATGACACTGACTCTAATCTAAACACTGAATTTATTAATATCTACTGGAGTTTGTCAAAAAATATTGAAGATGTGCTGATATTTCATCGTCACTTCTTCGTAGGATCCTTGCCGAGGCTACATGAAAGCCGTATATTATCCCTAGTTATCAACGAACATATTTAATATAGGCCTATTCCGTTTAAAATAAATGGGAGGTATAAATTCTTAAACTTGAGGCGTGCATTAAATCTTCAACAAAGGTCAAAGCTTATATAGCTATTCCACGTACTTTTCACAAAAATACCAGATTCGTGCAATGTACGATCAAGCTGAGCAAAGCTCAGAGCTACTTTCTGTACAGACTGACCTGCCTAACCAACTCCCCTTTTGTTATATGCATTTGAGCTTCAAACTGCCGCTTCCTGCTGTTGGCGAGTACAAGAGCGTGCGTTAGCACGTATGCATCACGTGACATGTCGACGCTTAATAACACTCTTCGAAGACCTGTAAAAGCCATTTCTCTTTTCGACTCCCTCATACAACACCGGTAGCGCCGGTACTTTATCCATTCCGGTCACCCATATAGTAAATTAATCGGCACCAAATGTTCAGATATAACCGCAGCCTAGAAAGAATCTCAGGTATTTTCTTCTTTGCCTACCCCTAAGCTGATATCAGCCGACATCTAAAAGCCAACACGTGCATACGATCTGTTGCATTCAAATTGAACGTGTGACTGATTCAGTCTGCTTCAGGTGTTTCTATTAGTTTGTGTGAGCATTTCAAATGACAATATAAACCATCGCTACACGTGCTGTACAGTAAATATATCATCCATTATATATGAGGAATGATACGAATAGCAAGTCAATAACAATGGGCATATAATCGTGGATTTTCATATTGTTGCGTGTTTTCGCGCTAAATGATTTCAAATCGGCTGAAATTTAGCTACTATTTCTAGATGTTATCGATATTATATAATACGTAAAACTTCACTATATTTTTGTTTGTCAACTCATTTGAATTAATATCCAAACTGAACCAGTTGAGAAATAGATTTTGCTACACGTTTTATCTCGTTGATTAGCGCCATCCTTCAGTGGCACAGACAAAAATCACTATTAACGTGGGGCGATTATAATCTTTTGACTGTTAGTACGAACGGGGTACACTGCGAACCTGCTTCAGCAGGAAATTCGACTTCGTTAACAATTAGCATTTTAAAAGTATGCTCAAATTGAAGGAGAAGTAATTACTAAAAATCCTTATTCTTGCTGGTCATCACGTATAACTATAATATATCAACGCATTTCAAATGTGTATGACTTCGACTGAAAGTGAACCATGTTCAACGCTAAAAAAGGATATTGCCTAAAAAAATCGATAGGATACTCAAAAAACCCTAGAGTGAATAGGATGAGCTGACTCTAGCCTCAAGTCCAGATCGCGATTTTAATTAGTTGGGCAATTCGCTAACCATGTTTGACGTAGATTCGCGGCCGCTGGTGTAAGCCTTATTCATTACTTTACATACCTGTCAAAAGGATAATTCTTGAATTACAAAATCGAAAGATTACCTAATCGAAATATTAGTGGAAAAGAATAAGCTAAGTCGAAAAGCTACAGTCACTCAGCTTTTTGGATGCATAAAATGTAATTCATGTTAGTTCTGTAACTATCTGTACAGGTGCAAGCGGCGATTATTATCCTGACCGATTTTTTTAGTCGGAGTGCTGCCTTATCTAAGAATAGGATTGAAATAGTCAAGATCAAACTTGTGTTCTACTGATACAGAAAAATGGATACCAGCTAAGCGTATCTCAATGGCAATTTTTACCTTCGTTAACTAATAATAAATCAATATTCTTGATAGGCATGTATTGCTCGTCCCAACAGCGCCCTCCGCTGTACGCGGTGTTCGTCGATTTCAAGGCAAGCTTCGACTCGGTGTTCACAGCCAAGGTTATGTTCGTATAGGTCGAGGTGGAAGTCCCTATAACTGTGCTCAGTTTTCTCGCTGCTGCCCTATAGGAAAACAAAATGATTATTCATAACGGAGCGACCAAACTCTTGTAAAACGCAAGTTTTACACAGATACCTGCCCTTCGAATTGGCTAAACAGGGATTTTATGACTCGCTTTGTCGTAAAAAGGTTTCGCCGTATCCTTTGCGGGGAACAGAACCTGCATGAGGCAAACACGATTAATAGATGCTCTATATCCGGGGCAGATTGTGATAAATACCATGTAACTCCCTGCTTTCTGGTATTATATGAAAGATATCTTGCAAATTACTCAAATTCAAGTCTCATGAACTCAGCTACATTAGTAATACATATAATCCAAAATTGTATTTGATCTTATTTTCATTGTAATACTATGTTATTGACCTCTATACATGTTTGACTACTATTAAAGATAGTTAAATGATTTTGATCTGATTTATAGGACTTTTTAATTTTCTTTATATCACGTGGATATCCAATAGAAGGTGTTGCATATACTCTAAGTTTTGGCTTGTTGACTACCAATAGCGCTGCTCCGATGCGCTCATGTCGATACTACACTGAAGTTCACATATGATCTGTGATGTTTTAGCCAGATTTCCTTCATCCTCGCCTACTAGTTTACCATAAATGTATTATATAAATATTTCTATCGTAGAAGCGCGGAATAGACTAGTTGAAAATACAAGAAGAAGTGGGCGTTTACATTAAACGCCCATTTCTTCTTCCACTATTGTACTTTCAGTAGCATTATATAAAGAATGTACGCCTTGATTTTCATCTTTTCTTTTTGACTACACGTCGCTTTAAAACTGCATTTTTTAATACCGCTAGAGTAAAAACCGTTCAGTAATCACATGTTTGATGCCAAAAATTTTATATTCTATTTTGCCTCCGGCTTCAATAAATGATAACAAATAACCAGACAATAGAAATATTGGTTGGTACTATTCTAACATGGGTCGAACTTCAGTTCGTAGAAGAAACTTTACTAAGCGTAATTTATTAAAGCACAATTGGGAAAGGCAGAAGCTTCGTATCATGACGTATAGCTACTCGAAATGCGTTCTTTGTTTCATCATGTAGGTGTGCAGCGTAATATTGCGGGGTTGGCTTTTTCAGTATATAGTATTTCTTCTACCTGCATAAAGCTTTTGGAATATACGACCGACGCTATATAAAAAGGGAATCCAGGTCTATAACTAGTTGGGCGCCATTTACTAGAACGAATACTATGGAAAATAGATACAAGTCATGTTGCCAACTGTTGATGAATCTTTCCTATTCTTGTCCAATTCTCTCAATCGCGTCAGACCTACGATATTTTAGCAGTGTCGTTGGTGCATCGCTGATGAACGCAACAATCGTATTGCTCAGGAAGCGTCCCAAACAACACTGTGATGTCAGTTTCGTACACACGAGTGCTGGGAAATAGGTCTGAAAACCTACTAAGTGAAATCATTTTTACAAGTCAAATGTAGTATTATAACGTCGTTTCACAAAACATGCTGATACCAGGGTTATTTTGCCACGGCATGTATCCGTTGCACGTAAATATACGTTCGCAATAATATACATATTGAGCATAGGATCGTAGAAATGTCTTCCACAAAACAAAAATCTTCTCCAGAAAATTTTTCTAGCAATTCAAGTTTTAAATTACTTAGTTAGAAAAGTAAAAGTTTGCACTAAGCACATCCTTTTGGAATTTTTTTATCAAGAATACGAAAAGCTATTCAAAAAATTTCTTTCAGATACTGAATCTTTGGTACTACACAGGTGCAAATTAGCAAGATTTCCAGCATTTCCAGTCTTGTCATAACTTGACCATATATTCAGCGAACTTACAATGCTACCAGCAGCCCAAAAGAAAAACCCTAAGAGAAAAAAGAAATGTGCGAACAACGAAAAAATACACAATATGGTATAGGACAAAAGAAATCATTTATTAATTAAATAAGCCTCTACCTATCCTCCTTTTAATGACTGGAAAATTCATTCGTAAGATCAGTGGTCAAACAAACACCGTCATGTGTTCTTTGTGCTTGTTGACATATTGGTTTTGACACACATGTAACGACCTGTTTCTATATGCCATGGCCTGCTTCCCTTAATTTCTGAAGTTCTGTTTCGTACGCCTTTGCCGCAGCCTGGTGTAATTCTTCAATGTTTTTCCTCTGCGATTCCAGGTACGGTATCGGTTCCTCCATGAACCATGGTACTTCTGATTCTTCAAAAAGTGCAGCTGGAGACTATGGTAGATACATACGAGGTAACAAAATCTTTATTATAATCGTATCTACTAACGGTGATTGAGAAGACGACTGGAAGGGTAGTTTGCTAAAACAAAACAATTTCAAGATATTCTGCGCTAGTTCTAAATCGAAAATTTGCCCCTACAGACTGAAATTCATATTTACCATGGAACTCGGAGGATGTTTGAAATCAACATTCTTTTAGGAAAAAATAACTAATACTAATAAGGTAAGTATAAAAAATTATGTAATTGGATTTGCTATTTGAACAATCCCGAGCATAGTTTACCGACTCTCCACAGCCCTACTCGATTTTTTCTCAAATGTACAATACCAAGTGGTATATTGTAGTTTATATATTTTGGTGCCCCAAAGAAGCGCTTTGGATTGCAATTTGAATCTGTCATTGCATGGAAAAGCAAACCAATGCTAACACTATTTATTGTAGCTCGTGAACAGATGACTCGATAAGCGTATTACAACACCCTTTTTCATTACGACCCTTTTTACCGCTGCGTAAATAAAGAATGTTATTATTAAAGAATAAAGAACACGTCAATATTTCAGTGTCTCAATGTACAATATTCGTATTATCCGTGTTAATATTGCTGCAAAAAGGACAGCTAATGTCCTAAAACATTTTTTTTTACAGATACCTTTAGTTTTTTCCCTTATATAAGACATCTAATTCGTCTTGCAACCAAATGCTATGAACTGCTTCGTCTCTTATTCACATGAACTTTAGAAAAATTAGAGGCAAGTAAGATCAACCTACCAGACCTTCCTCGGCAGATCGGATGCGTAATCGACAGTGAGCCTCGTCTTGTCCGTTAATCATGATCTGCACTACGAAGTCCTTATTAAAAGCCTTGACATATGGATAGTCAAACACGATATGCGGATGAGTGCTTAGTATTAGTTAAGTATCTAAGACATTTCTCGCATTATATGAACATGAAGAGGTAATCTATAATACACATAATCGTTTTCTGATAAAACGTATGTAAAATATTGTAGGACAAAAATCGAATTTATTTATTTGAACCCAAGAGACGTTCTAACGTACTTCTATATTAGCCGTTCAGAAGCTTAGATAAACAATTCGGCATTCTCTGACAAGTATCAGAGCGGAATTTCTTAAATGAATTACTCGTTTTTGCACGAAATTAAAATCCTCCAGTACTACTAATCCCGCAGGAAGTCATGTTTTATATCAAAAGAAAACGCGACCTGCACCAGCCTGCTCTTTTTGCGAAAATAGACTAAGTATCCATGCTTATTTATTAGATACGTATGCAAATTGTATGCACACTTGATTTTACGCATTGTATAGTGGCGATTAAAAACATTTCAATGCCAGCCGCTTATCTTCCATTTTGCCTTTAGTTGTCTTACCTAAGACTAGACAATCTATAATAAAGCTAGCTTTTCGGGCACTCACAGGCAGGTCATTTGGTAAACACGTTACCCATCATGCCGTAAACGACTGCCAGACTTAAGTTCCAATAAATCGAATCATACAGGACGAAGGATTTTAAACAATTCAACTAAATTATGACAATTATTTTTTTTCTATTAACAGCAGAAGACAGAATAAAAGAGCTATCAGCTTGACAGATATAAAAGGCACTGTGAGCGCTTACATTATCAGGTCCTACGATAGGTTCTTCTGGTAACGTAATTGCCGCCTCGGGCAGATTTACGCCAGCGGCACGAAGGGCACTTCTTACATGCCATTTCTCAACGGTCCAAGGATTTTTTGGGCTCATATCTGAAGCGACCATAAATCAAATCAAAAACAATCAATTCGATTTTTTCCTAAATTATGTGGTTGTAAATAACAGACACGTTCTCAACATGTAGCCAGAATAAATCTCACGTGAGAATTTCGCGGTTGACAATTATGCTTAAAGTTTAATTGGAATGGGCATAATAAAATGATAACACTAAAAAGTAAAATGATAACACTAAAAAGTATTAGACTCAGCTTTTGGCGGTAAAAACCACATCATAAAAAATATCCGTTCATTAGAAACTGTATGTGAAATATACACTTGATGACAAGTGTATTTTACTCTTCGTCTTATTACTTGTCATTCCTTTATCACAGAAAGTAGATGCTGCTTAATCAGAATATAACAACGTTAATATACAGGTTCAAAATAAAACAAGATACGAGAAAATTTTACAAAAACCATAGATTTACATTGCAGAAATTTATTGCGGATTTCATTAAGAATATTGTTAGACAATATTCGATTAGAGCAAAACAGTTAAGGACGTAAATTATCGTGTTCAAAATTGTAGTTGGGAAACTTACCTCATTTGACCTCTCTATGTGTTTGGTCTACTTAATAGGTCATGACATTCATGGCCGAAAAGGATAATTGACGGAGAAATACAAGCTCTGCCTAGAACAGCGTTAGAGCTAATTCCTTTTTAGTCCATAAAGTCAGAAAAATTGTTATGCAGGAGAAATGACCAGTAAAAGACGGTAAGATTTAAAAACTAACAGCTACGACGTGTATTAAAAAATAAAGTATATATCTATTAAATCCGAGGAAAACCTTACTCGACACTTGGAAATAGGTATAATTAAATGATGAATGTAATACGCACCTAGCGGGAAAAGGGTATCTCGAAGCAGCCGGATTATTCTCGGCGAAAACAGAGAGGAAAACCGCTTGACGTCCATCTTTTCCCGGTATTGACGAGCCCATTCCAGATTTTCAGGGGTAGCATATTCAGCTAGGCCGGTAAGCAGTAATTCGTATCGCGGTTTGCTATCCCACGTCATTTCTATTTCGACAACGTCACCCGCGTAGCCAACGCCTGCACAGAAAAAAAAAATTATTAACAACTGCGGAATAAACAACTTGCTTTATGGTTACACGCGTTACAATCTATGTCCTGTTAGGATCCAAAAGACTACTAATTTGCTATCCGTTAACTAAACGAACCGAATGGCTTAATAAGAACGACGGAACAACTGATCTAAACCTTGAATCAGCTATTGCGGGGCAAAATCCGATCATTAAATCCTGTATTTTACCCGGCTTGCTAAAATAAGTTATAGAAAGCAGTAGACAAAGCTAAAAGATCGCTGAGCATACCTTCAACAAACTCTTTGAGGACAAGCTTAAGTGGTTTCTTGGGAAGGCTTTCTGTATCCTCAACAAGCTCGTATGTCCGCAAGCGAGGCCTGTGCAGTTTCAGGGTCGGATGTTTAATCTGCAAGGACCAAAGCAGCCAATATATTTATGTTTGCTTGTGTAAATAAAAATACAATTGTGTTATGAAGGTATGAACCCAAAAGTTTCGAATTGTGTCGGTCACCGACCAAGGCAGACGCTCTTCGCTATGTCTGCGGATTTTTAGTCGGTGTTGAATATGCGCCCAGAGACAACATTTTAATAAAGCTCCACAGGATATGCTGTATGTAGTCCGGAGGATCCTACAGGATAAATTGATTGGTACATCCACCGTACTGTTCAGCTATGACCGATCGTCCAATAAGCTGGCGTTGGTCAGAAAATTAACGTGAGTCCTCTGTTTTTTCTGATCCTGAAAAGCCGATTGGTCAGGTAAGAGTGTTGCTCTACGCCGATGATCTTGTCGTCTTTAACCGGAAGCGGTTTCATGTTCAGCAAGCTCTCGCCAGGCTTCAGAATTGCGTGCATAAGACTTAATAAGAGATGCGTGTATAAGATCAACTTGGATAGGACAGCGGCCATCAAGTTCCGTGGAGGCTGCTGCGCTACTTCGAACATGCTCCACATAGGCAGAACGACCTCCAAGAATGTGAATAGTTTCAAGCACCTGGGAATCACGTTGCTTATAAACGATCAAAGGTTGTCCGTAGGCAGATAACGTAAAAGATTTTAAGAATTACTATGTTAAACATACCAAATTGTTCCTTATAAGATATTAACATAGGCGTGACATAACACTTTGAGATGATGCCGTTAGACAGTATTCACCATTACCGGATAACCACAAGGCAATGATGTAACTATAAAGGCCAAAATTTATGACCAACTATTGAAAGCAGTTCTTAAAACAAAATAAAAAAAAAACAAACTTTGATCGCCAAAGAGTTCTCATACTTGTGGCTTAAAACGAACACCTACTTGAATTTATTTAAGCCTTGACCGAAATCGAAGAAACGCAGTTTATATTTAATGCAAGTCTCATTTAATTTAGACTTCAGTTGATTTATTAGCATTTGCCTGAGCAAGTTGCCTAGTATTTGAAGCTGTGTAAAGCTTCTATGAAAGCTGCCTTCATCTGTATTGAACTCTCTGGCATTCACGCTTGAACAGAGCTTTTTTCTTAAGACTTATAAGTCCTATGCTACCCCATGTGGCATTCTCCAATGGACAACAGTGCTATCTCCATTACAACACCTTTTGTTTTGTCACATGGTGTCTGCTTCAGATTCCTGATTACCTCATACAAACCTGATCCTGGGGTATTCGATATTTTCGCTTAAGAGTAATGACTCCTCGGGCCTGAGACCAAAAAGGATCTGTAAGTGCCACCATGTGCCTTGTACGTAACAAAGACGCCCGCGCGACCTTCGGCAAAAGTAACATCTGCAATAAGTGCACACTAATTAGCTATATAACCCATAGAAACGCTCTGTCTACACGATTGATAGCATCATTATGAAAGTCAATCTAGGCAATCCCGCTGAGTATAAAATTGACTCTTTCCATCTTGATTAGCTCAACCAGCCAAGGTTGAGATTAAGAGTTTGAGTCGTAAATTAGTGCAGGTTTGCGTAACACTTAGCCCAGGTAAATATAATAAGCGACATTAAAGCAATCAAACTGTGATATAATATCGTATGCCGCATATACAGCGCGGAAGTATTCATCTCAGGTAACAAACATACCGCGCTGGCTTCGCCTACAATGGCGGTACCACTAATCGGTGTTTTGATCTGCTGACTTCATATTCCTCAAATTTACATAGCTTGATTTCAAACTTCTCAAATATTACCAGAAAATAATAGTCTGAAAAAAAAAGAATTATAGCAACATAAGGAAGCAGCTATTATCATTGCTTTTGAGGTCGCCATGCCGCTTCATAGGTCACGTTGGGAGAACCCCACATGAGTCCAACGAGACCCGTCCGGGCTAGACTCTTAGTGAAGGCAAGTTCTTGATGCTATACCTTAAAAAAAGGTAATTCCAAAGATAGAGAGAGAACAGCTGAGAGTATCGAAAACAATTAAAAAATAACATTTTTCTGGGCCGATAATGTCTCGGTAATATGGTCTGTAGTGTAATATAATCATATTAATCATAATACATCGTGTGATATTTACCTGGCCAAGGTATCAAACTTTATTAAATATAGCTTTACCTATACATTCAGCTATAGAATTACTGAATGGGCTAATATAAAGAGTTAAGCTCTATATGCCCTATCACCGCAGCACTTGAAACTACAACGTACATACGAACGTTAACGCATCTCAATGAATATACCCATGAAATGGTTTGATTCTACAGCTCCTTTTGTATGTAATGCCGCAGATATATCTAATTTACCGTTATAAGTGTAATGCAAACAAAAATTATTTGTATTCATAATACAGTTCACTGTTCTATTTTTTAACCAAATTCGCCACAGAAAAACAAAAACTGCTTTCTGCAATATTCACTTAACGAACGTTTGTGCATAGCCTACTAGACTCATGTGAAACCCTATATTGCTTCGGACTAATTTGAAAGGTGTTATTAGATGGCTTCAGTTCATAATATTCAATCAACAGCCGCGTCAAGATGCCGATAAGTCTTAAACTTTTAAGTTTCTAGCTCAAAAACGGTCGTTTTTTTTTTTTTTCTATAATATAGCTATTTTTTTTTATATGAGGGTCGTCCTTTGTGTGAAAAGTAAAACAAATGGCAACTTGCTGATCGTTGTTTCTGATGAGCGCTTGCCACGTATTAGTGATACTGGTCGATCACACGACTTTCAGTGTGCAATTCCGCGCACACGCTTACAAGTCACCTGTTATGTTGTTGCAGGAGAAAGTAGTGCACTGTACCGTAAGATCAATCTGTCACAAACCATCACTAGGAAAAATACAGTAACTGAAAATTCAACATTTACTATCGCAGTCCGCTAGGTTTTTCAGTTTTAGTTGCCATTTAGTACTGCGTTCACTATAAGTGTATAACTTTACCTTAAATTCCGTGTCGATTATATCACAAACAACTTCGAAGAAACTGTTTATAGAGAACCGTCAATTTCCATAAAATAAGTCCATGTGCGCAATCCATGGGCAGAGAGCTTCTTGTGTTGTTTTGAAACAGACCGCCGGAAGCCGAAACTCGCGGAACGCGGAATCGCCAGATATCGTTTCCATTACCAAAGTGTTTTTCATCTTGCTCATTCATGTCCCTGTGGCAGGAATTTCTTTCGGCATTTTTCTTGTTTCAACAATAATCTCAAGCTAGCTAATGTTCAATGTTATATTAGGCCACTTTAGTGTTTACCTCTAAACATTTATATATCCTTTAGCTGTAAATTACTGTGAAAAATACGAAGATACGAAGCCCATATATCATGCCTCATTGTGATCACTAAAAATATAAAACTTTTTACTTCACACACACAAGATGTAATATCACAACGAGGCATATATCACGAAAGTTACTATAAAAGTTTACCAAAGTTGCCTTATCTGACTGTCATTTCATAGCGTTTCATGAGCGCTTTGTCTCGCGTTAGCGGATGTCTAGGTTTACGTGCCTGTGTACGGCTTGTGTAATAACGACTAAGCATACAAGCGAGCTTTGCTATTCGTTGTATCCCGTGTTCTTTCTTCCGTGAGGCATTGCTATAGCAGCAGTACCGTCACCTCGTTTTCTTTTTTGGCTTGATTCTGCAGAAGCCTGCCACTACTCTGGCCACTGATTTGCATTGTGCTGTCTGCGCTTACTCGCCCGACTGCGCTGCCGATGTGCTGCCACATTCGCCTACCCACTCCGTCGCTTTCTATGTGTTGTATTGTTAGTGAATATCGCGATTGACTCTTCCTAGCAGCATAGGCGATAGGGTCGTCTTCCTGTATTTGGCATTGTAGTTAGTTGGTTTGTGCTGTTTAATGTTGGCCTCTGGCGCTCGGGTCGGTGATATTTCAAGCTCCGCAAGTCAAGAAGGTCTCTGTAGAGGAAAGGGATAAACCGCATTTGTTCTTTAGCGCGCTCCATTCTACACAGCATCTATCTCGTTAGTTCGCGTACGAACGGCCCGGAGCCCCCCCCACACTGAGGTAGTGTCTTTTTATCGACGAGTTTCACCAGTGGACACGATAACTGGCATGAAGCGCGACTCGCTGTTCTGTTTTCTTATTTACTGATTACACTGCTCATGTTATTTTCTTTGTCTAGGAACAGAAAAAAAGCAAACAGACTTTGTTGAATTTGTTCCCTGTTCCTCAACAGCATTCGCTGTAACTTCGTTCGACGAACCTCGTCCGTAGCTCTACTCTCTCTCTGCTGTCAGCGAACGTCGTCCAATTCTCTGTTTCCAGTGGCTTGAGCCCTGATTCTAGATTGTAGTTTTCAAATCGACTTCACGTGATCCTGTGTATTTCTCGAACAGAGCTGGATCGCCGCACCTGGACATAACAATTCAATGTGCAACTGCAATTTATCGAAGGTAAGTTACTCAGTAGCCGATTAAATTAGCTTCGAATATCGATGAATGAAGGAATCTTTTTCTAGAATTAAAGCTGGAAGTGCCTGTTTGAAGTCGAGCTACAAAACACTTGATGTTTGCAGAGCAGAAGTAACATACACAGAACACGCGACGATGTCAAAGCACGAAGCATGCGTCGTACCTTATGCGACAGCCAAGTCGCAAAAAAAACATCAAAGAACGCTTGGGGAATGCTTAATCATGTATATTACGATAATTTCGATAAAACGTAAAGCAGTGGCTTTCTGGGATGGTTAATGTTTGAACGGTTGAAACCTAATCAGAAGATTGAAATTCATCCATGTAATTTCGGTATATCAATAAGATTTCAGTAGTCGTAGCATAAAAAACCGCACCAAATCGCAGGGGTAGAATAACCGGACTAATGAATAGAGCCCAACAGGCAAAAAGAAGCAGCAGACAGACTGCAAGGAGTAGGAAAGCCTGCGCAACATCGAAATTTATGGTTGACACACGTGCTTGCGTGTTTTGAGGTTGTAATCTAAAACAATTCCGGGAAAACCCCTGGGAGGATGATTTGTCACCGAGCATCACTGAGGTTATTTCTGTACTTAAAACTATTGGGCTAGTTTTAAGATAAAACTTATGAAGTGACAGAATTCGTCAAGGTATACATTTTTTAGGAACCAGGTTAGAACCTATTAGAGATCTACATCAAATGTCCCTACTGCGAATGCGCCAATTTCTTACTAATTACGACGCCTGTAAAGTCCTCGCAGATCACTCTGTATGAACAAGTGTATAGATGCTAAACGCAGAATAAACGTCAATTCTAGCCGAACATGGAGCATCAGTATTTAGCGAATGTAGAGCGATATTATGAACGTTAAAATATATAAATACTGATCACTGTTTAAGAAAGTGTGATGCGCCAGTAGCAAATACCTAGTTTGTTATACGAAAAAGATATACGGAAATATACACCCGCCAGTGCATAAAATGTTTGTCATGCGTTTATATCGTGCCTTCTTGGCTATTTATTCCATTGAAAATTCAGGCGAATGCCGATAAGAAATACATGTCGCCGTATTCTACTATTTGACAATTTATCATGAAGTACTAATACCTAGCTTAGATAGAAATAAAAGGCTGACCTAAGCCAAGGTCAATGGTTTAGCTTGACATGTTTTTATAGAGATGCTTCTGACAGTAGTCTGATTCTATTACCACGTCGATCCTACCCGAAAACAAACAGCTGAGATTTCAAGTCGACAATCTAAAGAGATATATGAACGGAAATGCTTAGCACATTAGGATCTGGACCTTGCGTACTTGCTTTCAAGCTTATAAAACAGCAATCATGCTAAACATTCTCTAGTATAACTTGTCGTGGTTTCTGGGATGGCTCGGCATGCGAATGATAGTTCGGAATGTTGCTTCCTTGTGGTTCAGGTATTGGGAATCATCTACTGTGAATATTTGTTCATTGTGAATATGATACTTCGAGAAGTCTTAATTGAGTTTCCTTGTATGATGTGACATATAAAAGCAATGGATTATACTTATACTTACTAAAAAGAGATCCACTTCTTAAACTAATCAATAAGGTAATTTGTCTTGAGAGAGACCAAAGTTAATTATATTAAGACGTGTTCACGAATCTTTGACACCCCTCGAATTTGAATTTTTCTGTAAAAAAAGACTTAACGAGTATTTGCGTAAAACAAGTTTCAAAGCATGTTTAGATGTGTATCAACATATACCGCCAATTGTGCGCAATACCTTCGATTTTTCTCGTGTTGCCTTTTTAATCTGATTATGACGCGGAGTTCAGTTGGGAATAGGCGAATGAGTGAATTTCTCTCTACCCTCACAGGCCACACAACTCGTTCAATAATTTGATTTCATTACATATCTTTGAACCTACCATTGCAAAGGATTATAGCTGTTGAAAATTTAATCTCAGAACCTACTTAAGTTGAAGTGACAGAAGATTTGTTCTTACTCTTTACAACTGTACAATTTAAAATGCTGTCCATGTAAATTTATTGGATGACAAATATCTCAGTGGTTATTTTCATCAGTATAATACAGGTTTATTGTAGAAAGTCGTCTAGCTTTCAAATATGCGCGCCTTACGTTGTCGTCGTGAGGTTACAATAAGGAAGCGTAGTGTCGAAGTGAAAATGTTTTTTTTGAAACAGATACGGATTGGAAACGAGAAACGAAACATGGATATAAATATTTCGGTTATCAGGTCGACACGAAAATGTTTGTCCTCCAGCACTCCTGCTAATTTAGAGAAGCCAAATCAAAGCTTCTATTTTATCCCTGGTGTTTGTTTTTTTTTATAGATTATATAAGTAATACCTTCCATTTGAAGTGTGTGGGTCAGGTGGACGCAGTTTCTCTGAATTCGAGAAATACAGAGCTGTTGAAGACAGAGTGAGGATGTTGGGTTTGCGACTGTTCATACCTGCTTAATCCTTGGTTTCAGTCTTCTGTAAAAGTTGATCGTAACCAATACAAACCAAATGTAAATACCGTATAAGATCTACTGGATGATAAGTAATAGTGCGAAGACCCGAATAAGGACGACGGTATATGTTCGAATGGCTTCTACAGACCCCGGTTATCCCCAATGATCACTTCGCAGTTCTTTCGTGACCGTTAGGGTAACCGACCGGTAAATGTATCCAGCTATAACCAACAAAATACAACGATTTTTCCTGCTGACCACAACAACAGAAAAACCGGATTTTGATCTTAGTCGAAACCAATCATCAGAATCTGCTACGTATAGAACTGAGCTAATCGTTCCTCCTTGCGAAGTAATATCAGCACACTCCGCCAAAAAGACTTGCAGAGTAGAGCATCTGTGCCCAATACTCGAGAGCGCGCGTCTGATAGTGGTCGTGCCTATATGTATGTGTATCTGTCTGTAAGTAAGAGAGAGAGAGGGAGAGAGATACTCATCATGTCTGTTGTTCGCGGGTTATAACGTAAGTCTATTTTCAAATGTTATCGTAGATAATGACGAGGGTCTAGCTGGTATAGGCACATTATTGTTCGCATCTGCGAACGACTACGTCTATATCGTTTCACACGGGCTATCTTGTTAGTGCCAGAAGGACAGTGCGTCAGTAGACCTTGAATAATGTGCTTAGGTTGGCTTACAGCTGTATGTTAATTACGGGTGGCGAATTTTGACAGCTTTCTGCTCGGGTCCTCCGACAACAAGCTGTACTGAAAAGCATACATAGCTGGCAGCTCCGAACACAGGATGCAACAGCGAAGATCAATCATTTATGCTATTTTACGCTTACATATTGGTGATTTTAAAAAAACTAGGAAAAACCAGACGCGAAAATGGTTTTCGCAGCAGACTGCCCAGCTTTTTTAATGATGGAGAGATTATCGCAGCCCTGTGATACATTCCGGGTAATCATTTGATGCAGTCCGTATTTAATAGTTTTACATATACAGACTTTAAAAGTGAAATTAAGTTAAAGTGGCATAAGCGAGAACTTGTTCGTCAAAGCAAAAAACTTGTCACTGGTGGTCTTGTTATTGGGAGTTCAGAGGACTATTCATGTACGTGTTGTGCCTGCGAAGTCCTTCACGATTCGTTTTTGCTATTCGGTGCTGTATCGAATTCGACTTATTTATACCGGCACTGTTATATAATACTGTTACAATGGAAGGTCCCTTGGTACAGTCAACTGCGCTCTTTTAGCCGAAGGAGACCCCCTCCCACGACAAAAAGAACCGTGGCAATGCCCGTCACGAAGAGCGTGAAACGAATTTTACCATTGGTTGTTGCTGTTTTTTTCATTTATTTTCATTGGTGGTAAACTTGATGATTCTTGAGTCGTTCCGCGGCTTACTGGTATCTTTTGGCGTTCGTTTTTTAGCTGCAACTATGGTTGTGTCGTGTCATTTGACGCTCCTTGATGATTATTTAGACCCAGCAACCAACTTGTCGATCTCGTCTCCTCGTTTTTTTTCTATTCTAGATCCTTATTGCTAAAACATCGTTAAGCTCTATCGCTAGCGTGGCAAGTACACTGACTACATTTATCTTTGGCATTTGTCGCTACGATGAAGATTGCATGTTGGTTCGCTGGCTCGCGATCGTTGTTGTTCAACAATGTCGCAATGCCAACGACGGTCAATAGTACCTGGCCGATGATGGTTCTCCTTTAACAGCTGCACAGTCGGCCTAAGCTACAGTCACCAGCCGTATTTTATACAATAGTCATACTTCACTAGTCAAATAGTCATAATTGTTGCTCTTGCTGTAGTCGTTGTCGTGGGTCGTCATCATTGTCGTCACCTGCCTATTCACGATCGCATTACTGTTATTATCGCTAATGAATATTGGTGAAACCTGTTCACTGTAAGCAACTGGAATTAAATAGGGCGAAGAGAAAAAGCCAAAGCCCAAGAAAGCGAATAGCGACATGGTGATGCCGAAAAAATCATTCATATACGTGTGAAAATAGAAATGATCAAGGTGGCAATTACTCAAAGAAGCGGCACTGTTCCCGACTATATAGATTATTATTATTATTATTATTATAGATTATTATGATAAAGGATCTATTTTTAATAACAGAACGTCCGATGGTTATACTAATCTTTACATCGTTTTTTCATACTCTATGCTTTTGCATCATAGTAGATTGCGTAATACAGTGAATCAATTATAGATGGCCTCATTATATTCACCGTCTGACTGTGTGATTACTAACGTATACCCCGTTAGCTAGCAATCAGTATCTCTTGATAGTATCTTTTCTCAGACGTTTTCAATTCGAGTAAACAAAGTAAGTGTATCATGAAATAGATTGTTAGTATTATACATCATTTCCAGTTTTCAGTAAGCTCCGAAAAAGAAAGGAGGAAAACGACGACTGTCATCTAGCACACGTTATCGAGCTATTTTCACTAGTAGTCGCGCCATTTTGTTGGATAATGCCAACTGTTTTGCCGCGTTTGTATAATATGTGAAGACCAGTTTGACTTCATTGTTCATTGTTTTTGTTTCGATTTACCAAAAACGCTTAATGACACCTTGTGAGTAATTATTATTACTATTATTATTATTAATAAATAGAGACCGAGAAGTAAGACTTTTTAGCCTCACAACTTACTCCGATGTAAGCTTTGTCATAACTTATTGATACGGTGACCCTAAGTGCGTTAGGTCACAATCATATACACACTAATGGAAACAAACTGTCAAAGTTAATGCCTCATAACAAACTTGTGGATGAGCAATAACATATTGTGCAGATTGTGCAGCCTGCGATTTTTGACAAACTGATGTAGATTACGCTAGGTTACGCTCGAAATTTTATTTTCCCATTATTATGTTACTGTATTAAATTGCAATTAAAGCAGTGGTCTCATCAGGGACAGCGTCATGATTTTTGTTCTTATGTTAGGAGTATCCTTCGCTTTTTAGACGCACTTAGATGGTGCTTAATCCGTAGCGCACAGCAACTGAATGGATAGCTGATGCTACATAGGATCTTAGTATCGCATTTATACATCTACGGCGACTGTTGTAAAGTTTTGTCTACTGGATAAAAGCCCGTAGTTTATTGTATTCGAGTATTGAAGGGTCAGATAAAAAAGCTCTTCAGCGAATGGCGCGTACTTTTGAATACCACCTGTCAGGAGCCGTTCGTCCCGCTAAAAATCGATGACGTATATAATTTTTCTATTCTATTCTATTTGTTTTACACTTGTTTTTGTTCCCAAAATGTTTTATAAATTTGTAACCAATTTTGCGTGTCACTTGAGTGCAACATAAGTTTGCGGCTAGAGTTGGAACCTTTGAAAAACGCGTTCTGCTCTTGTTTATTGTTTTGTGTTAACTTAAATGTATTTTTCTCCGTGCACCTAGCCTACTGGCTCCCGAGGTTGTCAAAACTGAAAGTGATCCTCGATGTAAAAGAGCATGAAACTTTATCCAATGGTTAAATGTACACTGGTAAAACTAAAAAAAAAAAAAAAACTAGACAAAATATGGTATGCGGTATTGCTGCCAATTATTAACAGGTATTTCTGTTAGAAATGTGGTACAAAAACGTATACCGAATGTGAGCTAATCAACTGTCATTTCTTTATCGCTTAGCAGTATACGTTCGATGCCTCATTTTTACCTCCCGTTTGGTATTGATATAAAGAATCCTGACCACCAACAGCATTGGCAAGTGCTAAACCTCTGCCATAGAACGTGCGGATCTCAATATTGCGTTTGGAAAACGTCTGTGGTAGTTAGCGTACTTTTAGGTTTCGGGGTAAAGCATCCTTCCGCCGATTGAATGTCATTTTAAAGTTCGACTTAGCGCGCTCAATTTGATCTTTCTACTCTGATGTTTAATATAAGATAAATATAAAAAATGTCCCAATTTTCCCAGCAAAGTCCAAATTCTTATTCGGTCGCGGCTTGATCCCTTACAAACTTTTAATATTTAAGTATTGCGCGCTCTATTCGTCTGTCAGTGTTCATTAACAAACGACCTTTACAGTTAGGCCAAAGGTTTTTAAAAATAGACTCAATGGTAGGGATAGTTCGACTTTCCGTAGATTTTACCAAAATACCTTTGGTTCTAAGAAAACCACATGACACTGTATAATGCACGGAACTTCCGGCGGCTACGAGGTAAGCTCAATACCGTATTTACATAATTCTAATCCAAATATTGCATGTGTTGTACTTTGATAACACTTCTCCACTTGGGTTGGGTTGGGTAACGGAAGTCCAGCTTTTACGTCTATTTAACAGAAGACCAGAAATGATCTGGGAAAGCTTCATTTATTCGTTACTGGCTAGAGCGCTCTAGTAATTAACTAATTAAGTGTAACTCTGTAAAAATATCATGTTTGTTATATTCCGGAATTCTTCCGACGGAGAAAACAAATTGCGTCTTAATTATGTTTGAAACATTAACCGTTTGCCAGCGAATGCTGCTACAAAGTTTCCGCTAGTGAAAATAATACTCTGCCTTGATGAACTCCACAACGATTTTTTCCAGTTACTAAATAATAACAACAGAAATCACAACCATCTATTTGACAACTTCGTAGAGTGTATTCATATGAAAGTGACACACACTAAGCTGAGTAACGCAAACCTTTCGGAGACGTACTTAGGAGGTCAATGCCCTTGAAGGACAGCAAGCTTTGTAAAGTCTTCTCCTGCCTAAATCCTGTTGATTTGCGATAATGAGAAGCGAAAGATTCTCGTGGTTATTCAAATAGGTGAGAGGCTCTTGCTGCAAAGCCAGGAGGGAATCGTCAGCTCAGTTTTCTCACGTCGACAAGGTATTTATTTAAGGGAAATAATAACAAAACTTGTCACATCGAACTTTTAACGCTGCTCTTACGTTTAACAATGTAAGATTCGTTGGGCATATCTAAGCAGCGTTAAACGTTAAAAAATATCGCATTGCCGTTGATCACTATAGAATTGTTGTGGGAGATCTTCTCGCAAACACCTACCCATGCTGACTAAGTAACCTACTTGTCGAAGCGCCGCTTCCACCGTTTAAGCTTGACAAGTGGGTAACGATACCACCTAGACAACAATTCTAGGTATCTATGCGCACAACAAAACACGATGATCTTACGTAAAAGCCTTAGTAACCAACGGGCTAATGTACACGCAACTGGTGCAGCACTGGCGTATCTTACTCGCTTTATTTAGGAAGGATCCGTTCTAACATAGGCTTTATCGTCCACGGTCGCGTTGCCTGTTCTTTCTTTAGGTTTGTCTTTTTGGATGTTTGTGTTGGAAAAGTTTGGCTGGCTATGCCTGAATGTCGACTCGCCGTTCATAAACCAATAGGTATGACAAGGGTTTAATGGCAAACGAGAACTTCGCTCAAAGACTGTCAGCAATTCAAGGAACGACTGGTTTTCATTGGTAGAGCTTTGAATGTACGCAGTTTAGTTGTTGAAATGTTTATAATGCCTTACTCTCTGTTGAATATCGTTCGGAGATCTGTCTATCTGAGGACAACGATCTAGAACGTCAAAGATCTATTCATCACTGCGTGTTGTGTTTTAATCATGATTGGGTCAATGGGTTGAAGAGTCTTGGGTCTGGCCCACTTAACCTGTACGGCACCAAGATGTACGCTTAAATCGTGATTCGGCTATCCAAGTGGGCTAAGTGGGCTCCAACGTTCCACCGTACGGGCATTTCAAATTTTTACCGTTGAAGACAGATAAATAAGATGGGCAAAAAGAGGAGAGCCTCGCCAAGTGCGTGCGAATTGAATCCTACTATCTGACATTTACCACGAAGCGCAGCTTCTTCGGCCAATCTCGATCCACCAAGTGCGACAAGCATATAATGGGTGTGTATAATCAAAATATTTCTCTTGGCCTTTGCAACATATACTGAAAAGTGTGTAAAATACTGTCCAAGTACATATAATGCTTGAAAGGATACAACGGTTAAGGCAGTTATTTGTGCTAGCGACATAATAATTATGTAATTTGATTTGAACTCTGATCCAAATTATATGTATGTAATGATTTGCTAACCTACTCGAAAAATTTCGCCCAGGCAATAGCTGCAACATCTAGTTAGTTGCCTCTTTGTACCTTGCACCTCTTCGCGGAAAAACTGTACAAATACTATGCATACAAATACACGATGTTAATTGCTCGTGCTTTAAAAAACTAAGCTGATCCTACTTACGGTGGCTAGGCCGTTAATGGAAGTTGTGAGAAACATTACTCGTAGGTTATAGATTTAAAGCGTTTAAGGTGTTTTGCAGCCCTCATAGAAGGTAACTTCTATGTTTGTTTATAAGTTTAATGCCTCGAGTTAACGGAGTGTAATTTTTGAAAATGTACACCTAGGTAGTAGCATATATTTTGAAATTAAAAAGAAAGTATCCATAAAATTTTTACGTAGATAGCGTTTTCGCATAAAAAACCGCTACATTTTCACCAAACCTTTGCATTGTATAAAATATAAATTATTTCTCGTTTTTACAGCGGCTACGTTATCAGTAAGCCTCATTCAACTGGCTATTCTACTTCATATAACATATTGTGCAAGCGCGTTATCTGGACCACCTCAATCGAAATACTGTGTGTTATTATTGCCATTTCCTTGGCTTAATGCTTCCTCGAAACATGGATTACGCATACAATTACATATGTTATTATGCATTCGGTGACGTTCACGTAGATACTAGCACCATCAACGCACCATCACGTTGTGTGCGCGTGTGGGTCGTCAGTGCCTAGAAACCTCAGTTTGTTGAATGAAATGACAGCTGAAACTTTGCTCGGACAGAGCAAGTGAGCAAGCCTTTGATAGCCAATCCCAGTTGGTCAACATTGTAGGTGCCTTCTGGGACAAATAGAAAAAGGTGGGCTCGAGCAACTGGGATTGACTAAAGGACTTAAAGACAAGTAAAACAAGGGCTTTTAGTTTTACGGCCGGTGCTGCTGCTGCTAAACATGACTGCAGCCGGTTCAACGAAGAAGCCAACTAGTATTTGTTGAGCCACGAGCGATTCGCTTTTGACGAGACTGGCAATGCTATTTATAGAAGGTTATGGTTCTTGCAAGGAGAATACTGGCCAGCATGTTCTAGTTCAGAACAAAAGATATCCTCGGTTGGTGAATTTCCTTCACATGTGTCACAAAATAGTGTTTAATACATTAACACTATTTTGTTCGTGTCTGTTAAGTTTGGTGTTTTACAATAAAAGATATGCAAATGCTGAGCCAGCGATAGCCCCATGGTCATGGCTACCATGGCAATGCACTTGAAAAATGAGACTATGCTGCCACCACTCATATTACGTTAAGGTCCTCTATTTTATGTAAACTAAAGAGTAAGACAGCCAATGAGTACAGGAAACAGTTGCTCTAATTGCGGGTGCGAAATCGATCATTTTCTGAAATATTAGCTAAAATTCAAACCCCCTACATTGGTACAGATATGCGGTGGGACTGTTGCAACATGGAAAAATATCGTCCATACGAACGTGGCTATGAGGATTAATTGTTAAAATATAGATTAGAGCCAAAAAGCTATATTGTCATTGGGTCATGTGAGAATCATTGAAATGCAGTCCGAAAGCCACCTCCCGTATTTCAAAGCATTTCGAATTTGATTTCGGTGGTCAAGAAAGGCCGCCGTCCATCCAAATGACTTTTTTCGTGAAACTGAATTGTTCCTTCCATAATGCAGCTGCCTTTTCCAGCTATATGGGGTCGACGTGCTTCATGATGATTCGCCAGACCTAAGCTCATTGTAAACCGTATCTTTACTGGTTTACGAAACACATAATGCATTCTTTATCCGTTTCTATTTTCGATGCGCCAAATCAGACTCACCTTTAAAATCTATTTGTAATCTTTGTGACAAAGCAATTTATACACGTTATTCACACGGTTTATAACAGTAAAAAGCTAGTTAGTGAGAGCAGGCTTTTCTCATTGGCCAACAAAGTACAACTTTGCACACCATCTTAATACTGAATGCAAAACTTTATATGATGATTTTTTTAGCAGGCGCTATTCAAAAGATTTTTTAGGTTTTATCTAGTTGTTGAGATGATTGTCCTGAGCGGAAAACGTCGAGATCAAAATTTTTTGCACGAAAATGCAATGAAGTATGAAATGAGCCGGTGCTGTCTCGAAAGGTTTCGGCAAACGGGTGTACTGCAGTGTGTCTGTATCTCATGCCAAAAAAAATCGCAAGATTTTGCCTCCTAGGAGCGTCTGTTTTGAATGCCCCAAAATTCTTCTAAACTAACACGTTGAGTTGCTTTCAATGCGACTTTTACTGATCTACTGAAGGTTCTGTCAAAACAACCAGCAGTCCTCGTGAATAACAGATAAAGGACCCACAATCAGCGATTTCAACTGATGGCGCATTGTTATGCAATTGTATGGTACAGTAGCAAATGGATGATAATCTAATTTGTTGAGGTACTTGAAACAAACGGGGTATTAGCTTCGTCTTTGATTGTCGTTTTTTATCATATTCGCAAATGCGTCGTCTCCGGGCTTCTTATCGGCCATGTTGTCAGTGTATCTGTCATGCGCCTCTGAACTGCCAATGAAGTTGTAGTCAGGAATAAATTTACCGTTTTGATACTCAGAATAGCGGTCTAAACAGATGGTTCTTTTCGAGTCGTCTCCGAACCTGTGTCGTGTTAGTAAAAGCGAAACACAACTACATGACGTGCAAACTTTTCGACTGATCAGTCAGTGGTGTTCTGAAACGGCTGAGCGATCTGCCATCATTACTACCAAACGAGATTTACCCTTTTGTAGTAATATTAAGGTGTTTTCGCGATACATTTAGTCAATGATTATCGAATCATATCTAGTAGGAAATGGTGGCGTCTAATTTACATAACTCGTCTTTGATGACGTTACATAAACTTGTTACTGATTTTGATCATATGACCTGTCTAAACGAATATAAATCACTCTGTAATTTGTTTATATTAATTGAAAATACATCTTAAAGTAGGGCTGGTTCCAGCTTCTGCAAAAAGCATCGTAAACAGTTTTCTATTACAAGAAAAGCAATTTTTCAGTTGGTGATCTGAAGAACAATGTCTTCGGTTACTTCAGATATTACAGTAGCGTGTCGAAATTTGACCAAAAAAAAAAGACCGCCGTCCTACGGATGCTGTAAACAGGTGCTATTTTAAATGAACGAGCGAAATGAACGTTATCCTGTTTTTCAAGATTTTCCGCCGCGATAATGCTGGACTTGGGCAATGCCATTTTTATTTAGTACAGTAATAGAACGCTTCACGAAATTGAACGCACAATCTCTTTGTTTCGGGTCCTGGGTCGATGTTGATACAGCCTGTTTCTGAGGCTATTTAATTTGGTTTCGTATTTTCTTGCTTATTGCGATGTCAGTCATTTGTGATCGAACAAATAGGCAGTGCCTTGCCTTTCCCCGATATGTTCGGACTATAGATGTTAACTGAGTTCGCATTCGGATTCATTTAAATATAACGAAACGTCGTCATTTTGTGACAATACGCTGGACTAGAACGTAATCGATCCCGACTAGGTTTACCGCTCTAATGCTTGTTGTCAAATGCGGTAGTCTAAACAAATGCAGTGTAGCCGTTATCAATGATAAAATATAGGAACAGTTTATAAGGCATTTTATTTTTCTAACCCCATACAGACACTAATTAAAACCCAGAGTTGCGAATCGAAAAGCTATAAATCACGAATGTCAGGACATTATACTACTGGATTGGATTAGGCGCACCATGTACAAGTCAGTAATTTGCTAAGCCAATCCATTACCGCCGCGTTTCACTTACGCCTACCAAGAAAATTGAATTAGTAAGTTCACATTATTTGAAGATAGTAATAGAGATAACTCCTAGTTTGATTTTCAATGCATAGTTAAGCAGTGGTATGAATAATTGAGAATAGAATGAATTGCGCCTAAATGTTTCATGCCCCGTGGAAGCATTGCTAAAATCTAGGACGATTGAAGGTGTGAATGCAGGATCAATAGCTTCAGTAGGTTACGTTATGAATTTATGTTATGTTTCATAGTCATTTCGCTCGAGAATCCAGTAGAGCATTGACATTTCTTCAATAAGTGAGACCACTTGTATTATACCTGTACAGCCACTTGTATAACACTCTATTAGCCATGGCTTGGACGAGAACTCAGGCTCACGGCGAAATGTCTGCGGCTGGTCTGTTTTCGTCTCTGGCCATCGGACTATATGAAGTAGAAAAATTTTCAGCAGATTTCTGAAATATCTGTAACTGAATTCAAAAAGTCAACATATGAATAAATTTACAATTGTAGTTGAACTACAAAGCAATGATATGATCAATGTGCACTACCAAGTTTAGAATGTATTATATTAATAAATAGCCAATAAAAGCCAAGAGCTAAAAGGCTCCGTCTAAGGGCAGCTCTTGATGTCTTGTAGATGTTGCAACCACGGCAGATAATTTCGATAAAAAACGAACTCACCGTATACCACTTAGCTAACAGACAAATTGATTTCTTTGTGAAATCAATGCAATTTATTATAAACCTAAGTTTTCGGCAATGGATTAATGAGTAGTCGATTGATAATTGTGCGTAACAGGAAGTGTTCTCTAAAATGTTGTGAATTTTGCCTTATAATTAAATGCACAGAGGTATCTGATGCACTTGCTATTGCGACTGTGAAAAGCGCAGGACAAATTTTACTTGAAATTATGAGTCGACTTATTTAGAAATGTTAATTATTGTTTCTTTACAGAGCTCCGAACGCTCGTTCGCCGCGGGTGTTGAGGCTCGTGTTAGCGGAGCGTCGTCGTGCCCACCGCCCGGACAGCGTCGAGCTTCACGCGGCCCCTGCAACTTTGTTCCAGGCGCCTACAGCGCCGCTGTGCAATCGGTGGCGGACTTTGAGGCTCGAGCTTCAAGCTCTTGTCTCGCCTGTATGGCAACAGACAGCCTGGATCACTTATCTTTGGTTTACTATTGCCAGGCCCAGCACGCAGCACCTTAGGGCATTGCTAGAAGACGCCGGTCAGATAGCTATAATCAGCCTGAAGTTGGTGCATAGGAAATAGTTAGCTGCTGGGAGGATAAAAAAGAGAAGGTAAACAGATAGATTTAGTTAAAAAAGAATAACGATCAAATTCGTCACGCTACAAAATAAGATGCCTTTGATCCCCATACTACTAGCTAGAATTAAGAACGGCACTAAAAAGTATTAAATTATTATGTAATAACAGACTTGTGACCAAACTCGGACTCAACGAGCTCGCTCGGTAAAACTTATACATACTGGTACACCCATAAAAACAGGGCCATATGTATAAACAAAAAATAATGACTTACACATAGATAGCGACCGTTATAGCGAAATCTTGACCACATTATTCTGACAGCGAGCTTTTAATAAGAGCGGACAAAACGAAAACGCGTTCGATGTTGTATACAGTCCGGTAATCAGAAGAAACAATAAAACGTTTAAAATTCAGACTTTCAGGTCGGTGTTTGACAGCCATTAGCATATCCAACCAATGATCTGCCAACAGCGGTCGACAGATTCTTATCTATGTGTATATACCTAATTTCGTTCAAGTTTTCTCTTCATATCGGCTATTGTAGATTAGTGAGTGTTTTTTTTTCAAAAAACAGGCAACAATATACAAAGGGAGGGAAAGTTGACAGCCTGCTTTCCGCAAGCCTACTTTTGCCGCCTATTTTATCTCGTGGGTTACCCGAATTGTCCCATATATAACGTCATGATATAAAAACGGTATAGTTAAGGTTAAACAGACGAGGATCGCCCCTTGACAGGAACGACCAGTTTTCTAAATCTTCAATGAATTTACCATCTATTTTTTGCGACACTGTATCGATATGCATATACATTATGTATGCTTCGTAAAGACTATTTAACGGATACGTAAATATGAGTTTTCTTTTGAGAACGAAAATTATCACCGGCACAGTAATATCTATTTTTTTGGATATTGCCGTTGATTTATGATACTCGTGTAATCTGAAGTTGGCCAAAAAAAACGGCAAGTTATATTCCTTACGGTAGCCAAGTAGTTGACCACCGATAATGGTGCGAAGCGAGGGTCACTTACACTGTTGTGTATGATCAGCCATATATCATACTGCCGCCTCTTGCGAATAGCTATCGGTTTCGTACACAAATCTTCTCTAGATAGCACTCGAAAGATCCCTTACTGTTATCGCCTATTGTCTTAATGGCATGAGATTGGCCGGGCGGTAGGTAATCAATAGAGCATTTACTAAATCGTCTTTCTGAAATCAAGTAGCTATGAAAAGGAATCGTTGTAGTCTCGCATTCAAACAGTTTTAGCTCACTACCTGTACAGGCACGAGTTTCACTGTATTTGTCTCTATCAATGCTTTGATTGGTGCTACATAACTGTATGGGGTCGGAAGCAATCAGGAGATACTGCGATTGGATTCAACATCAATCGATTTCCCTGCTATGTCACACCGTACGTCTTGAGCTGCATATTCTATAGCAATCGACTGATTGATCCCAGCTCTCGTTAAGGTCAGCCAATGACATTCAGCCAATTGATAAGCAACATAAAAAAGCAATCCTATAGTGGCTGTGATGTTAATATCCTAACCCAAGCGCTGCTCGATCCATAGCTAACAGTGTGAAGAAGTACTTTACGTTAAGTGGCACGCGTGTACCATGCGGGTTCTGTCGAAGGTCCCTGGTGGCACACGGTAACCGTTTAAATTCGGTTAGTTCTGTTAAATTTTGAAAAATAAATTTCAAAATCACGTTTTATACCAATTTAAACAAACATTTATTAAGCGAATTAGCTGTGTTAGATCTTATTAAATTTATTGTTTAATTACATATATTCACGGCCACATCGGGTCCTGTTATTATGCTATCCGACCCGTTTGACTTTTCGCCAGTGATTTCTGGCAAATCGATATTACACGATAGTTAAGTGCGGACAGTTTCATTGTGCGGTAAAATAATGACACAGACTACAGGTCCTGCACTAATTAGCGCTCTAGTTCGTTCCGTGTAAGGGCAGAGCGTTACAAGCGAAGATATACCGTCGTAAGTGCTGAGCGACGGCATTTAGTAAAGGGCTGACACACAAGCTAGTTGCTTGTGGCGTCGTTCAGCGCTTGGAGTCTGTCTATTTTAAGGTGTCTCTCGTAGATTTGTTGGAAGAAAGGGTGCTATGGATGGTGTAATAGACTGTCTTAGTCAGCGAAAAGATCCATTGCAAATAGTCAGCGTGACGACCAATGAATATTCGACACGCTAACGAAGGCGCCGTTTTATTCCCAGTGGTCACCTCTCTAACTTGACCCATTCATTGTATCGACTAAGTGGGCTGTATAGCACATATAACTGAGGCCAACACAGTCAACGAAGTTATTATTTGCTGCCATTGTCGTAGAATAAGCGGTACATATGATAAGTTCCGTGGTTATTGTTTAGTTATTGTGATAACCACAAATAGGTAGTGGCTGGCCATGGTTGCATTCTTTAAAGCTGTCGCAGAAATATCCGGGGAACTAATAGCCGGTATCTTTTCTCTCAGTGAGAAAGTTGTCTAGTATATAGAACGGCGTATTTCCGACTCAATTGTGCTAAAAATCAGCGCTGCTAGATATATCGCGGCTGCATCTATCCATTACAGCTCTGAGAATCAGAGATATGGGACATCAGATTGAAATGAAATCGTTGCTGATAAGAGTCAATCATTGCCAGTGCTAGTTCATAGCGAAACCTACCACATCAAATCTATCTCTTCGTTCCCTTAAGTAACTTCGTATGCTGAAAGTTAACAAAGGGTGTTTAAACCTTTGTTAACCTTCAGCATAAGACGTTTGCACGTCATAATATTACTAGGCTGTTATAAACGAGTAAGCGAAATTGAAAAGTTGAAATATTCAACTTTTAAATTAGTTAGGCTATAATGGGGACTTTTTGACGCTCAATAAAAAATACTGTTACGTTTTCTATACATTTGTCTCAACGCCCCTGCATTGATAAACAGCCATGTACCCATTATTGGCGTTCCCAAATGTACTTTCTCTATATAGAGGAAAAAAGCCATCTAACAAAAAAACAATGGGATATTCTGGCCTACAGGTTGCCCTCTTTAGGGCGTAGAAAGTAAAAATACACGCGTTTATATCTGCACAATAAACGGGAGTGTAGGGAACAATTGGGGCATGACGATAAGGTCTTGCGTTGCTATCAAACTGCGTGATGTTGGTTGCCCTATCCACAAATATTATGGGAAAACTCGAGATAACATTAGTTGTTTCGTTTTCGGCATGTATCTCGCCTTTGATGTTCACGGCAAGTACTACTATTATCTTACGCCCAACACTGCAACCGAACTCTCTCCGAATTTTTTCCAGCGTGACGCCATCCTCTCGCCTAGTTGCTTTCCGGCTGGCAGTGAAGATTGATCCAAGAGCCCAAAAAGCCTCGTCGATGACGGTCATACACTTCAGGCGGGTTTATTGTTAATTAACGTTCTGGGAATTACACGTGCAAGATGCCACATGTAATTTTCGCTGGCTAAAGTCGATTCACAGGAAACTTAATGAGTTTTCTGTGGATGGACTTACTATCGACAAAGTTATAACCTATAATTTTGTGCCATTCGCATTTGAAACGTCATATTTGATCGAGAATCTTCAAGCTCCACGTAGTAAATCGCCTCAATATGTCCTTCTCTTCTGGGTGCTGACATCTGGTGACCTTCTCGCAAATTATCGTTCGTAGAATGTCTGCGTCAGAACTTATTCGCTGAACGTTGTTATTCGAGACTCAGATGTTTTCCTTTAAACTAAGACGATGTTAATTTATAGCGCTTCAGAACGCCGGTGTATGTATCATCCACGTTTCGTGTCCTCGCGGTGCGTAGATGAAAATATTTCGACTATGCGAATCATTGTAGAAAGTCCATACAATCGAGTCCTGAGTAAAAGCTGTCGGGGTAAAAGGTACCATCTTTGATGGACACATAAACACAACCGCAGCACAAACTGTCCGTCAGACCAGTCTGCTCTAATAAATTCGCTACGCTGTGTTTTCTTACAGGTAATTCCGCAGGCATTTGAAAAGCTAGTCTTTCTGATCATCGTCAATGTGAATGTGATGAGAAATCCAAGAAACAAGCCAGAGTGGCACTCGAAAGGTTAATAATAATGATGTCTGGATAAAGCATTTTTTCAAACAAACACAAATGTGTGTTGCATTCGTAAGCCGCATTTTCATGTGGCAACCCCAGTACAAAATATACAACTAATTTGAAGTGAACGGGTTGGATTAGTGAACCAGTTGTTTCTACGGAGTCTGCTAGTAGTTAGTGACTCCTCGTGACAGAAAGTTGTTTGTTGTGAGTGTTGAAAGTTAGTAATTAGTTTTACTAACTAATCACGGAGCCGCCAGGAAGTTTCACGGATAGGAGACGAGAATTATACAACGGCTACAGCTTTATATACAGACCTTGATTATTGTAAGCAGGTCCCTCTTTAACGGTCAATATTAATCGCACAGCAGAAAGTCAACTGTTTTTTGCTGGTAACGAATCATCTGGCACTACTGAATCGGACCTTGCGTCGCTTCGTCTGCTCCAAGCACCACGCATGGCTCAGACGTCGCCGTGGCTCCCTTGTCGTCGATGACGGCTGCCGCTCTGTCGCCGCTCGTACATCCCGCCACCATAGAGGGAACTCTGCATAGCGTACGTTCGCTTTCAAGTCCTGCAGTTCGGAAGCTTCACGGATTGATAGGTATGTGTAATCACCTAGTGTGTATATATATAGCACACAATAGTATTTGGTCTACAGTCTACGAATGTAATAAATTGTCGTTCCAAAGGCAAGCCGTCAAAGTTCAGGTCAATCATTATCAAGACGCTCCAGAAGTTTAAGTTTTATTGACCATGTTAGCTTGTTACCTTTGTTTGTATACTAGTATTTTGTATAGACATGGGGAGACTGAATTGCATAGCAGGCTTTTTACACTTTGTATCCTTTTTCGTGTTTTTCCCGTATTGGAGCAAATCCCATGTTGGGCGTCGCACATTTTCAGTGATATTATGTATATATATCACTAATTTATAGATTCTAACAAGAATAAGGCGTGTTCATTTATAGCCAGCGAAAAAAACGTTTCCTTTATCATCCTTATGCTCTTCGTGTTAAATGAAGGATGCTGACTAGAGAAGATCCAAGCAGCCTCTTCTACACGAAGAAAGCGATGCTCATTCACAGGACCGTTGTTGTTTTTCTAACCAGCACTTACGGCCTGTTTGTAGTGCTGACATGATGACTTCGAAGGACAGCTATTACGATCTACGTATCAAAGTCAAGCTCTCACGCCCGAAAGCATCGCACCTGTCAAGAATTGGTCTTTACGCGAATGTACTTAACATACATTGCAGTCGAGTTTGGTGCCTTACTACGATGCAGTGTGCTGATATATCAAAATACAGTGCGCTCGGATAGATCCATTCCAGAGCATATTCTCTATCGAGACTCCTGTGGACTGTTTCTGTTTAGTAGACAAGATGGACTTTACGTGTAGAAATGTCCTGCCCTGAAACGTTTTAGGTTCATTTGTCTGTTGTGATTTAACACGTGGCGACGATTGCCAAGCGTAAGATCTGCAGATGGAATAGAGATGTAAATATCTGCATTTAATTAAAGTTCGTGAACAGTAAATATTCTTCAATAGCTGTAGTGTATTAAATAGAAGGCGTCTTAATCTTCGATACAACTTGGCCGATGTTTCCCATTGACTCACCTTGTTGTTTTAAATATATTCTTAACTCCTGGATTTGTACAGTGAAGGCAAGCGTGGTATCTCCAGGGGGCGGTCCTATCGGCAACTCGATGCGTCAGAAGGGCAGCATTTCTCTTGGGGCCGTCGGCTCCGCTATTAATCTCCAGAGGCCTGGTCCCTCAGAGTTCTGCTTCAAAGGGTATAATTTTCTCGTCACGCATAGGCCCACCGACGCCACCCTGCCAACCTACGTCGAGGTACGTACATTAGGCCATGATTGGGATTGCTGATAGGAACGACGTCGAGCGACACTTTGCAGCGTCAATGTCAATGTGCTCAATGTCGGAAAAACGTCTCACAAAGCTCGTCAGAGCGTTGCGAAGCAAACAAAATTCTTTTAGGCCTATTGCTTTATCGACACTCTATAGGGAAACATGTTGACGTATGTTCTAAATTAAGAGCAGTTCATAGCCTTTCGAACGACACAGTTGTTTTCATTTATTCGCTTTAGATTACAGAAGATAAAATTTTGTCCTTGTATCTAACTGCTAGATGGCCATGCTTTGCCTAAGTGGACACTTCGTCTTTTAATGTTTTCAGTAAAAAATAGCACGTAAGATAAATGTAGGCTTGTACTGCTGATATTCAATCTTCAATTCGTTCTGGTAACTGCAGTCCAATATGTGTAAATATGCGTAAGAACAGAATAACTGAGACAACTGCAAGATCCTTTATTCATCGCCTGTTCAAACCGACGACTTTGCAGGAGTTGAAGAAGCGACACGTGACGGATGTCGTTCGTGTGTGCGAGCCGACATACCAAACAGAGCTACTCGAAAAGGAAGGTATTCGAGTGCACGACATGCAATTTGAGGATGGCTCCCCACCCCCAGCCGCTGTAGTTGATGAATGGCTTGACCTAATCCGCAACCGTTTCAAGGAGCGACCTGACGCCTGTATCGCCGTCCACTGCGTCGCGGGACTTGGCAGGTACATTTAACTATACTATTTATATATATATATATAACACGAATTATATATATAATTCGTGTTAGCCGAAGGTGATAATAAGGTTGTCGTAAGGGTTCAAGTTTCTCACGATCCTTGCAACTCACGGTTGACAATAACTGGTAGGGTATCTTGTATAGAAGTACCACGTAACCAAAAAGAAGCATGTATGGATGCCTGGATTGAAACAACTAGATGCCCTTATAATTATCGTAACGCATAACCGCACTGTTTAAGACCAATATGGGACACAATGTCATATAAGCTAACGTCTCTCTATTGTGGCCGCTTTATAGGGCGCCGGTTCTGGTGGCGGTCAGCCTTGTGGAATTAGGTATGAAGTATGGCGATGCTGTGGAACATATTCGTGGCCGGCGTAGAGGCGCGTTCAACGCCAAACAACTAAGCTATCTCGAGAAGTACCGTCCGAAAAATCGCTTAAAGCAGCGGGCGAACTCTGCCGGAAGTCAACAGCACAACTGCTGTATTCAGTAAGCGATAGCGGCAAAATATCGTCATCACCACCATCATCATCGTCATTATCGTCATCATCATCATCATCATCATCATCATCACCATCGTCACTACGGTGCTATCTCAAGTCCAACCTTAAGTGGATCTGTGACTTCAATTAATGCAATTTAACGTCCTTAATATAAGGCGCGTGCGATTCGGCTGAGAAGGAATTCGTCTGTTACAGCTTTTTATTGAAAACACAATTTTCATTTAGAGGAAAACTCCGATCAGTTAATGAAGGTCGACATGAGCGCAAACTAATACATATGATTTCAGTGTTGTTTTTGATGAATATTCGATACTAACCAAACTATTACACTAAAGAAGTCCGTACCTACTCCTGATGTATATAATGACATAACGGCAAATTTCAAATAGAGATAAGGGGCAACTCTTGACACAGCCAGTTAGACAGTCAAGCTCTCACAAGTCTTACGCTCTGTTCAGCACAGTGGCTATCCTTATGCAGGAACGTGATACAGTTGATTTGCTAACTCGGTAACTCAGTGACTCGGTACTGACGAGCCAACCTTTCATTACGAGCTGCGGACGAAGCTATACCTGATAAATGAAAATTCACCGACCAACTCAGCGTCGAATAAGTTAACATGTGGTACTTTAAAGCTATTCCGTTGGTACCACTTGCTTGCTGGGGAATCCACTCGGAGATCGAGTTGTTTGGAGGTGCCTTTAATCTACTTGATTAATCAACTGAATTTTCACTTCTCAAGGCAAGCGACTATATACGAGAAGGTTACAAACACAACGGAGAGCTATTGTTCGTATAGGTCACGAGCCCGATGGATCTGTTATAAATGAATGATGACGACACAATATTTACCTCGAAAGCACATCATAGAAGTTATAAATCACGTGTTAATCTCTGTATGGTTTTAAAGATTGATTCGCATTCAATGCTATGTTAGCAGTGGTACGCGTCTGCAATCCATAAAGGCATCTGACTGGATAGCGACTGTCTACCACAAGCAGTAAATTTATAACTATTATAGGATATTCGAATTCATTTTATCTTTTTCCTTTTTTCTGGTCTTCGTTTTGACATGACGCTGTAGCGTCGTATCTTTTGGTGTCTCCCAGGACACATATTCAAGAGCGCACGATGCCAGATCGCAAAATGTCCGACTTTTATCTTCAAACTGTCTATTTCTGGATTGTTCATATGTTGTGAACAACGTCAAGCTGTTGACGCCTTCTTTTTTTATTTCGTTTTTGTCTGATTTCCTGGGAAAGCAATAATTTATATACAGGGGGTATTAATTAATAATAGTACTTTTAATAGGTTTTGTTGATATTTTTACTCCAGCGATGTCCCGCCACTACCATCTACATGGTAAAGACGGAAAGGCCTTCCCGTCAGCATAAAATATATTTTGAAAAGTTAGCGTCTTCTGCACGTCTGTAAATCAACATCTGAACCGATTATGAAATAAAGTGAAAGACATTTCGTAAGAAGTATTATAATACTTGTATTATTTTGTCAGCTGAATATATAATTATAATAGTAATATAATCACGCAGTGTGGTAATGTGATATATTTGTTTGAGTATTCGTCCATACTCAAACAAATGTAATCAAACAGTCATAGAGAACCAATCACTAATGAAGAAGGCTGTTGATTGAGACAAGGCCGACACTTCCTGCTACAGAGTAATGGGATAGGTTGATGTGACGAATATAATGACGGGTTTTATTAGGGGAACTCCTGCCGTATTCCTTCATATCTAAGGAGTCAAATATGTAAGATGTAGATTCGATCGAATCTTGTTTGCAATGTAACTAAAAGGGGACCTTAATAATGGCAAAAATACAAAAATGCAAAAGTGGAATAGTGACTTAAGCAAAAGTGGTCTTAATCGAGTTACGTAGTCTTTAGTGATTTCCAGAATGAACCATTTCTGCATAACTTGATTCCATGCTACCAAGCGTTTCTAAGCAAAAATATGTGTCTCTAAACGTCGTCTGCAAAATAATCGAAATCCGTGAAGGGAGTTCAACGAGGGACATAATGGGAGCATTCCAGTGGCAAATTTATATCTGAAATATATAGATAATAAATATAAACGAATATTATATACGATGACTGCTCCGAACGTACGTCATATTGAGTTTTTAGGTAGCGAAGTGGATGTTTTCAGAGTGCGCAAATACCTTTTAACTAGATGATTTTGTCGGACAGGTTTGTTCTACGGTCTATATTTACTTGTAAACCTCCTCCGCAGAAGCATGGGTTTGTTGAAACTAATTGAAATCTACTTCTTTATGTCATTCTCAAAACAGTGATGAAATAATAATGACGAGTTTATAGTGAATTCATTTATCTGTATATAGTAATAAAATACGCACGTTGAACCTAAGTAAAAGCTATTTCAGGGGTACATCTATTTTATTTATTATATATTCTATTTTATTTATTTATGACAAAGCTTCAACTAGATCAAATACGCAGAAAGCTGAATAACTCATAGCAGTTGCGTACATTGTATATATATTGTACCTGTATTGTTGAACCTGTTGAATAAGTTCGCACCCGAATAGTTGCGTAGATACGTACTAACTCTAGCCTTACAAGTTAATAACATGCTAGGTTTAGTAACATGCACACACCACGGGTCTGCGCATGAGCAAAAAACCGTATAGACGATGTGGGACAAAAATGTGTTTGTCATCCAACAATGTTTGAGTGATCACTATTCACGGACTGCCCGGACTACTGCCAGAATCAAACAAAACGATTGACAATTGTACGCCAAGAAAATGAGCACCTTTTGGCTTTTCGAAAGCAACTTTTCCTATCCGTAGTCTATAAGGTTTATTTTCAAAAAAAGTTATTAGCGAAACAGCGAATTTCCGAAATTTTCTGACTTTTCTGAACTTACACAATTGAACATATCGTCTACTTCTAGAAACTGTACACTTCTAACACGGGTGTTTTAATTGGAATGCTCTATACAAATATAAGTCGCAGAAATGTATGCTATTCCCCGACAAAACTTCCAAATCTAAAAACGTTTAGTGGTCACTAACAACTACAATTTACTAGAACAGTAATTAATGTTTTTTCTTTATACTTTCATTTGTTTTTCTTTTACCTCACGTGATTGTCCATTACCATCTAGGCCTGACCAGACAAATCATCGAGCATCTTTCCCCGCGCTGCTTCACATTCCGCCTGCAGGGTTCGCGCCAAAGTTTCAAAATTCTATATTATCGTAGTCTATGTTACTATATAGATTGAAAACCAGTCCTCACTTCACACTACTAAATACAAGACGTAATTAACTTCGGTTAACACTGCGTCTTTTTTTACCCTTCTATTCGATAGAGACGACGACATGATTGGAATAATATACACCACTTGTTTCGTTTCGGCTATCTTTTTTTTTGATTAAAACTACTCAAATTTGTTGCAAACCTAGATACTAAACGTCCGGGGAACTTCACTTGTTTTTACTCTCTGACTCACCGTTTATCTTATTTTTCCCTAAAGTCAGATCAGTCGAATCAGAGAGAGCAACAGAGAGGGATAGAGGAGGGGAGACAGGGAGAGCGACTTTGTGAGACGCCCCCTGGTGGCCAGCCATTTTGTGCCCGTCAGGTTGTTGTGTGTGTCTGGGTACTGCTGCTACTCGTAAATTAGCCTGTGACTGGTACGTGTCTGGGTGGAGTGAGTTGTATCTCTGCCTCTGCGAACGTGCAAGTGTCTCGCAGGCTCGCTTTCTGCCTGCTTCTTACTGTCGTGTTGTAGACCTCGTTGTCGCCGTTGTCGTCCGCAGCAGGAGCAACTCCGTATTGTCGGTCTGTCGAGCTATTCGTGTGTTTTCGCTAGATTCCGCGGACCGAACAGTCCGCCTCTGCTGGTGCTGTTGATGTGATGGTGACTACTAGAGGTTAGGTACTGCTGTGGACTGTGTGCGGTTCGTTGTGCCTGCCTGCCTGCCTGCCTGCCTGTGTGGCTGTGAGTGTGTGCGTCGTGCTGCGTCCGGTAGTCGGGTGTCTGCCGTGGGCTGTGTGTATCTACTGCATATAATTGTAGTAGATAGATAAATGTCTTTGTTGCGTGGCGTCGTGCAAGTGTGTTGTCGCTGAGCGCGATTTATTTCGCTATACTATCGCCGCCGCTGCTGCCGCCGTCGCTACCAGTCGCTTCAGCGACTACTACCAATATTTTACCAGACGTGGCGAAGGTATTATTTCAACGGCTGGTCTCGGTCACAAATAGTAAGTAGCAGGCGACCCGTGCGTACGATGTATTCGTCATTCGGCGATAGCAGTGAAATCAGCAGTGCGAGCCTTGTGGAGTAGTAATAGGACAGAGGTGGAAACTCATGCTTCCGATGATCTAATCCGAACCGAGCTGCTTAAAATCCGGCTAAAGTTCGCGCTAGAGAGCTAGTCGTGCTCGCGGAAAATCTTAGTTTGAGAGTTATCACAAGAAAAGGAGGAACAGAAATTGATTCTCGGGAGATAGATAAGTGTGCATTATACAAGAGAGATCTGGGATCGTACGGCCGGACGGCTGCCAGTAGAAGGTGGGCAGAACTGTGCAGCTGCCAGTATCATCATCGAAACTGTGCGGCAGTGGTAGCTGGCTGTCTGTGTTTGTCAAATTTCGTATTCTTTCAATACGTTTCCTCAAAAGAGTGTTACTTAGCGATCCACATTTGCCTGATTATCTACTGTCGCTACAAACAACGGGTTTGTGGTTAAATCTCGCACACAGCCATTTATAGATAGCATCTCGGAGAGCTGGATCTCCGCACCTGGATACAAATATTCAATGTGCAACTGTAACTTATCGAAGGTGAGTAGGACTAAAATTTAAGTGCTAAAGTAATGATGATACGATACCAGTATTAGTATCGTAATGGATAAGGTGGCCAGCCTTGTGCTGATTTAGTTTTACTTTGATGTCTAAAAAAAAAACGCTATTACGGTGATCACTGCTATTGCATGTTCCCTGTGAGCTGTGGTGACTCCTGTTCGGTGTTGAGGATAGGATTCATATTGAAGTTTATCTATTCTTTTAAGCTCGATCATAAATAATCATTCTGCGTTTCATATATAGAATAACATCCTTACAACTGCGAATTCATTCAAGTCACAGAAATTCATTCAGCCAGTACAAACAATCGAAATAAAATAAGGAAGTCATTGTGCCAACTGTTCTGTTCTAGCCGACCCTTTACGTATTCCAGCTTTAAGCACTAGAGGATACGGAGAATAACTGCTGTTACGAAACCATTATGGTGTCATAGAAACCAACGAGAATTCCTACCGATTTCAAGCAAACCACTGTTTCATATTGGGGATTTAATGGCGCACATATCGCTACCTAAGCTCCTCGTTTAACGTTTGCAGAATCTGGTAGTCGCAGAGGGTTCTGCCTTAATTCTGTCATACGCTAGCCACATTGTCGAATAGTTGAAATCTTATATCTTAATATTAACGCTGACTCTACATCGTAGTAGCGGATATGTGTGTCCTATCAATATAGTATTGACAATAGTATCAATTGATGTTGGTCTGCCAGATCTGTTGATTCGTGTTAAAGGTAACGAAATTGATCCGTTTAAGGCTAAGGTACTTTTTTTGGTAGCAAAAAATCTGGAATTTTCGAACATCGAAAGGCGAAAAGACGACTACCGTTATCCTTATGCATGGCTATAATAGCCGCCATGAAATAAATATCAAAGATGCCGGCGGCTTAAGTGTATAGCTGACTATCGAATTTATCAAATAAAAATAATTTTAGTTAAAACAAGTTATGTTGCCAAAGAGTCGGCGAACTGACAAAATGCTATCTATACTATACTGTACTACATAATTCTATCATTTGATATTTGATGTTAATGATTCCCCGAATATACAGCGTTTGACAGACACACATATTTATATACTTTGAATTTTGGTAGATAAGAAGGCATTCATTTTAACCCTTGATTCCCTTATTCAATTCATAATCATTTCTGAAAATATCTTAGCGCTGGTTATCTTTTTAGAACATAATAAGTGCCTGAAGCTTGTCTGAGAAAGTAGAAATTAGAATAGTGCTTAGAACAAATTACAAATAGATTAATAGGGTGATCTATAAGTGTTTGAGCCCGGTGAATTGTTATAGCTTCGTGCCCTCTTTCAGATCACAACATTTATGCCATTAGCATCCTTGTTTTGCGGTGTTTGAACACTCGCCTGTGCCATTATCCTTATATACGATGTCTTCAACTGGTTTTTGAAACCTGTAAATGTGCTACCTAGAGCTGCGAGTTGCTATGAGCTTGAATTGCTCTGATCTTTGCCCTGTCGGATTGACGTCTTCATCGCTGACGTTTCGAGTAAGTGGTCAGTTGGTCTGGCTGGTGCTTGAGTAGTCGACATAACCAGATGACAAATCGATCCGCCGTGCGCCAGAAATCTCGCTGGGTTAAATCGAAAAACATCTACCTCCCAGTAATTGAATACTGCACACACGTCTGATATGAACGGACATACGCATTCGCTCATATGTTTGACGTTTCTTTCTCGCTCATCATCGCTTTATCATGTCGTTAGCGGAACGTGCAGGGATAGTTTAATCTCCTGTATAGGTTGAGTGTATTGTTTCACTCTTGCTTCGGCTGCTCTCTCTTGTTGTTTTTCATCGTTTATCTGCCATAAGCATTCATCTGTCAAACGCTGCTACTGGCTGCAGCCAGCTTTCACGGTGACGGTAACCGTGCTGACGGCAGTTAGCGGGCGAACGATGCCCGACCGCCGACGCAATCGGCTGTCGCGCTGTTGTTCCTCCGTTCGTCGTGATACCCTTGGTCATCGTGATCATCTGAAAAAAGGATCATGCGTTCTTGATGAATGCTGTAGAAGTGAGCGCGTGTGGCTCACTGTGTCTCTCGCTTGCTTTTTATTTTTTTTGGCCCACGCGTAAGTGTGGGTGCAAGTGTCCGTGCTCAATGCGCGTCAATTCGTACAAAACAACGTTTGAGTTCGAAAGAGGTCAGTTCAATGCATCGTGTTACGTCATAGACGATTAACAATGGTGCTAAATAAGATGAAGGTGATAGCGATGGATAGAGCGTGAACAATCTTTGGTATAAGCAAAAGTTCATAACAGGTTTGAATCACGCGACGCGTGTTCTTTTCCTTAGGAATGCTAAGGTCGTTTGACAGCACGAACTGTCAAATACATTCCCAATAATATACAGGCAGGATCTATTTGGCATTCAGCTTTTACAAGCGTGAGTTTTTTTCTATGGGGGAACAATCTACCTCAGGGCAATGCTAGCCCTTTGACTTTATCGTGTGCTTGTATCAGTTAAAAATAGACCTGTACAGAAAATATTTTCTCCATAAAATATGCGAAGATTTCAAAACCGACCGACATACATTAGCCTCACCATTCGCTCGTGCTTTTTTGCTATATAATCCCTAAATTAAAATAATTACTAGTATTTCAGAAGTTGTCGTTGTCGTGAGTCTGGTGCACTTGCTCTGAATGGTTTACTTTTTTTTTTATATCATTCACCTATACGCCGTTGTATTCGATAGCTTTGAAATTTTGGTGTTATGAACACCGATTAGGCTAGAAGCCGACGTTAAGCCTACACAAGTTATACAGACATTGGAAATAGACTTATTTTTTGGAATGCAGACCTAAGACGGTACTGGTTAGTAGAATCGGTGCTGTAAGGGGTTGGCTAGTGTGGTTAGGATTACAATGGACAAAGGCTTAGTGGAATGTTGTTCTATGTACGCACAAGTTAGTTCGTCACGCTGTTATCCTGCTGATGCGTATCGGCTGAGCGATCTCACTGCTCCAGAAACTACAAGGCCTATTAAAAGCCCCCCTCTCCAACTGATGACATAGTTGAGCTGAATTTGTTTGTCGCTCAAATTAATGTTACGTACGAAGTACTTCTGACACCGTACGCACTATCGCAGATGGTGTTTATGTAAGGCAGAACAAGTAGGAATCACCTTGACGGTATCCTGTGTTTAAGGAGAAATTGGTATGAGTGGTTTGGCAAAGACAGATATAAAGCCATATCTAGCTGAATCTAAATAGAACCGAAAGGATATTCTTCGACGCTGTTCTGGGTATTATCTGATGGTGATGCCGTGTGGTGGATAGTTGCTAGGAAAAATGTGCGCTTCAGGTCAGATTGAACGTTATCAAACGGAGCACGAATTTGTAGCTATATAGAATCACTGAAGAATTACGGAAATTAAATTTGTCGGCCGTTCGAGATATGGTTCTGCACTTAGGCTATACCTCATACAACACAAAAGTATAATTTAGGCATATTGCGTCTAGAACCTTTTCAGCGACTACGATAGAAGCGTAGACACTTTGAAGATGAAAAAGATCAACTCCGTTTATTCATTGGCGTTTAGTAATCGCGACAATGAGGTGAACCTCCTTGTGTCAGTAATGGAATTAAGAAAAGTACACACGATTACCACGGCTATCAACACTCTCATCGTATCGTCCAGATGGGGCCACTTACGATTATTCGCTACCCAGGGGAACCGACACGGCGTATGAATGTGCCCGATTGTTTGTTTCAAGATACTAACAAGTTTAAACGAAACACAGGTCGTTATAGGTGAGACCATGCACAACAGGTCCGGATAGGTCAGTGCATAGAAAATACTCACAGAGTGACAGTGCCGCTAGCCTACTTGTCATTTTTTATCAGCAAACTTTGCATGCTGACGTTTGTTGATTGTTATAGTATTACTGTAGTAACCGTTTCGGCTATTGGGTGGTGCTTACTGTAGTGTGCTATGCAGCAAGCAATGTGCGCCAATGAATCTTCGCAAGAGAACTTGAGGACACTTCGAATGTCGCGTCTTTCCTCAATGTCAATTAAGTGAGTACCTTTCGCTGAACTTGAACAGGTCACAATCGCTTGTCTAGCCTGTTGACGTTTGTAGACAAAGACGAAAGGAACCTTCGTCTACAAGCTGTAGGTCTGTAGATTCAGGCCTATCTTGAAAAGATTATATCAAAAGACGCATGCTGTACTTGTATGTGTATTCGTAGGCCTTTCGTGTACATCGTCTATGCCTTCGAAGACGATTAACGGCGGCCGGCCTTAGACTGAGCGACTCTCACACGCCTTAAACCAACTGTTATTATTCCCACTGTATGTCGTCTAACTGACATTGAACTACAACTAATACCGTTGACACCGACCTTTAATACCTCCTATTATATAATTCGTAGTTACATAGAAAAACGAATGTGACTACTGAGAAAGTAATTCTTACCTAACTGTACAGGCTAATCAGAATATTTCTGGTAAATAGTTTTCAACAAAGTAAGGTTAAGCGTCTTAATTGTGGAAAAAATTGTCAGGTTTTCTTGTAATCTTCTTGCTTATGAAACACGTGAACTAGGTTGCTTATAGCAAACTAGGTAATATGAAATTGATAGAGGAAAGAGAACTGTAATACCCGTGACTTTTGCACACTCGTATGAATAAGGAAATTTTTCAACTTATTTTCATATGAAATTGTATGTGAAAGGTTATGTTCAAGTTAGAAGGCGTTGATAGACGTCTAGCTGTACTGCAACCTAAACCAGAAGTCATGAATCACTCCTCTACTTATCATGCTTAGCTTCAACTGGTCCGGGAAGACAATTGTCAAGGCTTTTGCTGTCTGATAATTGATTATCCTTGCCGCCGTAGGTGTCTATGAGATTCTTTCTATGCAGGCATTTCCGATGCTGCGCACTTTATCGCTGCGCTGTCTATGCTTTTGTGAAAAACTAATGCACTCTTGGAATACAATAGTGTACGTATATCTGCAAACTAAAGGTAAAGGTCTACCAACTGATAATTTTATAGGTACAGGTATTCATGGTAACGCCAGACGTAAGTAGACGCGCGTTGTTGATCATAATCATTTGTAGCGCGTTAAAGCACGGTGGAATCTTGTCATATGCATAGCTTGTTTATAGACGTGTTCTGCAGTTGTTAAAAAATCGCAGTATAAAACAGTACGTCTCGTACCCAGTGTGCAGCCCGGAGCATTAGAATGCTTCGCGTAGCACTTCTTTCTCATATGAATCTGCCATATTAACATAGCACGTTCTCAACGGATTTTACCGATTAATAGAGTTGACGGAAGTGCCAGTTCACTGTATAATCATGGAATATAGCTACTAATCTTAGTCTGTAAGTTTTTTTCTTTAATATAGAAAATATACCTTACCAATTAAAGCTAAATAATCAAAAATAGTGGGAGTTGAGATTATTTTTTGCTACTTTGCGATCCACCGCGATTCGATGTACGTATATGTTCCCTGAGTAAAGCGAAGAACGTATGCGCGACTTGTAATTTGTATGTATTTTATTTATAAGAAGAATAAGTGATACGTTTCGCAAGACCAATTTACTTAATTACAGGGTATTTTGTTTAGAGATTACGTCATGACCACCTAGCAACGGGGGCTCTAACTGAAGGTTTGACGCCCGTGAATGGCGTAACAAAAAATTCTAATGTAATGTGACTAAATTAGTTGATGCCTCGTGTTGAGCGCTGTGCGCACTCGCTCATCATTTACATGATACAATAAAGCGGCGTTATTATTGTGTGTTGCTGGTTGTTTACTAGCAGGTCGATACTTCGGCCTGCAACCGCTATTGTACCCTTCAGTAACCAGTAACCGCTGCTCGCAACGATTGGCCCCCCGACTGATATGTATTAGCTCATACGTGACGAGGTAACTGTCTCGTCGTTTCCGCTTTTACTTTTGGCGCGATCGGCTACCACCGGTCACCGAAGGAAAAGATTCGAATACGACAAGGTGTGAATGACGCTTATGGTCCCGAAAATAGTAACTGGATTTGGTGAAACAATGGATTCGACCTACGCGATTGATAACATACCTTAGGCTATCAGTCCAATTATTACTGTCGATATGTATATATCTAAATTATAAACGCAATTGTGCGAATGGCACTAGTCAATTGGCGGGAATTTTTGAAACATCTCGTTTTATAGCGGTCGCTGCGTTCCGTGAGAGCACGCAAATATTGATGAATGAAAGTATGACAGACGTAATTTCTCGCAAAAACGTTTAAGTAACCGCGATTAATTAGTATAGTCATTACACATTAAGCTTTATTAAATCCTGTGGCTAGTAGAGATCTGTTGAGTGTAACAAAGAAATGGCAATAACAAGCCGGTATAAAAGCATATGTGCAAATTTGCTCTATTAAATTAGGAATACAAGCAAATTTAACGTTCCAAAGTTTAATATAATTTACATTTTCACAAATGTAGTTCATCAAGAAGCCGTATGTGGCTATGCATTAGTAGTATAAATTATATGTCAAAGGCAAGTACTGTCATTTTAAAAATAGCCGTTCTGTTGTTCCCTATTCTTGATAGCCACAACAATCGAATCATTTCAAATTTAAAAGCCCTTCTCGCAGCAACAGCTTTCGCGGAAGCAGCTGCTGAGTCAGCTTGAAAAACTGACCGGCAAGCGAAAAAGGCTATCCAAAGGCAACTCATGAAGCAGTGCATCATGAGAATTAATATGAACGTTATCTTCTTTTGACTGACTCGTAATGACGTTTGTTTAAGATCACGATTGACATAGTAGCTTCATTCGTGAGCAATTAGATGGTCAAGCCATCCAATACACAGGTAGCACCGAATCTGCTCTAATTCCGAAGAGCACTCGGGCTTATTCCTTAAATCGATTGTAGATCTGTTGAACTTTATTTTTTTCCCCTATAGATGATAAATCCTGTAAACGATGCTAAGACTTTCCCATAATTGTACAAAGCGTTACGTCGTTCATGCTATCTAAAACGTAACGTGGACTACCACGCGACGCTTAATAGCAGGATTGAAAAAGCACTGTTCTAGAGCGCAATGCATGTGGGAAATTCAAACTTTCAAAAAAAAAATACAAACAAAATTGGGTGCAGATAGAGCCGAGTTATCCTCCCAGAAGAAAATAACTAATATATTTCGCACGCCGGATCTTATTCTGGGCGAAACCTGCTAGGTAGAATGATTGAATGTAAAACTATGGGATTCAACAGTGGCTAACATCTAGCCGTGCGAGTATTACTATTGCTACAGAACGAATAGAGTGCTCGGTTAATCTAGAGCTGCAAGGACTTGTCGGTATGGTAACATAGAGCTTCATAAATGAAGTACTCGCCGACTTCTCCTTAATGACGGCCTTTGTCAGTCAGTCAATTTGTATGGCTCAGATGATTCTTTTATTGTTTTTGACTGGTGTGGTCAGTCATTATTTTCGTTTTGCTGTCAAGCAAATATGGCACTTTACAGTAAGCTCGACCCAGTGTAAAAGTAAATACTAGAAACGCATGCATAGAAAAGTGTACATTTATCGCGGTGTGTGTCTGATACACCACTCGCTTGAAGCTAGTGCATATTGTATATGAAGCATGGTCAGATATGACAATTTCGGCCCTTCGTTAACGTTGTGGCCTGACCCCTCTAACCGTTCAATACTGTTTCGGCGCCACTTGGCTAACGAAACATTGGTCATTCCACTATTATGGTGGCTTTCTATTATCCCTAGACGAAGCTCCACTTTTAATATCGACCATCACTTGCAGCCGCTTCGAGTAATGGCAGCGACGGGCGTCACGCTCATAGTCAACGCGTACTGATGTAACGTTGCGCAAAGCCCCGAAACCGTTAAATGTCGCCAATCGCGATGTGGAAGGCTAGTATTTGTCTCCTTGAGTCAAGCATCATGTAGTTTGTGTCATTATTAGCATGGTAGCTGACTGCAAAAATATAGCTATTCGGTCTTACAGGTAGTCAATCCTGCAAAATTGACGCCGCTCAGGAAGCATCATGAATAGATTCTATAACATATGGTTTTAATGAAAGATGAAATCGTTTTTTAACTTGATAGTTATACCTATTAGCCTTCGTAGAAGAGAATAACCCGTTGCAGTTTCTATCGTTAAAAATGGTCCAGAGGCGTAAATCCCTACCAAAAGCTTTACATTGTAAACAAGCACAACAGCTAATTCTCGTACAAACAAGTGCTCTAGTACGTACGTGCTGATGTAAGTGTTGTATACATCGAGTGACAACTATAGCTTTACTATTTGAGCTAATAATACGACAAGCGGAAGAATTGTCTGATCCTCAACTGTTATACTCTATACACTATAAGTTAGCGATCTCTGCTGTTCAGGAAATCTCTTACTTTGTATCACCTAAACAATAGATAGCCGACGTTTATCTATTCGTGTAGATACAAGGTAAGGGCAGTACGCGTTATTGGTCCGTATCTCTGCCTACATGCAGAGTAATGTTAAAGTGCAACTAATTATCGTAAAAACGCGTGTGGATATTTAGTTTCTGTCATTACATATCTTCGTTTTTCTTTCAACATGTTGTATTTTGCAAATATAAAACGACTCAAGAGGACGAAATGTTTTCCCAGTACAGAACAGAAATGCGCTTCTTACTAAGTAAATATTAGCTTATATATTTATCATAATAAATCAGATCATTTAATCGTAATATAGAAAACCAACTGACCTTGGCTCAGCGGCTAGGAATGACAAGCCTGTTTTCCCTTGAAAAATCCTATATCTTTAATCTGAGCATATATGCTTAGACTATAAGCAGCCGGAAGTTAACATAAATAGCGACCTCGCCTATCACGAACTAAGCCAACCGCAGTGTATTTTGCGGTTAGCAAGTACGCTATTATAGCAGCGCAAGTGATCTGTGGTGAACTACTTTCTCCCACTGTGTCCATAAGCGTGCGTCTTGCACGTACATCGCTATATATATGTATAGCTTTCTTTATTTTTATTTTATATATCTTTTATTATTAAATATATATTATATACTTTACATGGATGAATGGCAACACACTTCATTTCTTAGCCAGGATTCCCATGATAGGATACGATTTTTTAATTAATTAAAAGAAAACACCAATTTAGTAATTGAAGAGTACATATAGTTCAATGTTCATCGGTGTTGTCTAATGTATCACGCATAAAACAGCTCGTAGATCATGTGCGAGCCAATCACCCTGAATTTAACATTGACACCGTTATCATGGCATTAGCCTACACTACGTAGTTTAAAAAATTCGCTAAAAAAGAATGCTTCCTGCAGTTGACTAAATCTTTATATATTGTATATGCAGACGTAGCGACTCCAATCTAAAATTAGTTTATATTTATTATTTTAAATACACTAAATTAAATAGACCATTAAGGCTACAATACTGATGAAAACGTCTTATATTTAACAATGCTGATCCCGTTGTTTTGTTATTGCAGAGCTCCGAACGCTCGTTCGCCGCGGGTGTTGAGGCTCGTGTTAGCGGAGCGTCGTCGTGCCCACCGCCCGGACAGCATCTGGCTCCCTGCGGAAGTCCTTCTGGTGGAGCCCTCGTCCACCCAGTGGCGTTCCTCTCGTCTCGAGCCCCTAACGCCTGCCTCGTCTGCATGGCAGTAGACAGTCTAGTGCACCTATCATTTGTTTACTACTGCCATGCCCAGCACGCAACGCCGTAGGGCATTATTGCAGGTTGCCACTCAATGCTGAAGCAGCTTGAAGCGGGCGCATGAAAAGTTAACAGCAAAGGGGAAAACAGGCAGCAGACAAACGAGAGACTGAGGGAAGAAAAAAATCAAATAGCAACACAAGTCACGAGGCAATTCTCATAGAAGCAAGGAGACCTATAGCGAAGATAATAGCATACCTGTGATCCCTGTAATAGCTACACCTTCAGCTTTAACAGCTATGCACACATAGGCAAACTTCACGCTGCAAAAGACAGAAACAAAAGGACATAGGAAAAAAAGCGATAAACACCATTAAAAAGTTAATATCCAACCGCGGACTTTTCTATACACTCAAATATATATATATATATATATATATATATATATATATGCAGAAGCGGAACTAATATACCGTGCCAGCTAGCGTATCTGTAGATTTTTAACATTCAGATGCGGAGAGAGATAACAGAAAAAGGTGGTGAACAATTCGAGTCATAGCGCATACAATTACATCGAAAAGGAAAACGCATATTGGCGAAAATACTAAAAAACACAGACAGAACAATCTAACAATCTGCAACACTTGATAGGGATCAGCTTCCACTGCTGCTATTACTATCTGGGCACAAAGAACTTACAACGTGGCATTGAAACAATGACAAGTCCACGTAGTGAAGTTAGCTATCCGCAATTGAATTGACCCCACTAGTCCAATCAATCAAACAAGGGAAAAAGAGAACGTTCTTTTTTAGAAATTGCTTCGTACATGAGTGCCTGCACAACCTTGAGCCTCTACCGTCATCTGCATCATATCACAGTCAGCCAGTTGACAGTCTTGGTCATCAGTCGTAGCAGGTCAGTAGTAAATGCTGGGTATTAGAATAAAATAATAAAACTAAACTGAAAAATAAATATAAATAGCTTAATATATATATATATATATATATATATGATACGCTCTCACCGAAATCAAGGAGATGCTAACAGTTTTGCCATCGAAAACGGCCAGCAAAACAGTACATTCTGTTAAACACATATATCGTCGTTGTTGCACAAAGATCCCTTTTAACAGTTGTCCTGGCTTATATTCAGGTATTGACTTCCGAATATAACCCATTGCAGTCCATTATCGTATACTAGGTATCATAGATCTATCCGATTCCCTGCGGTATGTCTATATCTGGAAATTGCTTTGATAGGGATTAAGATGCACTGTTCTCCAAATACGTCTTGAGTAATGCCAGTATCCATTTTATGGGACACGCGACAGCTGCTGGGCTAATATGGTTGGCGACAAGAAACTAATTATCTTAGAGTGGCTCTATTCATTGTCTGTTTCCGGTACGTGTCGTTCTCTAATCTACTCAATCTAGCCTGAGCTTTATCTTAATGGACGATTAAACTTTGCGATGGCGTTATATGAAAATATTTTTTGTCTGCATTCGTAGTAACAAAAACATAGAATTTTTTTTTTCGTTACTGTTTACATTGTTCATATTTCTTTTTGGTTTTCTCTATAGCTCCTTTTTTTTCTGAATTCATTTTTCATAGCTTTCCAGGGCATTTACTTTTACAGCAGCATTAAGCAATAACGTCTGAGGCTTTTTAAGGGCATCTAACTGATCTGGCATTAAGTAGAGTTTTGGGTCTTATAAGATACAAAGCTCTACTTAATTTTAAATATGATTTTACTTTTTTAGGATTGAAACTTTTTCAGTTGTGCAATCGTTGCTAAGTATAAATTAGTATGGCTACTATGTGTACTGCCCAACTTCTAAGGCACCACTTGGGTAGTCAAAATTAGGTGCAAATTTCCATACGAATTCATGTCAACTTATAGAATGTAATGGTCCATTGTAAACTGCTCTTCTCGTGCTCGTCTAGGGCTTAAGGCGGTACTACTAACTAGAGTAAAGAAACTTATAGTTAATTAGGTGGACAGCGGTCAAATGTTTAAACACGTATATTGAATGAGCGACGGTATATCTGTATCGCGGACGTACAAAAGGTTGTCTAAGTGAACTGGCGATTGACCACCTTGCAGAAATCGAGAGATACAGCATCCGGACAATAGCCTTGCATCTTGTAAGTTATTAAGTCAAGACCGGACAAGGAACTTCATAAGCTTGTCTAAGACCTAGGAAATGTAATTTAGTAAAGAAGCACTAAGAAACTGATTAAGCAACTAAATAAAATTTTATGTACAACAGCTTGAAGTGATCAGCTTGCCTGACGTAATGGGTCATTATAGGAATTCTCCTTGCCTTCAGGTCGAATCGTTTTTCCGTCTCGAAGCAAAATTCACGACTGTTATTCTCGTTATGTTGAAAAAATCACGGTGCCATGTCCGAGCTAGTTCGATTGCGCGGGCACGCGTATGCGACAAGTGAGTGAAGATGTCGTAAATTTAGACCGTGGCTAGAAATACGAGTCGCGTGAATAACTAGCACGGGGCGTGCGGTCAGTTCAGAAGACAGCTGTAGTAATGAATTACACCTCGTGAGGTTTTAAGGGAGTTGTGCACGTACGCTGACTTTGTTCATATTTCCGCACCGTGTCATGTTGCACTGAATACCCGCATAGCGTGAAATTACTGGCTTATTGTCATCGCATGAGAGTGACATGTTTTCAAGGCATGTTAGACTTTCGATAGACCGGATCTCGTTCTCTACAATGTACTAGCTTGAGTCAGCAAGTGGTTTTCTAATTCATTTTGAATTGGGGAGTATCAGATGCTGCCTGAACTCAGTTGCATTCTGCTACTTGGATACACTTCGGGACTCTATCACTGAAGTCATGGGAACAGCTGTTGGCAACCTCGTTGGAAGTTCTTTATGAGCTGTTTTACGTTTATTGCGATATAAAGAAAATATAACTGAGGAACGAGACTCAGTATATACTTAAAACATCATCAGAACTGATAGGCATAGCAGAAGTTAGGCGCTTGGTGCGCAAGCTATTTAATGTAACAATTGTTTGTTTACTTTGTTTTAGGCAAATACTTGAATACGATAGGGCAAAAGGCTGAAGATTGAACGAGACAAAATAAGAGGAACCCGTGAAGACAAACTTTATTAATAGCTTCTAACTTCGTACGTCACATCTAAAAGACGACGCTTTAAGTACAAAATATACAAGAGAACGTCTCTGTCAACATACCATCCGATTGTCTTTCTTGTCTCGTAGAAATACGACAGGCTTAACGTGAGGTTGAGCGTGACCTTCGCAGTAATCACCTTTTCCCGTAGCCTACGACGTGAAGGTCACGATCGTAAGAACGCCAGGCTATTGACGGATCTCAACGGATGTATCAACGTGAATTCAGAGTGCTGACAGGGTAATCATCGCTTGCCTTCGTAGTGATCACGCCCCTGTTAATTAGCTTTGACAAGTGAAGACTACGGGGATTCTTCCAGAACAAAGTCACCTATTTCTCCAGACGACTTGACTCAAACTGCCCTGTTGAGTGGAACACGTTGAGCATAAAGAGACGGATAACAAAAGCGATCTCGTACCACTACTTGTGGGGCGTTCCCTAGTCATCAACCGTTGTAAAAGCGAGCAAGCTAACCAAAACCTGTTTATTATTAGTAGCTCGCTCACAAGTTGGCCAGGACCTCGTTCTGTGTAGGGACTGGCAAAGTTCCGTTCACCTAATTTGGTTCCCGTGCTGCTGTCACTGCTTCTGCTACCGTTGAAGTGATCGCCGCTGCCGTCACTGTCCTTCGTCGGTACCCGTTACCTGTCAGTTCGTCTGGTCTTGCCTGTTTAGCATTGGTTATTTGTACGTGCGCTTGTTAGTCCATTAGTCGCTATTTGGTGTCGCACGGCAGCTCAGACGCCGGCGCCGTGGCTCCTCTCTTGTCGATGACGGCTTCCGCTCCGTCGCCGCCTGCGCTTCCTGCCATAACAACGGCACCTCCACATAGTGTGCGCTCCCTTTCCAGCCCGCCCGTCCAGGAATTGCACACCCCTTCGGGTACGTACGCACGTTCACCATTTGTTCCCGGCTACACATTATAGATAGTGGCACAAGAGAGTATCGACAGAATTAAACAGATGATGCCATAATGCGTCTAATACGATGTGACGCGGTTCACATTACATAGATTCACACATTTGTATGACCATTTACTGGTGCACGGGCAGGGGTGGGTTAGAACCTCATATTTGGTGCATGTCGTCATTGTTGTTGTATAGATTACTGAACGCTGTTTTGTTATAAGTAAGTGCTATTTAACTCAACCGATTTTGCTGACATAACACACAGCCGATGTCATTCGAGTGTCCAGGACCACTTGAAAATCTGCCAATAGATACCAACAAATTCTAACATGCTGCAAGGGCTGTTTCATGTGCAGGAACTTGAGTTGTTAAATCGTAAAATGAATTTTTCAAATCGGATCTAACAGGCTGCCCCTACTGGCAAAAGACAAGGTCAAGAAGGGTTTTCTTATCGGTACACAGAGTGGTTTCCTTCGACGCAGAAACATCAGTAACTTTTTTGATTAATGCATCCTTTAAGGCGTTAACTGGAAGAATGGCCTATTTTTTCAGACAGGTCGTAGACATATGTTGGTGTCATAAACTAAAAATGACGTACAGGGAGATCTTTCTAGACCGAGCTTTGAGTGTACCCAGAGTGAATTGCAATAATACATCTTTCTGGTAAGATACTATGGGCAACAAAATGGAATATTTTTATTTGTTACTCAATGCCTCGGTCGCTATCAATTTGGCATAAAAGCGGCATGAATATATTCACATTTGCTTGATTCACAATGATGTGACAGAATAACTGGGTTGTATCACTGTCAGAGTTACCCTAAGGCCATCCCGTAGCTGCATGTAAGGAAGCCCAGCTATCGCAGTTAGAATATTGAACGATAAGACAAGGAAGGCGATCGAACGATCAGACGCGGCTTCACGCTCGAACCGAGAACGTGTAATCAGTCATTTAAAGGATCTTAAAGAAGTAAATAAATGTGTCTCAGCAAGGATAATAGTTTGCTACCAACGAAAGCCAGAAGTTTTTATTCCACACATATCTCAATGTAACAAGCGATTTGATTCGCAAGTTCATTGCTGTTTTTGATAATGGGAACCGGCCAGACGGGGAACATGTAATCTTTCGAAACGTAAACGTAAAAAAAAAGATGTACGGCGGAAACAGTCAATTTTAAGCAAGAGATTTATTCATCCAAATGTCGAATTATACGATTTCGAGGAAATACTTGATTGTTTTCACTGTTTTAAATGAACTCTACGGACACGACGTTCAGCAGAAAATTCTACATTATTCTAAAGAAACAATAAAAGCTAAGATTTGGAATATAAAATCGCTCTGCAAAGCTTAGAGGATAGAGAAAGAGATTATAAATAGAACTTGATTTAAAACTTTAGCTGCTCAGTTAAATTTTACAAACGTCGGTATGTTAATAAAACTTCACGGGATTTTTCATGGAATTTCAATCGATTGCCTTATCTAAAAACTGACATGCAATGGCAATACAGGGCAATGAATTCTACCCGAGTAAAAAGAAGGCTACCCGAATAATGGTTGGGCTTTACGTTTTTGTTGTATGTTTGAATACGCTTGGGCGTTTGTAGTGAAGTGCGGTGTGCTAGTGTCTCCTGTAAGCGGCCCGGGTGGTGCAATGCGTCAAAAGGGAAGTCTTTCCCTCGGCGGAATGGGGATCATGGGTGGCCTGCAGAGGCCAGGACCGTCCGAATTTGTCTACAAAGGCTACAACTTTCTAGTCACCGACCGGCCCACCGATGCCACCCTGCCATCCTACGTTGAGGTATAAATAGGTCGTTTTCATTACCATATGTTTAATAATAAAATGTAGAATTTTTTTTCTCGACGGTGTCTACAGTAGCTAGAATAGCAGCTATTTGCATTATTTTATACATACAGATATTATACGGTAGTATCATTTAGCAGCAACCTCGGCTGTTGCAATAAGACGTGTGGTGACCAATGGCTTCTAATCCTTGCGTTACATTCTGCTAGTATAACACATACATGTATTTGCTTGCTTATTCAACTTGCAACTCCTTATTATCCCTAATTAAAATACCCATGCTGTTGTTGAAACTGTTCAACTTATTTAATAAAGTTCTGTCTTCATTTCTTTAACAGGAGCTGAAAAGGCGGCAAGTTACCGATGTGGTCCGGGTGTGCGAGCCGACATACCAAACCGAACTGCTAGAAAAGGAGGGCATTAAAGTACACGATCTACAGTTTGAAGATGGCTCCCCACCGCCTGCAAGAATCGTCGAGGAGTGGCTCGACCTCATCCGTAATCGCTTTAAAGAGAGACCCGACGCGTGCGTTGCTGTCCACTGCGTGGCGGGACTTGGCAGGTAAACTTTAACCATGTGTTTAATGTTTGTTATTTCCTAGAAGGACGCAAAGATCTTTTTATTTAACCAGCAATCATTATCAGCTGTTGCCTACGTGTATAAGGCATATCTAGTAAAACAAGCAATGGTGGATGAATGGCTAACCAAATCTATTCAATTTTACCCACTGGCTTTTGCGGCCTATTAGGGCGCCGGTTCTGGTGGCGCTAACACTAATTGAACTTGGCATGAAGTACGAGGACGCGGTGGAGTTCATCCGGTCACGTCGTCGGGGTGCGTTCAACGCAAAGCAGCTAAGCTACCTCGAGAAGTATCGCGCCAAAAGTCGACTCAAGCAGAGGGGTAACTCCGCCGGCAACGGACCGCAAGTCTGCTGCATTCAGTAAGGCATAGTCCTAAGTAAACTATTCCGACGCCGACAACAACAGCAACACTATAGCTTTCATTGAGCTCACGATAACCTGATTAATCCCACAGAACTGTAGTCCCAACAACACCGTGTTTCATGACCGATACAGACGGCAAAACACCACAGATTCATGTACACATTTACAGTAAAGATGGGATATGACGCTCTCGTTAAATTATCAGAACCCGAAACAAGTCGCTGAAAACTTCACTCACTAGCAGCAATAGTAACAACAGCTCCATTCAATGTGAGTCGACGATCTAAGCTTAGCAATCATTAGCTACGTGCAGCACACATGCACGAAAATTATACATTGATTGCACGTCGATGCCAAGCCCATGCTAAAGCCACGTTTCAAGAGCGGCCTCTCGCCTTATATTCAATGCTGTGGCACCTCTCTGAAAAGGTGTTGTCTGTCGGATGCCGCCGGAATAAGAATGCAGAGGGCAAACGCGCAAGTCAGTCGCCGTCGGAGTATACCCAGCGATCTGTGATCCACAAAAAACCGGCAAATACATACATTTTGCCGCCTCTTGTCGTGGTGGTAGTTTTTGCCAATTTTAAGACGAGGAAGTGAAAGTCTACGATGGTTGCTACGATCATTAATATTGACAGTACGCGATATAGTCACCGTAACTAGAACTCTTATCGTAACGATAAGAACTTTTTCCATTACAACTGCTGCTGTTTCAGCAGCGATTATTTACAACTGCGGTGGTCAAAGGAACACGTACAAAAAGCAGTGTCATTCAGCGTCCGGCTCGAACCTAATGCGCTCGTTCACACTAAACGTTGCGACCTTGGCATGTGATGACTTGAGCCTACGCCCTGCCAGGCTCTCGTTAATTTACTAGATGTGAATGAGGAAAAAGATGGCAGCACAGTCTCTAGATGAAGTCGATGTGGCTTGTTGGAAGACCCATAGAGCAGCTTTGCCTAGACTGGGAGGAAAGGATGCCGAGGTCAGGGTGACCAGGCGCAATCAAGTATGTGGATGTTTTTAATGTCAAGATAAATTGTGAAATACAGTAATGAAATGACCGAAACAAACCCAAAATATGTAAACAATGAACGAATTTAGTAAGCAGACAAACTAGCAATGAAAGAAAATTTAAGCCTACAACTTCCGGCTTTGTTTGCCAATCTTTGAGGCCGTACAGTTTGTTAACACTGACTCCTTAGTAACGAGCAGCAAACAATGACCCAAAAAAAAATACGAATTCAATAATTCTAAACCAAGATGATGAACGTGATAAAAATTATGATTAATAATAATAATAAGTTATGAAAAGTGACGATATTCAAAAACCCGGTCGATTTGATGTATCTGAAAAACTAGGGTTAAAAGGTTAATGGACGAGTTTTCTAGGAAGAACGATAAAAAATGATGATGCAATAGTAATGAGAAGAACTTTATTTAGTTGACCGATCTTTAGGTTATGCTATGGTAAATGCGTAGCAACGTGAAAGTTAGTATAATGACGCGCTACAAAACGCATAGGATGGAGAGATAGATGTGCTTGATTGAAGCGAAATGGTTAAGAAAGGATGGCTCCGTATCAGTCTTTACTGCGAAGTCACCAATGCATCCGCCTTTCCTAGCTGAAGCTAAGACGAAAATTGTGTGCTTGCTGGCTGTATCATGTGACGGTTATTTTAGTTTATAATCCGTTAGTAGGTAGCCTATTGTGCCACTCACTCTTAAGCGATTATTAATAATCAGTTTTTAACCAGTCAATTTATCAATTATTTAGGCAGTTGGAAATAAATTGATATCATCATCATCTAGTTCGCCGGCAGATGGCGTTGTTTAGAATAGTGGCGGTTGCTCTTGCAACTTTTGGATGATGGCACATTGAGTGTTACATGCAATGCGTGTCCCCAGGAAATGGTAGTCGTAACGACATAAGACAACGAAGATGGCGACAACAACGATACCCGCTGAATGTACACACCTGGCCCGAGGGAGCGAGATTTCTTTCTGTATTATGTTCAGAGGAAGAAGTGGCTCAACAGCTATTTACTTCCTCGTCTGTATAGAGAACTTCTTGTTTTATAAGTGTGCTCGTGAGTTCATTAATGAAAAAATTTGCGACGGCGGTAAAAACACCGTTAGCTACAAAAACACGCTTTTTTTGTTGGGACGAACTACTGGACTAATGGCTAGACCAGGCTCTCGTTAAAAATGCTAGGCTGATAAAAACGATGCTTGTTATAGATTTTTTTCTTTTTTTTTTTCTAATTTTAGTCACAAATATAATACAAGATAGGATAGTAGGATTTTTCATTCAGCAGTGTAGAATGAATTTTTCCATTGTCTTCCATTGTAAATTATTGTGATTATACTGATGAATCTTACTTTTATCTTACCTTGACTGTAGTTCTTTCCGAGGAAATCCCTCCCTTGCCTTCCATCAAAGCTTGACTCTAAATGCAATGCAACAACAACTAGATCGAGCAATCGATCTAAGTATGTCGATCTGTGAAATCCTATTTCTCAGTCATTATTGCCTCTTTTCTTGGACGCTGAAAAAGCCTAGGTTGAATTCAACGCAAAAAATGGAAGATGTCATACGTTATAATACGCTAGTGCAAGTAACACTTTTGTATTTACAAGAAATATAATTATAGCAATATAAAAATGAATCAATAATAAATATATCAAATAAGTTTAATCAGAACTAGTGTACATGTTTACTAAGGGTGAAGGAAAAAACTTGTCCAAACAGCCAGAAGAAGTAACAATCGGTGATGTTAGTGCCGTACGAGAAAGCGAGGGTAGCCCAGTTGTAAATGAAGAATTAAAAGAAGTATGTAGTGCGTAATAATAGAATTAGTCACATATAATACGATGATAATAATAAGAATATTTATTATCATTATTATATTAATAAGTAATGATAAAATCTTAACAAATAATGAAAAATGGAAAAACGTTTTGGTACCGCGTTACCACCGTTCCCAAGGAAGGACCAGCACTTCTAAAAGAAACTGTGACTGACAATTTTATGCTGAGTCTCTGAACCCTTGAAACTGAGTGTGAAAGAAGCTTGATTAGCTGGATGCCACACGTATGACAATAAAAACAGAGGAAGGCTAAAGCTGCCGTTATCGAACCCATTCATGTGTATAGTATATATATGAATAAACAAGTATAGAGCGAAGTGCATCCACCGAATTGCGTATATAACTGTATAGGTTGGGAAAGTGAACGCTTGACTCACAGGCTGCGCGTTCCAAATAACGAGTTGAAGCTAATGATGCAGTAACATGGTATGAAATTGAGATGTGTCTGGGTATCACCAACAAATGGATCGTGACAAGCTTAATCCAGATCACCGCCAACTAAGCTCTGCTACAAAGAGTGGTGAGATTATATTCTAGCTCCACTTCTGCATAAACTTGACAGATGGTGTCTTTTGAGTACCTAGAAGCGAAGGTATACATACCACGATCACATTTGTACGGGTTTGCGCAGGGAAAAGAGACGCATCCATATATATGGAAAGAAGAAATGAAAAAGCTAAAGACGGTGAATGTAAACAAAAATTATATATAAAATAAACTTGAATTATTGTAACACAGGCAGATTGCTTTTCTTTTATTGAATTCTTGGGTGAAAACTGTTTCAAATTCGAGTTTCGAGTTATTTTTACTTACAGGCGTCGTAGATTCTGCACTGCAAAATGTTTTCATACTATTAGTGTAGATCTTAGAAATGTGTTAGAGTTGTGTGAGATGAACCTTAAAACTGTGATCTTCTTTTACGAATAGATAGAAATAGCATACCTTGTTTTTGGCGTCCATCAGTTGTCTTATAAAAATTGTATTATAGTCTTTGTAAATTCTATATTTATACTGGAGGAGTTCGCGGGCTTAGGCCCGCGCTTGCTTTGTCATCAATGCAACTAATTCAAATATGACAAAAATTAGCATTACGTCTTTAAGGAGAAAAAACTTCCCTCTGAAAAGAAGTATTGACACACTTGCAGAATATGAGTCGGGATGGTTCATATTTTATCAACTCCTGAATATTTCGGCAGATACAATTTAACTACGAAATCAAACGAAGTGAAGCATAGGGACGCACCCAAAATTCGATGTCGCTTTTGTATACATTAAAAAAAACAAACAGCTTCACAAAATAGACTATTTAGAAATTCTCAACGGTAATCGGATGAAGCGCCAAAACTAGTCTGTGAACTTACCATTTTAAGCATTCAACTCGAATTAATAACAAGTTTTACTTTGAGAAAAATGACTTCGACACCGAACAGTATTCATCAACTCGATTTCATTTCACACGTACTCCAATTAACCTGTATTATCAGCTAGATGTAGTAAACCTGTTTTTTTTTTCATTTCCTACCGACAGTTTTTAATTATTATCCTGGAAATTCACTTTAATTCTCTGTTCTAGCTGCTAAAGGTCAGGGGCGCCTAGTGGAAGCCGCGTAGCTTAGGATCTGCGTTCGACATATTCTTCTTCTTCTTGTGAAATGATAGATACTCCACTTAGCATTTAGACTAGCCATCCAAACTTGGCCTTTAGATACTAATATATTCAAACTACAGCTTACAATACATGCGTGACGAAAATTATAATGAAAAGTTGTAATTAAATATTTCTTTTTTGTGCCCAAACGGTATTTAGTGTCATTGTCCTTTCAAATTAGAAGCTAATATTTATAAATTTACAGTGAATTCAATGCTCCAGTGTAAATATGGGTCTGTTCTTATATTTAATACTATAAACAAACACCGTCATCTCAAAATCTGCGTAACATCGTTTTATATCTTGGAGAGATGGTGTCTTTTCTGCGAGCTCTATCTTAAAAATGTCCTTATATTACTGTTGTGAGTCCGTATACGGTCCAGATAAAGCATCAATAATATCGTAAACTTATCAATATTTAATAAATCATCTCAGTTAGAATCAATATTTAATAAATCATCTCAGTTAGAATCTGAAGCCCTTTGACTTCGAATCTTGACTCTGTGTGAGATTGAAGATACTACGGCTCCTGCTTAATTTTTTCAAAGACAATCTGTCTAAGCTCACAAAAACTGTAAGATAGATTGTCTAATCAAATTGTCTCAAAAAAGTAATTTGTTGCCAGTACGGTCTACTATCTTCTCGATCTGGAACTCTTTTGTTATGGCCATCTTCTAAAAGTTATCTTTTTGTAATTGAGTTTTTTCTACTGCAATATTTGCAGCAATTAGTTGCAGTCTTTCGTAATCTCATTAATAGTACACACTCGGTCACAGGCGACGAGATCATCCATTATATGTGCATTTCATACCCGAATATTCAGTTTAATTAAATTTAAATAAACTTAATTTAAACATTAATCGCATCGGTTATTCATTTGATATAGCGACAGGTTTTTTTATAGACGATAGGCTATTGATTGCACGCTGTACATCATTCGGGTGTAAGTTCCTGTCTGCTTGTATAGTCATTCTTATGAGAATTGATAACTTATGTTACGCAAATCATGTTCCCGTAAGCACTATCTAAAAAAATGTTTATGTTTGCGTGCAGTATACCGTCAGATATTACTTTAAATGGTTAGCAAAACAAGATGTGTCTGTGCTCGGATTCCAACGTAGACCACCACATGCCCCTAAGTTTAGCACGTAAGCATGCTACTCACTGCGCTATTGTGGTATTGCCTACTAAATCCGAGTCGCCAATTTCAAATCTTCCCGCCATCCAAGCGTCTCTTTCTCTCCATGTATGCATTTTGATGCAGATAGATGTGTGTATATGGGTCGTGTCGACTGCTAGTGATGTAGTTCGGAGCACTCGTAGTCAGCCATATTGCGTATTGACTGTGTCTGTCCGTGTGAAGCTACTTGGCAGCGTGTGTGAATGCTAAGGTTACAGAAGAAAACCTGGCTGTCTGATTGGTGTGCAGTGACCTTTAGCATCGATTGTCGTGTACCATTATTTGCAGTGTTCCAATAAGAAATCTGCTCGCAGAATTCGTTCACAATGGATAAGGATTCGCTAAAAAAGCAGATTGAGAACCTGCGCTATCAGGCGCAGATGGAAAGGTGGCCCTTAAGCAAAAGCATCCAGTCGTAAGTTAAGCATTAGCGTATTTGATATGAGTCATACACTTATACGGTAATAGATAGCCTAGACTAATTGGAAAAATTCATGTGAGTTGTGTTCCAATAGCTTATTCTGCACACTCATAGAGCATATATTGCAATAAGCGAATAAGCTGGCTAGGATAAGCTGCTATAAATAGCATAATTCGAGAGCTATGTTATATAGCTGTTGCTATATATATATATATATATATATATATATATATATATATATATATATATATATATATGGCACTATTGGATTGTTAGCTGCGTTTCTAAATACACTGAACATTAAACTGACCGTTGTAATAATGATTACTTGTATTGCACATTAGGTAGTAAGGATAAGTGAATCATCTTTTGCTATGAGCTTCCAATAAACGTTCAGTCGACTTCCATAACTAGCGTCCAAAAAAAGTCCCTGTTAGATGTTTTAATGGTGACTGTGCCATTACTAATTGGCACTTATCACCTCTGTGCTTGCATCGATTATCGCGTCGGTTTCCATATTGTAACAGGGTGCGCCGCTCTATGCTTTTTGCCAGCCTACGAATGGAATTAGATACGAAGGAAGCATAATGAATATATGCCTTTTCTAAAACAGATTCAACCTGCTAATATTGGATCGTGTAAAATGGTGTTGGGTTATTGCACTGTTGGAACAATGCATTTTTTTGGTAGTGGAAAACTACTGTGTTTGTTTCCAAAGAAATCCCTGTACAGTTCTTAGCATTAGTCTGTCAAATCCGACGCTCTGAATGGTTCTACTATAATAGTGACGTCAAACTGGTCACCTAAGAATAGAGCTAGATCTTCAGTTCATTGCAGTATGCCGTCTTAAATAATTCAATCATACTTATTCGAGTTAGTTGTTAAGTTTTACTTGTTCCAAGCCATCAGCGAATCATGCTAGACAATGAAACCGAATGAGCTAACTGAAAACATTCGTTGCTTTAAAGAATTATATTTTAGATAGTTGTCACGATACAACTGTAGATGACAAGTAGCTATTGTCTTTGAAATTTATTCCGCCATGTTTAAATAATATTCACTCGGATATACGGAAATTTCGGAGCCGTTAATTTTAGTGTCAGCAATCGTTTATTGACCTGAATTACCTGAATATTTACTGGTCTTGCTCTTGAGTGTACATTTTGTGGGATACTCACATACAAGTGAACGATAAATGTATCTCTTGTTATTAATTTAAGCTTACTAATACAAACATATTTGAACCTCTTCCAAATAAAGTTTAATCAACCTATAGTAATTTTATATAATTATAAAAATAAGCCGTTATTTTGTACGCTTGAGGTTTATGGTATTCTTTCAAAGAAGAATGCAAACGTACCATAACATCGGTTGCTTAGCACAGCTCGGTATATTTCAGATGAAGAGTTCACTTAATTCAGTCCTTAATGATCATGATACGATCTGAAGTGATGACGTGATGGGGTTGTGTCGACATGATAATTACGGCTGTTGATGAACAAGTGCAATGAGTGAATTTTAGAGATAACAGCGTCGGAATTATCTATTCGCTCATCTTGCTTGCGTGTTCTTCCTTACACCCAGGTAGTTGTAAAGGTGCAGCTAGCGGAAGAAGAGATCTGGTAAAGCCAATCGATACTGTCTAGGCGTGTGGTATCGCACGCGGGTATAGGAGCTTCACTGAGGTCTGCCGATAACGTCGCATTAAAAATGCACGAATGCTTCTAACTCACTGGCCTACATCAATAAAATAGCGCTGTTGTGACTTTTGAATGCTACCAGCGTTCAGTGTCGTTGTTCTGGGTTACACATTGAATTGAGTCTACAAATCTGTTTGACCAGTTTAACTTATGTTACTTCATGTTTATTTATGTTTAGTTTACTTTACTGCTCGCCCACTCTGTGGATTTGTGTCCAAGCACATTTGTGCTAAAGCCATAAAGACTATTCAGGATAACTAACGCACTGATTTTAGGCCTTGTTTGTTTTAGTGGTAGGTACGTTCTAGTTGGTTGAAGACTTTTTCTTGACAGAGTTACGATAAATTTACTAACGAATAGGTTGTAATCTAATTATTTTGGTGGATTTTGATTTTCAGGATGCGAGATTACATCGAGGAGAATGAGAAAACAGATCCTTTGATTCACGCGCCTGACAAGAAGAGCAACCCTTGGGCTGAAAAAGCCAAGTGTCTCGTCATGTAATTACGCTGTTCTTTCGTCAACAACAATATAAACAACATTTTCGCTCCACCCCAACAGACTACGTCTTTTCCTGTCCAAACGTCAATAATAGCGTCAACAATATAAATTCCCGCGTCCGCTGCCAATGTTCGCCGCTGGTGACCTGCTCAAACGAAATGATTTATTATCAACTCTCTTTGTTTATTATTTCCACTGCGAAAACTATCGCCTTGCACAGATGGAACGTATGCCAGTAAAGAAACACCAGGGCAGTTTGGAGGTCCTTCTCACAAAAAGTGTTCGCTGTGTTGTAAGCCTAACTAGGCAAGCTTTCATTATGCATGACGACGAAAACAGCGCACATAGTGAAACCAGCTACCTGCTATGTGGAACACGGAAGTGAAGACGAATCAAGTAACCGGTGGTGGGAAACAAGCGAATATCGGAGAGTTTCAAGGGCATTGGACTGCCGTCAATTGCGTACTCGTTCTGGAAAGCCACGGAAATGACAATTCTGACCGCTGTAAAAAGCTTAACGCATAAATGGAGATACTCTTTGACAAATTCAATCTGATCTGCTAAACCCGCACACGAATTTTCGCCTTTGTTACAAAGATATATAGTGAAATTTCCTTAGCAAACAACAGAGAGGAATTAAAAATATGCATGTGTTCGTCGGCAATTTATAAACTAAACACCAGCAGAAAATGAGGACGGCAACCGAGCATTTATAGCTCGTTATGTACTGCCATGCTTTGGGAAGGACGCGCAACCATTTACTTCCGATCTTCCATTTTCGGAATCGCACAACTACAACATTTTCACTACCTGAATAGATAGATGCATGTTACTGATTCTCACGTTGAATACGGTTAGGATAAGCATAATTAGCACTCATGTACCATGTATTTATTTTGGCCATACAAATGAACAACGGATTAATATTTTTTTTTGCAATTTACAACAAAGCGGTGCGCGTCCTTCCCCTTGATATCGCTTCAAGCACAGAATGACGATAATGTTTGAAGAAAATATTCTAAGAATTTGACCGCGTGACCGGCGGTACGGCGTAATTATAATGTTTCTGAATGTTCAAATGTGCTATTTATGACAGATATGTCTGTATGGTCTGGTGTAAGATCTGAAAGAGCTGTATGAGCGTGTTCTGTGCTTACGATACATAAACGCGTTTCTCGAACTGGCTCGAATCGAGTAAATATCTCGAATTATTACTCGAAGTGTCAAATACTTGGACTGCCTTTGGGCTACTTTATTGATAGCCTCTTCTTTTTTATTTGAAAATCCGGACGGAATTTAACAGATTAAATACACTATGTTTTGAAAAAAAGCAGTTGAAAATAGAGCGATTTGTGTGAGATTACAGTCGTGATGAGCCATCTTGAGACCACAATGCCATAGTGTTTTGTTGTTTATATAGGAAAAGAACAAGCGAGAAAAGCTAAATCCATTAAATGATGATAATGAAATTTTCTTTGAATTGAATTAGCAATGATAAAGCCGTCCGCCGCCGGTCACTTGATTCGAAAATGAAAAACAAGCGTAGGATCATTATATGAGAATGTATTAGTAGTAATAATTAAGAAAAATGGAAGTATGTAAAGCGTACACAAGCCGCCGACATATTAAATAGGTATCACATGTCTAGGTCAGTTTCTTTAATCCTGCCTCGAGAACGTGGAAGCATTGAAGAAATCGTATAATTGTTTAATTAAGAGTAAAAACATAATCATTTTTTTACAGAACAGAAAGGTATGACGTATGGTTACACTTATCGTCGCCTATTCGGAAGCTAACTAGATGAAATAGTACAAGCCCAAAATACGACGAGAATAATATGTGTTACATTTGTGTGTTATTATAAATCAGCAACTGATTATTTTTATCCTTATCATAAAAAAATTTGAATTGATTATAATGAATAATATATAAATATACGAGTACATACATAGAAACATTAGACGATAAGTTAATTTCTTCAACCTAAAACAGTGTTGGTATATTGAAATGGAATGCATAAAATAAGTGGAAAGCAGCACTGCGTGTCTCGGAAGTGGTTTAAAGTGAAACAGAAAAAAGGTAAGAAAAACTAATAAAAATATAACAGTATAAACATGTTAATATAAAAAGAAAGTAAAACCAAAACATCCTGCACAACTAATTCTAAAGCGTCTTTTTCTACTAGTGTCAGGAACTTATCAAATTCCTATCGAAATCTTTATAAAATTTTTAACAGATGCTTCATAAAGTATTGAAACATGATTCGAATTTTTATTCCTGGCACGTACGTAATTAGCTTTTAATGTAGCAGATTGTATTCTGATCGTCCTTGCGTTAAAGAGTGTTATTTCAAAGAATAGGAATAGTTTTCTTCACACTTGAATTCAATACCTATCAGCAAATCTACATTTCAACCGTTGTCATCGTCTTATAAATTGAAGAGTCAGTTTCACCAACAACATACAGCATAAAACAATTATTAAATTAATAACGACGAGTCGAAGAGTTGATTAGTTACAGTAAAGTAAACTAAATAGACATTGTTCATTGAGTTTTGTGTGCTTTCTACACTACATCAGGAGAAAGAAAACGTAAATGCAGTGAATTCAAATTGATTAATAATTTGAAACAGCGGAACTCTGCATGATAGAGTGAATACAGCTATAGACTTATTTTTTTTGACTAAACTTTATTTTGAGAGGTGACAACCGCTTCATATTTTTATGTTTTAGAGATTTCCACGGGCTGCCTGCTCCAGTTCGATAGCCTCAAAGAGAGCCTTGAAGTTACCAGCTCCAAAACCCTAGAATGAAAAATCTCAATTGTAGATTTACTTTAAAATGCGTAGATATAAAATTTACGTTAAGTTTGCATCTATAATGCAGTATGGCAGGAAAATATAATACGCATTTAACAGAATGTCCGATTGGAATTACGATCTCAAGATATACAACAAAATTTATATTTCAACTATTTTATTCGCGTTATTTTTTTCCTTGGAAGGCTTTATAGGAGCTTGTAACAAAAGGTCGCTCAAACTATTATGTATGAGAGAACAACATCTCGTAATAAAGCTCATTTTGATGATTGCTCAGTTTATACCTGGTGATTCCTCCTCTGTATTACTTCAATAAAAAGAGTAGGACGATCCTGCATCGGACGCGTGAAAATTTGCAGTAGATACCTGAACATAATAAATAAGCATTAAAACATTAAGCAAGAAACCCCTCAAAAGGTAATGCGTACAATTAAGCACTCAACATTTTTAGTAGACACCTATTAGTTCATTACCGGAAATGATTCAACTCTGTTTTTTCTACTAACCGGCTGACATGGGTTGTATAGCGCGGCTAACCTGGTCATTGTTCAAAAACTACCTTAGCTCTGTGACACAAAGACTGTTGAAGGGTGTTGTTAAAAGCGTAAACTCGGTATTTTGCATTTTTTAAGATATAAAGTCGGAGTCCTTACCCATTTTCATCATAGTCGATCAAAATAGAAAGACGCTGAAGCTCATTCAGGTCTTCGGCGACCCGGACCTGAGAAGGCAACAAATTATAATCATATAAGAAGAGTTTTGCCGAATTTTTCGAAAGAAACAGCTACTTTTTTTAAATTTTAGTTTTATAAGGTATTAGTTAAATAGTGAGGGAAATCATTCTATTCAAACGTCAACGTAAACCTGTCGTTACGTAATACGATGTATGCTAATCTCTATAAAAAATCTTGTTCATAAACAAGAAGTCTAAAATATCACATGTATTCAGCAATTACAATAATTTTGTACTTCGTGGGATAATATTTTACTCAAGACCGAGAAAAAGCACAAGCAACGCAAGCATAGAGTAGCATAGACTGTATTATTCTGCATACCAGGAATAGTGCACGTCTCTTACATCGTCTACGTTGGATGTGTCGCAATAACTATTACTGAGTGAAATCACGGGCTGCCATCCCGTTTGGGCGTCGCTGGTAATACACCTCCAGACAGCGTATTCGGTGATTAACTTTTGTTAGGTACAAACCTTAGAGGACTTCAGCTTATTTCTTAGTTGCTCGTAGTAGGTATCTGGGGCTTTGAGGAACGTCATTCCACGAGCGCGCATTTCTTTGATCTGTAAATTTTCGCCAGAAAAACGCCCAATTATAGGCGCGCGCAGTAAACATCACTGCAGAGTTTTCCGCTTGTCGGCGGACAGACGAAAGATCAAGGTGAGATCCCACGTTGTGTCTTATTGAACATTAAACTCTTAAGAAATAAATCGGCTGCGCTAGCTAAAATATCTTTGTAACACGATATGATGGTGGAATACTGCTACATAGTTGCAACGGTTTACTACTTACAGTGTGGATTATATCGTCGGTGTTGAGGGCAATGTGTTGCGTTCCTGAGCCTCCATAGTACTCTACATACTCTTGAATTTGTGATTTTCTTTTTCCAGGGGCAGGCTCATTCACTGGCATCTTAATTGTTTCATCAAAGTTTGTCATTACAATTGACCTGCATGTATCGTAAATCAGTAAAATACGATGGAAACACATCAGTTCACAAGTTCCTACACACAAATTACAGTTCGTACATGCAAGTTCTGATTAAATTTAGGTTGATTTATTCGGTATATTCGCTCTTCCTGATTGTAAAAGCAGCTATTCATTTAAGAGATATGCGTAAAAGTAACATATGGTTAACAGGCTTTAACTGCGACATAAATTCGATTACTATCTGTTTCTAAAAGTGATTCGGGATTCTATACGCAGCAGAAAATGGTGAATAGTAAGTACTAACTACCACAGGAACACATACAATTATGAAGCTGGTAGCCGATGTTTATTCATGGTCGTAAAGTCATATAATTTTTCTTCTTGTGTTACTCACCTGAGCGCTGAGTACTCTGTGTGAATTTGCTTGTCATCGACCGACCAAAACCGATGGAACTGTAGGACTTTTTCGTACCATTCCGCAACAGGAAGCATTCCATTATCCGGCTGATTCAAAACGCAATGGTCAATAAAACGAACACCGCAGGCCTCTCTAATCCGTAACAAAAAGATATAAAGAAATTAATCAATGTTTGCGTAAAACTGAAGTTGTTACAGAATGTTCATGAAAGATATTATAACATAATGATATAAAGACACGATCTGTCTTGCTGCATACTATAAGCAAATTTTTTAAGCGATTGGATTGGAGCGGCTTTATATGCCCTTAGCCGCCATGATAGAATTTTTACGTAGTTCCTCAGGATCCCTGTTAGGTTATTGGATTATCTAATAGAAAAAAAAATACTTATTTCTTTTCCAAATGCTTACCCCTTGCGGACTTTGACAGCAGTATTATTTGGCGTAGCGTCAGGATGCGGATGATAATTAGGCAGGAACGCGCCTTTGTAGTCATTCAGCTCAACTAATGTGTGGCTTGTATCACCGCACTGTAATAAAATAAAATGCTTAATTATGGCGAGACCTAAATTTTTATATAGCTCAATTAACCTGGCGCTCAATCTCAAGATTTGTGCTATATCGAAGGAGTATGCTGGAGCACTTTTGCACACGAAAAGAAACCTGGGTAGAGCTACCCTTATTCAGTCCCTAAAATCTCTTTGCTAGAGACCACGAATCCTTTTTTGACTTGATCCTAAATACGTACGGTGCGGATTGTGGCAAGTCTAACTCTTCCTAAAGTATCGCTCTCTTCATGGATATCTCGAATCACTTCTGCACCCCTTCGTTTGGCGAAGTCCATGATATAGTCGAGATCCTCGACGGCAAACGCAATGTCCTTAACACCATCGCCATGTAATTCCATATGGGAAGAAAACTCTAAAAACACGCAAAGGCAACGTCGTACTAACTACAGCGTAAATTAATTTCAATATTTACTAATGACCGCTTACATCTAAATAAATTGTTCTATATATCCAGAGTAAACATAATTGTCGTACGCATCATAATCAGTGTCGAATTTACACTACTAACATGTAATTTTAGCTCGCAGATTTAATCCTACTAATGTAGATAGAAAAAAAACATAATACCCCGCTAAGAAGTCAATTAAATAAAAAAAATCCTTGCTGTTATTAGCTAACAGTACCTGCTCTAAATATACTGGAAAACTGCATTGGCATTGTGTCTGGCATATTAGCAAGTACCGCAAACATAGCGAATTTCACTCGTCACCGTTAGTCTGTATTGTTTCACTAGAAGTAGTAAAAGTGTATCTGAATGATCATTTCAAATAGCCTGACTTTAATCAATCCGAAATTTCACTAAAATTGTTTGCTTTAGTTGCACATAAGTACCTTTAATGCCACTGGCGATGGAAGTCACAGGTGACATTTAACAGGGCATCTGTCGAATTTTAATGTAAGATCATTTGTGCTTACCTTTATTGCTGGGGTTGAGGGGGCTCTGGAAAACAAATATTGCATCCTTTTGTCGCACAACATGGCTGACGACGTCTCGGTGGCCTAGAAAAGACCATATGAACGATTTGTTATGAAGCCGGGCAGCCTGTTCGAGTAATAATCCCTAAGCCTTGGAACTATTGTGTATCAACTAAATAATAAGGTGTATGTTCCACACCTGTCTCAAGTCCTCTATAGCAAAAGAGTTCGAATCCAAGCTTGTCACAGTAGTACGATGCAGCCTGTTTTGCGTTGCCAACCCAAAAGGTCAGATGATGGAAGTTGAGGAAACGACCCCCCTCGGGCTTAGAGCCCTTGTCAGTATACGAGGTCTGAAAAAAAACAGAAGCCGGATTATGTCGATGTTAAAACGATATCATACGGTAATCACTTCTTATGTATTCCTCTATTTCTTAGATGTATTAATCTAGACAAACAAAGAGATTCTCTTCCTTAATAGCTAAGTGATGAGGGGACATATAAGCGGGGTCCTGTTTTAAGACGAATGGCCAAACGCGTAATTACTGTATATTAAACTATGTTTTTGCATAGCCCTTTTACTACCAAGCCAAAAAGAAAGGCAAAAGAGAAAATACACGACATCGTGACGCTGATGGTAAAATACTCACAAAATGGCTATTTGTGCTTGCAGTAAATGTAATAATAACACGTGTAATAAGGTTTTAGTTCTCCTAGCTCACCATGATAGCTTTTTTTTGCTGTAAGAGTACAGCCTGTGCAACACACGAAGCGTGAAGGATTCCAACAAGAGTCAGGTAACTAAATCTTGTCGAGCATGTACGCACCCGGAGAAAACCACTGCAGTCGAATAAATGCTTTCTTCATAATCGACATAAACCCAAATCTTATTAGTTGCGTTGCCCTCAATCCATGCCAAGTCACAGAGAGGAGGTGTGAATAGTCTATAAACCGAGTCTTTCTTCTTTTTAACATTTTTGCCAACGTCATACTGGTATGAGAGTCCGCGTAAATATCGCCAGCATCGCCACCCATGATACAAGATAGCGACAACGCATAATTATGGTAAGAGTGGAATATCTCTTTGTATCAAAGGAAAAGAAATTAGAGGCAAGTGTAGTAACGAATACAGTTTCACTAAGAACAACGGGGAAAAGGCCTCGAGATAATGTCATCACATCTTCGATGTTATCTCATGAAAAAATATTATCGCTGACCGTCGGCACATGCAACATAGCTGCGAATTACTATGTTGGTTTGTTTTCAATTAAAGGTTTCAACTGAATCTTTTATTATACTGGCTTGGTAATGGAGTTTATAAAATATTGTGTACAGTCAAAATTTGAGGTTTTCTAAAGTGCTTGCTTTCTTGCTGTTATTAGGAAAACGTTCGAAATCGTCCTCAAAATGAATATGATTATCTAAAACGAGCTTCACCCATGTTCAGTTCTGATGGCACACGCATCACGAAATTGTAGATTCCAAAATCCACTGTATGCTTTGAGTAACTCGACAAATTTTAGCAGTTCACAATGCGGTAAAATTGATGTACTAAACGTCAATACACACGCATATGCCTCAACGTCTTTAGCATGTATAGTGGGGGTCAACAGTTTACGTAAACGATTTTGACCATCGCCGCAAATCAAAGTATGTGTATACAGTAAGTCATGAAAAATCAACTTGTCGCAAACCGAGTTAATTTAATACTTTTTAATGGCATGTCACAGTGCTCTGTGTTTTTACATGCCTGGCTCGAATCAGGCCACGAACAATATATAGAGTAGTTCGATAGATTGGTTAAAGGCGAAAAGGAGCGTGACTGTAACAAACATACGTTCCATTATTACTAACTAATTAAGTAACTATGTTGATACGCCTAAGATACACTAAGCTTAGTATCCGTCAGAGCTACAAACAGTCAAGTACGAATCTCACTGTACCGCAAACCCATAGCGATCTATGTTAATATAAATTTTAACACGTAACGGCTTGGTGTGCAGCTTAATAAAAAAAATTTACCTCTCTCATATAGACTGCTGACAATATACGTGAGCAAAAATGAATTAATGTCTAACGAAAATTAACATTATAATTTAAAAACCATATTTTTTTGCAAAATTAACATTCTGTTTCGTATTAGCTCTTTCGATAACAATTTGCGAGAATAATGGAATCCTTTGGATAATGGAATGGAGGTTTGAGGAAACTAACAAATAACATTGTGACTTTCTACACACGTCAATTGTGAAATTCAGTTAAATGAAATAAAATCATTTTCAAAATGAATGATTTTGAATGAAAAACGATGCTTCATAGCTCGGAGATCTTCCTTATTCGCCGAAAATACTAACCGGCCACTTGAGTACTACATCCTTCTCTGGGAAGAAATGGCTTCTTATTCATTCCGTTGTTACTAATATATTGTCGTTATCTTCATTGTAAAAAATGTTGTTCATCAGCTGACTTATTCAGGTGGGAACTGTTTACTAGCAGTTCAATCACCTTAAGGAAGTTCGTACCGTTCTGGCTTGAATAATTGCACCTTTGTTAAACGCAAATTACACTTAAACGAGAGCTTCCACTGAGTAGCACGTGCTGAATACTTCACATGTTTATGTCCTGTATAAGATTCTGATTTTATACAATTTGCTTTTCTACACTTCCAAGTTGCTGAACAAACACTTAGATAACAACAATTGATAACTATGTGATATAAAGTTGAAGACAATCTGTTCTGTATTCAATCCTAGCCATCAGCTAGGTTTACTCACTGATCGCAAATAATTCTACTATATAGAGTACGCAAAGTTTAATTAAGGACACACTGAACACATATGAATAGCAAACCGCTAGCTATGACGCGGCAATTATTTTCTCGAATTAGTTTTAAAGGTGTAGTGGGCTACCATTGTTGCACGCATAATTAGGCACTGCATTTGGGTCACGAAACTACTAAATTGTATTTCGTTCAAAAGATGTATGTTAGACATTGTGTGGGAACAGGAAACCTGGAAGAGTTCAAGTCGTATCATATGAAGTATCGTGTACGCGTTTCCATTCATTTGAGTACAATCGAGAAAAATTCAGTTTTGCAAGTTTGCTAAACTATACCTAGAATTGAGGGTCCTTTGTTAATCGTTTCAGCTATTTTAAGACGTTTAAAACCCACAACGTTACATAATGCAGACATTAGTTCTACTTGTTTATGTGGCATAAATAAATTGACTTTTTCGACATCGTTCGTTCAGTGTAGTGAAAATATATAGGCTAACGATTACCGTTGAGATTACATTTTAGCTGTTAGGGCTGAAACCACTCTACGTCAAAACACGTGAAACGGGGGGCTTCATGCCTTTGCTGCAATGGGAACCAATTTAGAATAGTGTTTGGCATTTTTCGTTTTTTTTTCAATAAAAAAGCTCAAAAGTATTTCTATTTTTATTGAAATTGTGATCACGCATTTATTGATCGACGAGGTAATGATAGCCAACAAAAAGCTGTACAAAGTTTATGTTCCGAATGCGGGAAGTCAGCCTAAACACAGGGTCATAATTTTTTTTTTAGTGTTTGTAACAATATTTGTAGGGTTTAAGTTTTTTTATGTTTTTTTTTTATAACTTTTTTGCATCTGTTCCAATTGAGTTAAAAGTTTCTGGATGGGTAGTGAAAAAGTATGGTCAGTATGAGGCAAAAGTCAGCAGGTGGGAACAATGAGACAGTCCGACGAACCCCAAAGGCCACTCTGATAGAGACCTTAAAAAAGATTTCTACCACTTCTCAACGTCCGACAATCGCATATTGAGTTTTTATATGGTTTGACGCTATTTAACGAGAAGCGAACTTCCTAATTGAACGCTTAGAACGAACCACAACCGTACTTTTAAACACAAAAATAGGCATTAGTGAAATTATAGGACAAGCATTTTAGCTGTGTACCTTCAACTTACGGAATTTTTTTTTGTTTCACGGCTATCAAATGATGGATTTTTCCGTTTTCTAGCATGTCGACGTTATTATATCACCTTTCGTAAGTGTGATTTACAGGAACTTGATCCCTCATGAACAAGCCCAAGCATAAGGGAAAACTGGTTATTTCGCAAAGAATTACGGCCTTTATTTGTTGTGTAGGGTTGATAATCAATAGATTTATTGTATATAGGTGTTTTTTTTGAGAGTCTATTACGGAGCTGGAGGGTCTTCGATATTCGTCTCAGCACCTTAAAGTAAAAACTTAGTATGTATGGAGTATTCCTTCAAATCAAATATAGCAAGCGCAAAGAGCTTTCTTATTAAATTTGACTTTGCTTACCCTGGCTAAACGTTTCCATGTTTGCGCTATACATCTGAGATCAAATTCGGCGCAATTTCCCGCCAAAAATGCGACCATGCGTCTGCTACAGCCGAATGCTGTGTTCGATTTACATATATGGGGCAGTGCATGATCGCTTTAACTGTGACTTGGTGTAGAATTTGCTTAGGTATAATCACGATATTAATTATAACGCTAGTCCTTCTTGGGTTATTTTGTATGCAGTTATTCGTAATGGCGACTCGTAAGAAAGGGAACTCTCGGACCAAAATCAGCGAATTGCAGGTGCAAATTGCCAATAATAACAATGACCCTCTTGATCAGCTGATTGAATTTTGTAAGTATCAATCTGGAGCAAAAAAGCGACCCGTTACATTATATTATTACTAATGTCATACCATAATATAAATCGAGCTAAATGTAAAACTTGATAGTTTATTGATGTGCCGGATGGGTTTCTGCTTTATTAATCTTATAATGTTTATGACCATGCGCGCCACTTTTGAGGGGATCCTGTTGGAAGGAATCTCTCACAGACTTGAAAAAAGTTCTGTCGTTAAATTAAAATTGCAATAATAGAGTGATGAACAAATACTTACACGTTCCGTATTTCGAACATGCAAGTAGAACAGTCAGATGAATGTTTAACGTTTTGTATGCTTACGTTTTTTTTGTACTGGCTAAGATTTGGTCGAATGTGAACATATTGTAGCTGCCAATATCGTTTTGTTCGATTGTTTTATTATTTAAATCAACGTATATTTTATGTGCCATTCTATGAACGAACAGCGATGTGCAAGTTTCAACGCGACGACCTCCGGTTAACAATTAGCCGATGTCGGGCTCTGGATGCATCTAAAGAACTTCGTGATTTTGTGTTCCTCCTAACAGAGCTAAACATGCGCGATATGTACGAACAATCCGACTGGGGTTGGAACGCGAGTCAAAAGAAGAAAGAACTGTCAGACAAAACATCCCAATATCTCATTGTCAAAGGTGGGCTTCTCTAGTATTGTCCAACTCTAACGCTAAGTAATAACGACCATACAAATATAAGAATCGTCTTCAATTCCACTTTTTAAGTGAGTTTTTCATTGAATTTACCAACATATAAAAGATTTTCTAGGCAAATAAAAGTAACAGTTGGCGAAATCGTTTACGTTACGCGATCCCATTCAGATTCAGCCCACTTCAATAAATTCGAATCAATTTGTCCGCTACGTAGTTCTAACGTCGTTCCTATACATAGCGGCTGTAACGAAGAATTACGTCGGTGCTAAATACTGCAGAAAATACACTATAATAATTCATATGAATAAAAAATGCTGATTTGCGCTTGACAAAATTCGATGAAGGACGACGTGGTTGAATTCATGCTTTCTTATTATTATATTATTCGGTTACAACCTACAGCAGTTCCTTGGCTGTTTTTTCTGTCGTAATGCGTAAGTCAGTTTTTTAGCACGTCAAGAAATGATAGTGGCTTCTACTCTCTATTGGTCATATGATGATAGAATTATTCCTATATTTGCACCTCCAAAATAGTAAACTCTGAACTTAGTGACTTTTAGTAACATGCGATAGAGAATAATTATTTCCAAATAACTCCGTTTCAGATGATTTAAACAACGACGCGGTAGTAGGCTTTGTTCATTTTCGTTTTGACATAGATTTCGATCGGGCTGTGCTGTACTGCTACGAAATCCAGCTCGTTAAGGCAGTTCAGAGGAGAGGCATAGGAGCACATCTAATGGATATTCTTTATAAACTCGCCGAAAGGTCTGTAATGGTAGAACGGGAAGTTAAGTCAATTTTAAACGCTCGTAGTGCTTCAACCGTTTAGCAGTATGCTGACAAAAGTTTGAAAGGCATTCGTACGGTAACAGAAACTCCTAGTTCAGAAGTGACGTTTAATGTTTGGTCTAGTGCGAGTGATCACTCTACGAATTGATTATTATGTTGTCACAAAAATCTATTACAAATATGATGAGTTTTTTACGGCTCAAAAAACGAGCGTTAAGTGCCTTATATCGTACTAGAAGGTTGGCTGGTGCTATACTATTATCTAATTGATAACTCCTATTATATTTATTTTCATTTGTTTTTCTTTCAGGTTTAAAATGAAGAAAGTAATTCTTACTGTCTTTAAACATAATCTTCAGGCCTTGAATTTCTACACAAAAAAATTAAATTTTCGGCGGGATACGACGGACCCAAAGGAGAACCATATAGATTACACAATACTTTCGAAAAAAGTTGAAAAGGATTGATCTCAAAACAATTTTTATATGTTTATATGAAAGAACTTTTAACAAATTGTGTATAAATATGGAAAATAATGCATGTAAATAAAAATTATATTATTGTGTCAACTCTAACCACTGTTTACTCAATATGTTATGTATTTGAGGAGAAGTGGTACACTAAAGGAGCACTTATACGTAATAGCTTAGCCAATCTCACAATATCATGTGTCGACGAAGAAACGAAAACTAACTGCGTGCCAAAAGAAGTAAAACAACAAAAACTGCACGTTGCTTCTAGTGTATCAACTTTTTTTTATTACAGATTAAATAAGAGCTTGTTCTTTTTAATAACATACTTCTTCAAAAAAATGGTTTTCTAATTTTATTGATTATCTTAATTAATGCACATGCTTACAAACACTTTGTTGATGCTTGCGTAATGTGCTTGGATGCATCTCGTTAAAAAAATTACAATGTTATTTAACTTAGCTGACATATCATATGGAAATGATATTGTAAATTGAAATATATTGACTTCTTAGATAAATTCGCTTCTCTACAGCTCGAACTTCGTCACCAGCTTCGAACCCTGTATGTGGAAAGAAGAAAGAAATGGCTTTGAATTTTGTTAGCTATTATACGATGTTAGTTTTAAAAAGTGCTTCATAATGGTTTGACCTTTCAAAGCGGAAAGTAATTTTATATTTCGTAATGCTTATCTACAACTCCAGCTTACCATAGAGTGATTAGCGTTAGATCTTAATTGTCGACTATCAACTAGCTTCCAATATTGAGCTAATTTGTGAATGTAGTTTTTCATGAAATTAATTCTGTTTAAGTGTGGCTTATAAGATCTTAAGACGAAGTTCGGTGGTATTCGTTTTGTGGCAAGCCTCGAATCGGCAACCTCTGAGTTTTGCAACCTAAAACTTCGCCATATAAGCGTTCGTGCAGATAATTATTATAATAACTATTGTCGTGGTATCTCTAGAATTCAGAGAACTTGCTATGATTTTTTTACAACTTGCCATTTCAAACGACAGTTGCAAACGACATCCGCCATAAGTCGGAATAGATCCTTCACTAGCTGTGTCATATCTTTATACTTTTGAATTGGATTTTCGGTAATTGCTTTCGATCGTATCGCAAGTTTTATTTCTTTTTCGGTTAACCTTTTCAGTTACTCTTTCATTACATTTGCATAGAATTTGATGTAAACCATTTGTTCGAACTGTTTCATCTTGCTGACTTTGTAAAAAACGTTGCGCGAGCGCTTTCTTAGCAAACTGACTAGAATTACCCTGAACAAAGAAGAAACACCTGGTGAACCGATTTTACCAAAAGGTAGGTCTCTGATTTAAACCCTGTTTTCTAATTTATTATGCCTAGAGTCTTAATCTTGACAAGTACATTCGGCGTCGTTATATTTGTTACTGAAACTCACATGCTGCTTATTTATAACACAGGCTTAAAGTTTTGTCGTATTGAAGAATAAACTAATCTTTGAAGGTGAATTATGGGCATCTGGCCTATAACTTCATTGCTTCAAGTAAACTCAGCTAATATCAATGGGTATTTTTCTTAGACAAGACTTGAATATGCTAAGAAAGTTAGTACACTTCGATATTATTCGCGTCCACATAAGATAAAATTAATATCCGCTAATGATTTTAGTTCCAGTAATCCATTGGTGAGATAGAAAAAGCGTGATGTCCCGGCACCGCATATCGGTGTTCCTATTTTCATCCACATGGGCCGGCTCGCGGCTATATCGGACCGATTCGAAGTATAGTAACAATTATTACATGATAAGTAAAACTATTGAAAGTGGAATAATATTTCAAGTAAAAATATTATTATGCTTATTATGTGGTTAAAAACCATTTCAGGGAATCATTATGTAGTAACAATCCTTGTTTGAAAAAACTCGACGAATTTGTTAACTTCTTTTTAATAAGTTGTTTTGTTCTTGAAAGCGGACACCTTTATATTGACTGAGATATAAAAATAAAATAAATATAAATCTACATAATAGGGCTGATTCGACTACTCAGAGAGTTTACTTATCAAGCTGAAATAAATCCACATAGCTTTAAGCTCTGATGCTAGTGTATATGTGGTGACTAACTCAACTCGTACTTTAAGTGATATATTATGTATTGGCAAGAAAGTATGGTTTTTGAGTTCGATGTAAGTGCTATTATTAGACCTTTTTGTAGCCATTAGTTATCATAAATCTATATAAGTTTCAAATCGGAAACATTTACTAGGACAAAAAAAAGAATGTAGGTAACTGTTGCAGCTAAGAGCAGCAAAAAGTATTCGCTCAGCCAACACTGCATCAACCTGCACTTGACATGACGATATTGTCTGCTGTAGTACTCTCGCAGCCTGTAATGCCGACACGGAGGCGATTTGTTAGCTGCTTGTTGCACTATCATTGTATATCTGTTTTTAGTAGGCTACGAAATCCATTTGTCAACGAAAAATCATGCTACTAAGAACAACTTATGATTCAACTATATAACGATGGTCAGTAATTCATAGTTTCTTATCAATTTTACAATCGATAAGGAGGGTCGTGCAGTGGTTCACAGTAATAACCAGATAACTAACTGCACGATAAAGCATCAAAACTACTATTGAAAGAACTTCAATGATCTCTGACGGATTCGCGAAAAGAAACATATATGATTCAAAAGTACAGTGTAAGGTCTCCTCTGTAAATTTCAGGGCGTGAGGACAGTCTTGTCTGCAACAAGATGGATGCAACTGGACCAGCAAAATATCACCCTAGAGCAAATGTACAGTTGTTATAGCTAGTGGAGTCCATTTGCAAATCTAGTGGAGATGCTGTCCCCTACTAATTAATGAAACCCTGGGTCCTCAGGTACGGTTAAAACAGGTGGAAGTAAGAGGAAAAAACTACTTCTGAAGTAAGTACGAAAAAAACGGAGTTCGCTATCTGACTCGCTTTTCGTACTGAATGAATTATATATATATACATATCTTTTTTTAGGCTGTGAGAAGGAAAACTGGTGGGCTTCAAAATTAAATAATTTTTGAACTCTCTCGGGCTGCAATGGCGATTTTTTATATGTTGGGGATACTCTCTTTTATTTTTGTGTACGGTCTCAGTACTCCAGTAGCTTCTGAACAGCTATATATTTTTCATATGCGTTCTTATGTGTAATTTGTTTATCTACGGTTTTTCATAGTAGTAAATCGTGAGATATCTTTGCCCAGAATTTGTTCTTCCTAAGATACAGAAAACATCGCTATTACATAGATCATTAGATTGTTATAATAAACAGGTAGAAGTGAACGTTTTTTTTTTTATTTAGAAGATATTTCTTTATTCGACCTAGGAAGAAACTGAGGTATGGCGATGAGGCCTAGCGTTGACTTGTGTATTTCCGACTGCTGTGCCACCGGTCCATGAGTCTCTTCAAGGATTAGAGGTAGCGAACTGCGTTAATTGTTTCATTTTCGGTGAGTATTTCAAGGTAAAGGATGTCGTTGATGTCCACTGCAAACGCTACCATCACCTTACGTTTGAACTCATTCGACAATACCGCCAAGCTTGATTTCTTTCCAGGGCGACATCATTCGTTAACCTGACCTCTCCAGCCGACAGTAGAGATTGAACCATGCCTCGTTTTTGTTGATTAAAGTTTTGCAAACCGCACGTGGCATACACCCTATGCGTTGCTAACTGTCTTGGAGTCCATTCATAGGAGGCCCATTTTTTATTCAGTTTTCACATATTTAATATTTGGGCTATAGTTGTATAACACATTACATGTAAAGTATTAGCTTACGGATACAACCTTTAGAGCTTAGCCTCTACTTTTGTGAAAAACCTCCTTGATTGCGATAATGCGTTCCTGCCCTTGGATTGCGCCATCTGGTCCCTTCCTCGCTAATTTACATTACTCTAATTTTCATTCTTGGAACCATTTACATACAATGCTTTTGCTTGAGGCATTTTTACCTAATGCCTTCACCAATCGTCAATGAACCTCCACAGCGCTGTAATCTTCGAGAAACATAAACTTGACCTATGAATATTGATTCTCAAGATAACCGGTGTTCACTCATGAGTTTCTAGAAGACTGAAGTATTTACCAGCCAACTTTTCTGTCTACACAGTTCAAAAGTGACTTAATTTCAAAGTCCGACGAATTCACTTTTTACCACTATATATATTTATATAGCCTTTGATGGTCATAGAAATACTAACAATAACACCACCATGGCATATAATTGTTCAAAATTAATAAATTTTTCAGTGCATGTTTTTGCATCATGGCAGTTCCTGCGCATATATATGTAATACTTCAACTTCATATGTCTACATTTGGTTAGACCCCTAATGCCGCTATTGCGTAATTAATTATTGCTACAATTTTTTTTATAGTCATGGATGAACATGCCTATTAATTAATATAATATACTCCCTTTTTGTAGCGAGAATTCTGATAGAAAAATCGCACATCTATACACACAATATTAAACATTCTTTACGAATGTTAAGCATGCTTTTGCTGGTTATAGCATTTACCTTGACTCAGTGTGCGTTTTTTCAAAGTCTACATTTTTTGCAAACTTACCCCATGATTATGCACACGAAAATAGGAGATCTCAAGCAATAAAGTAGAAATTGTCAGCAATTGGTGACAAAACGGAAGCATAACACGTCTCATTCACTTGTTTTCATCAACAGACCGAATCAGCGCGGCGCCAATGATGCAAACAATTCGTTTGAAGGGCAGAGATTGCCAGAAATAATTTTGTTACCAGAATTTGGTATTTGTTAAACTAAATTCATTTTCTTTTTTTGTCATCGATATTCAGTCGTTCGATCGTTCCATGCCACACTGCGCTAGACGTGAGCAGAAAAGTGGCTACTTTGAAAAACTTGCATTTTCACTTCCTCCCCCCTCTGCGCAAACTCGTCCTGCTTTATTCATAAAAATATTAATATCGTTAAGCAACGTTACGAACGGTGACAAGCCCTACATATAATAAGAATAATATTTGGGTTTAGCGAATTTTAGAGCCATTATCAAAATCATTTTATTACTTCATTTATCATAATGTGGAATGTATTTTATATGAGTAAAATTCTCAAAGAGAAAATATGTTACTCAAACTAAGTCAAACAACGTAATTAGTATATTCTTAAAGTTGGGTCATATAGAGCCAACCAACGCGGGTGGAAAATTCGCCTTATCCCATAAATTAATCTCAAAACATATAGGAAAAAATACCCATTATCGCATCTATATATATATATATATATATATATATAAGGTGTGAACAAGCTTTTCGCTTTTAGAGAAGTTATATTTCGTACACACGTGATACTTAAAAAAATAATTAGGCTTCCACGATTGAAAAGATATGCGATGTTTTTTTCGTTGGTTTGTATTCCACTTTATCGTAGATAAGAATACATGCATTACTCTTTCACTTGATGATGAGTACATCTTATATAAACATTAAACAATCATTTGCCATTAGCAGTCGTTGGCGGCCGAAAGCAGTGCATTGGTTTGGTAAGCCGCTTATGATCCATTTACTCATAAGTATGTGACACATGTGCGTTTGATTATCTAGGAATCTATCGAGGTTTTTTCAATAGTAACTGTTCCCTTACAAAATCGTACAGCAACTTATTTCCTTTTGCGACCCGTTGTGGCTCAAAAGCTCGAGCTTCGCTTGATCATTTTGTCTTTAAGACATTTGTCTTTTTTAAGCAAACGTTTGCTTGCATTCTTTACGCGGCCACTACTATAGCCTAATTATTTAGCAACTATAAACAACGAATGCTAGTCACGAGCCAACAATATCGTTTGTGGCCTTTATTGCCACCGGTTCAGGTCTCACAAGTAATGGATTTACCTATTATATAAGATTTGCTCTATTTTGTTGAGTATTGGGTTTTAGTGTTGAAAGTACTACAGAGATGCATATTAGCTGGCACGCGAGGTGTAAGTTCTATCTGTTCATGCAACAATTGATTTTGACTTATCAAATTTTGATTTTTGAATAACTGACAAATATATAATACGCACGTATGGCTTTGTGGAAATGTTAATTTGAATTATAGCTTAGATACAGTAACATTTTGTCGCGACTTCTTTGCTGATGATGATGAGTCCATCTAGGTGAAGGGTCAACACAGCGAAGACGACTTCATCCGATTCAAGTTGTAGATTGGGTCGTGTCATTACTGAACTTGTGTCGATGAGCAGGTAGAAAGTAACAACCAACGATAGTGCGAAAGATACAGATGTGATCTCTGGCGATTCTCTAACAAACCCGAAAGCCACAATGTAGAATGCTAATACTAGCAATAGTAAGATGAAGATTGAGACCCAACCTATGATCCAACGATGTGATGAATTTTCATTTTATTCAAATGGATATACCGGTTGTGTTGGGAGCAAGACCCATCGTTGTTATTCGTCCATTCAGCAAATATCCACCGGTAAAAGAAGACAGCTTTATATGAATCTTAGTTAGAAAAATGCCTATCACAGTAAAAGCCATTATTAGTTAGATAAGAATAAATCACAGCGTTTAATACTTAAGAAAAACGATTTTGTCTACCCGGTCGGTATACGCGTAATCTACACGTCTGCGAGGATAGCTTGTTTACTCTCACAAGTTGATTTCAAATATAATAAAGATATGGAATAAAAAATGATAAATTTCGTGCAATATGTGCCTGTTATTTGCATTCTTGCAACAGATTTACTCAAATAATGCTATGTTCCATAATAAATAGGAAAATAATCAAATCCTACATGCACTTATATCTACTAATGTAACAAGGTGCCATGATCAGTAACATAATGCCAAAAAGTGAACTAATCCAAATACTGTATGACGTGCATGTCAGTAAAACGCTGTGTTAAACTACTGCCGTATTATTAAAATATTATTTATTGTAGAGCTACCTCGAAAACAAAAAATTCGTTTTAGAACGCGTTCATCAACGCTTTTAGAAGTATTATAACTTCATAAACAGAGAGCGCGTTTAAGCATCTTTAGTGCAATGAACCTCAGAAAATCTCACTTTAGATATCACACGACGGTTAATAATAGTGCATTATTAGAATAGAAAAGAATTAGAATCTGTTTGAAATGGCTCAAAACCCGGAGGCATTACCAACAGCTAATAAATCATTACATAATGTAATAGCGCACTAGAAATACCTGAATTTTGTAATTGTCTTGGCAGTTGCCGTGGAAGTATTAGAGTCGCCAAAAAAAAAACAGTACTATTGCAAATATACAGTTAAATAAAGCAGCAAGGACATGTACAATCAGATGACACAAACTTTTCTAGCAACACGGCATGTTGAACGTCTAACTGGTACATCTTGAGTAAGTAGGTGATACGAAACGAACATGGAGCTCATATATGCATTTTAAGAATCATGTACGCTGGCACTTTAGTCATACAAAAGAGTTATGAATTTAACAAGTGCACATTAACAGAAAGTGTCAGCCAATGGCTGAGATTCCATGCTTCCAGAGAGGTGCTTTTTGTGAAAAAAAAAATGCTTACATCAACACACAAAATGTTTAATAGCTATTAACGTACTCAGTGGGTTCCAGTTCTCGACGCAGCTCACGAGAGTAATCAACAAACAGATGATGGCCAACGTGCCGAAGACAAAGACGGCTCCATATGATTCGGACGCGGCTGAAACTGTAGCCATAAGCAGACAGTACCCCGCAGTGAAAACGCCCAACATGGAAGCATTCCATGGAGTCTGGCGGTGCAAGGAGAAACAAGCGCCAATAGCAACCATTATAAGAAGCGATACAGACATCATAACGAACACTTCGATGTTGTTCTGAAGAGAGTTACGTAGATCGCGATTGAGTAAAGCGAAAAGTGAACTCAACATGATGATAGTGAATTGCATCGACAAAAGTAGATATACTCCGCGAACAAAACCGTTACGGGAGTTAGAACTGCACAAATAGGCCATTTCGTCGTAGATTACTGCCGGTCAAAACATAAACGCAAAAACTCCTTTAGTAAGCCCGTAAAGGATACGTTAAATAAGAAGTTTTTATACTCTAAATAGTGCAGTTTGATTTGGAAACAGGCTCTTTTTTTACAAGTCGATAGGATATCCTTTTGCTTTTCCAGACAACAGGTAGGTTATTCGACAGTTGACACAACCTGTCAAAACCTACCTACAGACTACCACGTTTTGCTGTATTAGTGGGCCATTTTTTGCTTCTCACAAATTTTTTGGTATCATAACACTTTGTGCTCGCTCTTTCTGATCATGGGTGTTTTGCAGTCAAAATACTGCTTTGCTTTTTAGTCGTTTTGGCTTGTAAGCCGAGCAGGTGCTCGCGCGCTTGTGCCGCAACAATGACGGCCTTAAGGTCAGAATCTTCTGTCGGTTCGACGAGCTCTTCGAAGTTCTGTATTACTTTTATATGAAAACAATTACTGCCAACAAAAAAAAGTTATCCATGAGTCACGCATTTAGCTCTTTATAGTTTCTTCGCTTGCCGCGAATTTGGAACTCCGCTTCTATCTCAGTTGGGAATTACTGACTTTTACTACTAGTGGTAATCGTAATGTAATCATATACTAGCATACTGGGCGCATCCCAATATCGACAGAGTCCACAAAAACTGAACTAATTTAGTCTGAAGTCAAATCTTTCGCGCGGTTGTTTGCTCCTTCGATTCACTATCACCCTACCTGAAAAAACTGGCTGCTGTTAAATATTACCGGCAACAAGGACTCTTGTGCAAATTCCACCACTTTTTTTCCGATCTGTTTGTTATTGGCAACTATGTGGCACTGATAGGCAGATATGATTATCATTACAACATGAAAACAACGCTAGCAGTGACTCTCTTCATTCTTTACATGCACTTTCTCTACCGATAAGAGTCTGCCTTTTCAGACTTCGGAGCTGGACATCTTCGTTTATATGTCTGTCTGCGCTTCTTAATTCCACTTGTGCGCAAGAATCATCCACTTTCTTAGAGGTACAATGGCACAAATTATGCGAATTTCTAACAGGTTAGTTAAATTAGTAATCCAAGAAGCCACTGGTGTGATATTAGGCGAAGCTGACTTTGTCAGCCCCGTCGAGCGGTACGTATGCGGTTGTGGGCAAGCGAGGGATTTCGAGTGATTATCTTTTAGATCTGTCGATGCGCATGTACATGAACGTTACAGATGCTTCTGTTTATGAAAACGTTTCTGCATCGTTTATTTGCATTAATGGCCGAAGGGGCCCCACACTCAGAATGAGCACAGCGCCGCTACGCGGCCAATTCGTGTCAGCGCTTGATTGTGATATAGCATCATTGGCTGGTGTCCTCCATAACTAACAGAAGACTGTTGACGGATCAGGAAGGATAATCAGGGAACAATTCAGAGGTAAATTTGCTGAGTAAAAAATGTATAGGGCAGATGCTGTAGTGTTTGCTGAGTAAAAAATGTATAGGACAGATGCTATAATGTCTGCTGAGTAAAAAATGTATAGGACAGTCTAACGCACTATTTAGACTACTAACTCTCTAGATAGGCGTCTATCACCAACAATATTTATAGTTAATGTTTTTCATTTGAGCAGTTCATTCATGGGAAAACTCTTCCACTTGGGCAGTAAAAAACTGAGCAATGTGAGGCTATTACAGTAGTATTAAGTTACACCGTCGGTAGCAGAGGATGTTGACGGTAGCAATTTTAAATGTTTGCCTTCCATGACGACCGTTGCTTCTCCCCCTTTGATTGACCAGACAAGGCCCGAATTGTAACGTCAGCCGTTGGCAGTATTTATTCTCCTTTGCCACCTTAGTAATATCTGTCGCGCGCGAGTAAAGAGCGTGCCGAACACGGGAAAAGGGCAAGACGTTATTCTAAACTAGAAATCGTTGCTATTATATCAATTATAGCTAATGGCTATGCATGCACTCTTCTACGCAAATTATATATTAAACGTATACTCTCCTTTAAATAAAAGTTCATTAAAGGGTAGGTCGAATGATGCTTAAGGATATTGAACAAAATTGTTTCGTGCAGTGATAATAAAAGCCCACCGGACTCTTCTAAACCCAGTTGTGTCCTCTATTATGCGCTTACTTTTATGTGGGTTTATGAAAATACGATTCGTAATCACTCATCATGCGCAAGTTGGTTGAGAATCTGAGCGCAAATACATAGAGTTGCTTCACTTTGTAATAGAATCAGCTTCATCGAATTACATGGAACTGTATCCGAATTGCAAAATACAAAATAATAGAAAATTTCCCCAATGAATTTATCATTACGTGCTGTTTAGTGGGTTTCGGTCCATGATTCCATAAAATTTTGAGAAGTTTTGAAGTTGGGATGTTAATGCATGTATGGCCTTGTGAAGCACTCTTCAATTTAGGAAGCGCAATCTTGAAAACTAGCAGTTCCAACACTGTGAAGTACATGCTTGTCCTCAATTGAAGTTATGTCAGGTGCTTAGTTGAATTCATAATAAATCCGCATGTTCACCGTAAAAAATAACACGATTTTAAATAATTTTATCCTGCACGATACCATTAAAAAGTTGTTTTCTTTTTTTATACATATCATATATTGATAACGTGACGGTCAATACTAGATGAACACTTTGTAGAACATTATTCTACGAACGATTGATTGCAGTATAGAAGAGGTGCGTGTAGACTGGTAAGATATGAGACGAGACCTCAATATTATAGTTACCTTGTAAATACGATGTCCACCGGCGACAGGGGATCTAGAAGCGGTGGAATTCTACATTGGCTCTATCAGGTTTGCTTCCTAATTCCAAAGGTTAGCCAGCTTTTTCAAAGGTTGTCCAGCATGAAAGAGACGGCGAGAATCCGCGATTCTTGACGCAAACTGGCTACTATAGCATAAGGTAAGCACACACATAAAGGCTTATATAATTATAAATGTTAGTTCAAACAAACTTCGATGTTTTAATATTAGCACTAAGTAGCTTGGCAATCCTCTTTGCTGAGGTTAGCACTTTCAAGTCACTTTCCCATTTATTAAATTTCCATTTTTCATTTAAAAAATATTCAAGTGCGTAATTAGGTCTTAAATATCCAATAGAAATGGAATCAATTCAAAACTAGCCTTCATTCGTTGAAAGTAACTATATACTACGAACCTAAAAATAGTGGGTTGTTCGCAAATAATGAATCTTGACCAAACAGCGTAGACAGAATTATAGAAAATGAACTAACCGTACTTGCCTCACTGCATGGCTTCGTGCTGGCCGCGGGGCTTGTCGAAGCTGGCCCAAAACACGTTCTGAATTTTCATTTTTCTATCTTTTAGTGGAACTGGAGGTAGTAGTAAAGGGTAAACTTTATTCTAAGACTTGTTAATATTAGCAAGAGTAAATTTCGCTAGATAATTTCAGCACTACGAAATAGCGAAAGTAACGACCAGTATTAATCTTTTCTTATTTCCTATTGTAACGAGGGAACTCGGCAGACACGATCTCGGTATTCTTCTTGAATAAGTGTTTACCTAGCTGTCCTACGCGCATGTCGTGTTATGCAATGATTTTTTTCTCTACCTGTTCTAACTGGAAGTACATCTAGGATGCCTGATCCATGTTTACACGCTTTGCTGAGAAGGCCAAAGGTGTGTCCGTCTAAATCGTTGGATGAAAAAACTACTCGCTATCCGCTCAGCTCGATTGTGGAACTCGTAACAAAGACCGCTGATTCAAATTCTTTAATCGATATTTTTCATGAGCATAATGTGAAAAACATAAATCAACAAAACAAAAAAATCAGGGACGTTAAAGGTTAAAATGGTAAAAAAAGTGCGTTCACGGTTGGGTTAAATTTTAGAGCTAGGAAAAATCTACATCTATTTTGTGGAAGTCATAGGCTTACGAAAAAACTACGTTCCAAACACACAGTTCTTCACGTTGACCCTCAAAATGATAAATGCTAGTTAATTAATTTTGTTTGTATCAAACGGAGGAGAGGTATACCATAAAACGTTTGATACTCTGATGGCGTGCACAGGTCGTGAGTATTTCGCATATTGCCAAATTAAAGGTTTATCAGATCGTTTCCATCTTGCACAACCACACTCATCGCACCTTTTGCAGCACAACGAGTACTGGCCGTAGCATAATCTAGTACAGATATCATTAACGAGTTGAGCACCGTTGGTTCTTATACTTTTTAATGTGGATGTATGTACCTTCTTCCTGCTGCAGAAGAGTGTTTAAAGAAAAACGTTCAAATCCTAAAATGACCTACTTATTTAGATTTTTTTTAAGATTGATGAATTTATGAACATTTTAGCAACAGGCTGGCTTCACGCTGTAACAGCTTCCACTTTTTATGTAATGGACGTTTTCATCTACAACATCAACTAACCTATTAATTCTGTTATTGGGGCGTCACCGAGGCTTATAGAATTCAAAATCTTGTTTTATAAAAAATAATTACACTTCTTTTTGTACGACATTGAAATTGGCTTTTTTCTCGAGATGTCAATAATGCTTGCGTGTTTTTTATTTTCCTTTTTTGTAACGAGTAGGTACACCTTCTTTGAAATATATATATATATATATATATATAATATTGATACATAAAATTGAAATATGTTTGTGTGGCGTATTGGTTTTCAGGACGTCGCCAAAACTTAGAGATTTCTGTCACTCTATTTTTTTTACTTAATAGATAGTCACACATAAATTTACTTCCCGTTTTGGCATTGCCCTTCAAAGGTTATTAATTAGCGAAAAATCTTTACGAAAATCAACTTCACAGTTGTCGCTTTAATTATGTAACTGACATTTATTAGAAATTCATATAAAAAATACTCAAAGCGCATTTTTATTTTGTTATTACATAGGCAAACCAACATGACCAAAAAGGTTTCACGATTTTCATGTCAAAATATGAACTTAAAGTGTAAGTATATGCATTGTATTGAAGTTTATCGACAGCTTTCGGTTAATTACACGAAGTATTTTCCCTACATACACGTCCATGTCGACAAAAAATCATCTTAGCGTTACCTAAGGGAAAAAGCTACCAACTCCGATTTTCGGCTTTCTTACGTCTAAATATCAATTTTAGGTGTTGAAAAATAGATGTATTGCATTTTCACTCAGTTCGTCAAAATCTATAGACTGGTGTAAATATTGCCGTCAACAAAGTGGTATTGAAAAAAATGTTTTTCATATTTTTTTGGTAGTTCTCTCAAAAACTTTGAAGAGAGTATTTTTGGAAGCAGCCCTTAAATTTGAATATTTGTCATATGAGACGCTATAGCTTTGTTGACGCTTATTATAAATTCGCTTAAAGAAGCACTTATAAGTAGCTGGAAATCAATTTTTACCCCTTTGTCACGTGAGCGTGATGAGCCCCTTGATCAGTTTGTGACTATTTTCACAACGAAATATGCATTTTAAATATAAAAACGAACATTGCATTTTTAGTTAGTTTGCCGAGACCTATAGATTAATCTTAAAAAAATGTACATAACAGGCCACAAAGGTTTTACCCTTTGGTGGTATTTTCAACCTGAAAACTGAAGTTTGGGTATAAGAACATGTATAGGGCTTTGATTCAGCTCGGCGAGAGCCTTCAACTGGTGTTAAGAACAACCTTCTTACATAATCCTCCGTGTAAATATTCGGCTACCATTTTATCAGTTCAAAACATTTTTCCGCGAAAATCTCATTAAAATAGTCCACATTAACCCCTACAATCCTCCCATAGATATGTATAAAAGATTCCTGCAAAAAAGTACAAAGAAGCATAGAATTGCAAGATACTTGCCCAAATTTATATTACACTCTGCGAGGCAGGCAAAACAAACTCCCTCCAGCAAAAATATCTTTTAAAAATCTCAGCCCCATGTTAAGCATAGCCCTACCCAAAAAATTCTAGCGACACGTCAAAAGTCGTTCTAATCCGACTACTTCAAGGTATCAGAAAGACACACATACATAGAGTCTTAATACTAGGTGATAGGTATAGGTAAATATGTGGATAGGTACTAACAATGATAGTCGGAAAAACTCCAAGGGCCTGTAAAGGTCCTTTTGGGGAACGTCAATAAAGTTCTACATCATGATCTTATGAGTAGGCCTACGTAACTTCTCTGGGTTAATCCCACAAATATAGGAATTATCGTTAAAAATAGAGTGTCAATTATAACTTAAAGCACCTCATTTGGAAGATAACGCAGCGATACCAAACTATTCGCAGTCTTACCTAAGAGCGAGTGTTTTTGCTAAATAAAATTGTTTTCTTTTTTGTCGAAGGCACGGGAAAAGCCGAGATCCATATAATGTAGAGGACCACCGCTGCTGTTTATGACCCTCTTATGATTCGCGTAGAGAACTTAATGACCCTTTGCAATTTCGTGTTGGTTGAGATCGTGCGTAAATTAGAACTAGCTGAATGGGTTGTAAGTGGCAAGTAACCCGCTGAGTTGCTCCACTACGGCGGGTACACGAACTTGAACCTGTACGACTGGCTTATGGGTTTCAAAGCTTCTTGACATCACTTTTTATATACTGTAGTGATAGCTGAGTTCCTGAAGGTAGACAAGGCCATTCAATCTCTTTAAAACCGATTCCTTAAAACGGCCTATTAAGCTATCTCCATGCCTAGACACCATCTAACCTGTGAGGGTGGTAAATAGTTATGGTGGAGTTATCACCACCACTTATCTAGTTTAGCGGAACAGGGTTACATATGATTATCGTTTCAATATTTTGAAGCTTGGCGGAAGTCTAATCTTTAACGGAGCGCTTTTTGTTAGGCTATGTATCTTTTATATAAACCTAACACAATTAGTTTTTCGAAGAAAAAAACTGTACATCTTTTTTTTTAACGGGATCACATATCTGAGCAGTTAGCGATTTGCGGTCTCGTGGCGATCTTTCAATGAATTCATATATGATGCACAGCGGCAAGAATAATAGTTTTTAATAAGGTTGGAATATTGTGCATATCTGATAAGTTGTTACTATTCTTATTAGTTGAAAATTCTACCATTAAAAATTGATAAATTTGCTTTTTGAATAGAAACCTACCGGGACCAAAGGACAACTCTCAAAAAGACACGCACTGTAGAATAGCGCATAATTATAAATGCATAACAATGTCTAAACTATTATCTAATGGACAATATGTGCAGCGTCCTCCCCAGTACTATATGAGCAATCTAAGCTTCAGTATTACTGTGTGGGTCAATGCGCGCCACACACCCTGGGGCTTGCTGCGTGTATAAACGCGATACATTGAGAATGAAGTGGGGCGTAGTTTTGTAATTCACCGTTCACCTGCTTCATGGAACGCAAACACAATATGTAGAGTGCTTCAGAGCCCACGTCCTAAATAGAAACAATTAAATTATTAATATCGTTACCCCACTTAGATAGCTTGCTTTGAAAAAGAGTGCACTAAAAAAACTAATTCTTAGGTTTTCTACATAAAACTACGGGCACTGAGCGGCAAGTCATCTTTGCGCGTTCAACATCGATTTTTCCTAGAAATATTTCGATTTTTTTTTTTAAACTTGAACCGTAATGAAAAAGGTTTAAACAAATAAGAACCTAAGGTTCTATTACACGACGCTTGCAGCTTCAGAGGAAACTCAGATTTCCGTACTACTGAAAAACTACGTGTAGAGATTTAATTTTCATAGTATCGTCTTGTCAACAAGCGAACGGATAAAACCGTGCCGATTAAGCAGTAATATAACAAGGTTAGATTCGATGATTAAGCTCGTATGAATCTTTACTTCATTTTTCACTGTTAAAATTTAGTCTTAACTTTTGCTGAATTTTCCGTACATAACTTATTTTGACTATTTGCACGCAACTGGTTTTAAGGATTATCAAGAAAAACATCTCTTGAAATGTGAAATATACCAGTCATTCGATATTGAGTATCGAAAAGTCCCGAATCACTTACCCATTGCAGTCCATCTAAACTACTTATATACTTACTATACAAGAATAACTCATGGGTAAAACGTAATCGTTGCTTGCCAGATTTCGTGTGTGTTCATTCCTTTTTTTATACTAATACATTAAAACAATGATTAGATAAAACAAACTGTCCCTAAGTTCAGGTAAATAAGCAGCCAAAGGGTAAATTTTCTATGGAAGAGTTCATAAAACTAGTTTATAAATACTTTTTTGGAATTTTGTGCGCGCGTAGATTTGAAAGTAAGAGGCTGAGATGGGTAGATATGCATTTCTGGGGAATAGTATAAGTTACACTGGTCTTATGTCTCTCTCAGTTTTTGCTATTACCCCCTGCACTTAGATACATCTGTATTAAATGTCCAGTCAAACGATAGTTGCAGAACGTCCTGTCCGTGAAAGGCTTGGTCAGTTAGTCATGTTTACTTAAATCATTTTGAAGTTCTTTTTCTGAATCCTACGAATTCCACATAACACAGGTATTGTCGGTCTTCTCAAGATTTCCTTAATTTAAATAGAACTTGGACTCCTCACTTCTTTGAACTTTTAATGTATGCTAATATATAGAAGAGAACTATTTTAATCAGAACGCATAAGCCATATCAGAAATAACGATTTTTTTAGAATTTATTTACATTGTCATCTATTACCCCCACCTCTAATCTAATGAATCTTCCATAGGTGCGCCGCCGAATAGTTGTCGCTTCTTTTGCTGTAATTCGAAAATAAATAAAACAAACGCACGTTCTTCAAAGCGAAGGGACGTGTCTTTCTCTAGTAGCACGCTATCCCCTCTAAGAATTTTTGGGAATCACACTATTCTTTTAACCAGGCGGGACATAATGCGGCACGACCCTAGTCTGTGCCGTCAGGTCAATGTAATTTCTCACCCATTACACAGAGTAACCAGCGGCAATCAATACCCTTTATTTATTCGCTATCCTCCCTGCTTGAAATCGCGCTAGGCGTTATCGTTTTCTGTCGTTTGTTGTTGGTGTAGAACATAAAACCCTGCCTGATTCCCTACGGACTCCTGAAATGTATTGCTTCTCTGTACCTAACTTTCTCTCGCTCTCGCTTTCGCTCTCACACGTGTTTCTTTCGTTTAGAGAAGACTTATGGTGACTCCATTTCACGAAGGAGGCGATTACAGCTCGTCACGCGGTCCGTGCTCGTCGTCCTCGGCGTTCTCCTCGTCCTCTTGAACGTCTTCAGGTGCCGACTTGCCGTACTCACCGCCTGATTCAATGAACTTCTTCATTCCCTCTAAGGTGCGCTCACCAACGAACTCGATAATTTCGTTTGTATCCTTCTTGTATAGCTTGAGTGTGGGGAACGAGTTGATCTTAGTGTGCTCAAGCTCGTTAGCGGTAGCATCCATCTTGGCAATGACAACGTCATCGCGTTCCTTAAAGGCCTCGCCAAGCTCATCGTAGATTGGGGCAAGTTGCTTACAGTGACCGCACCATGGGGCATAGAACTCAACAAGAACGTGCTTGCCCTTGTCCATGGCAATCTCATCGAAGTTGCTTGATACGAGAACCTTAACAGGCTTGTCGTTCCAGTCCTCAGGGAGGTCCTGTGAGAGCAGGTGTTGTTTCACTGTACCATCAAGGACACCTTTTACGAATAATGAAACGACATCCGCGTCCAGGTTGGTTTCATCATCGGGCTTGAATTTCGCCATCTCATCCTGAAGCTTGATCATGCGCATCTGCGGCTTGTCGGCCTTTTTGACCCCGAAGAAGTCCAGGATACGGCTGTGGTCAGCGTTCTCAGTATCAATGGTGACAAAGATAACCTGGCTTTTAAATTGCTCAGCAGCCTTACGGAACTTGGCAAACGACTCATCGTAGTTCTCTGCCTTCTTGCTCAAGAATAGAAGGTTGTGATTCTTTATCTCACCTCCGAAGATCTTCGACGCTGACTCATGAGAGAACTCGATAACCAGAGGTAACGAATTCGATACGACGAACTTCTTTGTGGCCTCGGCAGTCTCTACTTTCTCTAGGACATTGCGACCTTCGTCGAACTTTTTCAACAAAACAACCTGACCGTCTTTACCCTCGACAGCATTGAAAACAGCATCTGCCGACGAAATAACAAATGGTTGCTCATCAAATTCGATGGCGGTCTGAAGGAAAATTTTTGCAGCCTCCGACTCTTGGTCTTTGAACAGGCCAACCACGATCACATCGTTGGCTTCCTTGAGAGCATTAATCTCATCGGCAGTGATAACATCATGGGCTGGAGGACCAGTCTTCTTCTTTAACCAGCGGATGATTTCAGGAGCGGTACGACCTCCATTATAGTCAATTGGCTTTCCCTCGCGGAAAAGCTTCAGTGTCGGATAGCCTCCAATCTGTATACAATAAAAACAATTTACCACTAAGATCAAAGTTAAACGTCGTCACTATAGAAAGGCATTGTGCTGGAGGTGGGAAAGGACGGAACTATATTCGGATCAAAGCTGGCCCTTCTCAACTTCCATAATCTAAGCTATCCAATAAATTAACTATCACCACAATTCCAAACAAATATAACGTTTATATAATATCAAGTTTGTAGAATACAGAGTATAGAGCAACATTATTTTTCAGAACTCACCTCAAAGCGCTCGCCGAGTTCTTTCTGCTCGGTGGCGTCAACCTTTGCGAGCTTCAGTTCGGATTTTTCTTCAGCAAGTTCAGTGGCGGCTTTGACATATTCGGGCGCTAACGCCTTACAGTGTCCGCACCACGGGGCATCTGAAATTTTAGTAAATAAACTTCAAGATAAGCATGAAGTAGCGCAAGTGCAAAATATTAACAAGGAAACATGATTCGACAGATTTTTGATCTAACAGGCTGCGAACAGATCTGTACTAAAGATGACACATACCATCTTGTTAATAAAATCATAAACCACATGGAGGACAAAAGGCAGAATAATCTTGCGCAGTTTCATAAGCCGCTGACCGGTGATGAGACAGCTGCAACGATCTCGTCGCCTTTCCGAGTGCGGGCCCTAATGTTAACTTGACTCGAGCATATTTTGTAAGATTTCACGAATTTTACAGTTTGAAGGAGTAGCCTACAGTATAAACAGACATTTCTATAATTAACAAGTTTCGACAGCCTCTTTCAACGATATTGCCGAATTAACCTAACACTGATAACATTGAACAACCGCTCTAGAACGTATGGTTTTTTTTTTCTCTCATTCGGCTTAACTGCAATTGATTTATGAGCCATAATAGAAGCAAGCCGACAGAAGCAGGTCCCAATGCTTCAAGTGGCGTGCGCTTATCCGCGTAGAACGAAATTCACCCTTTTATCGCCATAGCCAAATGAGCCATAACGTTAACTCAACGCGGAATTACGTGGTGCGACCATATACACCAGATTATCTGTTTGATGCAACACCAAGGCCGCGATGTGGTCTGGTTTGCTAATTAGCATCTAGGAAACCTTGAATATGCGGCTACCGCTGGTGAATACCTCAGCATTTGGTTTACTATAGTATGTCGTTACCATGCCGTTTCACAGATCTGTTAGAGAAAAAAACCCAGTTAAGTCCAGTAGGACTCACAGACCGGAAAGCCACAAACCGATGGAAAAACATTACTTCTCACCAGAGCTGACACACCACAATGTGTACACCGAACTTGGCGAGTCTCGGAGGGTGCTAAAACGGGTCCAGTTATGCCGTGGACCTTTTCCGCGATTACTCTATAGTAGTACCTCATGATTTAGATTTGTAGTGAGTCAACATACGAAACGTGCAAGCCTAAATTTCAATCATGTGTTACAAAGAAATGTAGCAAACCTTCCAAGCTCTACGAAGAAATCAAGGTAACAGTTTTGGAATCGCTGCTAAATAGGATACGTTAATCTGACAGGCATAAAATTGGCTGGCAGCCATGGGTAAATCTCTAAAAACAACATTATATTCAAACCAATACGAGAAAATTGACATACGTTAGCCATACATCCAGATAAAAGCATTGATCCCCTGCATGTTTGCTTGCTATGGCGGAATATGGCTAAAAAATACAGCCTTCGCATTCAATATGGCCTGCTTACTTGTTGTTCTCAGCGCGACAACACAATGGGATAAACAACACTTCGTCAAATACAGTAATGCTTCTGGTTGTTAGCGATGTTGCCTGCTGTGGCTTAGGCCATAATAGCGCATGACTGCGTCACAGTCAGGTACCAGCTTCCTCTAACTTCAGCATCTTTAATGAGGCAGGCTCGTCTACTCGGCGACATATGCGGTATACGTAAGTCGGTACAAAGAAGTCGCTGAGGAGTTGCAAGGGTTACTTGCCTTCACAGCATCTGCCTCAACCGTTTAAAACTTCGTTGTTTTAACGATCTCCTCGCAAGCAACACTTACGAATATCATTGATAACATCTGATAGCATTAGTTACTTCCGTAGGGTGTCGAATATTAAAAAAGCGAAATATGAAAAGCTATGAGGTTCGAATTAAAAGAATATGGTAACTTTCTTTATTCACTGTGTGTGTATATATATATGTGAAATATTTAATGCGTGTCATTGGTGGGTAGTTCTAATTAACGACTATACTAGATCGTCGTTAATTCCATTCGTTGCCAGCGATGTGCTATACAGTCTGTGTCAATAAGAAGTTTACTTACGCAAGTACACCAAAATACGCTCATGCAAAACTTCCAAACTTGGCAGTACTAAGATTACTCTTGAAACAGCTGCTATTTAATTTCAAAGGTCATTCATTCAAAGATCTTTGTAAGCAATTAAAAAAGAACAATTCCGAAGAACCAGCACCTAGCTCAAGCTAATAAGTCCTTGCCTAAATTTGGCAGAGCATTAATTTCGATGCCGATCATAGAACAGCATGCGGAAGAAAATGTCTACCATTTTGCCTAAATTATTTTCCGTATACTCGCGTATACGTATTCCGCGTATACTCGTAATTCTTCCTTTTCTACCTTAACGCTTGTCGCTTTTAGCGCCGCTATCGCGCCCGTAATAAGTACATCAAACGACTCCAATCGATTAGCTCAACTACTGATGATCATCACAACCCAAACGGTTGGCAGGCCTAACGCTTCTCAAAAAATAGATTAACATCACTTGCTCTAGTTTTCCTTGCTGTGCGCGAAGTTCGCTGTTGCCGTGAACGGAGTTCTATCGTTTGCATACGCATCTTGCTTGTCTGGCTTTGTCGATGCAGACATAGTCGCACGATGCCCGTTCACTTACCACTACGAGGATACTACCGGCAGATGAGCCGGCTATAATTCTGGCGTTCTGCTAATGGATCGCGGGATCAAAGTCCTCAGCACGATTCGTCCCGACACCAGAAAAGACAGGGTTCAACATACCGCTGCTGTCGCTCACAAATTGCTAAGACAACAGCTACCTTCCACCATACTCACTGTGAAGAGCATGCTGCGCATGTTACTACCATATAGCTAGATAGCTATCGAGACTACTACATACAGTACTAGCAGAAGAACACGTACGGCGCAGACAGTTACGTTTGGTGATCAGCAGGAGTCAACCAGCAACAGGCCGACCGTCGCAAGCGACTAATGTTGGTATCACTACGAAGGAAGGAAGTGATAGCCGGAAAAGCGAACCAAGAGAGCAACTTCGAGCAAACAACAGAAACTACATTATCATTAGAAGGTCCTTATACAAAATAGTATTGGTTCCACTGCGTAAATAGAACTAAAAACACAACCACGCCCCTTACCCTTCAGGACGCTGCCAATGATCGTCATCGCTAAAACTATAACATAGAATAACAACCATAAAATGAGACATTGACCCGATGTTGTAGTAACTATATCCGGATCAGTGAAAAACACAGAGTGAAGAAAGAGTGACATATAATAACTTGAATTAGCTAGCAAAGAATTCCGGTAGCTCAGTTCAAGAATTTGGGGCTATTGTTTTACAGCTTTCAAGCCTTACGGCGCAATAAATGCCGACATGAGTTGCTGCAAATGTTTGTGGGAAGTCCCTATTTTTTTTAGCACACATGGCACAACGTAGGCATCGCACCAGTCATCGATGATTAAACACATCCACTGTATTTGATTTGCTTATCGTCGAAAAAGCGACTTCGATTAATATTTAGAAAAGCCTTAAACAAAGCTTTCTTTTCGTTTCAACTGAGTTTACTTGTTGAGTAGGAGCATGGATAAAAAAAAGAATGGAAATGAACAGAAACAATAAACTAGCGACAGCTCATCATAACGAACAATGTATAATGGACCGATTCATTATCACCGTTCTCTATTCATTGAGCGGAAGCAAGATCATTGTCATTAGAGAATCATGATGATCGGCAGGTCTATAGCTTCTCTAACCCTCCTTTGTCCGTTCAGGTAGTAGTAGCTACGTGGGCGTAGCAGCGCGATTGCGAAACCAGTTGGGACGCGTGGGCAGGACTCGTGTTATTGCTGATGTAGCCCACAAGGAGACGTAGCTCTATAAGACGGAGCCCGCTGCTCGATGAGCGCTACAGCACGCAGCCGACACCCAATATCTGTGATTGCTTCTAGCAGAGAGAGCTGCACCGACACCTATCGTCGTTCATGCGTCGTCGAGTTCTTTCTTCTAATAGAACAAAACGGGCCTCCCTTCCCTAAACAGCTGCAACTGTTGATGACCAGTTACTTTGCTGAACAAGATAGATAGGACGCCAGGTAACCACTCGTATACAGCTAACCCGCTTAGAGCCGGCTGCCGAGTGACGTGCTCCAGCTCCAGTCCATCCGTCCGTTCAATTTAAACTTTAATATATGTCAGTCCATATCTTATTTGAGATGAAGAAGCAGGAGCGGCAGCCAAAAGCTCGTCAGCAGTCCATATATTATTTGGCGATTTTATTTTCAAACTATGGCTACTTCAGTCTGGACACCTGTAGCAGCAGTATTGCCTGGTTAAAATAGCGCACACTCACGCAGGCATGAATGATAGGACACCTTGAAAAACACGCCGCCCTTCACACAGGACGCAGATGGCTAACTCTATCGTGAACGCCAAGTTAAGTTTACCCTAAACTTAACCTATCCTATCCTAGGCTACTGGCTAACTAGACAAGAACAAAAGTCAGGTCGGCTCAAAGCAGCCGCAGTAAACATAGTCAGACCTTTCACGCTGCCGTTGACACTGGCTGGTCTAAGTGGGACAATCATCATATACAACTTCGTACGGAGCAGTAGTTATCAGACTGCCATTTGACCAATCAAACCCAATGAATTATTCAGTTATTTTCGGACTTCATCCTCACCGTGTAAAGGATTGTCGATAGATAACAGAGACGATTCGTCGCGCAGGTCTGCAAATAAGTTCACTGAATAGCTAATGTAGTTCAACCAAACTTACGAAAGGTTAGCTTTTTAAAAAATCTATTGCGTTTAGGGCACGTCCAAAAAATGTGTAAGTAGGCGCAAAGTTATCATCAACGTTCAAAACAAGAACCTACGAAATTATCTTTGACAACAGTACAATCGAACAACTGTTGCTTCGGGGTATTATTATTAGTGAACATCGGAAATAGCCGCCGAACTTGATACGTTACGGCGACTTAAAAACGCCAGTGTCGAAACCAGTATTGCAGAATTAATGTATGGTTTTTCGTAGCGTCTATATAGCTTAGCATATACTAACTTAGGTAGCTTGGTAAAATCCACCTAGACTAGATTCTGAGATTCGCAAATTATCGTGTTCTTCGTTTAACCACCGCCAAACAGAACGAACGGGCCTTGGCACGGACAGAAATACGTAGTCAACGCGCTGTCGGTTCTGCTGAATAACTGTTCAACTTCTATAAATTCTATATATATGAGCCTCCTCTAGTTATTGAATGGACAGAATAAATAGTGCAAGAAAAGTAAACCCTTTATAGAACAAAGCATTTGCAGCGTAGGATCTCGTTAAAAAATCAAACTGCGGCTATTGCCATACCTATATATGATGCATGAAATATCGATGTATTCAATGAAAAGTGCGGCATAAAAGTGTTCTTCCTTTCCCATAGAGAACCTGTACCTATAATGGGCCTTTTAACCTTTCCTTGTTGACCTTAACGGAGATGGTAAACTGCGCTATCAAGTTAAGCGCAAAACAAACACATTAGTAATGGTCTATTTTGAAAATTGTTGGTTCTGAATTCACAGACCGAACACTGCCAACGATGTTTCGCCGAAACGAGCGGGTTCCTTCAATGCACGAAACTGGTCGCAAACTATCTGGCTGTCACAGATATAACTACGGCAATATGAATTGCCAGTACTACTTAAAGGCCGTCACAATTGGCTACATCGATCTTTAACTCGAGGCTGATTCTTAACCTCTATTTCCTGTACATTGATCCAGCCCGGATTTATTGCGTGCTCATCCAAACGAGGCCCACGACACGAGTGAGCCCGCTTCTCCCGCCAAAACCCGCAACAAGCTGGTTTATACTGCCAAGTCTTAGACTCTATATGAACTACTCTACGCCAGGCTTCTTTCGTTGGCTGTTTGCTATCCGATCAATGAGTATTTCTTTACTTAGCCGTGTCCTTTTCCGTGAGACCTATGGAAAGACATTATTGTGAAATGCCGTAGTGACCATTTGCCAACGCTGACATTTTAAACAGCCCATATTGATAGTTAGCATATAAATGCACTCAAAAAGATGCGTATTAATTAGCCAGACGACATCGCTTCCTGACACTGGCCATATTCAAAAATGACTAGGGCCTTTGATTATTGGCCTTCAACATTGGCCCGTCGCTACTGTGAGAATTGAGAAAAATTTTCCAAACGATTCAGTTACGCACCTAGCATACTTAACGGCCTTTTTGGTATAGCACACATCGGGGAAAGACGAAATATGTCTATTGGTGAATTGATCATTAGGTTGCTGCACCGTTCACAACGGCAGTATTAGCACGAGCCAATAATGTTACGTAGGCAGTGCATACATCTACGTGGAAAAATGTAGAGACACTTAATCTAGTGATGTCGTTAATAAAAAGCAGGACAAGTCAACAGTATCGGTGAGCTGTAGCCTGCTACGTCAGCCAATTCACCGATTGCCCGCCATGGCATAGTACAGCCCATCATGACCAAAATCGATGACAAATTGCTCCTGACGGAAGAGAGCACGTAATGTTCATCAGCCTTTTTACAGTAAAACTCAGCAGTCGTACAGCCAGCTGAACTACTAACTACAACCAGTGAACCGAAAATTGATCCGTAAAGAAAACTGCACGAAACGTAATTGAGTAGTTTCTATTAAGAGTCGCACGCCTGTTGTACGAATTTACACTACTTCACTCACTAAACTTACCAAAAACACTGCTCTGACTAGGACAAATCAATACAGCAACAGGTATAACGGGCGAAGCTCTCGGTTCTCTCGAAGATAGTAGTTGTCGATCTTAAGGTATTCGAAGCTACAGCACAGGTGAAACCTTTTTGTAACGAACGGTCACCGCGCCATGAATCGACTCCTTTCTAAGATGTTCGCTGGTATCACACCAGCCAAAGCCGTGATCAGATTGGAGATCTTCCCGACATCTTGTGTGAAGCGTTACATTGCACCAGAAAGTGGTTGACACCACCTTCCGTGTAAGTTAGAGTCCCCAAATATTCATCGCTCATCGTCATAATGACCTTCTTCCTAAGCAGCAATGGAAGCAAACGCTATCTATCTTAACTTTCCGTGATGAACATCGAGGCGTTTATATGGATATGTGATAATGGCAACCGGTCGCAATTCCACTTCAAGCTCGCACTGTCGAAGCCGACAAAGAGCAAACAACCCCGAAAACCTCTCAATGCTTCGATGTGAAATTCAGCGAGCTAATGACAATACTTTCACCAACAGCTCAACGGGTTTTTAAACAGCCAGATTCCAGTTCACTCAAACAAGCTGCTAGGCGCACCGCTGTCAAGACAGTTGCTCTTTGTTCTTTTACAAAAAACCCAGGCCTTCTGTCGATTCCTTATTCTAGTCTAATGCATTTAACAACACACAGAACAACGGCCAACACATTTTACTGGTGACTACAATTGATAAACAATAGATCGGAAATGATGCCATCTGACCTAAACGACTTGGATGTACTTACAGAATTCTACGAGTATGTTTTTGTGCTCCTGGATGGCTTGATCGAAATTGTCCTTCGTTAAAACGAATACATTCTGATCGGTCTCGATATCGGCGGTACTGACCGCATTGATTAGGGCCAACACGCTAATTACGAACCGACCGAACGTCATGATGCCCAACCGACTCAGGACACACGTACGGAGCGAATGGAAGTTGAGCTTGCTACGGACGTGGCAGCTCGGGAGGTCGGCGGCACGACAGCCGGCAGAGCCCCAGCAATCAACACACGTTGCATCTCTCTGATTGGCTGACAGCCGAAGGAGTCGACCCTCTTTCAAACGAATCCGCAAAAAAAAAGTTCCGTCGAATACCGTTGTGCCTACCAGAATAGTTCGAGGGGCGCGCACAGCCCGCAGCTTATTTTATGGAATACCCACGGATTGAAAGTTGGTTGGAAGCCATTTGACTGGTAATTGGAAGGCGAGGGTGCCTGCTTATAAGATAATTAAGAAGCACGGCTGATGACAACTAAAGAAAAAGCACCCACTATTTCGGTTTGCTGGACCAGAATATAAATGCTCTAAAATACTTTGATTAGCGAAATGTGGATTAATTGAATATGTTATAAATAATGTCTTATTTGCTGTCAACGAGATATTTGGTAAAAGAAATAGCGAGGTTTTTTATCGGTTAAATGTATGTTATTGCGTCAATGAATAACAATTATGGAGAACACAACAGTATATACGTGTCAATAGCTTGTCGCAAGCGTCAATTATCTAGAATATCAGCAGCTGACTGTATTATATATATTAACAAAAAAAATGCAATTACTTATGTACCTGTAATGTGTGTTGTTTTTACGCTATAGAAAGCGAACGCTATCTGCTGATCGCCGGCTTAGTGATACCTTAAGTGTGGTGACTAGCTGAGTACGGGAAACAACTTGTGTTTGTTGTTTTGCAATCATACAAACAGGGATATACCTTTATTTAGAATAATTCTTGCGTTACGGAGCTAAACAACCAGATCTCTAAATATTGAAGACAGCCACCTTAATGAAGAGAGCTGAAGGAGCACAAGCAAAATTTCACTAGACAGTTACCCGCAAAATTTGTACGGGCGCAATTGCAACTGCAGGCACATCCGTTTAATTATGTAGTTTTTTCCATTAACGCTTGATATCTAGCGTTTGATTTACAGGTCTTCTCATCGGTAGTAATATAGTTCTATGCGAATACTGAATATGGCTATTGCAATATGCTCAACAGTTTGTCCTTACTGAAATGCTACATTTGCTACAGGGCAAGTCGTTGATTTAAGGCGGTCGGGTCTATTTATCTCAATGACGACATTGTCAATCTGGGCCAGAATGTGTATGCATCGAACATCTCCCGAGTACGCTTTCCGACTAGTTTACTTGTCGAAATGAATAATTTAACATATTTGACACCCATTCGTAAATTTTTGTGTGTAAAAAGAGCCCCATGATACAATGCTTCTCACAGCACAGATAGCTGTGACAAATCAACTTTTCGATACCTTGCGTCACTGAGTAATAGCATACTTGCTACCAGCTCGACCCGTCACAGCCTTGTCCAGTCGTCGACTTTTTCAAGGCGCGCCAAAGTTCTAAATTTCGGAATGATTTCGCATATTTCAACTAGTGTGTGTAATGGCAAAACATCGGCCTATTTGGCGTAAATAAACCCTAGCGTGTCGTGCTGCTAATTTGCTAATAAAACAGATCAGCTGATCTAAAATAGTTGTTCCCTTATTTGGTACGAATATGGCACGTTAACCCAATTTAGTAAGACGTTTTTGCCACCTGATATCTCGCTGAAAATTATAATTTTTCTTACTTTAATTCAGATTAATGCATTGCCTTCTGCTAGCTGTTTGCATTGTGTTTTCCGTTGAAGCATGCCCCTTTGAGAGGTTTTATGCTATCTCTGTCCGTTCCGAGTGTTAAAGCCAGCAGAGCAATATGGTGCCATATCGTTATTGTTGTTGTCGTTGTGGCCGAGTGATACTTTCCGTTTCTCTACATAGAACGCAGGACACACGACTGGCGGGGCATTCGATCTAATGTTATTAGTGGTCCCGTGTTGAGTGGTGCGCGCGGAGGAGCCCGGACAAAAAAGGTTGAAAATGATGCTTCGTCGCCCATTGGCCGGCGCAGTTATCTCGGCCGTACGTTTGACCGTCCCGAAAGTTACCCGAGGGTTCACTAGTCACCTTCTGTGAGTTCGACAAATGCAAGCTGAACCGCAAGGGAAAATTTAACAATTGTGGAGAAGGTCATTGGTTATTCGCGCAAGGTCGCACTTTATGCTTGTCCTGTTTCCTTGCCTGTCGATGATGTATCGACTGTTTGGTGAATAGATTAGAATTTTACAGGACAGAAAGAATAATGATTAACAATGAAATAGTATGCTTTGCCATGGTTATACCAAATGTGATATATAAGTTCAGAGGTTGTTCAAATACAGTATTAAAAGTGCCGCAAAATTAATAGTCATTACTTATCGCTGATAAGCCCTGCTTGAGCTTTTCTCCGTTGGTTCTTCCATGTTCATTGTGAGTTATCATTAGGGTGTTTTTCGTGTCCGTGTTACTGTGGGCTGTATATGTATGGCAAGACATTGCCTTACAAAACAACAGGCCAGTTCGATAAGAGCGTTCGCGATACGATCACAGCGCATGACTGTAGATACCTCGTGTACCGGAGAAAGGGATAGTGAGCGTAGATCGAACAAAATGGCGCAAGCTCCTTATTGACTGGATTTAGATAAAAACCACAAGGCGTCAATGGACAATATTGATACTCTAAAGATCAAATATATCTCTTTGTTAAATAAAAAAAAATGATGCAGCTGAACTCGCTATATCCCAAAAAGCTATACCATAACTATGACAAGCCGTCATTGCCAAAAAAGAAGAGAGTTTTACGTTGTAGGAAAATTAACTATCTGATTGACTATTCGGTTATATGTCGAACAAACGGAAGAAAGTTGAGGAAACTTTGGCAGTTAGTGACCGTGTCAGAGTATATGGACACAAATTCGTCAATTTAGCTAGAAATGGGGCCTGAAAATAGTTCAAAGGGTCATAACTAACAAGAGAATCGATATAATATTCTGGAAACCTTCACGGCAGCTTGGTATTTTTATGTACATACGGAGTTCGTTTAAACAGGCATAATTCAGTTAGTTTATACTTTGATACAATGTAGAAAACACAGGAGCCAACTTGGCAGATTAATCTGGGTGATGGTAAATGACTTTGTGAGTCATCATCCTATCTAGTATTTAGCGTACTGCCCAATTATTAATTGAAAAGGCCATTATACATTAAGTCCTAATGTGTCCTTAGTTATCCATAAAAGGCACTCATGTAGAAAAGAACTGAATGAATACTACATGTCAAAAATCTTTCAGGTATGCATTAAGGCTCAGTCCCTCTCAGTTAGTACGATTCCTAAATACTGAAGGCTGGTTTGCTTGAATGAAAACATGATAACAAGTGGTACGACGTGAGTCATCCCGGTTATTTTTATTAGTGATAAGGAATCTAAACGATCAGGGTATATGATTTTATGTGAGTCACTAACGGTCCAAGTCTTTACAAAATAGAGGAGCTTATTTTAATAAGAAAATAAATATTCAGTTTAAATAGATAACTCAATCATGCGCCATCTTGACTGATTACTTCGCGGTAAAAAAAAAGTACGGTAAAGTGATACGACAGATACGTTATAGCTCTATGATATTTCTCTTGTAGTGGAAACACCTTCGACAGCAACTGAAATTCAAAAAGTAAGCTACTTTGGCTTCAAGTTAACGAACTGTGATCGAACATACTCTCGGTATCTTAGACAAACTTATATTTTAACGCTGACAATTTGGTACTGGATGACAGGCTAACGGTGTTTAACATATTTGCTCATTTCAAGGCGGGTGAATTGTGCACCAGGTATCCAACAGGCGAGTTCACTACGCAGTCATCAGAGAGCCCAAGCACGATGCTACAGCTCAGGTTTGCATTGTACCATATATTGTTTATTATCGTTTGTGTTCAATATTTATTTTTCTATTCGATAGAAACGGTCACTTTTAGAGCCAGACCTAAATTCATGTGTGCGTTCTATATATATATATATATTAAACTTGCTATGTGTATTAGACTTAAAAAGGTTAAGGTCGTCTGCAAAGTGTTGTAACCGCACTCAATATATTTGGTATCATGAGATTTGAATTTCTTTCCGGCGACGTTTTCTAGGAAGTTATCCGTCACATATCAAAGTGACGCTGCCTGCATTGTCACCGACTATGGAGATGGGCACAATCGTGTCGTGGGACAAAAAAGAAGGCGACAAACTTGACGAAGGCGACTTGCTTTGTGAGATTGAGACTGACAAAGCCACAATGGGCTTCGAAACACCCGAAGAGGGCTACCTCGCTAAGATTGTTATCCCTGCAGGCTCAAAGGATATCCCACTTGGTAAATTGCTTTGCATTATCGTCTCTGATCCAGCTGACATTCCAGCGTTCAAGGACTTCACGGACACGAGCTTGCCAACAGCCCCTCCAAAACCGGACAGTGCACACAAGGCTCCGACAGCGACGCCGCCAGCCGCTGCAGCAGGACCATCGCCCGTTCCAGCCAAAATTACGTCTTCACAAATAGGGGCCGCTCCTGTTTTAGGAGACCGTATTTTTGCCTCTCCATTTGCGCGTTTGTTAGCGGCACAACAGGGCCTTGATTTAGCATCGGTAGTTGGGTCTGGGCCTGGCGGCCGCGTTATTGCTGGAGACCTAAGTAGGGCCCAATCTGCCGGTGTTTCCCCGGTGGGTGCTGCGCCAGAGGTGGCGCCACAAAAGGTTGCCAGTTTCCGGTTAGTGAAGCTATTGATTAAACACATATATACCAACATGGGATGATAAAAACTAGTTTTTCGAGGACTGACATAATAGATTGGATGCTTGTTGAGTTCTATGGGTAGTTTCTAGAGTAATGTTTAACTACAAATTTATGCGTAACGTTTGGCATATGCTATATATGCAGATATGAGACTGTCTATGTCTTCCTGGTATAATCATGATACGTCTAGAGATGCATAACAATGCAGTTTCTTCGTTATAAAAATGTAAGGTAGCATAGTGTGGATGGTCATTATCACGGATACGTGCTAAAAGAAAGCATACTTTTCAACATTAATGGTCAGCATTTCCTCTTGCTGGGCTAAGAAGCTGCTCCCTAAACTTGAAAGTCCTAAAATTGTAGAATTTGTATAGCTCTGTACTGTTGAAAATGTTGATTCTTCTATAAGCTAGGTCTCCTCATGTCGACAATCCTGTTACAAATGTTGCTTCCGTAGTATGGTTATTTCTCATTGATTTAAAAGCACATTATTATTATTATTATTTATTAACTATGGCCAGGACCAGCTGAACTCGAATAGATATTCTATTTTAATTCATCTAGTTGCTCATTATGCCACCGTAGGCCAGTGCGGTCCGATGGCTTCCTAAAACTCCTTGCGTGACCCCGTGCGTGTTATATGTTCCGTGTATACTAGAAAGGCTTCGCTTTTGACGTCCAATAGCAAGCTTTAAGTTCTGATTACCTTTTATTTAAAAATTCCCTTCGACTATGATAAGATGTACTGACTGTTAACTGTATTTTGTTTAACTTTTGCAGATATACGGATATTGATTTGACAAATATGCGTCAGACGATTGCCAAACGGCTCACTGAATCAAAGCAGCAGATTCCTCATTATTCTCTTACGATTGAAATCGAAATGGATCAGGTATTGAAGATGCGGGAAGAGCTCAATGTAGCTCTCGATCAAGGAAAACTTTCAATAAATGATTTCATTGTTAAGGTAAGAGAAATTCGTTTGAAGGTCAATGTGAGCGGCAGAAATGCATTAGAACTCTCGATCGTATGAGTAAATAAAATATATATTTTCGACAAGTTCCTGTGTACCAAAGGATCTAACAGCTTTGTTGTATTTCTGCAACTGTTTGGTAATTGATATCATTTCGCAGGCTTCAGCGCTGGCGTGCAAACGTGTTCCTGCCGCCAACTCGTCGTTCATGGGCACTTTTATTCGAGAGTACCACGCTGTTGACGTTAGCGTAGCAGTGTCAACACCTGATGGACTTATTACTCCCATCGTGTTTAATGCCGACACAAAAGGTATGATGTCATCTTTTCATACGATTCATGCGTGTTACACGCGTATATGTATTACGACAAGGGCTAAGCCGCCTCATTGACAATGCGTTTCTGCTTCGAATTTTCAACCAGATATTCAATCAACTTAGCTCTACTGGCCATCTTTTATCGCTTGTCAAAGAATCACACACTTGACTAATGCTTTACGACATTTTCGTGAGTTTTTCGCTCCCATAACGAGTCAGGTACTACATGATGCAGTGTGTCACTGTCGGACAGCTACCAACGTGTAGGTTCCTATGCTCTGTTTTTTTTACTGCAGATTTTTGCAAACTGTATTTAGCGCTACATTCAGTGCGGTGGCGATATAGTTCATTGTTTTAGATCTCATTTAAGCAAAAACTTAGGGTCACACCTATATGGCTGGACTGTGTCGGGCTATTGCATTCGTAACCTGATCAACCCCCTGTGCGTTTGGTGTAGTCCTGGCGTCTAACGTTATTGCCCTTCGTTTCTCTTTTGTTTCATAGGTCTATCGCAAATCAGTAAAGATATAAAGGAGCTCGCAACGAAGGCGCGTGAAAAGAAGCTGCAACCGGCTGAATTCCTCAGTGGAACGTTCACGGTGTCGAACCTGGGCATGTTTGGTGTAGATCATTTCTCAGCGATTATTAACCCGCCACAGGTGAGGAACATAACGCGATACCCATATAACTATTTTTCAAAAGAATCGCTGATTGCTTTGTTATCATTTTAGAAATTCTTGGCTTACATGTTGGTTTAATTAAGCCGCGAACTATTTTTGCCTTAAGTAGCCATAATTTTATTGTTTCCATACGGTAGCATGATTTAGATGTTTGAAATTTTCACTCAGTATCAAGCTACTTTAAGGTGAGGTGTATTGTAGACTTGTTTACTGGTCAAAGAAGAAGAACTGCATCGGGTATATATGATACATGAATAAATTTTACGTCTGGTACTGCCGTTAGATATTGTGTCAGACAGCTAACTCCCAGCACTAAACAAGGTGTGACTACGTCCAACTTAGGGAGCGCCTTATACGTGCCTAAGTTCAGTAGGTAAACATCACTGCGCTGCCACATGTTCTACAATTGTTTTGAATGATACATTGTGACTCACTTTGTGCAACATTATTTCAGGCATGCATCTTATCAGTGGGCAAGACAAGCGAGGTGGCACGACCATGCAAGGAGAACGGCTATCGAATTGTCAAAGCGATGAAAGTGACACTCAACTGCGATCATCGCGTGGTCGACGGAGCAGTGGGCGCTCAATGGTTGCAATATTTCCGGAATTACCTCGAAAAGCCGCATACCATGATGCTCTAAGCCTCGGCAGCAGGAAAACATTTATGAGCATCTATCGATTAGGTTGCTACACGTTGAGAGAGCAAGCGAAAAATGATCTAAACAGAGTGGATTAGGTAGACACGTATAAGTGAGGGTAAACGGTGAGGTCAATCCGACAATGTTTTATCTTTTAGAATCTATAGCGAAAAAAAAACGTGCATTTATGTTTCGAATATGGTTTCTTTTGTCAGCAGTATGCTCACTGATCGTCAAACTGCCAACCGTATATTTGATGTTCAGAACGTTCCTGCGTGCGTTGAACTCATCATTATCAATATCTAACGGATCACAAAAACATGGTGTTTTTCTATCACTAAAATTTTTCAGGGGTTAGAAAAGTAAAAAAAGTGCGTTGATTGATAAGAATTAAGAAAGCCAGTTTTTATTTCCGCTCGATCGCGCACATGCTAGCAGCAGAGAGCTTTCGTTCAATTTATTGCAGTATAGAACGTGTAGCATTTTCGGTCATGCAAAGAAAAAAAATTAACAAAATATAAACGTTTTTCGATTGAGTGTCGTTGCCTGAGCTAGCACGAAACTGACTAGGCATGTAATAGAGTGAGACGACGAACCACTTCAACGCCGCCGTCGTTGTAATGAAGTGGAACTATTCCGTTTTGTTACCTCGAAGCGGAATTATCCAAACAATGCTTCCACTATGCTCTTTTCAACTACTATAACTAAAATAGTCAACTAAAAATAATACTGTTACAGTACATATTGTAGTGAGTGGGCAAATCGGCGCCATGATAGAGCAAGCAGTGAGACAGATTTCCAACATCACTATAAAACCAATGCATAGACTGACTGATGTATTGTGAATAAACTCGAATCCAAGTCCAATTGGTCGGTGGCAACCAAGAAGCGAGAAATTTCAGTAGGTCAGTAAAAGAAATCACGCAGACGATAGCATCAGCTGTACTCCGAGGGATATCTAGCAATGTGGTAGTTTGAATGAAGAAGCAAAAGACTGTACGGAGATGATATAAGTTATTCCTATCATATGGATATTCTTATAACCTATGTAATCAGTAAAACTGCATCCCTATCCACGAGAAAAAGACTAAAACGAGATGATGATAAAAATAGTAACCTTCACAAAGGAATTAAAATTTTGTAATATAATGTAAAAACCGGGCGGTTGATGGAGACGACAAATAAATATATTATAAAACTGAACAATATTCTTACAATTAGTTAATTACAATATATTTTGTGCAGATGACGGAGATCTCTTCTGAGTTCATTAGGAGACGTATAATTTGGAAATATTTACGACGAGATGCGATACTTGTCACACCTAAACGCTATAATATTATAAGTTGCCCTCCAGCTAAAAATAACAGTCACCTTAATTGACTCAGTTTTCCAATAGAGTGACGTAAACTGATCCTGTACGCGTTTGGCAGCTATAGCGGCTATACTAGGATACAGTACTTATAAATACACACAACTGTAAAATGACCATTAAAAAAGGACGACTCTTTTGAACAAAAGGAAAAAGCAGCAAACGGCCCAGCGATTGACATCGTGTTTTCCTTTCCAGGTCGACTTACGATTCGCATTTTGTAATCACAAAGTCAGCGTAACATTGATAAACAAAGCGGTCTCAATATGGGTCCCAGTCAGCGTCTCAATTTTAGGTTATTCGAATATATATATGATATTGTACTTCAATATTGACAGTCGCCCGTTCTGTGTGATATTTAATTGTAGTTGCGTCTGCTAACGGACTTTCGATCAAGTTTAACCTCGACTAACATCTGGATTATTAGTTACAAGAAAACTTGATTGCCTAGGACGCATCTCTGAAACTGGCAACTCAGGGCATAACTCACATCCTAAGATCAGCAGGAGCCCTAGGACGTATTTAGATATCTTTCAATGTCTTCTTTAAAATGACTAAGAACGATGATGCGCTTGCTTTCATTCATTGTTCATTAGCCTCGTTAAAATCTGCATTTTATATTGAAGTTTGTGTTGTAAAAAAGGAATCACGAACTCCTAATTGGTCTAACGGGTCGATACTGGTTTAGAAAATGATGGGCAAGCGGTACGAGAATGTTCAGCTAAAACATCGGACGTGATATGCTAAATCGAATTACTCTATGGGTGAGAAACTCTTTCGAAGATCAAGGACCTTTATGATTTAACTATTGACTTATTTACGAGCATTTATACATCTGCCATCTTGACTACTACGATAATAGCCGTTACGTTTATCAGGCCATGCTCGAAAAGATGTGATACAGAATTGGATCAAAAGGAAATCACTAGAAAATTAGCGGCACAGCAAACTTTAGTGGTGACATACGAACGTCAATTACAGGTATTACTACTGAAGCGTGATTATGCTTTTAATTAAATGTATGTCTTAGGGCGAGCATGAACAAGATCGAAAAATGTGCTAGCATCCTCTACTGATCCGGGTACGCGGCCAGGCTTTCCACCGATCTGAATAATTCACAGAGTTCATAACAACTGCTCATCAGCAATCTTGCAATAACACAGTGTTCATGGTTGTACAGCTTTGAACGAATAAATAAGTGGTGCACGTTGACGAAGTTCGCCTTCACAGGATGTGAAGCCATGTACGGCTGGTCAGTGTTTGCCTTAGCTTGGTATTCAACAACAGTCTAAGGTAATTACTCAACAATGGATTGATTTTTTTTATGTTATACAAACCTAACACTTATTCTCTTCATGACATCATTGTATTGAATGCTAAATATTCGTCGAAGGAGAAAGAAAAAAAAAAAGAAAGATTACTGCAATGCGTAATGTAATAAATTTCTGTCGTCAAATCTCATCAGAAAACCTGCATCTTCTACCATTCGTTAGATTTCGAAATCGTTCGTGAATGTTGTTTAGAGCGTACGGTCTGTTAATTCAGACTTGTCATGCGGGTAAACTTATGCTGACGCTTGACGTATATTTCCAACTAGATTTTTGCTTATCCGTTTATGGGTTGAGACAATATCGTACAGTGCCTATCCCTTTTGATGTCTTTCAGCTGTCGCACTTTTTGTCTCTTCGAAACTATGTAAAATAATAACAATATTAATCATTGGAAATGGTGCTGGTGTCGGTGCGCTGGGCGATTCTCACTTTACTAAGATTTGCTGCATATGGTATGGTTTGGAGCTTCAAGATACAGACTGACGACAGTCGTAAAAAAGTTGACTTAATTCTCGGACACCGAGCGTCTTTCCCGCGGGACTCTCGTGGCTACGCCATTGTCGGTGCCTTTATAACCGCCACGCTGCAGTTATCCTGCCTGGTTTTACATCGCCTTCCTGATTATCAAAAAGTGGCCACCATTCGAGCCAGAGAAGCTCTGATAGCATCACTCGCCATCTATATCAGAGAATGATAGCCTAGTATGATAATTCAGCGTACGGGGTGGGCGAAGCAGTCAGTACGACGATAAGGGTGAGCATAGTTGATGAGTATTGCGTGACCACATGCGAAAATGTGCGCTTAAAAATCAATATAAATGTGCTATCTGTTGTTGCTAACTAGATATTGAAACCGAATTACTACAACTTTTCTCGTGTACTGACTTCATATATGTGCTACACAGACAATACAAATGTTACTAAAAAATTTATAAATATTACTGAAAAAATTTGTGTGACAACAGTGCATTTTCGTTATTTTTAAACCTATTGTACCTGAATGCCTCGTCGGGTTCGTTTAATTGTTTCGAGTATAGATTAAAGCCTCCAACTTGAGAGTTCCTTCTACTTTACTTGCAAGACAACTTTGTCACATTATGCTATTTTGAACGGTATAATTTTCCAGTCTAACGCTCAGTTGCCAAAAGCCTTTCGTTCCTAGCTATTTGAAAATAGAGCTTAACATTATTTAAAAATAAACCCAGAACAGTGAATTTCACCCGATCTCACTTATTGGCACGATCATCCAGGTATTAAAAACAAGTGTACAGTGAACGAGCCCTTTTTATTACAGGCGCACTCTATGGACCTTGCTCGGTTCATATCAAGATACGCTAACTTTCATTTTATATATTCTCACTAAACACAAAACATGAAACTACCTTACTAAATAATCAATGACCATAAAGCTGAACATAAAGAGACTACGGCGCTTGCAATAAAACACAGCAACCCATTGGTAAACTATATAAGCTCATCAGGGGAGAGTTTAAGGGCCAGGAGAGGGCCGAAACCCTACACAAGTTGTTGGCGTCACAGGATGACTTTTTTGTGCCAACTATTAAGATCACGTAAGGTAGCATTTAGAAGATATTAAAAACGGCAGGAAGGGGAAATTATACAGCGGAAGGTTTTTGATTCCAACGGGAAAATTCGAGAAGAAAGCTCGAGCTAGCTGCTGAAATTTCTTACATACTACCAGATAAACGATCTCCAATGCGGTAAACAAGACTGGAACTGTCTACCCCCGAAAGCATCAGTACTGTCAGAACGGTCTCCTATCGATCGGTTAATTCTAGGTTTTGAGGCTCTCACTGAGGCCAGATTGTGAGACTTGGCTGAGGTACACAGTCTTTTTACGTCTATATGGTTCGGTTTCCAGATACAACGTTCAGTCTTGTCAGTCATACAACGTCTAATCTCAAAATCTGAGAAGACTATACGTACACGTCAACTCTTATGAAAGGTGTTTAGCTGGGATTAGGGAACTGCTGGCTTGCATAGACGACTTAGCTGTGATATTGAAAAACAGCCACAGATTTTGAACAGTCATCAACAGAACATTTGAGGCAGTTTTGAGAAGGAGACTCTGGAAGACGGGTCTTGCCGAATTGAGAGCCCTGGAGTGAAAGATATTGCTATCACGCAGAACTGGTATTTTTGTTTTGTCAATTGCAGTTTCGGGTTTAGGATTTCATACCCAATATTACTAAATGTCTGGATAGATCTGGGGCATATCTATACAATTTGCTAATGTAACGAACGATGTTTTTTTTCCAATCGTATCTAGATCAATCTCTAAGGCTCTCTTATGTTGGTGTATTTACTGCGGAAATGCCATTAAAGGCAATAGTGGCCAAAGGTTTTGGAGAAAACTCGTGGCATTACAGAGCTGCAAAGATGGGAAGCAGTCTCTCGTATTTCTACTACCTCTCGCCAGGAGTGGTACGAGATTATATGTGGACCTTTTAGTCAACCTCAAAAGAGTATAATTCATGGACCAGGTTGCGACGGTTGTACTACAAGAGAAAGACCGACTAGAAAAAAAATCTTTGCTGCTTGGCTAAGACCGGGAATTACGTAACTTCAACTTGGAAACAAAAGTAAGAGGAACAGGGAGCACACAAAGACGATGCGGCAATCAGGTTCGCCGGATTCAAGACGATTCAAGTTCATCATATGGGTTGTGGTTCTTCTAAAGTAAAAGGGTACCCTGTGAGTAGCTTCAGTCAAAGACTCCAGTATTATAATAGGCGCTTGCCTTGACAATCTTTAGTACTATCCACTAAAATACAGCTCATTAGGAAATAAAGTTTAGGAGAGTATTTTGGAATCAGTGATCTCCGTAGAGACAACTACCGTTACACTGGTTTCACGCCACACTCCGCCTACGACATTTTTGCGAGCCATAAAGATATTTTACCTTCTAACTCAAGCCTTTCTTATCTTATAGAATCATTGCAGCTACGAATAGAATTCACGATAGACAAGAGCTGAGGTACGAACTTCTTCTACTGTCACCAGCCTGTTTTTAGGCCTGGCTTACTTTAAATGTATTAGTATCGATCGTTACAATATACTACTACACGAAATTATATAGACTATTTTTTATTTTCCTGAAAATGAATATTGTAGATCACAAGACAACGGCTGGAACCCCTACTGACTGAGTACGTCACCTTCACAGATACGTAATCCAAACGTTTAATTTCATATTACTGAGTCACCTGTTGCACAACACCTCAGCAAGCTACATCGGAAAGATAGATGTACATCCTTTGGATAAGCCCTTTTGTGAGGGCTTAAGCCTCTAAATGCTAATATTTCAACAATATACAACAACGGACAGGAATGTTTGTAACTCGACGGAAACCAAATTCGACTAAGTCATGAGTAGTATAGTGATTCAGGATCGTCTATAGTAACTGCGATGAGAAAATGAAGAAACTTACAATCACAGCTGAGCATTAAACCTTAAACTTCTTCCGCCGTTAATATACACACCGCCACCACAGTGGTTCAAACATTTCTACGACTTTGATGACCATGACTTTAGACTCTGCGTGCTTATCATAAAAACTAACGGGCGGCATGAATACTCACTCGTGTGTACAAAAAGTGGCTAGGAAAAACGCTAATCTACTATTACAATATGTGTAACTTCGTTCATGTCGTTTCGCCGTTGTATGATTGTTCTGCCAACAATAACAAATTTTGTGATAAAAACAGATCAGATTCGAGCAGCCCCAATGTACACTCTCTAATAAAGCATTACGACGTAGATTAGGAGTACAATAGGTAGCTCATTTTAATACTTGCGGCACAAGATAAACCCACTGGATAAGGAAGTTTCAACCGATCAGTTGATAATAGATTGCCTCGAGGGCAAGGATCAATCATCGGGAGTCGGCAGCGTTGCCTTTCGCTGAACGTATCTTAATATAATCTTTCGGTTTGTGTAGTTCATCTTTATTTTAGGATGTTGAATTCGAACTCGCGCTTTTCTAAGCGATAGCTTTGGAAGTATACAGAGCTAGCTGCTAACTGTCTTTGGCGGACAAAAAATGCCAACTTTTATACATGACGCTTTTGTTTAGCCAAATAAATAGCGCAGATTTCGCACCAGCAAGATGCAAACATACCCTTGTTCTTAAAAGGTCAATCTATTGCCTCAATTAATTAGCAATCTGAGGGTTTATAAATATATTTGCACAATTTTACGCTGGGGGCAGGAATATCTTGGTACTAATCGAGAGCTTTCATTTGTACGCTTTCGTTGATCGTAGTTAAACACTTCATATCCGTCAATTAATTTGACAACAACAAAACGGATGATGAATATGGGAATAGTAGTATGCGTTATATAAATTGTACAAGCTCAATTGCACTTATGAGCTTGAATTTAAGCACACTGCCAGGCGTCCTAAACATAATATGAGAAGGCTGCGAGCGCCACGACCTATTCAAGCCAAAAGCGTCAGTCAGCAAGGACTTCACTCACAGTTTCTACTGCTGACGAAAAAAATTAAACTAAAATGAAGCGTAAACTCCTTGTTAGCAAATCATGCTATTCCTTGAATCAGAAATAGTCGTACAACGGGTCAAAATCATGAACGAAAAATAGATTTGACCTCCTCTTTAGTATTATGTTATTAGTATTGCGCGATTCAACGCACAGTTCAACCTATTAAAACAACTACCTTCCACTTGACAAATCGTTGTTATTTCTCTTTCTATATAGCTTACTGCTATTATCTTTCCTTACCGCTACTATTGTTGTCATTTAATACAGGTTCCTATATATACACATAACTCGGAATTCTATGTTCGGTATTGCATTACCATATACGCATTATACGATCCATAAAAAAGAGAGCACTGGGAAAAGTTTCACTCAACATTGCAAGCTCTATACTTTTATTCAATCTCCGACAGAAGCATCCCTGACTAATTGCATACCTCCAGATTGGGAGTGCAATACACAGTCAATAAAACGCGAGTATCATATTTAATAAAGTTTTATTGAAAGAACTATGTTTTGGCAACTACATCAATCGAATGTAACTTGATTTCGAAACCGATTGACCGACGGCAATTCAATGGTGCACGGCTTAGGAGACTCACTTTAAAACGTTTTCTCTTCTTTCGCACGTTCGTTCGTAATATGTTGATGGTGAGACCAAGAGTGATGACTGATTTCTGGGTTTATCAATTTGTTACCACGCCGTTTCTAGGTTACTTAACATGACTGGTACCTGACGAAATATGAACGTTTTATTTGTTGCTGTGTATACAGATGAAAGTATTCACCAATAAATAACCAGTGTATGTGCACAGTCGCATCATAAACTCTGGTCCGACCACACGCGAACCAGACTTATTCTAAGTTCTTCTTATAGTTTCTAAATAAATCTGCACATTCTACGATACGCAGGATTTGTGCCTCGTGTAAAGCTTGCCTCAAACTGTATTTCATGTGACTATCACGACCCATGATGCCCCTTTCGCCGAAAAGAAAGAAGTTGGATGTTTAACTTGACAGATTTATTGGTAGTGCCGTCTATGATATGAATAGAAATAATAAAGAATTAATATGAATCTGGTCAAGTTACATTCTATTTATTGGCACTGCAAGGTGGTAGTTTGTCTAACGCGAATCAATAACGAGAGCGTTTACTGACTCCCGTTTTGGAGCTGCCCTATTTATTTGAGATTATGCCAAAATTTTCGGCCATAATTGAAACTTCTAGTTTTAATTTAAAAACGATTCCTTAAAATAATCAAATAGATAGTTAATAAAATAATAGGCGCCGGTTGATGCGCAAAAGGACATTCGTTGAAGTTACGAGGTACTTCAATTATTTTCCGGAGTTCCCCCGCAGCCCATGTAATACGTCCAACCTTAACTATTCGCAAGAGATATGGAAATGTAACACTAACAATCACGTACCCTAATGGATTGGCCTAACTGCCCACGGCCTCGCGAATAGGCGACGTCGAACGTTTCATTGAAGAAGTATTTAATCGTAACTTATCGAAACTAAAGGGTTTTAACACCTTTATAGGGTACAATGTAGAACGCAGGTGAATAACACAAAAATAAGACAAAAAATCATGATATCGATAAAAGCAGTATTTACATAGTAGTATAGTTAGTTACATAGTACATAGTAATAGTATATTACAAACGAAACGTATCGATTCAATCAGTTGAGTTCAGTTCAGTTCAGTCACGATCATAAAGCTTAAATTGTTGACGGGCTTCCGTAAATGGGATGGGTCATTTTGGCTTTTTCCAACTTGTTCGTATCAATCAGTAAACAGGAGCGCACGTTTAGAAATCGACATTATGATCGAGACACCAACGGATCATACCATCTAACGACTTGAAACGAGAGAAGCCTCAAGGCTCAATAAGAGAAGAAACGTTTACAGGTTTTCGGCTGGTCCAAACAACATCTGGGGCTGACCAATTTTAGTGTTTGTCTCTATAACTGGTAATGGATAAGGCGCTACATGGGAAGTCTTCCATTTTTTTCAGAACATAACTCTTTTTGCATGTGTAGAAAATTTTAGTGGCAATAGCAATAGCCCGACCGATAGATCCGATGATGGATTGACTGGAGCAAGATTGTACAGGTGGGAGTTAAGGTTGTTGTCATCGCGTACGTGCACGTTACCAAAAGCAGATACGGTTAAGCCCCTCAGATAAAAGAAATCATTCGATGTTATACACAGTTGGTTTAGGTCGGATATACGTCAACAATCCTTTGCGCCAGGTGTAGCTCGTGAATTCGAACGCTCAACTAGAGCCTCACCTGCGCATTGAAACAATCAATAAGCAGGTAAGAAGAACGTAAATTGAAATAGCTCGACACTTATTCCTCGAGTTGAAGCGTCGTCCATCGCATCGTTTCAGTGCCAAATGCTTTTGTCGGATGTCCTTGGAACCAACCATGTGCTGGGGAAACACCTTACTACTACTATAGAATGTCTATGGGACAAGAAGGTACACGAACGAATAAAATAAAGATCTAGAGACGTTTACTTCGCTCAGTCTTCATTGTGAAAGTGAAATTTTATCACTAAGTTAAGTTAGTGCATTCTGACATATTTCTCATCATTGTTCTACTGTTTAGCTAATTGTAACCATTGAAATCTTGTTAGAAGTCGTGTCCTGTACCGCCCAGCAGGTAGTAACTTTGCTTAGTAGCACTTGGACATTACAGTTGTAACTTATCTTAGTATAAATCGTTTAAGAACAGAATTCGAATCCATGTTATAAGGTTAGGATTTTTAAGCTATACGAATGTTGAGTTTGGTTATGAGTCCAAAGTGCTAAGTATCTTTATCTTAAATTCAATACACTGCCGTAATGTAGTCGATTAGCTGCGAGCGAGATATAGCTGAAGACTACAGTAATAGTCGAACAATCGTCATTTGACCCACGATAACAAGTACTTCAACTACGGAACAAAGGGACGTTGTTGAGCTACGAGTTGTTATGGCGTTTAGAGTGGCTTCGCAAATTTTCCTCGGAATGAGAAACTTCGATGAGGAATTAAACGGTTTATAATTTGAACACAAACCCGCCAATCTTAGCCTCATCCAGTGCTTCAACGCACCGTAGGAACTTACGAAATTTAAGGCGTGTAACCTTTAGCTGCAAAAGCGCAACCTACTTACGATACTTTCGACCTACTTATTAATTTGTTTGCATAATAATATGAGTATGTAATTCTAGTAAAAACAATGGCTTCAACGCGTCTATAAGCGCCTCTCAGCATTGTTGTAGGTCTACCAAGGAGAGCGTAAATGGATTCAACGTTGTAGACACTTGATCTCCCGCTTTAACCGTAGATCAATAAAAACATGTTTCGGCTCTTTGCACGAATTAAATTAGAGCAGAATCTAGTCTGTATTGCAACAAAAGCGCATTTTTTTTTCTCGAAATTCGTCACAAAATCATGACAATTCTCAATGAAATTAATGATGAATCATTCTATCGACCGCACCCGCTCATTGTAGCAATACTGATTAGTTGATATCATATCATGGTCAATTTAATTAATTAAGCTATAGCTCCAATGGGTGGCCAGCAGTCATCTTAATTCGTCACCCCAATCAGCGTGTTTCAGAACGGATAAATTTCATGGGTGGTACCAAAATCCTGGCATATATATATATATATATAGTAGCTTTAATTGTTTCAGATGCAATTCTCTGTGGCTCTAGTCGCATATTCTATTTTTTGCACCCATCCTAAGTGTATTTTTTATTTCCTCTAATGATTTCGTTCTCGTGATTTTGTAGTTGTAGTTCGCTCATCGTATTCTTTCACTTTAGTAATTTGTTTCGTCCCACATAAATAACAACCCTGTTAAGATTGTTTTATTTCCTTGTTTAGTCGGTGTATAGTTATCCTATAGAATTTTCTCCGTACTCGGATTTTTTGCGGCAGTAATCTCGTTAACCCGTTGTTACAACGATCGCCTTTTCTACTAACTCACGTCTTCTTTTGGCCCAGTCCCCATGTTTTCCCGTTGCGGTAGACAAAAGTCCTGCTATCTAATCTAGCTAAGACGTCTACTTCAAAGCTGCCGAAAAAAACCTAAACAAATCTTACTTCATGCATATACAAAAAGCCAGCCGTCGGACTTGCAAGATCGTTACTCTGTCGTTGATATTTCACCGAACCGAAAATCGTCATTGCGTCGCCCTGTGAGCGAACAACGTCGATCTCTCGCTTTTCGTAAAACAAACTATAATGATACGAAAATACTCTTACGTATTATTTCGTTGTATAGGTCTGATTTCTAACTCTCATGTCCAACTGTTCCCTTCACAGTGTCTATACTTTCCTGATTCAGTCAAGAGAGCAGCTTCTTTCAGTTCTTCTATTCGTCCAACAAAAACAATGCAGCATAAGAGTTCCATTTATGCACTGATGTTGTTGTTGTTGTCGTCCCTGTGACGATGTTCTAGTAACCCCTCGCGTCCTTTGTTCTAATGGCCTAGTTCTCTCGTTGCGACCAAGCCATTACGACGCCGCAGCTGCCTTGCTAGTAAACAGGACAACTGACTTCAACTTTGAGATAGCTAACACAAATCTTAATTGAAAACACCAGATACATTACCCGTCATCAAGCCACTAACCCGTTGCCTTGGTAGTGCTGCAATCCGGCCTTTGTCTGTTATATGGCGATCCATAGCTGGACTTGCAACGTCACACTGGCCAAAAGTCTACTATTTATAGCTTGAATTTCAGATGGATATTTGAATCTGCAAGTTTTTTTATAGTGAAGTTTAGCGGTAAGCCAAACGGCAGTGCGGCATCAACGAGAGAGTGGATCATATTCTGTGTTGAGATCAATTATGGGACACTTAAGTGAAGCGAGAGAATTCAATAAAAACTATTGCAGAACTAACGATTAAGCTCGACAACCGTCTCGAGGTCTTGTAATAATAATTGTTCTAGAATAGATCACGAACATAGGGATGATTGAAGTATACACAGAGCTAAAATGTAGGGACCTAATTTAACTCAATCTGTTCGAGCAACACTTATTTGAATAGTCTTGAGTACGCTTTCATCATTTTCCAATTGTATTTAATCCGTCCTTAAACTCTTCTTACATCCACGTAATTCGCCAATTATTAATCAGTTCCGCAAAAGTGCGTTTGTAAAAAAGCCCGAATTTTCCCATTTTACAGGTTTCGATAGCAGCGATAACGGTCCAAAAACGCCCCAAAAAAATAGATTCAAGAGTAGGCTTTTTTTGGCTTACATGAGAAAGGCGCTTTCTGCAGAGGGAAATTATCGGATAAAAAGCGTTCTGTTACCAGTTGGTAGAATGGCACGCGTAGCAAACTCCAGCGTGTAACTCTACCAGGCGCTACGCATGAACTTAAAAAGATGTTCTATACGTAGACGGATAGACACGCAGACCGACACTAAACTTTAGATAAGGTATTATCAGATGACACTTGCAAAATTTTCCGTCAAATAGGAAAGTAGATGACCATCAATTAAGGACAGCACTGTGTACCAAATCAAGCTGAATTGTCCTTGCGTTATGGTCGCGAAATATAGAGTCGGGTTGGACGTTGTGTTTTAATTAGCGCTTTCAATTATTTGTACAGTTTAACTCATCAATATATTTATGTAGGGGCAATGCAAGCTTCTTCATCTCATGCCATTTGTGCACTGTATACGGCGACATGGTTTCTTTAAGCTTTGCGCTTTTCTGCTTTTATAGCTTCTGCGAATATGATGTATGTGTATGATGCGATGATCTGACGGTGGATCTACTGATGATGTTAAACAGCAAAAATATGGCGGAACTGACTCGATGGCGTATTCTGCTTCGTTTAATATAATAAGATTACTGGAAATTAATAATTGGTAATTGAATCAGTAAAACTTAATATTCTAATTTTAGGAGCGCCAAATTTTTTTAACTAGGAACTGTCATTACTTAGGGTATATGGCCAAAAAGAATGTCCTTTCAATTGTCTTTAGCATCGTTTGCACTCTTGGCTGTTGCAATCGTTAGGATCGGGTCTAAATTCGCAAGATCAATGTTCAGCCCTTGAAGATATTTACGCACGTACCAAGACATACTTTGAGTAAACTAAAAACTATTAATTAACGTCCATGTTGGTTATTGGATGATTATATTACAAATGAACAGTGTAGTTCTTCCAAGATTGGCTCGTATCACAAAAAAAATGATGGGTTAAAAAAACCTGCTCAATATAGCAGTGTTATATTTGTATTTACAGCATGTTTATATGTCCGATAGTGTGGATCATGCTTCTACGGGCTCGTCCTTTTGCCCTCCCTGTCTGTTTGCTTTTCCGCCTCACGTATCGCATTTATCTGCCGTTTTATCTAGTCGTATCGCTGGAAGATAGCATCTCATCTTTTCGATAGTGTGGTTTCGGGATCGAGCAGTGTGTGCCGGCTTGTTCTATACCTATCCTTTCTTGCCTACGTCGTCTCAATGGTTCATTTCTTGCAGTGTTTCTAACGTATATCGTTGTGGATACCACCATCCTCGTTAATCTAAACGGTGAACTGAGGTTCGAAGGAATGAGAAATAATATAGATAATCGACTTATCGTACTTCCCTTGGCATAAAGCAAGAGACCAACCGAAGGATACGTAAAGCGACGGCAGATCGATTTCACCTGTGCATAACAGCATTTTTACAATTTTAATTACCATTTGGATCGGCGCATCGTTCAGGAATAACTACGAGTGGTTCAACGGCAATTTTCGACGACTTCGAGGCATGGCAGATGCGACATTGAAAGTACTCCTAGCAACTAACAATTTATATATTTTTGATAGCGACCATAGACGTACTGGATTAATCTTGTTGAGGTATTTAATACGAACTTTCACTGCTGTGTTATGCGTCTTCCCATTTAGTAGAAGAAGTGCCGCTAAGTTTTCAGGTAGAAAAAAGGCGTGAAGCAGGGGAAAATGTTAAGTCGTTGTGTGTCAACTTTTGGCAGACATTCGACAGGCCGATGGGGTATCCGGGCATTGAGTACGAAGGCACCACTTAAAACACCTCTTTACGATTTTCACGTGAATCACGGAGGAAAGGTAAAAACATTTCACCCCCGAGTGTAGGGCTGTTTTTCTAGATTGATAATAGCAAGGAAATGTGTACCCGAAAAAATTCCCAAATAATTTCCCATGTTGCTGAGAGAACTTACATGTTGTCTAGCGCTGTCACTATATCCTAACGCTGTTCACTCACGCTATCCTCATGACAATAGGACATGCACAGCCGGTACTAACGGTCAACCTGTTTCAGCCAACGAAAACGGTACCCTACAACTATTGGTATGAAGATCGAGTCAAAACAGTGTCTCTAAGCTGCGCTATATAAATGCGCGAGTTGTCCTCATGACGTTATTAACATATTAGTCAAACCTGAGAAATCTTAAATTTTTTTTATTAAGAGCATCTGCATAACGGAGATGACACAGAATATTCTAATATATATGCCGAGTTCCTCACCATTGACAAACAGATATCCGTATATATAAACAAGGCATTTACTGTATAAACTAAACATCGTCATTTTCAGAAAGCAGAGACCCCTGCCTTTATGTAAGTCTCTATCCCAGCTGACAGATGCATAGCTCGGTCAATTGTCAACACTGCATAAAAGTCTGCGTAAAACAATAAACCAAGCTAGATGTGCCAGTTATTAATATTGATCATATTGAAAATATCGAAGAGAACACATTCTTATTCAATTATGGTTTCCTTCAGATGGTTCCGTTCGCAGGTTACTCAATGCCGGTAGAGTATGCGGGCCTTTCGATATCAGCGTCTCATGTACACACCCGGAACCACGTCTCAGTATTCGATGTGTCACACATGCTTCAGAGTAAACTTCATGGTAACGAAAGAGTAGATTTTATCGAATCGTTGGTGGTTGCCGACGTTAAGGCAAGTGTTGTACCGGGTCATTCAACATATATATGTTAGACCAATGGTGAGCAAAAGAAGTTGTTTAACGAAACTGGCGTCCGCAGTAACTCCTGCTAAATCTTTTTTCTCCATTGTTAATCTAACTATCATGTGAACATACTCATTTGGACGTTTTTTAGTTTCAGTACGAATAAGAGCTGCGTGACGCCGACACGTTAACGCCTATGTCGTATGTACGGCTGGTTGAATTTGCAGGGCCTTAAGCCAAATGCGGGTACCCTGACTGTCTATACGACACCTTCTGGGGGCATCATAGATGATCTGATCGTGTCATCTACTCCTGAATATCTGTACATCGTGAGCAACGCAGGCTGTGTTGAGAAGGATTTAAAGCACGTACGAGCGAATCTAAGGAAATGGAAAGACGTGGAACTTGAGATTATTACTGGTGATTCAACTTTAAGGTTTTAAAGATATTTCGTAAGGGAATATAACAATTAACAAGTTACACCATGTGTGCAGACTATTAACAGCCTTCCAGCTACGATGTGACTGTGCCTTTTTGCAGACCATGTCCTTTTGGCTGTCCAGGGCCCGCAGACTGCGACGGTTCTATCAAATTTAGTGTCATGTAATATGAACGAGCTGAAATTCATGGATACAACTTTGTGCGACGTTGCTGGAGTTCCATGCAGGTAATACGAAGCTCGCAATCACTGAGTACATCTGTTCGATGAGATGAACAACGTAAGATATTTGAGAGATTTTAAAGGGCTAGCAGGAAGTTGCACTTGTCGAAGTGCTTGTCTTCGAGAATTTTTTGTGTGGTAGAACTTCAGTTCGCGATCGACCTATACGCAGCGAACGAAGTGCTTCAAAGCACGTATTTTGTAGACATAAGATCATTTCGTTTTATTTGTCGAACAGGGTCTAAAAATTAAGATTTGACAATGCCCATTCTGAAATTGCTTTAAAAGATAGCCAAAGGTTTATACGAATCAATAAAACAACAGTGCACAACAATCAACCAGAATGACAAAAGGCAGTCAAGGCATCCATTTATCTTTTTGATTGTTCATCCAAAAGAGTGACTCGATGCGGTTACACCGGCGAGGATGGTGTGGAAATATCGATTCCCTCAGTAAAGGCAAATGACGTGATTAAAGCCCTTCTGGCGTCTAAGGATGGAGATGTGAAGATGGCAGGGCTTGGTGCCCGGGACACCTTGCGACTCGAAGCTGGCCTTTGCCTATACGGTATAGCGCTAATCTATCAAATACTATTAAACGAAATTTACTAACCTAAATCAAACTCTGTTAGTATGTTAAGCATCCTGGACGAAATAAAGTCCCATTAGTACTTTGAAAGGGAGACACACATAACATTTATGGGTTCCTTACTCACAAGGTTCGTTTACATTGAAACTTAAGGCAATGATATCAACGAGACAACGTCTCCGATCGAAGCGGGCCTAGCTTTTACTGTAGGTAAACGGAGGCGCACTGAAGGTGGATTTCCTGGCCACGATGTGATCATGCAGCAGCTTAAGGAAAAGCCCAATCGGAGACGCGTAGGATTCAGACTCGAAGCGGGAGCACCCGCTAGACACGGAGCAGACATTTTGCATTCAGGACAAAAAATCGGTGCGTGCCGAAAATCGTTGATGATAAGTTACCTAAAAAGTACGTTTTATCAAGGAAAATGTAACGTATTAATAACCAATTCTTGGAATGCTTGGTACAGACGCGGATAACTCCGTCATTGGTTATTTTCCGTTTTTTTTTTAACAATATATAATAACTGTTCTTATTCGAGTGTTAGATCTGTTTCGCAGACTAATTTGGAATGGTTTGTCACGGTCAAAATGTATACATATTCAATACGTTCTTTGTTTGATGCACCCTTTAAAGTAAGTAAGTAAGGGTACTATTTCACCTAAATTCGTTCAACGTAGTTGACTACTGACGCATATTTTCTGGGTACGCTTATTATTATTTGTCGCAGGTGAAGTAACTTCCGGTGCGCCGTCTCCCAGTCTGGGCTACAATATTGCTATGGGTTACGTACCAACTTTTCTTTCCAAAAATGGGACACAACTTACCATCAAGGTATCGTATTATTTCTAGATAACTACAAACAGATCATGCTAGCCATATATATAATTAGTAGATATAATAATAAAATAAAATAGCCCCAAAAATGTGGAACGTATTGCGTAAAAAACAAGAACAAAAGATAAATAAGAACGAAAAAAAAAACAAAACAAAAAAGACTTCTGACACTCTACTAATGGCTCTCTCTTGTAATTACCAGCTATATAATTGACCACATATCTTTCGTGGAAATCCCGTTTCATACGAAATCTACTAGCATGGCGGTTTTTAAAGCCATACAAACTGGGCACTCAATACGTGTTTATGGCATAAAAAATAAATTATTTCGCTCCCAATATTCCTCGTAATTACTTAAGTGGCCTTTTACCATTGGCATGAAGCTCGCCAAATCATATTTAAAAACATATGTGAATAATTTGTCCATAGCAAAAATGCTGATTCCATTAGAGCAGTTGTTAACCTTTCAACTCTTTTTTCTATTCAAGGTTCGAAACAAGGAGGTGAAGGCAACAGTCGTCAAGATGCCATTTGTTAGCACTCATTATTTTACCTAACTTTTTTAGGCCTGAAGTCCACACACCCCAATGGGCTGTATGGGGACTGCTTGTCCTGTTGCGTTTGTGCTGAGAAGACCCAAATCTCGTTACATCGAATTGCTGCTTTAGTCAGTGTGATCGAGAAAGGTTTTTACTTGGATTTTATATTTGACTCTCAAGAAGCCATTGTTTATATATATATATATATATATGTATTAGCTCCTAAAGGACCGTTCATATTTTTCTATAATAAAACAAACCTGATCAGTGCGTAAGAAAACTGTAAACTTAAGCCTAGCATTAGTCTCTAATTTAGTTTTAGATACGGCAATTAGGCGGTGTGGGTCCTTCGGTTTATTCCATCTGATTGACTGTACGACGATATTTTCCAATTTCTCGTACCCCACAAATTCTATATGTAGTTTAGATATTGTTCTAATGAAATTCATTGGACATCACAACGCGATAGCTTTCGTGTCCATCAGATCTGTCATCAGTCCATCAGCATGAGTCAACTTACCATTGGTAACTTTAGCTTCGAAGAATATCTGCAATATGACATGGCAAGGTCGATTTTAACTGGGTAGTCTGGCCAATTTAATCTGCTACAGTAAAGAACGTAATTATGTCATATCCTCGAGCGGTTACATCGCTCTAGAGCACATTATTAATGCATTTCCATTTTGCTATCCGACCTAATAAAAAAATAGTTAATTTTAATCCGTATTGAGCGAGGCAGCAGTGGAACTGTCAAGAGCAGCATTGTCAATCCGACGCCTTTCTCCCATGAGCAGTTAGCGGATTCCCCTATGGACTCGGTCAGTCGATCAAGCGCATGTTACGCGGGGCAAACGGGCGAATCTTAACAAGGTTCTAGTGTAAAATGCGCTAAATAGGTCGAAAATCGTCACCTGCACAGCGGATATTGTCAAAGAACAGGCCAAAGATCCTCTACATTTAGATTCACCAAAGCCACCTTTGAACCCAAACATTGCCTCAGGTTCATTCGCTGATCTTTGTGCCCAGTCGCTTGCTTGCGAGACAAGGTAGAACGAGCTGCTAATACAGTTTACAAACAAAATTGATGCTTTCGTAAACAAATATGGTTTGTGCACAAACCATACTTACTGACATGAGCGCTATTATGCCATGCTTCTTGTAGCCGGTATTGCTCCTCTGTCTGTCTGTCTGCCTGTCTGTCCGTTCACAACACGGTACCAGCCATGCTGTTGTTGCTGTAATTGTTCAACGGGGGCAAACTGGTGAGGCAAACTCGAGGGCCACACCCTGACGCGACGCTTAAAAATGCTACCACTATAGAAGTTGATTCGTTCGTTGAATGAGCGGTTGAATTAGATCCGGAACGGGGTTTTAGCAGACTTCTACACGCATATTGTATTGAAAGCACGCCACCACTGACATAACTGCTAGATTTTCAACTGTTCTTCTAGATGGCTAATCTTCGGGCCATTAATAATGACATTCAAGTCAACAACAGCGCGGACAACAACGACAAACGATGCTCACAACGAACTTTACCCCATCACGCTGACGTAACATACGGGATGGTTTGTTTAGTTGAAATTATTTATGCTGCGGTAAACACTAGATGGACAAAACCAACCGCATCGATGTTCGACTTTCGTGTGCTATTCTGCTCTAGACAAACTGTGTAGCACGTGTCGAGACACGTTACAAGCAAAGATCACACAATAAACAGTAACACAGTAGTGTTGGGGGGTAAAAAGCACCGGAATTTCACATTTCATCCGCAACGCGACAACGTTATCAGCAGCAGCAGCAACGGGTTTTATTCTTTTTTCAACTCTATCAACCCTTTCTCGGGGTGCCCAATGCTGTCAGCGTTCTTAGTTAGGTACGCACTTCACTCTCCCGGCTTGGAAGCATCCTCGTACAGTGTCGTTGAAACATCGGGCTGTGGGAACGCTTGTAGAGGAAAAGGAGGAGGAATGGGGGTGAGCGAATGCTTCATATATAAGACTGATGTATAGGCGGCCACAAAGTCATCGTTTTGGTGGTCGCCGTTGTTCATAGTGATCTGAAGTCGTCAATCGTCCCGAGTGTTGAGTTTTGTCGTTTTTTTTTTTGCTTGTCCTTCAGTTGTGTCCTCTGTGTAATCGTCCCATCCGTTAGTCGACGCGAAGATGTTAGTGTCCATGGTAAGGACCTGTTGAGGTTATCGTTTCGATCGTGCGATAAAGTATGTGCAAATTTATTATTGGATAAACAGTCATTTCCACTCCGCTTCAACCGTGGACCTAAATACGGCCCGACTGGGATGCGCGCAAAAAGTGAGGTTGCCCGAGGCGTGCGACCTACTGTATGTGTTGATATAATAGAGATCTTCAGTGTAGTTCTGAAAGGATACTAAAGTGATATATAGTTCTAACATTCATGAGGTCGGTAGATGAAACCTGCTAGAATCTAAAAATTACTTTTTTGCTTTACATTTAGAGTCAATCATCGTACTACATCAAATTGTACTAGTTTAATATCTAAGACATTGCAATGAATCTCATTTTATTGGTAAAGCTTCATTATGTTTTCCTTTTTATAGTTTCAACTCAGTACGATTTTTGTTTGAGGTTTCATTTAGATGGTGGCACATTGTAATAACCTAGATGAAAAACAGGCTTTTATCATTGATGAAAACAGGCCTTTATTTTGTGGCACTGACGGTATTGTACTCCATGAATTAATTAACCTGTTTTATTTCTGTGGCGGTTAAATGGCGATAGAGGAAATTTGGTTTGAACTATTCACCCCAGTTGAAGTTCGCTCCTTAACCCCGGCTTCCCTAACCCTCTAGTAGAGTACGAACTCTACTAGAGGGTTAGGGAAGTTCTGGGGAAGTTCCCGTTCTGATTACGCGTCCGTAATGTCGATAATGTCATTTTATGTGTCTATTCGCCGGTGCGATGTTTTCGATAATCGGTCGACGTCCTGTACTACTCACTGGCTGACTCCCTATTGACTGACTAACGATGCTTGCCTTGCCTTGTCGGGGATGACGCTTGCTTCCTGCCTTCAATGGATAAATTTGTTGCGTGCCTTAATAGCAGATATCTAGCGTTCTAGCCCTTGCTGTGGCCATCAGTCTGCATCTGTTAGCCGCTCCGACGCCTGCTGCTGCCAAGGATGCGTCGGCGGCTGCGTCGGCCAAAAAGACAGAGGTATGGTCCATCGGCATCCCCAGTGCTATGGGGCCCCTTCAGGTGGGCCCCGGCCCTATGGTGCCCAGTCTCAAGGTACATAATAGCTAAATGCTACTAAATATACCCGAATGTAAAGGCAAGTGCTATACTGCCTTTTTGAAATTTCATAAAACAAGCTTGGTGAATTGCTACCTATTTAGCCTATTACAATCTCAAATGGCTTCTAACAACGAACGCTCCCTTAACAGTTTCGTCTTGTCTTTAGAATAGACACTTAAAAGGGTTTGTCTAAGTAACTTAATAAAATTCCTAACTAACAATTTGTTTTGTCCTTTGGGATGTACAGTAAAAAAGTTTAAAAAAGAATGTTAGATCTGCATATTTTATGATCATTTATGTTTTTGATATAATTAATTACTGCCGATGCGATACTCTAGGTTGCGGCGAGTCATCCTTATGAATACCACAACTATCCACACGGCGGTCACCCATATGGTGGATATGGCGGTGGTCATTACGGCAGTCATGGGGGGGGGTACAGCGGAGGGGGATATGGACATGGAGGCCATGGCGGGTACGGTCACAGCGAATTTGAATTCGGACATGTTTCACCATCTTACAAGTCTTCCCTTGGTTGTCATCATAAAGGATTTGACCTCATCCCTTGGTTTATCATGGTAAGTAATCTATCGATCTATTATATTACTAAAAGTATAGCTTTATGGATTGTTCCGACCTAAAACAACGCTTTAAAAAGCCGCGTATTGGGCTAATTTTTTGTGGACTACAAGAGTTCCTTTTCTGGGAAGGTGTGCGTGGAAGATGAGTACCTTTGCCCCTGAAAGTTTGTTTCTCTTATAGAGCATAATGTTAACCTGGTCGGTCAAAGATCAAGATCAGCAATTTCCTTCTCATTTTCAATGTTTCAAAACGACGCCGTAGCACCTCCAACCTATCATAAAACGTACTAATGAATATTTTTAGTTAAATTGTATTGCGTAACCAATAGTGTACTCCACATGCGTCGTTTATGCCATATTGTGAAAGGAGCTATTAGGTCCTATGCATACGGGAACAGCCATTTGACGTTACAGCTATTATAAATACAGTGAACCATTTATCCTTGCACAGGCTGAACAAAGGGCAATGAAAAAAAAAAAGACAAAACAGATAAAGCAAAAAAGAAACGGGGCGAAGCTCGTAATAGGTAGAAATAGCTTAAGCTCCTAGATTCCATACAATGCGATTGGATCGATAAATTTTTGCAAATCGTGTCGTGAATTGGCTTCGGAGGCTAATAGGCCTATTTTTGTTTGTACACTCGGTTAGCGTTATGCGTCATAAAAGACAAAAGTTCCTCTTAGTTACCTATTTTGCCGTGTTTGTTTGACACAATCTCCATTACCATGTGCTTCAGATAATTTTTTAGTATACCCTCGACGCCTCACGTCACATATCCTATTTCCTGATATTACAATTTTTCCGTTAGCTAATAAACTGACATTTTTAATAAGTATTATTTATTAGTCCAATTGCAATAGACTCGTTATTAATTCTGTTTTGCTCGATCTGTTGAGACTAAAAAATATCACCTTTTCGATATTTTCAGGCCTTAGGTGCGCTGATACTTATTCCTATATTCGGTGCACTGATCCAGTTCAAGCTTCAGGCTCTCGCACCGTTGTTTGGCTTCCAAGGCCAAACACCCCTTGTTACAACTCAAGTCGGAGGTACCAGAACTAACATCCAGGTAATAACTTAAAATGCAGTCAGCAAACGTATACGAGTAAATTGTGCCCCAAAAGAACCCCTCTGTATCTTGCGTGTCGATTAAAATTCTGTCTAGCTAGGATTTCGATCTTATGGATTTGTTTCGTTGTCGTTTGTATGATACAGGCACGTTTGTTAAACGAGATTTGGCCAATGGTCGATAAGGCCATCGAACATTACACTGGAATGGCTACAGAGGAGCTCAAAAAAGAGGCACTTCATACCGTTAACACAATTCAAGGTTTTCGCGCGCAAAAAAATTCGAAATAGGCAAGATAGTTTCACAGCTATCTTCGCATTATAAAAAAGTGGCCCATGAAATCTTATCAGGACTTCATTCCACAGAGCTAATACAAGCATTATTATATTAACTGAAACATAATGGTTTACGTTCCCACGTCGTCACGACACGGCCGAACTTGGCAGCGTACTGGGGCCACTCAAAAGCTGCTTAGAGTGAAGCTAAACCGGAGCATTTATGCTCTGTGTTAGGAATCGAAGGGTAAGCACTAGTCAACGCAAAGAATGATAATCCACGCCCCCGGGCAAACCCAAATAGCTATTGTATTGCACCAATAGACAAATTCAAAATACGTCAACCTTCAATTAGCTGTCGTTTTATGTAAAAAAAATACTCACGGTTAACAGCTGCTTGATTTAGCTCATATTCGCCATGCTGTCTGGGAGCTATATGAACTACATTAATTACTTCAATATAATTATTTTTCATTAGATGCTACTAAATATGTGGTGCAATTTTATGGTGCTCCATATTACCCTTTATAATGTTTATATATATGCGCAAATTACAACTCGATTGTAGGTTATTTGCTATCGAATTCTATTGGAATATGGGTCACGCTGAGTTTTATGGAGCGAGAGAACAAATGTTTTTCTCATGCGCGTAAAATGGTTAACACACCATTGCGCTCATCATAACCACCATCTAATTGTCATCAAAATTCTGTCATCCTCATCATTCTTCTATGTTCTGTGATTTTTCATCGCTTACGAACCTTCGTAGATATCACTAATGGTACTAAAGGTACTTTCGAAAATCTCAAGTAACAAGTTACCTTGCCTTGGAGACCTATCACCGTATAGCATATGACAAAAATGCTACCAAGTTATGTAGCGTCGTATTCTGTCGCTTGGAATTCGATATTCTGGTCCTACTAGAAAAATGCTCGTCAGTTCTGATTTACCTAATGGTCATATAAGACCAATAATAGGACTACTAACTTCTTCAGCTGGAATATCTACAGGGCATGTCTGGTGTTGTGTCAGTTAGACATCAGTATGGTTCGTGCCTAAGCAAGCCGTTGAAAAGTCCCATTAGGAGGATGCAGATAGAAAGCAATCTATTCGAAAGGTAAATATCGAGGCGGTCTAGGAAGTCTCAACATCAAGTGGGTCCTGGTCTTACCTAACTAGCTTGTATGATGCATAATGCAGAAATAAGCGTTTTTTTTTTTGAAAAAGATTGATTTTAGTGCATTTTAAATGTTACCTTCTTGTCATGAACTATCGTGTACAAAATGTAATTAACAAATAAACGTCGAATGAATGCAGGCGCCATGTTTGATATAGATTATATATGCCACTGGTATAATTATAACGGATACGAAATTATAATTAATAATAATAATATAAGGCTGTGAGATTTAATATATTGTTAATGGAGAACGCTCACTACGTCACGCGAATATGTCAACTGATTGTTTGGCCGAAGTACAAGGGGCAATTTACAAAATTACTTGTGGTATTAACGTAAAAATAAATTACGTGTTGCTAGACGACTGTATGACGTTTTCGTCGTTTTTACTCATATAAATATATATATTTAGTGCCTACTTTAGAATAGCCAACATTACCCGGTTGTAATGTGTGCAGGGAGAAGTAAGTTTGGATAAGCTTAAAGGAAATTTTCCGTATAATATCAATCATGTTTCTTCTTTCCGTTCATAATTATTTACGATTGTTGAGGGTTCTGAAAAAGTATTATAGAATCTCACTAGCCGAAAAATACGTTTCATGCCCAAGTATCGTGGCACTTTCTTCTTCTTTTCAATGCTCTCCTACCTGCTCTAGCATGATTTCCCAAGTTCTAATTATTCTTTTGGGTTAACTGTGATTGCTGCTTTTTTTAGGACTGTAAGTAATCTTATTGCCTCGCACCGTCTTATGATAATAGACCCAATTGTAGGACCGCCGTCCAGTAGCATAATTTCCTTATCTGTATAAAGATGTTGTTAATTTTACTCTATTTGGCTGAGAGGTTGAGGTGCATTTTGACAAAAACTCAAACGCGACCGGTTTCTCTATTCATATAGTATTAACTTTAAAAAAACGCAGTATCAAGCAGAATATAGGTCGAATTAATAAGAAAATAGAAAAAAAAATAATTAACTGATGGATAGTAGGCAATATTCGTCACTTTTACAACCTTGGTGATTATCCACTGCATTTTAGTAAGCTTTCTTTGCATAATGAAGATCTTAGTCTTTAACAAAAAACACTACACATTCTTCTATACGCTTAATATGTAAAGTGAATATTCATAAACGAGCTGTTTTTCTTTTTTTTTTTTTTTATTAGTTACGCACTCTAATGTGCCGCTGATGAAGTTTCGCATCGGTTTTTGCCCTACTGCCGGCTGAAGTCCATCCTAGAGAACCGTTAGAAAAAGTAAAAACCTATAGAAGTCCTATAGGCCTATAGAACCGATTAGGCTGACTACTTCCTGTGAATAAGTCACATGTACAGTACGGCAGCAGGATTAGTTTCGAAAACACGTTGGCGTCGAAAAGAACGTTTTTAAAGCATTTTTTCCAATACCGTGAGCGCCGGAAAGCGCATTCAACCTCTGTGAAGTTTATCAGTTGGTAAACAACAGATCGAAGCTTCAATCGAAAGCGTCGATTTGTTCTTTGACATGAAAAAAGAAGCTTTAAAAATGAACTAATTCTACGCAGAAGTGTACAATCACATATGATTACCCGTGGTTTTTTACCCCGTTTAGTCAATAAAAAATATTACGCTACGCCATTTTTATGCACAAAAAAAGTGTTCCAGCAAGGGGATATCGAATATAGCCACATCCGTTACGCAACATTAGTGAAGAAAGTTTTAAAATAGCGCTGGTACACACGGCGTTCTTTCTGAAGCAATGCCTAACTGTTATACCAGACGTAAAACTCAGAAACGTTTAATGGTCAAGCCCCGACGGGAGCATACGACGTGGGTCTGAAAAGCCTCTCAGTAACACTGGCGCGTCGAATTTTCTATTGAATGGTTTTTCTACGAGAAAATCCATTGGGCAAAAACTACCGCTTCTCTGCTCATACCCACAATTGTTAGGTACGTATAAGCATTCTGATGTGACGTTATGCTGAACGGGATACCTTCCCGCCCAAAAAAAAAAGGAGTCGCATCATTTCCTGCTATTTAGACCTCTTAAAATTTTATTTGTTCGATTTTATACAGTATACAGGCTACATGAAAAACAGGAATGTATGGTAATGTTTCCCCGACAAATTACATTTTTGTCCTATTGCTTGAAAAATGTATTTTTCTAGCTTGAAATGGGATACACAGCTAAGATATTTTAGGATAGCTTTTTAAAAAAAAATTTACTGAGCATCCGTTATAGACACTGACAGCATGCGAAAGGCGTACCAGTTGAGTGATGTAACAGGTTACGTATCGTTACAATAAGGTCGTCAGATATTTCCATCATATTATATGGTGTATTACTTCTAATGAAAATGGAGATTAACAGCGACAGGTTCCGCATTTGGGTCAATGAGTCGGCATATAGCTCTGCCGCTCATTAACGACAATAATTTAAAAGGGGAAAAACTAAAAAATCATTGTGAGCATAGCAGAAAGCGTCCGCCAAAGGCAGCGCCATCCTTCCCACATACAATCAGTTTTTTACTGTAGTATCGCTAGGCTCGTTAAGGCTTTAATCAGCTTATCATTCTACCCGAGTAATCAGGTAAGCTGGTGTATATATACATGTATTGTTGTTAGTAAGGATTCCCATTCCATTTGATAAGCAGAGTATGAGCGTACGGTTTTACTCGGATCTTCGCATGAGTGTCACGTGATCTACTAATCTACAGGTACCTTTACCTTGCGATAGTGTGATCCCTGTCGATAGTACAATTGACTTCAATAAAGGGAATGAACCCGAGGTGTAAAGCAGCCGTAAGGCGCCGATGATGTATTGCTGGCCATGCCCGTAGCACAATTACTTTGTGCAACAACGGCCGGTAGGTAATAATGGCCTTGTGCTTGTAGTCTTGCTTCGTACACAGACGTGGCATGGGATGGGACCGAGTTTAAAGACGTTTACCTCGCCTGGTGTAGACCAGGAGCTCCATTGGACAACGCGGTGTAACCACAACCCGATACAAGCTGCATGTCGCTAGCACTAACTGACTGGCTAGATGGTCATAGAAAGGTAAGGGCACTCATTGGTTATCTCCTTGAGTGTCCGTTATCGAATGGCGGAGGGGTGCAATTGCCGTGAGGCGCTACGCCTTTACGTCGCTTCAAACAGGAGGATAATAACTATCTGGGATTAACTAGTCTTCCTTTAGTGCACGACAAAAAGAAGATGAAAAGGACGTGTTAAGTTTAAGGCAGAGTTGAAGCTGCTCTGCCATTGTGAAACCGTGTATATATATATATTATAAGGATGACAGCAGTTCCTTTGCCAAAAGTGTTCTGGCATCACTCACCTTTCATTTTATAACTGTCATCGACGATTACAGAAGTGAGATAAAACAATGTTCCAGTTTTCGTTGTCGCCGTCACCGTCGTCTTTTGCCGCGCGATAAAATTCTTTCAAATAACGATTTTGCAAGTGCGCAAGTTTGGCCATGACACGACTGTGTTTCCATGCCAGAGGAATGCATTGCAGCGCCATCTCGTCATACAGATTATCGTGCTGCATGATCTGTAGTGAATTGAGACCTCGGATATAGCACGTGTGGCTGTGCATTTCGGTAGTAGATCGGTGTGACGTCCAATCAACCAGTGAATCTCTACGAAAAATGCTGTATTAACTCTAGCAAACATATAAGGTTACTACTCTCAGATTGTCACGTGTTTTGTTTGAAGCGGTTCTGATCTTCAATTAACAAAGCCTAGCTATGTTAAGTAAAGACTATCTATGCGGGGTGAGAGGCTTACGGCCGGGTTGGATGCAAACTTTGGCGTCAACTAAAATCTATGCATTGGTTTTTGCCGTCCTTGGCATTTTTCAAAGCGCTTATCGTTCTTACCTCATCGGCACCCTATCAACAGTAGAGAAGCGGTTCTCCATGTCATCAAAGCAGTGCAGTATGATTATGATTGGGGACGACATCTCACCTATAATTGCCTCTATATTCATCATGTTTTTCATGAAGGACTCCTCAAAAACAGCATGGATATCTGTAGGCATGATTATGTCCGGACTTGGATGTGCAGTCAGTATGCTTCCCTTCTTCTTGTTCGGAGCTGCTACCCACTACGGGACATCAAAAGCAAATGAAACGCTGGTCCCTCATTTACAGCCAACAGTTGTACCGGCAGTTCCAGTTGAACTATGTGCAGAAGATCGATATGAGGATCCTAGATGCGAGTTGCACGGCGACGACGGCTCGTTTTCGGCAATCCCGCTATGGAGTTTATTTTTTGGAAATTTCTTAAACGGAATCGGTGGAACTGTTTACTATGTTCTAGGTACGGCTTATCTAGACGATAATGTTAAAAAGAAGAACAGCGCTATTTACTTAGGCGGCGTGTATTTTGTGCGTATGTTGGGTCCGGTCCTAGGCTTTATGCTTAGTTCGCGCACGCTGCGGCAATGGGAAAGTCCGTCTGGTTCTAGCGGAGGTCTTACTCCAAAGGATCCCCGTTGGATTGGTGCATGGTGGATGGGTTACATCGTGATCGGAATCGGCCTGACCGTGATGGGGATACCTATACTATTATTTCCCAAAAAGATTCGTGCGAAGTCCGAGGCTAACAACAGAGACCGAAAAAAAAATAAATCGTTAACAGGCGACCTGCGCAGTACGCTGTCAGCTTTAATGCGGATTGTCAAATGTCGGGTATTCATGTTTCGGCTTTCAGGTTTTACAGTGGGCTATATCGCATTAGCCGGCTATTATATCAACTTCCCAAAATACCTAGAACATCAGTTTCAGCGTACGGCTCCTCAGGCCAGTACTATTACCGGACCCGTGTACCTGCTTTCGAACGCTGTCGGTATTGCAGTCGGTGGAACTATAACACATTTCTTCAAGCCTCGTCCGCAACTGGTGGCGTTGCATTCGTTTTTGGCATACGTGCTTGCCACAGCTGGGTTCTATTTACTGCTAAAAATCGATTGTCCAGTTATGGAAACAATTCTTAGTAATTGTATCGGCTGCAACTGTTCCGTCTCACTGTACACTCCCGTGTGCGATACCGTGTCCCAAAGACAGTACTTCTCCCCATGCTTCGCTGGGTGCACGCAAATTCAGAATGGATCCAAGTCATACTATGATTGTTCCTGTCTTGACATGACGTTTGGATCTACGTCGTTCACGTACATCAAGGGGCAAACGCCTGAAGTATTTCCAGGCAGATGCTCCGCAGAATGTGAAACGCCGCTACTGACGTATAGTGTTATAGTCTTTTCTATTCAGGTAACTATCCTACAGGCCTACAAATGTGGACCGTTTGGTGATGTTTAATTTTGTATGCAACGCAAAAATATGAATGATTCTATATTATTGGGTAGAGCTGTCTGTTGAACAAACTTTTCTTTATAATTTATAAAAAAGAATCGCCATGGGCGACACTGATTACGTAAAAATGGTACATTTATCCAAAACTCAACTTTTTTTTTGTCGCGGGTAAGCCTCAAATGTCTGCTCTAACATCGGGACAAAATTAGCATCTAGCATACTAGAAATATATTCTATAGATTACGTCTTAGTATCAGCTGGTACGCAATACTGTTTGGGACTATATGTGAAATCAATATTTAACCACACCTATAAAAAAAATACAAAACAATTTATAAACATTTCTCGTGAGAGTCATTCGAGTAGGTGTAACTGGTATAATCGTCCGAAATGATCGATGTGCTCATATCGTTGCGTATGTACAGGTAATTCTATCAACAACGTACGTTGGAGGAAATCTATTGTCACTACGCTCGATTCTACCCGAAGACAAAAGCGTGGCACTAGCCTTCCAGAGTGTCGTCCTAAACATATTTGCGTTTATCCCGTACCCAATCATATTTTCGTTTATCATGGATATTTCGTGCGCCGTCTGGGAAGACAAGTGCGGCAAGACCGGGGCCTGTTGGATCTACAATTTGCCTAAAATGAGAACGTACGTGTACGTTCCAACAGTTGAATAGAACGTAGATGGTTCAAACACAGTTGTCAGCTGCGTTGCTATCTATCATAAAATCGGAGTATTTCCCCCGGTGCGAGCAAATAATAAGATCACTAATTCGTGTACTTCGTTTACTGGTTACTGTTGTACATATATATATTTGGCCTGTCTCTCAAGTAAGATCCGTGTAAGGGTCTCCTTTAAAATGCCGTTTTCCGCAAAAAGTGGTCAGCCGCTGGTGCTTAAATAACAAAGTTATATTTCAACGCTTAGTTCTAAAAAACTGAAAAAAAAAACTGCTCTGTTTGTCTTACTTTTGATGACTCTTCAGGTGGATGCACATCGTCTCGTTGATCCTTCTGACCATCTGTTCGGCGTTCCAATGTTTTGTATTTATATTTAGCGGGAAAATCGTAAATTTTTACGATGATCCCGAGGATCGAAAGGAAAAGGTTGGTTAAAAATCCAATCCGAATTGAATTTTCCAATGAATGATTTTCCAATTGAATGAGCAATTTAGCGATAACGTGATATTCAAATAGCATTATACTGCCGTTGTTGTTTACTGCTTAATCGGGTGTTCTTATGTGCAGTGACGTTATATTAGAAAGTATCTATTTTGTTAATATGGCTATTTTACGCAAGGTACCGCACCGAATCCCTTATTCCTGCTAATGCATGTACTTTCCAGGAACAGTCTAATACAGGGCCGAGTGCCCACAAATCTAAGGGGAAGTGCAAACCTGGGGATCGTGATAAACCAGCTACGACACTACATATTAATTTGTTCAACGTCGCACCCTCCGAGGGCACTGACTTAGTGTTTATCGCCGCCCAGGAAACGACGCATAGCCTGACGTTTTGTGATTCCGGTGACAATGATGAAAATCAAGAGCTTATGAATATTGAACATCGGAATTGTTAGTCATGTCACGAAAGAGCCCTTACTTATTATCCCAGTTGATTTTTAAGACATTATATATAATAACTTAATTATCTCATGGTAATGATATGGACGGTTGAAGCAACAAAGTAGTTTTTCATTTACCAGAATAGAATAGCTAATTACATAATTTGTTCTAGCTAAATATATGTCAATTGAATGAGCAAAGTGAAATGTATGCGTGACTAATTTCCACTGCGTGCACGATAACATCGATGCGGGGGATTGTACGGAGTTCATAACATTTCAACTTGAAGGGTGAGTTTTCTACATATTAACCCTTCGAGAATTGTGTTAAATGCTTTTGCTTTTTTTCTTCTAGAGCACAGCTGTGTTTGGCTATATCTCGTCAAACTTCAGTTGGCTCTTGGGCATACGGTAGGCGAAATTAACAAATAATAACCCAATTCCTGTCATGCATCTAACGAAAGCAGGACGTTAATCCACAGCTACTTATTACGTTACGTCCCCAAGAATGTATGATAACATGCAGTAGCTCGTGCACCAATGAATACTCATGCTTTTTTTTCAGCATGAGAACGCTATAATTGCAGATCCTACGAGTGCGCTTCTTGGATCTCGAAGCCATCAGGCCTAAAAGTAAAAAAAAAAGCAAGACTCTAATATAGGCAATAATAATAGGCAAGACTAAAGAACTGACTGAAAATTTTATATTCACGTATAAATATTTCAAGCTGATAACACCTAGTCACTGCCCGTGATGACGAAAGTCACAGCTTCTAGCTTAGGCACTGGTCGCACCAAATTTGTAAAAATAAAAAATTACCGTTTTGACTTGAGAATTGCTAGTTTTAAAGGAACAAGGTAAAGAAATCGCTGAAGTCTCTATATGAACGTGTAGTAATTCAAAGTTTTTTGTTTTTAATAAAGGTTTGCCAATTAGAATTAGTTTGAAAAGTTATTGTAACAAGTGGCGTCGCCTTAGCGCCCGGATTAAAACAGGCAAATTATACAAAATTGGTGGACCCATTTGTTTCGATTTAAATTACAGGCTTTATACTATTTCCAGCACCAGTCTTTTTCTGGTTGTCCTGTGATTATTGTTTGGCTCTTAACGCACTAGTGCGAATTATTATGGTTTATCTAATAGGTATTTAGAAGTGCTTCGAAAAATGCTCGATATTATAAATTAAGCCGAATAAAGTGATTACTTATTTACGAACTTGCCTGTTTATTGCTTGTAACAATCGAGGTTCTGTCAATTTTTAAATGTGCAGCGGGCTTTTAAATGGGGTCCGTCTGGAATAGCCCAAGCTAGAAGAACATATGTAAAACTCTTTTGCAAGTTTTTTGTGGAGTGGAAATATAGATCTTCTTACGTCAAGGCCGAGAGCGCAAGAATTCACACAACGAGCTGGTTGCCTAGAGGCATTACCGATTCACATATGCGGCAAAAGCAATGCGCTTGCCCCGCGTCGGCATGGTACCGATGAAGACTGTCTGATACTGAAAATAACATTTCACTTGTAAAAGCGTTTATTAAATAGGCTTAAAAAGACTCTCCAAATATTCAGTCATATTTAAATTGATGGTCGTACGCAGTGAATCTAGTCAAATGATCTATCAATCTTTCACAGTTATGGTCGTCATAGTTCAGCAGAATGTTAACGGAAAACTGGCATAGATCAGGGCTTTGAGGTAAAAATCGAAGCTCGTTGGCTTTATGTGCGAAGACTTTTTCCATACATCATTCCGCGGTACATCGGTAGATTTCTTTTGACGTGCGAACAAGCATGAAATGGATGAGGACTGTTGGCCTGTATAACCTGACCTTAATGATGATTTTCATTGCAGATATTGTCAAATATAGCTGACCCTTGACTAGCTGTCCCAACATCAACCCAAACTTAAATGGAACTCGCCAAATTGATCACCATTCGCTAACCGATCGAACTAACATTCTAAGAATACGAATGTAAGCATGACACAGATTTATTTCCAATACATTGTTCATTGATTAGTAGTTGTTAATGATGTAGGATGAAATATTTTATGTTTCAACAATATCCTTAGTAATCCTGGGCATGATTCAGATGTCGATGTGTTTATCATGTTTTATTACGACTAAAACAGAAAAGCTAGTTTACATCGCTTCCTCGTGTCGAAAGCTGTTGAATGAATTTTAGTTGAAATAAAGCAGACACACATATTTGATCTGTCTGTTCAGCTGTATCAAGCCATCGCATATTCTGGGTCAATAAAAGATTTTTTTACATTCTTAGTAAAATGCACCGATTATAGTTGAAATCTATCTCATTTTTGAACGGACCACATCTCTCATGGACTTAATCCTGCCCGATCATGAGCCGGACTACAAACACACAAGTAATTATCTAACTAAATAAGAATACGGGTAGGCCGGTCACACGCCTTCTCTTTTGTCTTTTGTTGTTAGGCGCGAGTATACGGGAAGTCCTGGACAAGCTTCGGGCTCTCATTGAGCGCCAGTCATTACACGCGTCGCCGACTGACGATCGATACGACTATTGTTATAAAAGCCTAATGTAAATTAAATAGAATTGCAACGTTCGCCGATTGTGCGTTTCTTTTTGTCTACATCAGACCTTCGTTGTAGTTATATTCCTTGTCCATGATGAGACTCTTATTGAAGGCAACGAGGTCGAAGTAGTCAACATAACTGTTGCCCCATTCGGTTGCGCAGATCGCGTCAATCCATTCCGAAAGCTAGTGATCATGAAAACAAAGAAGCAAACAAAATCAGAAACACAAAAACGAAACAATATCCTATTTTAATAATACGCTGTAAGTTATTTCACGGTAAAATAAAAATAATGAATAGAAATATAACGTACACAACCGTACTTTAACAAAACTTTAAAACCAAGGTTTTATTCGTAAACAAGGTTCGTATTAGTAAACAGCAGTACTGTTTATCTGCAGAAGGGGCATAACTGCCGTAGCATAACATGTAACTGTGAGACGACGAAAGCGTCTTGAAGCCAAGCAAGCATAATATCTTACCTTGGGATGGGTGCCCATATCAATGGGCCTAATGAGAGAAGGCAACACGTCGCACAGCGACTGGGCTTCGTTGAGCAGAGGGTAAACGCAGTAATCCGCAACGCCTTGAATTTTATCATGTAAGTTAAGTTCAACTTGGACAGATATAGATGTCCTATACATGTGACAAATTATGTTGTATGGCCGCATTTGAAGTCGGCAAATCAGTGGCACGTTCTCGCCGTCACTTCCTTTGTTTCTCTGGCGAGCTTTAGATGACGCAAAGCTGATACACACCTATACACTGTATTCAACTAATACGCTCGTCCGTTATGACCAGAATTCTCTTCATAATAAAATTGCACGTAACATTTTGTAGTGTTTACATACACATATGGAAATTTTTTTTTCTTAAAATGACAAATATATATAATGTGAACACTCTTAGGAAATAGATATTGGCGCTTATGCACTAAATTATTATAAAGTTGATGTGACGTATGTAGCAGAGCGGAACTACAAATGCACGGAAGACTCCAATGTCGCTACTTTCGACAAAGGCTAAATTACATATGGCAGAACGAAGCTTATTAAATAACTACGGGGACTTGAGCTAAGGGACAGACGCTCTGAAACTAACATGAAATTCCTCTGAGGTATAATTTTACTATCGAAACAAAAACAACGTCGTTGAAAACTAGAAAGCGGAAAAAAAGGCAAGTAATAGTGCTTTTCGCGCGTACCTGCAAGCAAATTAAGATTTGTCCTAAAACACATATGAGAAATAATGTAGCAGGAATATTTGAAGTCAATATTTATACGTTTATTGTGTCCCGCAAATCTCCTCGAGAGCCACTACACGGTTTAGAGGAGACCATGTTTTTTTATGGAGAAAAATCATAAAGTTGTTGATTTCCTTTTGATTTCACTATCACTGGTTAAATAATAATTCATATATCAAATATTACATACCTTGAGTACTCTCTCCCTCTCTCTCTATAATGTTATTTTTCGAGATGTGCTGCTTAATCTTTCGTGTGAATATTTCGAAATTTCACTGTTTAATAATCGAAATATATACTCACTCGGTTTGTCATTGCGGAATAGGTATTTGGTTCCTTTTTTCTTGAGATGAGCCTCAATTTCATTCATGTTTTTGTGGTACTCTGCCGACATATTCGGGGAGAGATCACTTCCACATTTTCCCTCTATAAGATCGCACGTTGTTTTAAATAGCTGCGACAAAAAACAGAGCGAGTAAAATCATTGTCCCATACAGTCGTTTCGTACACTTAAACCTACTGTAACAGCCTAATACGGTTAGGTTGTCACTGCACCTATCTATGCATTTTTTTGTGCCACTTCTTTTTCGTTTCGAAATTGTAAAATCTCGTACGAATTAGCAACGAAACATAGTAGCTATATTGGAATCGATCACAAATAAGGTACTCACACCTTTAGCTTTCTCGATGAATAAGAGCTCTTCTTCCTTATTCGCGAACAAACTCTCTCCGTCCAACGTTTCAACGTGCTCGATGATTGGCATTGAGCCTATTATAATCTAGCAATGAAATGAAAGAGAACGGTTTAGTTTACCCTAATTAATAGAACAACATAATAACTTCTCATAAGCGGAAAAGAAACGGACTTGCAACCCTGAAGGACTGTATTAACAATAGTTAATTTATGTGTTTACGTATAGTAGTTTAGTCAATGACAGTCTTCACATAATAGCAGCGACATACGGCCTGATGCTTTGTTGACAAATTTCACTTGAGATCATTGTTTACGTACGGTTCCATCTGGCATCTCAAGGACCGGAACAGATCCAGCAGGGTTGAGTTCCATGAACCACTCAGGTTGACGGCGCAGGTTGATATTTACAATCTCGTGCCTGGACACATCAATGAAAATCTTGTCAGATACGACACATTCATAGAAACTAATGGCGAAAAATAAACCTACCTTAATTTCTCATCGAACGAAGTTGAATTCCGAACAATGCAGACCAATGTTCTCGTTGAAAATTGTTCCAATGACATGTGTGGGTAAACTTCGAATGCTTAATTTATTTACTCCTTGCTCGGTAGAGGAAAGATCATCATTTCATAGATATTGTAACTGAACACGGTCTTCTGCTCAGCGATATCGGGCTCCAAAGTTCAGTTACGTTAGAATACGTAATTACGTAGTTAGAACGCTTAATGTAATGTTTTCAACATAAGTTTAAGGTAATAGGCTTCTGGCGAGGGTTTTTTTAGAGGCTAATGTGTTACCCCGCTTGCAAACACCGAATTTCAACTGTGGGGTTGTTTAGTCGGTGCTAAGGGCGTTTAGCCGGCACTTTTTAACTTCAGTAAATGCATCCAGTAAATTCGCACCTTTCCTCTTCACCAATTCCGCATCAAGACGTTACTTATTAGCATGAACAGCTTCAGCCAGTATTCCAACACGCACTTCAATAGACTTTGTTTACACTTCCGTACATGGAGGATTCGTCAGTTAATCAACATACAACAATGATGGAGCGTGTTCGCCAGTCGTCTCCGCCTTTGACCAACCGACCGATTTAATCCAGATATATGAAGGCTCTTCACTCATCCCAGCATCTTCGATATAGACGCTTTCACAACTATACACAGGCTTTATATACTTGAAAAAATATTGCACCCTGCTATGTGAGGCCGTATTTCTGTGAGCCTATTTACCTTGTAAGTGGTAAGTATCGGTAAAATTATGCATTTTCGATTGCCAATTAAATAAAATATTCAAGCTGTAAATAAAAGAAAAATCGGTAAAAAAAAAAGAGTCATTCGTTTAATAATTCTGCAAAAGTCAAATTTTCAGGATTGAAGCTAAGCTAATCTTAGGCAGACAAGGTGAAATTGATTGCGGTCAATTCCATCAGCTAACTATCGAGACAGCTTAACCAAAATTTTCGACATTTATTTGTCCGTAGCAGGTTTGCGATACGGTCGAAACGAATTTTTCTTTTAAATGGGGAAAAATATTAGTGTCTAAATCTATTTATGTTTCCCGTACCTTGCACTAAAGCTGGATGTACTTTATCTTCGTTAATTGGGGTTTGACGAGGCAGAGATTTTATAATGGATATTTGATGATAGCGTTTGTTATTGATTGTCTGGAAGGGTGTCAGATACTGAACAGACAAAGTGTAAGTAAGGTCATATACATACAGTTAGAAAAAAAACAAGAACTAGTTATAAAGTATATAAAAGGTAACAGGAACTTTTAGAAAGCACCAGTGTATTCTTGATGATTCGTGATGATATGACCATCAAATTCGTCTCGGTTAGATTTAAAAAGATGACGCGAGTGATACAAAAAGCGTTTCCCACAACTGAAGACCTATAAATGCTTCGATCAAATATCTCCCTCTGAGTATAACCGAAATAACAAGAAATCTCTCGGAAAGTCTTGTATCCATTCATCGGCTATACTTAAGTAAAAAAATAGTAAACGTTCAGCTGCACGACGTCTCGGTGCTGTTTGATCTTAATTATCACAGCCGTCATTCATTTAGTAATATTCATTTTGGATTCGTTTCCGGGGATTACACAGTGTCTTTATTGAGGCATAATGATTTATCTTACAAGCTTTTAGATTGAATTAGGATCCAGAGAGGAATTCGGTTGCAAGTTATGAGAACATTACGTGCCTGTTATATGTCTCTATTTATAAAAAAAAAAAAAAAAAAAAAAGTATTGTTTCCCGGTTCCATATATTGCTGCCACGATGGCGCATAAAACCATTTCGTTAGTCGTTTAGCATCAAATAAATGCGCTCACTTTTTTATAAAGTATAAATGGTTAGACTACTGGCAAATCGCAAGTCGAGTATTACCAATAATTCCGGCCTGGCAATGTCCTAAGGGACACAGAATACGCGATTTGTGAGGCAGTTCTGGCTACGGGTTGTCCAAGCAAGGCAAAGCCACATAAAAATATCTACGCTGATTAATAAACGCATTCTAAGGTTTAGTTTATTGGCCCCATGACAATTTACGGATAAGTGGCACTGTCGCGTGGTTTTTGCAAAGGTGTTTGAGCACCTGGCGTTTAACATGACCATCATCGCCACCATAGTGATCAGAAGGACGGATGTAACAGAAAAACGCTCTCGTATTTGGTCTGGACTTCACCAAGAAAATCTGAAGAAATAACCCGTCGGATGGGGTTACTATTTTATATACTATTAAAATATAACGCAAGTCTAAAAAACGCTCGAGGACGCTTGTTGGACTGTCAGACTGCTCGAGTAATGGCTGTGAGAATGGGCAACCTGTTACAGTCATTAGATCACAACACGTCCCTTTAGGCATAGGCAGACAGGAAGTTTACATGCAGCAGCTGTATCTAGAAAGGTGTATCCCGTCACGGAATGCAGAAAACTGGTGCTGTCTCATAGCGCCAAGCGAGAACGCGCAGGGACCAGCTCTCCTTTAATACACAACACGCCAATGTAAAATGCATTACATAGGCCGGGACATAAGGTATTTTAGGATTCTGACTGGTCGCTATCGCATCAAGTCGAGGGCATTGTCATCGCCATTGATCCTCAATTACCTTTGTAATATGCCTCAGCAGGAGAGGCGACGCATTGCGGGGGAGTTTTTCTCTGTGCCTTCTTCGAATTGCAAGCCATTTTGGCTGGCGACTGAGTAACAACGGGCAACTAAGAATCACAGGATATGCACTCGCCAGCTTAACGGCTTTAGCCGGTTGCTGCAGAACTTTCCCGCAATAATGTCATAATCTTAGCTCAATGTTTTAGAAGAAGCTGACGCCTTTCTCGCGGACCCATTAAAGTGACAGTAGATCTAGCAGCGTAAGCTAGCCTGAAATATTCTCTCGTATAGAAACGTACCGAGTTTCGCCTACAAATATTAGAAGGTTCTTGATTTTCAGGTTTTAGGAGATTTTTTTTAAATGAAAGGACTAACAGCATGCTGCTCCATGGTGCAAGCAGCTTAACAACGTCGATCACATATTAGTTTTAAATTTTGTTCACTTAAACTTCTTACTTAAAGAAAAACTTTCTAGTGTTATGTTGGTTACCAGGACAACACTGAATATACTTCATTCAGAATCGAAGGATCATGCGGTAAGCGTTTGACATTGCTGTTACTTCTTTTGCAAAGTTAAGCCCTATAGACTTATTATATTATTACCCAGTTATTATGACATTAATTAATATTAAATTAATATTAATTAAGCATTATCCAGTGCGCATTTCTCGACCCGAAAACTGCTCCGAGCCGTATCTGCCCCTGACAGAGTCCCAACAAGACATAGAATATGCATCCTGATCTCTTGGTAATGACCGTTACTAACGGTTAGAATATAACAGATACTAGTTATTAATAGGTGATGCTGGCAACCACTTTATAGAGATTTAATCGGTTCATATTTTTCCATTGATATATTATATGTGCGGTACGGAAGTCGCTAGTCCATTCCCGATACCCTTCTCACCAACTCTGCCATAACACAACAGAAAGACAATGTTTAACGTGTTTTCCTACTAATCATCGGGATATGTGGTGGGCCCAGGTTTACATACGAGCAATGGCAGACTTCGTTTCGTGCTGGTAGCTAGCCGTCTAATGGAAACTCGAAGGACTTGGTGGATGTTAATCTCTTGGCAGAGCGTTTACCCATATCGTATGCATTAGTCACTAAGCTAACCACTGGAGGGAACGCTAACAATGGAATGGATAGGCTTCCCGTATGGCCTGCTTCTCCGTCGACAGAGTGAGCTATGCGTGTTTCTTACTCGTGGCTATGAGAACAGTTTTAAACCTTCAAGCCGTTGCGGTTGCATTTACCGAGCGGGTTATCTTACACCTATGGGATCCTCCCAATAGACATCCACTCTTTTTTTGGAGTTCACACCTTCATCACCTTAAAACTTTACTTACCCTATAGTGCCGAATAGAACCCACCTACTGCAGGCGTTGCAGGGTCTCGTAGAGAGAAAGGCTTGTAATGGAAAATTGACAGCTAGAGATTCTAGGGCATAGCGGGTATCGTCATCCGATTGTCAGCAAATGCTAAGCTGTAAACTGGCAAAGGTGTAGGCTCCTTTGTGCCAACCAACCACAAAGGCCTGTTGGCGATACCGAAGTATTAGGTGCATCTTTTTGCTGGTATCACAGATAGTACCTGCTGGATGGTCCAACGTTATTCGCGACCCTGCAGTAACACACATTCATACAAGTCGCGTATTACAGTAGTTAAATGTCTGGCTATGTAACGGATGCTTGAAATGATAGGCTAACTCGACAGCAGGGCCTGGCAATGTGTTAGCGCAGAATATGCTTAAAAACCTCTTGGGCTGTGTAAACAGGTCCTAGAGCTCAGAAAAGAAACATATGGAGCTACGGCGGCGGCAGCAGTAAACGATGATTTGTCGCCGAGGTTCAACAGTAGCACGAGATGACCACCACGTGAATCACTTCTCACTCACGGTTCAAACTGATAGGTAGAAATCACTGCATTTCTTTCGAACAAACGAAATATGACCACTTTTAGCTTCGACATCCGGTTGGTTTCATAAGCGGCCAGAACGCGTTTTCATAGCACAGTTTTATGATCCATTGTTACTTACGGGAAATGGCCCTACCGTACAGGTAGGTATTTCATGCGGCCACCTCAAGCGTCAATTTCGTCCTTATGGTAATAGGTCCATAATAGTTTTTCGATGTCTGTGGCAGATGAATGGCATATATACAAGACTTTTTGTGAGCAACCGAATGTCAGAACTCTATTATTGAAATGGTGAAGAAAAAGTCAAACATTTGGATTGCAATGCACTTGTTAGACAGCTATCGTGCCCATAGAGTTTGCCACATGTGCCATTCGATTCCTGCAATTTGAGTGAGCCTTAAGCGGCTACCACTTACTATATTGAAAATAGTTCATACGGTCCGGCGTTAGGCTCATTCCACACATCTTACACAGTAATTTACGTGGCGGATTGTTAATTACCTAATTAATTCACTGTAGATACCGTAGCAGTCAAAACAATGCGTTCTAGTGACCGACCAGCAGTGACTATAGACCATCCCAGAGCATAAACCTACTGACTTTTTTATGTGTTTTAGTAGCCTAATATAAGCTTTAGGATCAGTTTACGATACGAGCCGAGACATTTTTTTAAGCTATACAGACGTCATTCCATGTTTCCCTGAACAAGTTTTACATCGCTTGAGTTGAACATCTTAGAGAAAAAAGTTAGTTACGTGTTTTTGCTGGATCACTAACTAATATGTAATTCATTAACTACAATTAGGACAGGAAACGTCGTTCAGTTGACGGAAATAGGTTTCCTTTGAAAAATTGTACCATGTTCCCCTACTTACATCAAGTTATTGGGGCAGCTATTTTTCATTGCAACAGCGACGGACTGGCATCTAATGAGGTGCCAATCCGTCGCAAAACTGATTCGCAGGCCTATTGAACATTCGGTAGGCAAATTTCTTTTATGTTGTTGTCAGCGTTAGGCTCTCGAGACGAATACCACATTGGGCGCTAGACGGAACTACGAGTAAATCGCTTTACGAAGCTGACAAGCCGTATCGTTTTGTAGATCCGGTCTCACATATCTTCTGTGGCGCTTTGCGGTGTCTTCTCTGCATCAACCTCCCTTCCTTCAGCGACATTACCAGTCTTCAATCAATTATCTCGCGCGCTATCGTCTGCTGAATCGAACTGTCGTTTCTTGAAACCATTTCAGCCCCCATGAACGTCCTCTATCCTCGTTTTTTGATTTTTGCTGACATCTTAGCTGGTCATTGGTCTCGTTACTGGGTCCGATAGCAGCGTCGCATTCGACACCCAGATCGATCTCCTCAACGAAAAAGCGATTTAGTAAAGTTTCGATATTAACAAGATTGTTTGTTGTAGACGTTCACAGTGCATTCACGGAAGCCATTGCATTCATATCTAGTGCTCCCTAGACCGCAATGGCAGAACCGTACGAAAGGTGAAATACCATAGGAGAAATGGCATGCTCGACTGGTGGATTTCTATGGACAAAAACCAAGGTTTTTCTTTTCTTGTCCAAGAAACGAACCAATTCAAGCGCTTAATATGCCAAATGTGTCTGATACAGGAAATTACGATAAAATAAAGTATCGGCATCGACGGATATTATGATTCGAAAATGAAAACTTCGTAAAGAGGCGGTTCAAACATCCTAGGCCCATAACCTACAATGCTTTATCTTCCTTGTGCCTCGTCGACTAGTTTACTGATCGTTCGTTGCAATTTTAATTACACACGCGAAGCTTGTGCAGTTTAATTGGCAAGTAAACTAAAGAAATCACTTAAAAAGCAACGATGGCAAGATATGTTCGTGGAATAGGTGCTTAAGCCTTGGTATGCATAGTACAGATTTACCATAGCAGAAAATTCAAATAGTATGATTAGCCAAAACGGAAATAGGAAAAGTGAAGGAAGCTGAAAACTTTAAGATCGAGAAGGGAACTCGAAGTAACTGAGTCGGGTCCTGGATCGCACAGAAGGCGGGATCAATATTTGACTACACGACCCTCATTCCATCAAAACGTCGACGAGGTTGCAGCTCTAAAATGTAAATTATTATGGCGCGACTCCTGATAATGGACTGCGCATTGAGCTAACGACTGTTGTTCCAAGCAATTCGCAGAGATGGTTAACCATAGCAATCATATTTTCAGATCTACATAGAAGCTTAAAAAGAATGTAGGCCAAAAGAAGCTGTCCGGGTACCAAGTTGCCTGATATTCGAAATACTGACTTATACACTCACTGGATTATTTCCTTCTATCTCAGTAGCCGTGTGTATGATTCCTGTGACCTTAGTATGAAAATTTCACCCATTTTTTCACTATGACTTCTAACGAATTCACAAATGAATCTACTCACGCTATATTCTTAGCTAGCAAAGCCAGTCGGCATCTGGCAGACCAAGGGCAGAAACGCATACTATACAGTCGAACTGTACCTTCGGATGGGCCTTGGGGTTTCGTGGCTCCTGCAATAGAGATGTTATTTAAGCTATTTGACAACTGCAAAGATTTATAAGCGCGCCATCAAATCGGCCTTTTAAGCTACCGCGAACTTCGACGTTTTGTGTTATTTTTACATCTGCAACAAGTTTCACGTAAGGCACCCTGAGTTAATCAAACGAACATAATGGTTTTCTATCATGATCTACAATATACTTGCATGATATACGCATATTTTATAAGCAGAGCAAGCATCTATTGTTTCGACGATTGATTTCGATTGATCTATCGACGTATATCCGACGATATTATAGTTTATCTTTGAGGACGCGCTGAGTGCAGGCGAGAATTATGTTATCGCTTTCCACATTTAGCCTCTCGAAGCCGATGCCTGGAGATACGTTGCGTACACAGCAACGTTTATGGAACAACTCTGTTACACACTTACCCGGTTATTAGATATTCTATGCTCATGCGTCTCATGTTAACAAATAAAGCTACCTCGCAGACATATCGCCGAAGTAAACTATCCTAAGCGTTCGATAACGCCGGGAACTCTACCTGTGAGTCCAGAAATCGATTTCAACGACTAAAATGTTTCGCATAAAATCGTTAACAAACCGTTACTTGGTTTCTGGCAAAGCGATACAGCTTTCTGTATGCGATATATGAAAAATGATCGCAATTTTTTCTCTCTGAAAGGTAAAAAGCGAATATTTGTGAAAAGGTTCCCAGCTTAGTTTGAAGTCGGCTTAGAAGAAATGCTGGAATCCTCTCTAGGCTTATTGTTCATATTGGCACGTAGTAAAGCACAAACAGAGCATAATACAGTAACAGTGAAAGGATAGGATTTTCGTCTGTTTTTTATATTGACAATCTACGAAAGATTTTCTAACAAACCATACGAGCGAACAATGCTAAAAAGCCAGGGTTGCGTACATAGACAATCAAAAAAAAAATTACCAAGAGCGACAATACTGAATAATAAGCCTAGCCTCTCGTTTATCTCATCTAAACATGGGTCCGAGACTGACTATCATTACAGATTCTGTCCTAGCATTGAATAAGAAAAGCGACTTGTCGGCAGACTTGTGGATTTTAGTTTTGCCTAAAGGGATAATCTTCAGCGATTCGCAATTTTCCTTTCTGCTAACGGCACCGGAATCACTATCTAAACACCCAAACTGCCAAGATCCTTATTTTTTTCTCTATTCCATTAGGTCGGGTAGATAGAAAGCACTATGGAAACATACGTCCGTAATAAGTTCTAACGGAAATAACGGGAATTCCAGATAAAAAAAAAACACGGCTTACGAAGTCGAGAACTGAATAGTGCCGTTTGTATTTTCCCCTCTCTTGAACGGCGATGAAGGAAAACACATATACGTTACTCAAATGACCACAGAGAAAATGAAGGTGCTTGGCAAAATCCTTAAGTTAATTCGAGAAGCGCACTTAGAAATGATCGCCTCATCGTTTAGATATCAGGTCATCTCAATTCCGACCATTGAGTAATGACATAAATATGCTTTGAAATACCGGACTACTTTTGCCCTTTCTGCCTATATTTGTTTAATTTTTTCTTTTGCAACGACACAATACTTCAGCGTCAACAACCCTTCGCACTCTTATAGCTCTAGGTATAGCGAAGACAGACTCCAATTCATTATTCTAATAAATACTGTAATAATTAGGCAAAGCAAGCGCAACCGCATGATTAGCTGTTTAATTAAAAAATAAAAGTAAACACTTTCAGGCAAAGTTTTCTCTCAGATATTGACTTTGACGTAAAGCACTGCGATACCGTTTTAGGCCATTTATAGAAAAAGCATTTTTCGTCACCCGCGGTTCCGTAATCTTACTTCGGTCTACTAGAGAGAATCACCACCGTCTGACTACCCAAAATGATCTGCATATTCAAGTTACCCTTAAACATGTTCAGGAGGTGTCTGATGCGATTTTTCATTCCAATAATGAGTTTTGGGTGACTCTTCACCAATCTTCCTCTATAGCTCAGAATATGATGAAGAACGCGAGCGCGCGTGAGGTATCATCCCGTACACAATTGTATACGGAAACAGGATTTATTACTGAGCGATTTCTCTAATAGATATAGGCAAACACTGCATTTTTGAAAAGTTCCCGTTGTTTGTGTTTGCTAAGACCAAATGAATTATTTCCTGAGTCGCCATTGTCAAGCGACGCTTGTATTAGCTATTTCACAATGACAACAATTAACGGTGAAATATAAAGATTATCGATTTCGATCAGCGTTACAAAGTTCATGCTGTCTAATGGAGCTCTTGTTGGTTAAGTACTTCCACCGGTTACTGGTTAAGATCTTGCTGCTGTTCGCAGTCTGTTTGCTTACTTTTGTTGTCATCTTTGTGCCCATACCCCCTGATACTCAGAAATGCCCCTGCATATTCCTGAGTAGTACGATCTCGAGGTGGGCCGCGTAGTTATCTTGAAACTTGAAGGAATTCAGTGAAACGTAACAGAGACTTTCCTTAGCAGAAATAGGCACATAACATCGAGCATGGCGAACGTCAATGTTTTGATGAAAAGATCTACGAACCTTACGTTACTCCAGACTGTGACTAGCCAATATGTTTAATGCCTGTCGTCATCTATTTCGTATAACGGCTGAAGGCTGTTTTTCTCATTTTTCACTATCAAAAACTCACAATCATCCCTAACATTTTTGGGTAATTTTTGTTAATGGCTGCTATCGATTGTGGATGGGAGGCAGACTTTAAAGTCTACTTTCTTTATTATTGACTTTAGTCTAATATTTTTTGCCATGCCTTCCTCTTGATTCATTATACCCCAGAAAACCTGTCCGAACCTAACAACCTTAAGCCAATTACCTCATTAATTTAAATGATAGTGTCATCCGAGCTTTAAGCCTATAAGTTTAACTGCGATAGTTCATATCAACACCGGATTTGGCTTCTGCATACGCAGAAAGTGGACCTATATTTCGCACTGATGGTATAGGTCATGGCAAGATTAGAAGGGGCCGGTGTGTTTTTGACTATATGGAATGCACATATCGAAAGCCCCTCTTGACAACACGATCTAACCGAAGTATCAGCAGCATCTAAGCTACAGAGTTAGCAGATAGGGCTGTAGATTCAAATAGATTGTTAGTACTCAGATCACAGGGAAAGCTCAAAGGAACTTATGTTATCTAACTTCTGTTTCATTGATTATTCTCGCGGGGTCTTAAAATGCTCACTGGTAATCATCAAAGTGCCTGCCACTCCACTCACCCTTGCAAAGCGCCCTTTCGGACATGACTTCTTGGGAGTTCGACGCGTAAGTTAACCGTGTGAGCAAAGTTCTGTTTTGAGGCACGTTACACCTATAAGTGGGTCCGTCAGCACCTAACCTATTTCGTATCAATGATTATGAGTCGTACGCATAGGCAACGCAATCAATCCGATGCTGTGTTTATTGTACTCTGTGTTCGAACCACGTCCGTTTCTATGCCGTCTATCTCTTGTATGTATAACAGCTGAAGATGACGTACTTTGTAGGCCGAGCACTTTGCGAGGAGTGGCAACCGCCTCGATAGATTCTTTCTATTTTTTTGGTCAAAGGCGTGCGACCTGCGCGCCGTCTTCCAGGACCTGGGGCGAGGGTGGCCGGTTGGCGGTCGCCGGAGAAAAGGCTCGCTCGCAATCGTCATCATAATCATCACCAACATGAGCAACATGACCATAGTCATCGTTTGCTAGCAGTAGCGGCACTGGGAGAAATAGCAGCGGCGGAATAAAGAGCAACTTTGGCCTCAACAGTGGCCGCAGTTGCTACTGCTACTGCTACAGCGGCTTCGCCGGAAGCAACCGGTCGATGTTGATCTCCGTGCGCTGTCGCATCTCTCACAAAAAATGATTTTCAAGAGCCCGCTGCGACAGGCTGAAATAAGAATGAGACTAACATGGGGGAAAGCAATAACAGAACGCTACGCTTACTTGTGCTAGACTCTAACCACGCTCTGAATGACTCGATGTAACTCCTCTGTAAAGTTTACTCACAAGCATATATATATATATCGAAATGCACATACCTCTTAATTTACACAGTCTGTGTGCGTCGTCGTTTTCACAGTAGCAGCAATAACTACGCTTGGTCGCCCCTCGTAAGCAGGCCAATCTTCCCGCGCCAGTGGCAGACCATAAGTATTTATTTCATGAACGAGCTTCTACAGATACCGTACATAAAGTTAGAGGTATACACTAATAACGGCAGGTTTGTATATAGCAATAAACCAATCGCTATTGACAAACAGCCAATAAAAAGAAAACAGTAAAAAACCGTTTAGCTTGTGTGTCGAAACGTGATCAAGGGCGTAGTCACGGGTTTCTCGTTTTCTGTGGATTGCAACATATGTAAAATACAGTGCACTTGTCAAACTTAAAAGACAAACGTCATCACATCGAGAATGCCTAGGTTAAAAACCCTATGAAGACTATCAATTTTTCCTCAATGACGCAACATATACGCTGTTTGGCCTACTTATTTATTAGCCGCTTATTTCTAGCCACAGTATGGAAGTTATTTCAGAATATTTGAGATCTTAATATCGCCTTACCATGCGTTTGCCCCCAATCTTAGTCTTTTTCCCAATCTAGTATTGGATATTAGCAATGAAATAAGGTTCTACTAATTACAAGAAGAAAAAACAGAATCATTCATGACCAATAGCCAAGTGTCGACTAATTCACCAGATATATTTCATAGGCATCCCTGTCTTTTCTATTGACGTAATTGTGTAGGAAACATCCATACGTGCGTGTACCTAACAAAAGCTACATAATATACGGTTGCAATTGACATCTCAGTGAATTTTGCAAGCTTGTTTGTCAATGTACGTTAGATATCCTAAACAGTCGTCATAAAGTCTTTAATGATTGTGCAACTGCTGGTGCACGCATAAAGGAAAAAGAACCGAAATAACATTTTTTTTTGGCGTGCTCGGTTCAGCTCTTCTTCCACACTTCGTCTTTCTTTGACTACAGATGGCGCAAACGGCGCCGACATCGTGGGTGCTATTGGTAATGATTAAGAGACTTCAAGTAGAAAGTCGGCATCACAGCCACCAGCTACTGCTACGTCGATGTGAGTGCAAGATAACCATCTTGCGCTCGCTGTCGCGGATAGCTTGGCCATTCTGTTGCTAGTGAATGACGTTGAATACATCAGGAGGTCCACTAGACGCCGCTAGCCTACCATGTCCGTTGCATCCTATGCCGTGGTATGACTATGCAGTGTAGCATAAGAGATTTAATTGCGCTTCGGCTGTTGCTATACAGGAAGCAGCCCGCTATTCTAAAACAGAAAGTGAGCAACTCAATTGCTAGATACGGCTTCATCAATTGCGATGATAACTCTGAGTTCGTCGTCGATGAGGGCAGCAGTAGCAGCGGCGGCGATGCCCGTAACATATTAGCCAACAAGACACATGTCGGTCCTCCAGAATATAAGATTCCTCATAACGCAGTGTCGCCTGGACTGTTCAGGTCAATCTAGCATGAAACGCTGGACATTTTCCTACAAATGTATGCTCAACAGCTTGCCAGCTGAGTACCTCACCCGTGTGCCCTCTGTATTTCCACACGAAGATATATACAGCCACGAAGGCCCTGCATTCAGCGAGAAAAATGCGGTGCGTGCATGTATACTTATATCAATTCTTAGATACTATTTACTCGATTATTCTGTGAGCCGATTTAGCTTGCAGTGCTGGCTAAACAAGCTTAGTTTCATCGGTGCCCTCGTAGATCAGCCCTGGGGGCTTTGGGTGCCACCAATAGCTTATATGTATAGCTTGTATGGTGCTTAGTCAACGTCCAACTTATGTCATCGCGCAAACACTTGAGAGCGTTTTAGGACAACGCTTAGTTCGGGTTTAATTCGGTACAGGGACACAGAACAAAAACGCTATACTAGTTCAGCAAATTAAGAAGCATTAACGATAGGACTAAAAGAAGACCTTACCATCTCTGCGTATATTTTTTGTTTCAGTCGCAGCTTTCGTCTCACGCGGTGTTGCCAGGTGCCTGTTAACGGCGGTGATTTGTTAGCGCAGAACGCAATGACATAGAAAAAAAATGTCAACTGCATGTTATCTTTGCGACGTCATCTTTAAATCGATCTGGGTAAACACAGGCTGTGCAAGTAAGACTGAAGCTAGTGCAGAGTAGGCAAAATTATTTTGTCTTTCCGTAAAATCTATACTTTCTTCCTAGACAACATTGGACGCAAAACGTTCGAGTTGGGTGAGCTAGACGATTCTGGCATTAACATCCGCTGAAAGTATGCTAACAACGGATAATCGTCAGGAGGTGAATTATCGTGTCTGAAGTTTTCTCTTCCATATGGATTACACCTAACCAATCATATGTAAGCTTCGACACTTCCAGTCACCTTGTCAGATATCATCAATCGGACCGGCTGCTACTTGAATAAGAGCATTTGCCGGTATTCGACATTATAAAATAAAAATGATGATGGTTCGTAGACATGTTCCTTACTTAACTTCAGAAAAACATTGTGCGACCGGCACCTTGGTACTGAGGAGCACAAGTAATATTATCCTAAGCCTAATAACGTGCTTGTCATGTCAAAAACGTCCACTATATATATATATATATATATATATATATATATATATATATATATATATATATATATATAGGGAATGCATGTAAGAAAAGATGTTTTTCGTAATGTCTTTCAGAAGCAACACATTCCGAATTTTTTGTTCGAAGAGCTTGCAGACGTCTTTCAAAATTCATTATTAGAAATTACACTTTAATATTACCTATAGTAAATTTATTAACGTCCATCTATAATAAAGTTTGTACATCTAAGTTGTCGAAAAAAGAGCTAGATGGTTTCAAAGTCATTTATTTCAGGTAATGTAGGTCATATCGAGTCGACATGGGTGTCATCACAAAGCAGCTTGTGCAGTAATAGATGCACTCAAATGACTTTATTCAAACTTAAAATGAGCGCACCGAAGATGAATAAAATTTGTGTGAAAATGCATTATAATTTTATTACGATAAAGGCACAATTTCTGCCAAGGCCCATAGAAACTTGTGCTGTTCTTGGAATATGCGTTACTGGGACAACAGCCCAAAGATGGCGCATGTTTCCATGGGTTCTTGGTCGACCAAAAACGAAAAATGTTGACGAAATGATTGCGTAAGTTGAGCAAGACTACCGCAAGAATAGCGATGACATCGCCAAGGAGCTACCCACCAACAATTCTAAGCTACTGAACAAAGCTGAATACAAAAAAGCTTTATTTTCGAGTGCCATACGAATTGACGCAAAGCAATGCACTCGATCGTACATCAATTCGCGAACCTTTTCCAAAACATATTAAAATCAAGCTATTTCAAAATCGATTGACTGAGAATAATGGAAGTTGACCACATATAACAATAATATGTAAACAAAAAATAAAATAAAAAAGTGCTTCGTAACCTGTGTAAAAACTCAGACCGTTTGATTACCGCCGTCTAGCTAGGTGACGGATTCGGACTTTTATTGTCAGCCACTAAAGAGATTACAACGAGGCATCAAAAAAGTAGACCGGAATTAGTGGTTGAAAAAGCTTGAATAGGAAATTTTGATGGATTTGCGATACAGGCCAGATTTTGTACTATACGATCACCACCCTAAAACTCCCTTAATAGCGGTGATTTATTTTTAATGGATATTGCAATGACAATTTTTCATCCAGAAACTACAGAAATTCTACAGTAGCAGGATTGATTTTTCAGAAAAATTGATTGAAAAAGTAATTGATCAGAATGGCGCACATCTAGCCTCGTAGTATCATTTTTAAATATAAAGCATATTTGCTATAATTTTATTTTGAAAAATGTTTTTCGACAGCTTAATATTTTACTCCCTCAATTTACTATAAAATGAATTGTTGCAGTTGTTATTCTCACCTCTCAAATTCTAGGTTAGTCACTCTAATTATAGATTAAATAAGAAATCAGCCTAGCTGTTCCTGGATCGTGCGAAAGATTTTACAGCTCGTGCACAACTATTCAATCTACCCAACTCCTACAAATATAAACATCTATTTGGACGCGTCGTATAGTTCTGCATGCATACTTTTGGCGGGCATAATTGTACCAGGTGCACTGGGTCAAATGCTAATCCATGGGCAACCTTCACATAAGATATATAACTACCTTGAGAGCCTAATCAATTGAATGTTCGCTATTGAACTCCATCCCGACCCAGCGCTTTTCTAAGTATAAAGCTACAACGCATTTGTGTTTTTTTGCCTCGACATTTGCAATTTAACCTACGAGACCCTTTCAAATCTTAAAAACACACAAAAGTTGACACATATAATTTCGCTGTAAAGAGCCTTACAAAAAAAGCAGGTTTTTTTTTTATTATTATGTTACAGCAACTATGTTACACTAGATAATATCGACCTTGCAAAAAGAATTGGGCAAGCAAAAACCTTTCCTTTTTCGTCAATTAACTGTCTTTTATCTCATTTCCCTCTGATGACCCAGAGGTACCATGTAGGGCACTTATTGAAATGCTAAATAAAAATCTCTGTTTAGCTAAACCTCGGCCATTTCACCAACAGAAAAAAAGACGCTAACCAATAACTTATTTTTACAAAAAAACAAACTGAAAATAAACCGATGCACTGCACAATATAAAACGTAAAAATGATGACAGCATGCGTTGACATAACCTGCTCCCACTATAACAGTAATCCATATCAAGTTGCTAAATGTCAAAGTAAATTACTCGTCGCAAAGTTCCCATCTAGAAAGCAACTCTCTTAGCAAAAATAACACGCACAATGGAGTAACTATCTTGCTTAATAAACTGCCCGTTTTTTTGCTTATGCCATCCGCGAAGTAAGAGGATTTTACATTCAACTGTGTTGAACGTGATAATTACTGCGCAATGGGTTTTACTAGACAATTCGTAGATACATCTCAAAAATTCTGTATAACTGCAAGCTCCGCTGCAACTATCTGCGAGTAGCGCATCTATGAAGAATTAGCTATTAATCATCACGGTTGTTCTTTGCGAAGGACGAGAATTCGGGCGTTGGCGAAGCTACTTCAGATTGTCATTGCACCTCCTATCTATTCTATCGCTTTATTCTAGAGGTATCAGATATTTTTTCTGATAGTTGCTTTGCTTTCTCAGAGCCATTAGCCGTAGCTCCGACTGCAAAGCTAGTATCATCTTGTGGAATTCTGTCACTGTTAGTTGTACGGAAATGGGCTGTTATTTACACTGGCAGTCACTCGAACCCCACGAAAGCTTGTGTCCTCACAACAAGTATAATCTAGCCTATCTATCGCTAAACGCCTCAGTACAAGCATCTAAATGACAATCAAAATTTTGTTCACAGAGCCTTTGTTTTTGCCTTATCTGACTAAGCGTACGGCATACATTTGTCGTTTGTAGGAATAGCCCTACTATAATATGTTTGTTAAGAATTGTCATTTTAGAACTAGAGAATAATAATATGTCAACGTTTAACTGTAGCAGAACGTAGCCGCATTTTGAAATACATAAGTAAAAGCACAACTATGTATATATATATATATACCATAAATGGCTAGTCTAGAGCATAAGATGTACATTTGTTAGTCCTGTATTGCAGGATTCGTTGAAGTATATACAGTACACTTCAATCTCGTCGAACATAGCTACTAGGCTAGAGGGTCTTCGACGACTGTTATAACACAATAGGCCATTTATTTGTTAGACCACAGCAACATCCTGTCACAAGTCACCGTCGTCATCAGTATTTTCAAGATGGAACCTATAAATCAATTAATAATAAAACACCACCAAATTATGCTGTAAGACTGTTTTTACAGTATTGAGCAGTTATTAAAAAATATTTTCTAGGGATTATTTAGCTGTTGATTTTCAATGTTTAACTTACACATTTAATGGGCGACAATACTTCATCACATCTTCTTTAAATCTTGTCTAATTAAAAGTGCGATTGCCTAGGCCATCTCGCACGCAGTGACCCAAAATACCAGAGAAGAACAATTCAATATGGGGGGCCAACGATAGTCTGTTTTACGCTTGGGCAACAACAAAATCATGGACAGAGTAAGAGATATCGTCTCAGGAGCGTTTAGCTTCATATTGATACATGCGTAGGATACAATCATTGCTAGCTAAATAAAAACTTGTTACTGAAACCATTATCTACCGCGCACAAGCTGTCTTGTTTATCTTTTGTTAGTCAAAAGGCCACCTTAAAAATTGCATTAAGTATCATAATTACTCTCGATTTCATTACGCCTACGATGTCTACAAAGAATTAAAAAATTGTTTTTTTTTGATAAATATGGAAATGCACGGAACAGAGGCCAAGCAAAATTAGTTTTGTTTAAAAACAAAATGAATCCGTATGGTATACAAACGACATAGGCCGAGCAAATCATCTCCACGAACGCAGTTTTGTATAGCTCGCCGTCCGTCCCATATTTCTCCATGCTGTGAACTACATGACATAAAAATGTTGTCAAATGGCCAACCATTTGAATTTCCGATTAAATATAAAAACTATAGGAACATCAATGTCCTTGAGGAAAACATCTGTCCCTCTTTGAAAATTAATTTCGATTTAACACTAGCTAAAATAAAATAAATTTAACGGTAATGCACAGAAATTCATGTGTAATTAATGCTGATACATAATTTTTCTTTATAATGTTTTTAGACGCTTACCCCACGGAGTATTTGGCAAAAAAACAGCTTGGGATCATTGAATAATGTGTATTTTAACTTCGCCACTAAACAGTCCGCAACGAGCGGTCATCCGCATGTATACATACTTAGTTTATTAATCTGTCCTTTATCTGCAGAAGGCTGAAACGTACTAAGTGTGTGTATGTGTATCCCTTGATAATAATGCTCCGCAGAAGAGCTGAGGTTTATATAGCAAAATATAGAAGTCTATCCAAACTCAACTATGAACACGAATTAGGTATAGAATAATGTTCAGAACGCTTTCTCAAAACAAGGAATTGGAGCAGGCAACATGTACCGACCTCAGTTTGCCGTCTTTAATATGTGTGAATGCATTGTGGCAATGACAAACGTAATTTATTGCATGAAGTAAAGGATTGTTAAAACAAAGCAGCACCTGCCAACAACTGGAGGTTGTTCGAAAAGCCTGGATATGTACATAAATAGGTTTAGCAGAAATAAAACTGAACGAATAACATTGTACACATCCTCCGATTTTTTGAATAAATTTTAAATTGGGGATCTTCAATCAGTTACAGTCGACTATCCTAAAGAGACGCTCATCTAAAACACCATCGATCACACACATTCTCGCCTTCGGTTGCTGCTTTATATCTGTCAAAATATATATTGTATTTACCTAAAACACATATTTCCTTTTCATGAGCGATCTCAGGCTCGTGTTGCGATAGTCCCAACTGCTGGACGCTGCTGGTTAGTTGCGATAGTACCAGCCTCAGTCCATTTACCTCTGAACTTGATTCAGCATGTCTTAGGCGACCAGCTGTAATGAACAGGTGTGACATATCTAAGCTATGCTGCTCATCTGTGTACCAACTATGTGGATTGGTTCCGAACTGTGTACTTAGGTAAATGTGACTGCGAGGGAGGTTTCATTTATACCCTATTATTATTAGATCCTATGTAAGCTGTATAATTTCCACAGGGTTATACTGGTATATCGTCTTTGTAGTTCTGATCATGGTTCGGGGTTCTCAGAGTCAAATGGCGAATATCTCAACAGTCGCTTTCTCCTTGCCCATTGTTTCTCTAGGAAGACTACTAGTGGTTACTAAATTAGTTTCATCTCTCTATTTCGTATTTTACGTCCGGCATTGCCGTTAGACATCAGACGGCTGGCTCCTGCCAGCACGAAACGAACCGTATGTCTATGCCCGGATTGGAATTTAGGTTACCGTGTGTCGCGAAGATAAGCAAGCAAATACGTTAACCACTAATCTATTATAGGGCGCCTAGCTACCTAGTAAACCCAACTTATTTTTATCACCCCGGTGTACATATCGGCTTTTGCCACATAAACAATACCCGTATAGTCTGCGATTGGTGACTTCACAACGGTACAGTTTTTATTGCGCGTCCGCGTGTCCTTTACCGCAATGCGTTCCTCAGACTAACTTGGGTCGATTTGATACAGTCGACGGCCGTAAATGGGTTATTGCTTGTAAATATTGAGGTTAACCGATGCCTAGCGGCGTCGCTGCACCGTTTATTAATGTTATTATTACTTTTATAAAAAAAAATGCCCATTAGTCTAAACTAAGTGAATCTGCCTTTGAAAGGTATGTATGGCATATTCTCCAATTGTGTGTGGCACATTTAACGTGATGCTATCGTATCAGTCGGCCTTTGGTACCGTTAAAAATCTTTTAGATTTATCGAACATTCCTTCATTATAAAAGTCGGTGGTGTTGCTGTCTCTACTTAGCGGTTTTTCATTCGTACAATGTGACATTTTGAGAAAAAGATTACTCATCATTACACACGTAAAGATGCAATGTCCAGCGTTCCTAATATGAGTAACACATGAACCGGTTAGCTTGCAGTTTTTTCAGAAAGTTTATAAAAGATTACTCAGCATAATAAATGTATAAATCAAATACGATAAATGCGTAATATATAATATGTAGATACGATATATTGATGTTTCTCAAACTGTTTCTATTCCCACGTACTCCAGGATCTATAATAGAACACTGAACTTCTGCAAATATTACAATGATATTCTTACAAAGTATTTTGCCATAAAAATTATAAATTTGCGATAAAAAATAAAAAAAATACATGGCACTCACGTTATTAACGTAACATATTAATGACGTAGATATATCTAAAATACAGTTCATAATGAACGACTGCCAGTCGATTACTGAACTGAAACCTTTTCAAAGTAATAAATACATCAAAGGGTTTTGGCGAACGGCGCGATCAGTTGGTCAATACCAGAGTGTTTTATTTATATCATATATATCTATCATATATAACACAGCAATGAGCCTATTTGAAGTTAACCTAAATAATTTCAGCCGTTATCAAATTATAGTAGAACTTCGTGATCACACAATGATCACCCTCGAAATACTGGTTGACGTATCCATAACAGAGATATTACAACGCTTACACGAAAAATATGTGATCTTCCTTTCTCCTGTCTTGGCTTAGCTAGTAAATATTGAACTAGCTACCTATCTATTACTATCTGTTTAAGGTCCGTATCGCTGAATTCGTTCGCTTAGTCACTAAATGAATCATTTGCCTAAGTGAATCAACCGTGTTCAATAAAAACCGGTTTCTCTTGGTAGAAACTCGTCTCAAAAATCATGCAAGGAACCCGCTATTATGGCAGAAAACGATGGTTTGCCTCCATAATTTTAGCAACGATTAACTATAATATAATCCTTTCGCTCTAAATAATGCACTAACGTAATAAGCTTTTTCGGTTACCTGGAGTCGATAAAAACGGAATATTGAGTGATTATGCATCTGCAAGGGCCGGCAACAAATGTATTTCTGATCAACCTTTTATTTCGATGAAGTCGTTAACGAAGAAATTTTATGTCGCTACGACTTCTACCTCAGGGGTCATTTGCGAGGACCCCAGGTATACACTATATATCATAAAAGTCAACCAAATACTTTTTGAAGTTCTTAAAACCTAAAGAGTCACTTGATATTGTTTGCTCCTCAGGCCTTTTAAACGGGTGTCTGTTAATTATTTTTGACGAAAAAATGTTCATTATCGATGCAAAAATTATTTCCAAACGATCGCTACTATTTTCATGATTTAGAGGACATGGCTATTGTACGCAAGGTCGAATCTCCTATTCAGGTTCATGTTCTGAGACAAACGTGTGAAAGAGACGTCATGCCAGAGTAATCTTCCCGAAAAGGCAAAAAATCGACAGCGTAGTTAATCCGCCTGTCCTGCAAATTGTTGTACTAGATAGTGCAGAAAAAAGCGCACGTGGTCACCGGACAACTCAGATTTCAACTCGCACTGGTGTACATGAAGCGCGATTGAGCAAGAGTCCAAGAAGGGTCGACATGGTAACATCGACTCTCTCACTCTCGTGTGATCAAAACGGCGTTCCAATCGAGCCAATTGTAAAAGAAAACTTTACAGCGAGTCTGTGATAGGTTTAATTAAATGTATTTTTGTTTAGATGCAGTCTTACAATACTTTACAAGAAACATTTCAAATTAAAACGTATCAGTTTGTAAGTATAGATAGATTTACTAGATTACCGTCTTTATTATTCTTTAATACCTACTACTTGATAAACTACAGTTGGAATTATCAATATAAGCCATAGCGTGGCCCGGGCTATGAGCACCCGCATATTACCCTAAAAATAATAAACTAAATTTACTAATTAGTTGATAGAACTATCTTTATTAAAAAATGCTCTTTACAAAGCACATAAATTTCCTCATAATATGAGTGTACCACTCTTACAACTTTACAGACATGTCTTTTTGCAAAATTAAAGCGGTATATATAATTGCCGTTGTATGTTACAACACAAATCGCATCAGGGTCAAGAAGTAGAACGTGTCCCTATCACTGGAATGCTTAATTCGTTTTACCGTAACAAGTAAATTATGAAAATTATGTTCAGATAAGATTTGAATTAACCTGCTGAAAATAGCCTTTCAAAATACTGCTCAATACAATATGCGACGCCTTATTTATGTCTTAAACTCGGGGTGTTCTTATACCTTTCGAAGCGTATGCTTCAACCTTCGGCGTATGTCGACCTTCACATAATCAACTTTTTAAGATTATAACTAGGTGGTTGAATGAGTATACCCAAAAAAATATTACATGAATAAAAACTTTAGTTCCCATTTTCATCAACACTGCTAAAAAATCGTTAATAAAATTCTATTTGTTGTTGGATCGAATAGATTATATATTTCTGATGAAATTACGATAAGTATAAACATGTAGGCAACCTCCTTTTTTGACTATCAATAAATCTTTTTATAATTGACATTTTCTTGAATGATCGCACGGTGCATGTTGACTGATTCGTCTAATGATAAAATTACACAACAAAGCATCATTTGGAAAAATTCCTAGTAGTTCTTATTACAATCATTGCACTACTGCCGTTCAAGATAAGATAAGGATGAAAATAGCCGCCACCAAAAGTCACAGAAGAATTAATTCTGAAAGAACGGTGTGGCCATTCTGTGTTACAGTATTATACTAGATTCATAAAGATATGTACCACTTTATGGAAGCTACTAACACTACGGTTTTTGCTGTGTAAAGGAATAAAAAGTTTGAATCATAGATACGGTTATCTAATGTTTCATATTATTAGATGCGTTTCTAGTATCTGTTGAAACATTACACATTATATGACACGAGGGGTTGTCTCATAAAATAAAACCAGCCGTACATTTTTCATATCTGATTGATTTTTTGAGGTAAAATGTAGTAATCATAAATAGCAATCAAAATAGCAAACGTCAGGTTGTCGAAATGCTTTTATGTGTATCTTGCACACACTAGAGGTTAACAGCGTGAACTTTAGCACGCTTTTGTAAACTTCCGTAATCAATAATTGCATCATGATAGTTATTGACAATTCGATAAACTATCAAGACTCCCTGCCTAAGAATATTTTGAGTATTTAGCGCGCTCAGCTCCTCAGGCCAGCTGCAACTTCCAGCTGTCGTAAATTCTCAGCTAGAAGATAAACTTCGTCCGTTCGACCATCCTCCCGTGCCTATAAACCATTCAAGAATATACACATCATATGCGAAATAGACGAAAAGAATAAATTTTTTTACGTGTAGACCTTTATGGTTGATGTCGAAGCTAAGCCACAAGATCGCTTACCTTGGCCAGGTATCGTTTAATATTACTGATCTGTTCCAGCAGAGGATCCAGTTCATCTTTACCTCCATTGAAAGGATCGGACTGACCTGATGCCACCTGAGGACTCCAACCACCTGCTACAACTGTGGTTGGTACGACCGACACGGCAGATGGTCGTTCCACGCGACGTCGTGCCTAAGGACATGTGCACGTGAACAAAAGATAAGTGTATATGCTTTACCACGTATTATCTGAAGAAATGGGCGGATATTCTAAAATAAACATTAACATATCTTATTATAAGTCTGGTGATTGCATTACTTTTCGTTTTAACTCAGTATGATGTAATTACATCGAGAGATACATCAGTTTTTACGTGGTACCAATCCTCACGTATGCATACTTACTGTGGAACATAGTTAATTAAGGATAAAGTGGCGCACTTGTAACGAGTGTAAAAAAAGTTCGTACGGCGTATCGTTCTTAGCTGCTTGAGCTGGAAATGTTTACAACCATATCGTAAAAGAACTATATGCAAATGATACTGATGTGCTACGCCGAATAAGAAACAACCTAAAACAACGTCTCCGCGTAGTCCGCACAGCCATCACCTAGACATCGCTTCTTCTTGCTTTTACTTGTGTAACAAATGAAGAGTATTATACTCTGTGGAAACTTCTGTTCTCCTGGGTATAGGTCATAAAAAATCTACTCTAGTATTATCAAGTCTTTTCACATCAATATCAAATATTATGAAGATTACTGCAGATTAATAAATCTGCAGTAAAGCAGGTGTACATATTGCGAATAATCTGTGCATCTGTTTTATCTGCAATGTCTCTCTAGGCTCATGTACATATAGAGTTACTGCTAACCTCTTCACGACGTTGCAGGGCGACTCGGTCAAGTTCCTCTGCTTCAGGTAATTGAGGCATCGTAAATACGAGCTCTTTAACGTACTGCACGGTTATATTTCTATGGAATTCAAAAATAAATATTAGTGTGATCACATGCAGTTTTTGACGATCTTAAATAGAAGCTGCCGTTGAGAAGATAATACATATGATCATTGTTATATAAATTAGGCAGTAGAACTGGTAAAGCCAATGCTTAGGTTCACTTGCTTGGAATCGGTATTAAACCAATTGAAATATATACTTTTAAGCTACTATTTAACCAACCTGATAAGTATTCGAAGCTGCGCTTGTCTTGCTGGCAAATTTGGATCCTTCGCAGATTCGCCGATTCTCTTTGCGATGGTCTCCGCCTTTTCGGCTAATTTGATAACAGATGCCCGGAGTTCCTGTGCAATCGCGAGAGCTGAAAAATACGCAAAGCATAACGCATTAACTCGTATTTGTGCAAAACCAACGACCAGTCGCAGGATCCATGTGAACCAATCATTTCATTTCAACGTCTACCAATTAGAGCTGCGTGAACATTGCTGAGCATACAAAGCCAACTGATTTTCATGATCAACAAGAAAATTCGCTTCAGATTCAACCGTATCCACTTACAGCTTTCACCGGCCATGAGGGCATCCATAGCGGCAATATATTGGCCTTTCAGAACTACGCTTCGGTCCATTAATTCCCTACAATTTTTGTAACACGGAATTAGAGGCTATTTTTTTCTTTGGAAGCATCTAATAAGTAAACAAATCATGTAGCAGCAACTACGTGCATTTTTAAGATATTAATTTTGTATACTGTAATAAAGATAGTAATACTGAATGTTAACCCAAGCAATCACGTACCTCATTTTAACATAGGCTTCATGTAGAGGATCTTTAATGTTCTCCTGAGACAACATCAACTTTTTTCGAAGGAGGAGTTCAAAGCAATCAGAACAACATCTACGAACAAAAAACAAAGAAAGGTCCACTTTGACAAGGATGCATAAAACTATTGGGATTGACGCTTTCTGGGTGTATTTCTTTCTAGGGGAAGTCTTTTGAGTAATATATTTACCCACTAATTATATATATTAGGTCGTTCAATATAAGACGCAATAAAAGCTGTTCCCATATTTCAAAACAGCGCTCTTTTATAACGGTACAACGCTCGGCGACACTTTTCCTATTTTTAAGGCATGCTTCCAGAATGTATTGAGCCATGGCAAATTGGAAAATTGGAGTGATTTGGAGATGTGAGTTCCATCTTGGAATCACAGAGGCAAACAGCTTGTTGTATAAACCTTGTGTTCGTTGGAGGATCTGCCACCAGGTGCAGCATGAGCCGTTGGCTTAAGGAATTTTACGAGAGAGTTTTAAACTCGAAGTTGAGTATCGCGGAAAAACCTATGCTAAAGTGACTAACAATTTTTAGTTTAAGCATGTTGCTAGCCGGATTTGGCGTATGTTAAAATATTATTTTTGCTCATCTCGATCATATTAATATGGTAAAAAATTGATATAACGGGACATCATCGTAAAGCAATTATACAAGAGCTTACTATGTTTATGTGTGCGATACAGTGTAGGTATTACTGTTTTAAAGCAAAATCGTTTGATGCTCAGCATGGTGACGAAATTGCCTTTAAAGGCCCTATGGCCCCCTGTACCTTAGACCTTCACAACAACGGAGTAAATAAATTGCTACATACAGAAAGCTATAGATAATAATATTGCATACTTCGACTGAGAATAATTACACTACTAAAGAAAATTTAAAAAGGTACAATTAACTATTTTGTGTTTCATACTGGACGACCTAATGTAAAGTGTTTCATATCATACATGAGCTGTATTTGCAAGTCCTTGTTCCGGGACAGGGTGCCCATATATGAGGAACATAAATACTACAATAAGCGAATTATTGTGCGTTCATATACAGAATCACGCTTGCCCTACCTTAGTTCAAGAACAGGTATACTCGTTCCAATTTGGCCCTGAAGAAGCTTTTGAGCCAGAGGATTATCTACAAAGCGTGAACAGTCCTGGCACGTGATCGCACCGCATAACCTGGGTGTAATGACACAAAGTATGAGCCGCATTGATGGTTAATTTAGACATAACAAATACAACTTGATTTCGTTTAAAATCCTGCCGCATTCCTTGAGCGGCGAGATGAGAATGGAGAAAAAAAAATTACTTAAATCACTTACATAAAAAACAGAACCAAAAAGCCCCAATGTATGTGATACGCAATCGGTTTAGTCACTGATTTGCCTTCTAGCGTGAGTCAAGTACGTATTAAGTGTTGTGCTGTAGCTCGCTGAAAATAACTTTTTGCGATGCTTACCGACAATGGTGTTTTCTTCGACCCAAAAAAGCGTTGAAAAGTTCGGCACAATTGGGACATCGAGGAACAAGCTGCTCGTCTACCCACTGCACAGTCTAAGAATTGAACAGGAAATAACCACACAAATAACCATGCTTTATCTGAACATATGTTTTTTTTTAAAAAAAAAGGGGAAGCTAGCGTACCGAAAAGTAAATTCGATTTTTTAATATTTAGCTGTTTAAATGAGCCATTTAGTTTCGTTTGAAAAGTTCGCCTAGATTCACCAAAAAAAATCTCACGCGGCTCAAATGCACGACCATCCGAGGCAACGAAGTGACAGCAAAGTACGCTCGACACAAGCACATCAATATTTTTCATTTGTACGAATACAAAAAGATGGTTTAGCAGTTATACATACAAGTTGTTCGAATTCACGGCGCTTCTTGTCGTTTCCAATAGGTGTTCCAGGTGCGAGCAACTTGCTCAATCGTACAACAAGTTTGTTGATTTGAGCATCATACCTTTGGACTCGGTTGGATCGACTTTTACGGAATGCGTCCGAGTGATTCACAATGTAACCCGGTTCACTCTGCTCCGGCATGTCTAAGTAGGACTGAAAATTCAAATTAGCCGTATCAAATAATAGTGACATGTTCTAAAAAAACCTTTACAGGTTCTAATAATAGCCGAGAAATAAATTAACGTTTTGGACAGTTTTGCAATAACCCTCCTAGAAATGCTTCAAAATTTCTAGCGGATATTAGTATTTCCTTAACTACTTTATTACTTTATTTCTTTATTTTATTACTATTTATTACTTTATTTCTTGAACGGCCTGACATTTGCGTAGGGTCTCGGAAATTAAGGTCGATTTCATATTTAGATAATGAAATAACTGTCAGGGAGTAACAATGGGGGCACGGGATACATCATTAAAGTGTGATTGAAGTGCAATAATGGAGTATCTAAGTCAGGGTAAGCAAGCAATCGAGGTAAGGCAATCAGCAAAGGTACATCGGGTTAAATACAGTACGATGTTTGTTAATCTTTGGCATAAATGTTTTGTGTGGACCGATTTTTAGGCTTTATGTTGAGCATATGTGACTCCTAGAATTTAAATTTTCATACATTAACCCGCCAGCAACACGAAGTATCACAGTTGTTGTATCTTACCATATCTTACACATACACCTACATAAGAAAAGCTCTGCGGAAATGCAGGGGTCCCCTCACGATCCATACGATCTCTGCCATTAACGACTCCGCTTCTCGGTGGACTGTCTTCATTGAGAAGCTTCTTTTTAGCTTTTGAAAAAATGTCCTTGAGGGATGCAAGCGCCTCATTAGCCTCAGGCTCAGGGTGTGCAAGCTTAAAATGAGAGGTCAGCTCCTCTGCAATTTGTTTGTGACACCAGAAAAAGTTAACGAAGATGCAGCATACACATTTTGTTCAGGTCAGGTGCCTCTCACACGGTTCCCCTACAAGCTTCTATTAAATACACTTTCGTCAAGTTAAAGTTCAAAGGTGAGCACATTTACGCCTTTATAAAATACTAAAAACATGTTTAGTATGTTACATGTATTACCTTTAAGGTAAGTAGTTACGTAATTAAATGTTAGTTTTAACTTTTTACGAAATTCATAGGCACGAACTTTTGTGTAAACCACTTTTATTCTATTCCTAAGTTATTCATCTTTACTAACTGCAGTCGATAGATTGCTAGCAGTCGAAGATACCACTATAAGGAGTTTAACATTGATACACAGCTGCATATTGATCTCAAATTGTTAACACATAGGTGTGACATTGTAGCATGGGTTCATATCTGAGAGACCCGACTAACCATTACATTACCGATACACGATTACGGATGATAAAAAGAACAACGGAAACTTAAAGCAATGCCGATCGAAGATTTAGTTATGCAGCTGCACCTTGTTCACTGGTGACGCTGTTGATAGTCGATGACTTGCTTAGAATTGGCATATCAAATTTAGACGTGCTATTATTATATCTATTTAGTTTAACAATACTATACTAATAATAATAACATAGGTTTACTAGATTAAGTTGATGAGCGTGAAATTCTTTCAAGGTCTGATTTACTATTTGTATATTTAAAAACAATGCGAATGCTTTAAAATTTTTTCCCAGTCCACTGACAGCATGTGGAGCATTTTCCATTCAAGCAAAGTAACCTGCTTGTGGCCTCTGTCACCTATTTTTTTCGACAAGAAACCCACAAAGGTTCTATAGTATACTAATCTCACCGATTGTGCCGAGATCTTGCATGCATATTGGACAGATGAGTCCCTCGCGGACCTCTTCCATCTTTTGTACGCTTTCAAGTTTGGTCAGGTTGCGCAAAAAACGTTCACTAACAGTTTTAAAAACAAAACTCTTAGGTGGAACTTCAGTGCAGCTGAAACTCTCATAGGCAAATGGCACCTACCGCCGTCCAGGTAAGAACACCTATTCGATCGGTTGATTCTTCTTTGACGGAACGGATGATCAGCTGATGTGTTCCAATTGCAAGTTCAGGTTTTAACTGGTTTAATGCTGGAAGAGAAACACGACCAGATGTTAGCCTTCGACGAGTAAACATTGATGAACATTTATAAACGTTTACCTCACTACGCGTGAGAACTCGTGTAGTTTAAGAGCCAATTATATCATCTGAAAATAAACGCCAACTTATGTTTTTATTACTGCAAAAATATATTCCTTTCACTTTATCATAACTTCTGATATATTATGAACGTTATTAGACATCCTCGCAAGGATTTAGATGGAGGATTTAGAAGTAGATTTTGGTCATTGCGGTTTTTGTTTAAAATTTTATTTTCTAAAATAAATTATAGACATAGCGTGCTATTTGCAGTTAATGAAAACGTGAGATCAATGGATTTTTGATTTCCTTACAAACCACGAAACAGCTTACCTGCGTCCTCGGTATTAACGCTTGGGTAACCGTCTTAATAATAGCCATTGACAACTACTGCTTGCAGTAAAGTGTAGGAAGATTCACTACTTTTGCCCTCTTCATAACTAACATAACTTCCCAGACAAGATAATTATAACACTTAAAAGGTAATGAGACTCCCGTGGATTAAATCTGGCAATAACTACGCCATCACACTACACTGAAAAGACCGGCTAGTTAGTTGCTACCTAGCATCGATTTTGCTTTTTTTTGCTGCATGACAGTAGAACCTTACGAATCAAGTAGACTTTCCAGTAATAGAGCTGATTCATTGAAAAAGACTTGTCTATAAGAAAAAAAAACTAAAAATATGTTGCAACTGAAATGGATTGTATAGATTCATTTATTTGGTAATTTCTTTGTAATCATGGCTTTTTGCTTACACTATTACCAGCAATAGCAGAGAACCAATATTAGAAAATGCTTAAAGGCGTTATTATGACAACGCCTCGATAATAATCATAGATCTCTTACCGCCGATGCTGGACAGGAGCGAAGTTAACTAAAGTTAGTTAATAAAAAAAAGCACACGCTTTCAAATTATCTCACAAGAATAATGACTATTTGTTTCGATTTTTCTTCTGTTCAAAAGAGACAGGGTTATCTCTTTCTGTAAACTACATTATATCATTAGGAATCACTCAAACGCGTATTCAACTAGCAACTAACTACTTATTTTTTGTCAACTAAACGAAACGAGTAGTTGCAAAATTCCCAATGGAAGTGTTTACGCCTAAACTTATTGAATACGCTCGCGGCAACACTGCGATTACATTACGAGCCTTACTTGTCAAAAAGCAATAGAGAATTCTTAAAACAAGAAGATAAAATGAAGACACACGGTGTTAATTGTTGCATTTGATATATTGTTTTCCTATAAGATTACTTTCTTACTTCGATATAATTTCATTTATATTACATTACTTGATCATCTTCGCTTAGTATAAGTATCATCTCATAAAACAACACAAGACCTTCGACTCATCGTACCATTCTACACATCATGTAATGTTGAAATAATACTTCTATATACGGGGCACATCCGGCTCTGCTCGCCTTCCGGTTTAGGGCAGAACCTTCATTCGCCCCTGACAAAACCCTTTGGAAAGTCACAATATTTAAGAAATAAGTAAGCATGTTTGTTCTGAGCACTAGCAACAACCATATTTTCATTTAAAAATGCAAGAAATTTCAATTGTTATATGCCAAATTTTAGCGGTTGCTACTTGTAGCTTAGGATAAGACCTTAAAAACAACGTATTACTGACTTTCCAAAGGTTAACGACAACATGGCCTATTTTACAGAATGTCCCCTTAAATTACACTTCTTCATTAAAACCATCTTAGTCTTGTTTGATCTTGTTGAGCACTTGGTCACAGTTAATGATGTAGATTGCGAAGCGAATGAAGCCTTACTTGTGTTATTTTTTCAATCATATGAATCGTTGTTTAAAAGGTGCTTTGTCATTAGTATTGGGATTGAAAAATCATTGCTTTTCCTTTAGGCACTCGATTCGTTCATGATGTATGGGTGTGAGTAAAAACTACCCCCTGTCTCGTAACAATGCTGTGCTGCTGACTAGTGGTTATCTGCTAGGGAAAGTGTGAACTATAGGGTTTCTCGAAGTTCGGCCATGTTCTCGAATTTGCCTCCGAACAGCATACTCCTCCGGGCGTCGATCAAGTTGAACAGCTCATGCGGATCAGGAATACGTCCTGATGTTAGCTTTGACCACAACTGTTCCTGATTTAAGTAGATTTCAAAAGCTCCTGTTGAAATGAGCTGTGTCTCCACCATGCCCGTAATGAAAAATGTCAATAAACAGCCGTAGACCTAAAGAAGTAACCGGAAAACATACAAGGATTTATTTTCTGATGATGAGGGACGGACATTCTACGACATGCTATAGTATTCAGAGAAACTGATGTCGCTTTTTATGTTAAAAGAGAATCTTTTTTTTTTGGGCACTATTGGAGAAAAAACTTTTGAGCATTGCCCATGATGGGGTTGGTAGGCCATAGCCTTTAGAGTGCAACTTCGCGCATAAAGCATGACCTGACCTAAGGTAATGAAGAAGCCTTAACGAGTGAAATGGGTCTTTATTTAAAGATTCAACAATAGTTCTCAGATTACAATCAGAAAACTACATATTCTAACCTGATCAACACTTATTCCCCTAGAGAAGATACGTAGTACTGCATTCGGCATGACTATATATTGTATTGGGCAAGTTGGCGGTAGTTGCTAAAGTAAATTTGACATTTTCATACCTTGTTGTTGAGAAGCCAGGTCCAGATGGCAGGTGTAGGCGCATTTATGAAGCGAAAAGGGTTCGCCGACATCATGAACAACACAATGACAAGTAGCTTTGTCAGACCGAGGGCTTGCGCAATCATCATCCTAAAAAATGGAAATAGATTTCCAGAGTAAGAACGTCTAAAAGTATCTAGAGACATGCATAAGTTGTTTTACTCACGTTAAATTCGCTGAAATAATAAATACATTGAAACAACTCATTGGTTATGCAGAAGTTCCAGGTAATAGTGGCACGATTACATAATATTAGACTAAGCATATAGCCGAATCACTAACCTGCACATATGAATTAATTAAAGTACTTCAATGAATCAAATTTTACATAAAAGAAAACATTATGAATCTCACTGCTATTTACCTGGGGAATGGTGGATTATAGGTATCACCGACAATTCTCATTTCCGGGTAGCGACGCTGAAGGACTTCGGCATACTGCTGGAAGGCACCCTTGTAATCTCATGAAACACTGCAATAATATAAAATAGCGTTGATGCAATTCATTAATGTACGCGGGCAATCCAATTAATAGAAAGATTACACCTAGACCCGTGTCACTGAGTAAATAAGCAAAGTCAGTAAATTGGTTCAGATGGTTAGTTTGGTTATTTAACAGACGCGTGATGAAATTCGCAATCTATAGAGTTTAGAGATTGCACAAAGTTCAATTATTATATATGCACCTGTACCCGGCAATTGCAATTCGAGATTGCTAGGCAGTATAGTTAGTAATCGATTATGAAGAAAAGGACAAGCTGCATGGAAAGGCATCTGGGCCTAGGCATTAGAGATCTCCTAAGGGCTTTAAGAGATAATTTTCCTGATGGGTCTGATATTCGCTGCATTACGTACATAAGTATTAAACAAGCCTATTTTTCAAAGCTAACCAAGTTTCCCCTTAATTTGATAAAACCTAAGAAGGCCTGCGATGCTAAACAGCTACGAGCCTTTCCTGTCCTTGGCTTTGGGAAAGGTTTCTGTAGACAAGAGATTTCGAAAGACTTGCGAGATCATTAGTTCAATAGCGCTTAATGCTCTACTGCATGACCCCTTTTCTTCATAAAGATGTCTGACGATTACATGCAAGCAAGCTGATTTCTTTTAATCCTGGGTCGCATATGGAAACTGTGCTTTCTTTATATTGAAGAAGCTGGCCATATACCTATTGAATATGGTTGAGCAAGCATTGCAATACAAATAGAGATGACGAGATTCATTGAGTACTCCTTTGAGATCATTTCGATTGCTAGACCTCAAGTACTAATTATGGCAAAAAAACTCATAATGGAACTATTTGTATAATCTATTCCAAAAGGAAGTCGATTATTAACAAAGGAAGTCGATGTCTATTACGAAGCCGACCACTGCTTTAGAATGAGACAATCAAGCGCGTACGCGTCTCATAACCCTGCTTTGCCGTAAGCAACACCTGTGCTGTTTTCCCTCCATCTCCCGTGCTGCTTCTGTTTTGCTTGTTCACCGTCTAATAACGGTCCAAATGGGCATCGATACTTTGGTCCTCTAGCAAAGCGGCGCACTTTATCAAGAGCAATTATTGCTATATTTCTATTGGCCTACCACGACTAACTCGTAGATATCCACAAAGTTAAATCATAGCTTTATGTACTATGAAATTACATCAAATCTCTATAACGTAGCGTAGATGTGTGTGTTTTACTTACCAGTAAAGGAATGTTAGCTGAGGTATTTCGGGTGATCCGGCCAAGTCCATCTTGAGCTTGGGAATGGTCTTTCCGACCCGATTGTTTTTGAGGACACCATTACCGTCACCGGATTCTTCTTCTGGTGTCATAAAGTCATACAGTGAAAATGCAAGGAAAATACCGAACACTGTGGCGGCCAACAGGCTGCCACCCTCGGCCATTGTGGCCTTATTGGTAGAACTACACGATATCTGACTGTGTTACTAGCTCCAAATCAGAGGAGTTAATGGGCTCCTTCGGCACGCTCACACTTATAGCTTTAGTTTGTAGCGCTAATTAAATTGACAACACGGTTTGCTTCGTTCGTCTCAGCGGCTGATTCTGCAGTGCTGGGCTCTAGCAGACGAAAAACTATTGTTTATGTGATCGGTGTCAAATAACTGGGGGAGATCGCACTTCCTAAAGAGCATCCAATGACAAACAATGCTGACCGTTCACGCGCGAAAGTTCGTCTCTCGTTCGTACGTTCTTTACGAGCTATTCGTCATTTGTGTTATTTTTGTTTTATCTCTGTCTTACGCTGCCTATATAGTAGCTCTTAAATATAAACCTAAGGAGAACTAGGTTTATAGGTGTACATGCATTTTAGTTAAAGTTGTTGTGCGGATCTAGCTGAATTAAAGATCAGCCAATAACAAAAATCGTTAATATTTCCCACTCCTCCGCGTCAACGTGTAGAGTGTTACGTTGGGTTGATTATTAAAATTCGATGTATGACAGATTCGATTCGTTTGCAAATTGAATGGTGGAAAAAGTTTCCTTAAATTTTGAGCAAGAAATTTTGTTTCAATTCGAGCGATTCCGCTAAATTTCTAGGCCATTTACACAGTTACAAATGTTAAATTGCCGTACTTCGCATGATACAAATCTCGTTCAAAGCGAGGAGAGCACTTTAAATAGATCAGCTCAATTGAGAAACGGCGGAAGGTATCGCTTATATATTATTTAGGATACAAGTTCTGTCCTTGCTGCAAACCTGTGGTTTACTTGAACTTTTACTTGCTGCTGTGATAAGTTGATGCTATTCTTCTCAGTAGGTCGTTGGCCTGATTAATAGATGCAATAACGAATAAGGCAAATTTCGCAAAGAGCAGTGAACTTTTATCGTATGTCAGTGAAAACTCGGCACAGTGTAACCTAATGAACAATTATTTCTCCAAATTACAAAACAAAGCTCATTGGAACCGAGCGCATTCAACTTATATAGCTTTAACTAAGTTGAACAGGGTGGCAACTTCGTTCATAAATAAAAAAAATTCACCGTAAAAAAAGAGAATTGTCACACAAATAACCTCCTATAGGCGAGTTTTGAAATATATAGGAAAGCAAAATGTCTATAAATATTTGTGACCTCTACGGTCATAAATGCCATGGCGCGTGTTGAAATAATTCGCCTTAATTATATAATCTAGTTACCGTTCTAGTCAGCTTAGCTGGAACCGTTTGTGAGCTGAGCGTACGCCAGTTCTTCTTACAACAAAGTAGCTCACTTATATTTGAACACCATACTTGTAGCGTAATTTATGGATGCTCTATGCGGCCCAAAGCTCACTCCTTCAACTCGTATCGTTGATTTAAATAAGAAATATAGCAAGTGCGAGCTTTTTAGTTGCTCTCAAAAGGTCAATTGAAGATATCATGGGGTTGACTTCTTTCTGTGCACCTGACTTCGCTAGAATCCTTAAGGCCAGTTTTCACAGGTGGCAGGCTTTCACAGCTAGTTCGTGAAAGCAAGGCTCCTTTGTCATAAGCTGGTATCCCATAGCCACCACCGTAAGCGGATGAGGTCGTTCAGCATCTAGTTGCATTTGATTGGAATGAACAGGTTATTGTGATCGTCCAACAGCGACAGACGGCGGTGTGTGGGCGTTGATGCGGTACTCGTAAAGCTCGGCAGCTTTACGAGTTACCCACACATCGGGAGAGGTGTACGCAAGCTGGCGGTACTTCCTATAGCAGTCAGTCCACGCCATTAAAGTTCAGTTTGTATTCATTCATCGCAGATTTGTTTGCGGAATAGTTCGATTCGCCTGTAAAGTAAACCTATGTGAGTTTAAAATATCACCTGTGTTTGCTAGGATTGCAAGCGAAATTGAAATGAACGCGCGGGTTCGCTAGCGTCAGATCGACCACCCAGAGTCGTTCAGCCTCGATCCAACCATAGAGGACATTTCACCGATCCTCCAAGTGCATGTGGCTATCAGCATGAATAATACCGCGTGCGGTCTAGAAAAACATTGGGTCTTCGATTCGAGCTAACGAAATATTGGCCACTTCAGTTTTCCATAAGATTTTTCAATTTGGTTGGTAATTCACTATTGTGCATTGAAAAGCGTCTAGGAATGCGTCATTCAGCTGCTCCATTCAAACTATCTGTCTCATGTATGAAATATATTAGCGACTGCTAGCGTCAGTCGAACGTTCGAACAGAAGAGGTATTGTATATAAACTAACATTAGAAAAGTACAGAACTCATATTTGTCAGCTACCTTCGGTAGAAGAATCTTCATTCGTTAGATCAAAATTGTCGAAAAAATACAAGATCCGGGATCCACGACTTGTAAGCAGCGGATAACCTTAGACGGTACTATTAGCCAGCTATTGCTGCCGTAGAAAGCAGCAACTAAGGAATCTTCATTACTGTTATAAACAGAATTAAAACTATTTCAGTGTGCAATATCTTCAGGCAGCTTGTTCGTAGATACGTTTGTTTTTATCGGGTCAAGCCAAACTTAACACGTACAGATTTTAATGTTTTATTCAAAAATAGAGTAAAGTGGCTCCGAAATGTTTTGATACAATATATAAACAAACCAGGAAGTAAAATGCGTCAGGCATGAATAGTACGATAAGCATTATTTGAAAAACCTGAAGCCAGTATGACATCTGACATGACAAACATGTGGTAGTTACAACCTTTACATGTAAAACGATCAATGCAAGGTATCTCAGAAAAGAAGCAATAGAACTCTTTTAGCATAAATATGCACTTCTCGGCTTCCTAGTTCTTTACTTCCTAGTTTCTTCTCTATATATTTGTGATTACTACTATTAGCCACTTTGTCAAGTGTTCTATACGAGACTTTGGCCTAGTTTTTTTTTCGAAAATCTGTGGATGCATCACACTATCGTGTGACGATAATAATAATAGTAGATAAATAACTAATCTAAGTTATGAGTTAGTTAGGAAAATCTTTAAGTAACAACTTTAAATAGCGAGAGCCAAATGGACCTTGCAATCCCTACTACGCGCTTCCGCAAATACACATGAAATCGACAGAATGAGTGTTCTACCAAACGTACTCCGATGAGTGTTTCGTAATTATAACATGGGCTTTTGAAACATGTTGTTTCCAACGAGACGCTACCTATGAGCCACATACACCCTGGCGTTGTCCATCTTGGACACTGTGGTTAGCCTTCATACGATACGTAAAGATCGGCAGTGATCCTAGACTGACATCCCTGTTTTGAGACTTGAAACAGTATTGCGAAGATAGTTAACTAGCATAACATTCTTGCAAAGAATACATGTGCTCAAATGGAACATTATATGCTAACGACTTGCGCCCTGAAGAAGCGCCTTTGGTTAAGATGCAGCATATCTTTAGCAAAGACGTATTGCCCCCGCCGTCTACTAACCCGATCTTAATCTCTTTCGTTCATTCTTATTATTTGTTACAAAAATGTGGTTGAAGATCTAGCATTGTTTAACTCTTTGTAAAGGTAGACACGCCGACTAACTTCGTCGCTTACAAGCGAAGTTTCGTTTGCAAGATGAACGGTTATACACTGCAAGATAAATACTGCTGTGAAATACGACTGCTTCTTATAGCCGAGTTTTCTGTGAACAGTGAAGATATTAGCTGATATATGCTGTAATAGGACCTCTTCAGAATCCAGAAAATCACCTTTATCGATGAGCTGATCTCGATCTTTCCGCTCGCACACCTTCGTCATTGTTGATCAGCGTTCCGCACTGACCCGTTCCACGAACTTCGTCTCAGCTGATAATCTCTCGAGGCTGTGCGAGGCTTGATCTGGTGGCTTTTTGCGCCCTACCTTAACAATTAGTGGCAGTCGTTTAAGGTTTTCATCATACCGAGATGCGTAGGTATAGTAGCTTCAGGTTTCTAAGATACGAAATTCCTTGACGGCCAGTTGGGCAATACAGTAGCTTCTTTGCGCTTCAGCCTTAAAGGGGAAGATGCTATCGCCACAAACGTAGAAACTCTGACGCATGTTCCAGATGTTTAAGAAACTACAGTGGTGGTGACCAACAGGCGTGACGAAAAAGAGCACAAAACTCGTCAGTCGGTCGGGATCAATACGACAACGCTATCACCGTTTCGATCCGAAGTGGCAAATCTCAGAAAAGGGACAGCAATAACAAGCAGCGGACATGGGGCCAGATGGAGACCAAGGCCGAGGTAAAGGCCCGGCGAGAGTGGGGTAAAATTGAACCAAACAGACATTTCGATTGGGCAACGAACTAATGTAAAAAAAGAGGCAAAGAACACGGGCCATCTCAAGCTAGCGTAAGAGACCGTGCTCGGATGTACAATCATGACGATCTCATGGGAGTACCTCAAGCTTATGCTGAAGCGAATCTGGCGACCCGGGCGACTGGTCGCACCCATTAAAATAATCGGTGACACTCCACCGTAAAGGAGATAGTTCATCCCGATAAGATACTTTTTGGTATATGGTTTCTACATCTCAGGTTGATTAAAGATATAATACTTTATTCAACTATAAAAGTCAAGTCGATGTAGATGTCGAGGGAAACCAGTCTGGTTATCACAGAGAATTCTAAAGATTTTATAAATATATATCACTCGCATGTGGATTATAATTTTAGTTAAAAGTGTGCTTGCATGAAGTCAAGAATGAGATATTCTTGCAGTATCTTCGGTGATGCTCAGAATGCTCTAAGACCTAAGCGCGTCGATCGGACAATAAACCTAGTCAAATTATATTACTTAGTATTTTCGTCTCATACCAGTTTACTTCCGTTTCAAAGCAACAATCTTCTATAGAAAGCTTTGCAAGTTTAGCGAGTTAGAAGTTAAAAATCGTCCTATATTTTTTTGTCTGTGTGAAAACGAAAACTACTTTAATTGATGGCAATATTTAATAAACAATTTGTAGCATATCATGTAGCCGTTTCGAGTACACGGTCATCTATACACTAGAGTAATTATGAGCAGAGTGCCGCTATGCACTCATAATGATGGTCATGTACTTAACATAGTAATTTGCTTCCAGCCTATTGTCTACGCCCGATTTCGAGCCCGGACCAGCACGTCTCCGTTCGACATGTTCTTAGCGCACTATTACGTGGACGAGAGGAGGGTAGGGAGCTTTCACATACAGAGCGTAAGCATCGCAAGGTATCGATGTCTCTACCGATCAAAAGCGGGCCAGAAGATTCTTCTGTTTGTACAGTGAAATTCCCTAATGTCCTAGAGGTCTTATGTGTTTTTTCCAAATGTCCTATAAGCAGCATCTTTAATCAAAGGAAGTCCGTATTTACAACGCGGCGTACTCTAATAGGTTTTGAAAAAAAAAAAAAAAAAAAAAAACTTGCCAGATCTACAATATCTGCAATATTTTTTTTATGAATTTATTATTATAGCTATATACAACCTACTTTGCTAAATCTTTCTTTGCGAACTTTTTTAGTCTCCACAACTATGCCTGAGCGTAAATACTGGGACGGCGGTAGGGGGTGCGCGCTAATGTCAAATGAGATGTTAATCTGAAGCAGAAATCAAATAGATTTTCTTCGATTCAGTATGAAAGGTCCAATTTTGGTCAGGCTACTGGCTGGGCCAATAAGAGACAAGATTTTGTTTTCGTCGTCGTCATCGCTGCTGCTGATTGAGCTTTTCTTATCTATGTGGGTTTACGCGCCCGGTGTTTTTCTCATTCGACCCCCTACGCTGCGCTCCCACCGATTTAGCCGAGGCGAAGACGACAGCTTTTAGAACTAGTTGCTCGGTGAACCGATCGTCGCCAAATCGCCACCGTACGCCATTTATGGGTAGTTAAGTATGGGTTGCCATGTTTTCCCAACTACACAGGCAGGTATATTACCGTCGGGACTGCGCATTTTCATCTATGTATCTGCTTGTCTTGCTCCTTGTTTTTCAAGTAGGTCTCGCTAGCAATATCACTTGCATGTATCTTAAATATACAGCATCGTTACGCTCGCCGTTGAGTTGATTCGTATCAAAACTTAGAGAAAGTGAGTCAGCCTCAAACGGCACCAGCAGCAGCGGTGGCGATCAGAGCATCGAGAAGGTCGTAACCGCTCGTTGTTCAGAGCCGCGTGCGATCCCCTATTGACGAGTTAGGTGAGCTGATATCCTTGGAGCTTTATCGTCAATTCCTTTTACTGATGTTACAGAAGTTCTGCTCATATGTCTATATTCGCCGTGAGACAGACACGACGAAAACGAACGACGGATGACTACGTTATAGGAATTGATTTCACTGAAACGTAGTTACGGCAGCAGCCCCGCTGAGCATGGGCAATAAGGTACGAGCGACTTGGAACCTTATGAGAATGAGGCGCATCAACTAAGCGGACGGAAACAATTACATGTCTACTTAAGTAGTCTAGTAGTTACGCACAATATAAACTGACGATAGTTAATCAGTATTATCAGTAACTGCTGGATTGTGTCAACTTACATACTCTGAATATCTGCTCCTTAAGGAAGATTATATCGGTGCAAACTGAAATTATGTTTGAGCTGACACTGGCCGAACTTTAGCCTAGATGGCAGTGCGTGGCTGATTATAATCAACGAATCATAGTCGGTCCCTTGTAATGTGTAAGTGCTAAACCTTCTAATCAGTGAAAAAAACACAGGCTTTTTCTTTACATAGTAATGAAAAAATTATACAGAAATTGACTCCTACTTTCTCTGATGATATTCTTGCCAACTTCAGGCAGATTAAATCAAGCTATTGATAATTGAGTGTCCGTAGCCAAAGAGGATGTTGCAACGAAAGAATTTCAGGTATCCTTTTTGAAAAAGTTAGATGGCATTCGATTTTTAAAATCATACGATTGTACTTCAAGCAACTGCGAACACAAATAGCGTTTCCCACAATTCCGTTCTCATGTAAAGGCGCTTCAAAAACCTTACGCCCTGCTCGTTAATCCGAAGAAGTTGCGTGCCCCCTGCGTTTTGTCTTTTCTGGTACAAATAAACACGTCTATTTGATTTCCCCTTATCTTTCACTAATTCATGATTGTCACTAGTCAATTGCATTCGTTTTGTCTTGTTATTTGCTTCTCTATTGACTTCCCTACGGAATGCTCAGTTCCTGAATCTTGTAGGACTAGGATTTCATCCAATGTCAGTTGTTAACCAAGATGGCTGTGAGCGTCACGGATCAATTGTGGCTCTATCTAATCTAAACGAATGGTGTTTATGCTTCCTGACCGACACCATCACTTCACATGATCTTTAAAATGTAAGAGTCGTCATAGTGATTTCACTCACACCGTAAATACAATAATTACAACTGTACAATATTCAATTGCAGTACTGCGACTCTGCTAAAAGAATTATACATTTTTTAGGCTAAATATCAACTTTCTGACATAGTTATCAGTACGACAGTAGCTCAAGAATCCAAGTTTTCAAGGCCTTAGGCTGTGTAGCGAAAGCGAACGAAGATCTTTGCAGAGATTATCCGAAATGTAAGAGGTCCATATCTTCGCCTAGCGCGAAATCTTTTTCAACGACAAGTAACTCATGTTGAGCCAACATATATTGCGTGCGTACTTTTCCATTCTGGATGCGGCCCACCTACAATCTCCGCGTGTTTAGCCGTCTGGGAGTGACTTACTTATATGGCTACTCTAAAACCTAATAGATATGCTCAGTTTAGCTTCCTGCTCTCACTCCGCCCCGTATGACGCGGACAAAAACATGGGGAGGTGCTGCTTACGCTGAAGGGCGAAAAAATTTCTAGCCGTAAAGATTGTGACTTTTCCAATAGTCTATATGTCTAGTTTCGCATCTACTTGCTTGATAGAGGTTCACTCGGGCGAATGAGTAAGTAAGTAGTCGTATCTTTATGAAGTGCCGCGCACAATATGCATCTCGAAAGTTGGTTCACTTAATCCGCTGAACTATAGGGATCGATCTGTACGTTAGAACAGCGCCGGAATAAGCCTCTCTATAGTTCCCTTGGGCCGATCTTTTTCAAAATATCTCTGGCTTGTCGCTATCTCGCATGGCCCCTTATATTTTTCTAAAGTTGTTGAGGTCTTCGCCGAAGTCAAGTCGCAAGACCTGACGGAGGTAGATGTTCGTTCCTTAATGTAAAGAAGAACATCGAAATTCAGCGGAATCGGCCTAACCTGACTCTGTGTGGTTGTGGTTGCAGATCTATGGGTGGCGGTGCCTCGCTGCATCAAGGGACAGGTAGAATTCAGCCTGGATGAGTTCGGCCGAGCCCTCGAACCAAGTCTAGAACTCATATAAGTCGTACCGAGTCCTCTAGAATTGTGCTAGTTATAGGCAATTTCCGTGCTTGGCGCTCTACACCGACCCGAAGTACCAGTGGTTTAGCTGGTTTGTGTGAGTCTGTGCTTCATTAAGCCGTAACATCAAACACAAAGGCAACATGTTTAACTACCTACAGTCTCACAACCTGTTATGGTTGTCGATAAAGATGAAAAGAAGTCATTTCAGTGTGAGTCAACAGCTCTAGTGATAGGATATCACCAGCGAATTTATGCGTCAATAAAGTATGAGCCCAAATCATAAAATATACTTTAATAAATAAAGATTGAATCTACGTATGACGGTTTTGACTTATTGGTTTGGCTATTACCAACAATTTTTCTATTGGTGTTGGCTTCGGGTACGATTGTTTGCAATAGAAGTTAACATGCGTGCTCACCATAAATGTGAATGTATTTCCCGGAACCATGTGCGATAGCGTCGCGTCAATCCGTATCGTCCTCGCCGTATGCCCGGGCTAGAAGATAACGCGATCGTGAATAAACGTCGATTGCTACAGAGCTATCATAAACATCGATGCAGACGCAGAGAAAGGTACAAATGGCAGCGGGTCATGTCCGAGTCAAGGGTCATACACTTAGATCAACATGTGTATACCGTGAGGTCATAATTTGTATTGTTTTTCTACATGCTCATTAAGGTGTTCACTGATCTATTGTAGAGTAAATTAGTCTCATTGTTTCTTCTATCTACCGCATTTATTGTTATATTCGAAATCAGCTAACTGACCGCCGTAATTACATGTTCATCTTTCGTGTCGTTTATTTTTCGTCCACACTCGGCCCGCCCCTTCCCGCCTACAGTTTGAATGTTCGCACCTCGTTGCGCTACTGGTCACGCGTGTTCCATTGTCCCCCCCCCCCTCCCCCCGGCCCTTTCTTTCGCCCCTTTTTTAAGCGACCGACTTACGATGTATGTTGAAATGATAGGGTGTTCCAAGAACCAGAAGGTTCGCCATCGCTATTGGCTTTGAGGGGGATCTAAGGGTCTCCGGTGAATGCGATGGAACTCGCGCGGGGTGTCCTCACGGTCTCACGGCTAGTCTGAAGCGCAATTTGAAATGTTGGAAGTATAATAGGAAACAGTAAGCCGAATCGGAGTCGGCTCGATTGGCTTCCCGTCGAGCTCAATTGCAGCCTAGGCCTCCTTCGTAGCCATGGCGCTCAGCCTAATTATAGTAGGCGTTGCTATTGGCAGTGCTTCGCCGTTTGCTACGGTCGACTATTGATCGTAGATGGGAAGTTACGCGTGCGTCTAGGTAGCCAATTGCATTGATTCGTGCAGTTGCCCCTATTGCTTACATCACTATAATGTGTACGAGACATACGTAGGTTTTTTGCACGCATATGGAAGTAACAGCTTGTTGTTTAGTACTTTAGTTCCTATAAATATTTGTAAATATATATGATATATAAGATGTATATATCTGAAAATTTTCGCTAGTTTATCAAGTTTGTAACATTTTTATGATTTATTGGCGAACAGATGACATCGCAGGGGCCTTAATAAGCACAATATAAGCTGCTTCCTTACAATAGAATATACCCTTTAAACATGTATAAATTGAGGTTTCTCAGATGCTCGAGGTTTCTTAAATCTTTCATGTTGATAGGTGTAAAATTTTTGCCAGTCACAATGTACTTGCACACTCTTCATCCAAAAAATCCCTCAAGCCCTGAAAGGTTAGGGACCAAATTATTATTAGGTAAATATTAAGCAACAGATATATAACGAGCAATAGAGATTACACACTAGTGCACCATGTATTCTCTCATGAACATTATAAACAATCTGATATCGATAAGTGACACTCTGTCCTTTTTTTTCGTATAAACGTCTCAGTTTTCTCTGTCCGTAAAGGCCATATTCAGTGTCGATTAATCTTGGAACGCAACACATTTAGCGAACGCTTCAAAAGGCGCGTTTTGTTAACAGTGATTTGCATTTTAGTTTCCCTTGATAGGCACATGCTGTGCAGTCGATTCGAGCACAACATATAACCTAGATTAGGCCTGCAATAACAAAAAAAAAATGTTCGACGATATAGTATCTGTATCGTCGGAAACAGTGTCACGTTAGATAACGTAAAACTTTCGATTTCAAATACCCGAGAAGAAAGAAAGAAAGATGGGTACTAGATCAATGTGAGAGGAATTTTTGAGGGTGCCCTTTACTCGCATACTATCGAAATCATTGTGTGAGCTTTAGATTGCGAAGTGGCAACGTATTTCAATTGTAGCACCATCCGGCTGTCCGACTATAACGTTACGTTCTGTATGCTGTAATGGTATTATATGGTAACACAGATAATAGTCTGTGACTAAATTAAACATATTTGAATCGGAGGAAAAATTCTCAGCAAATCAAGTTTACTTGTCCTGGGCTATAGTGTCCTCGAAACTGCCTGATCAATCTAGCCATAAGGATATCTGCACGGTACAGTACATAAGTTTGCTGATATGGAAAGAACAGTTGAAGTTGACGAGTGCAGAAATCAATGTATCCTGATGTATTTTTTTCGTATGTTTCTAAGCTTCGCTCGTGCACTTACTTAGGTTTATAGTCAGAATACTATGTTAGGACGCATGAAACAATTGTCACCAGAAGAGCGTTTAGTTTTCGTAAAAATATTTTTACTTAGAATTTATTAGAGGCTACGCGGATGCGGCGTTTTGCCTTTTTTTTTTTCTTGTCCATATTAATACAGAGATTTTAGGCTGGAGACTGAGCTCGTATAATTGCTTTTAGTGTTTTAATTTCTTTTCAGTTTGCTGATAACCAATATTATAGAGCCATAAAAAATATAGAATTTTATATCATCTGTATAGAGAAGGCATCAGTTTACGAAAATGAAAGTAAGAATTTTAACAAAAATGCTGTAGAACGATTTTTAATCTGGACAATATTCTCAAGTTTTATAACGCACCGTAGTATTTCTTTTTAATTTTGACATTTTTTTTTTACATGGGTATCGAAATACCGTCTAAGATGAAAGCTAGTATCTCGAAATTAGTTAATTTTAATTGGACGTAAATATAGCGACAGAGTTTTTTCGAAGTTTCATTTTGGAATCAGGTATCGGTCAAACGAAGGTTACAATTAACCTGTTTCCATGAGACGAGCCACACAAGATAAATAACTTTTCTTAACTGACCTTAGCTAAATAAGTGTATACTAACAAAAATAAACCCATATACGCTGCCACTACAATAGACTCTGAATGAACGGTAATCCGCAATGAATGTTTGCAAGTCGGAATCAAATAACGCAACTGAATGCTTTATATTCGCGTACATATACAGAATTTCGGAACGACGTTACAATGGGTCTAACCCGTGGGGACTAAATGACAGCGTGCTCACAAAAGTGATAATACAATACTCATAGCAATGTGCTCCAACAACAACAGGCACAATTTCGAAAAGGTGAGACCACCCTTGAATGCGTGAGGGTACCCATATATTAACGTAACAGATCCACTGCCAATGGGGCAATCGTTTCTTGTAAGTACAAGCGGGCGGACAGATCCAATAGTCTTGTCTACTATTTTAAAGTGTTCAACGACTTTCGATGTTCAAACAGGTACGTATCTATGCATACACAGCTCGTACACCTTGCCTGCACAATGCAGTAACGCTTTTTGATGTTGCTCACTCCTCTGGTTAGGTCTGATACGAACTACTTCAAGCATACGGCGAGGTAGAAAAAACAGAGAGGGTCTCATACGAGTGGTGCAGTTGTGGTACCTAACTCTGTCTTAGTTACAAGTACCGAAGTGTATATGGACATCGCATGGATCGTATAGTGTTTAGAAGCCTTGTGCTGTATTGCAATGTCGTAAGGAAATCGGACAGAGGATGTACAGCGATACATCTAGAGGACGAGACCACCCTACGGCTTTTCTATTACATGTAGGTTTTTGACCATCATTCGGCACGTAGACAGGCAGGTAGATAAATGCCTACATCAATGGCTTGACTGTCTTTGTCTTCTTGTTCTGCGTAAGCCCATGGTCGCCAGATAGTCGATCGCCACTTGAAAACGCGCAGTTCACACGGCGATTGCGGTGAAGCGGTCTTGCGGACGCCGGCCACCTCAGTGCACGATGTATTGATGCGTTCTTCTTTTTTAAAAGATTCGCTCAGTGTCCCAACATTTTCTCTGTCCGCTCAACTGGCCGCCACTAGTTCAATATTTCTCTGGACCCACGGACCTAATTATCTTCGTCCGATCCATGTCGCAGTCCCATGATTCAGACTTTTAGAGTCGTAAGACTACATCGCCTCTTATCGCAAGGATCTTTTTTACTGGCGCTGTTGTTGCACGAAGAGCGAATTCGAGATCGTTTCTTGTCCGTTATCTTGCAACAAAGGGCCTTTGGCCAAATCTATAGAACTAGTAAAGATGATTAGAATCCATGTGGGGCTTCAATGTTACAAGGGCCAGAAAACAGGGTTCGTTCAACCCACTCGCTGTGCTTGGTGCTTCTCGGGGGCTCGACTATTACACATCAGATTTTTCGCCGGACACTTGGTAATTTAGATGCGTGTGTGAATCCTTGTTGTCTGTGCTTCGATCTCGGCCCTCGCTTAACCCAATAGCTACTTCAGATCGACAATGAGATGTCAGTCTCGAGATAAGTGCTGTATAGAAAAATAGGGGGACAAAGCTGAAGATTTTGTTCCCGAATGCGATGGGGATACCGAGCAAAGTTAAAACCTCGCGTCTGCATTCACGCACGCATCTATGTCTGTATAGAGATTTATAGGCGCATATGAAATAGCATATGGCTTGGCATAGAGTTTTGAAATGCAAACTGCCAGAGGGAAGTCCGCGTACAGCCCAGCATTCGGTGCTGCGAGCGGTGCAAATGGCTATCGAATTGCTTGCCGATCTCTAAACAGATAAACTTCGAATTAATATGGCGCTGTGATATGGTTCGAATATTTATAAGAGACCGAAGAAACATTCCGAAGAGTGTGATAAAGAAATATATTCTCAACCCGAAAAGGTTTTCTTCAAAGCTCTTTGCAGCTTTTTTTTTAGCAGCGCCAATATAAACGCACGTACACGCGCACCATTAATATAGATATATTTTGAAATTTACTAAACCGTTCTAAACTTGCTTTAAAGCGTTCACCTGATCTTTTATAGCTTCCGGTGAACTACTGATACACCCTATGAAAGTGCAACGAACTCCAATAATAGATATTAACGTTCCTTGCCTAAAAACGGCTTTTTTGTTTGGGTTTATCTTGGAGTAAGCAAGGGGAGGAACGCGGCATTGTCTAGCAACGTCGTCAGACGTAATTGCTTTGTGCGAATTCTTCTTTAACGCTTCGCTTTAGAATTATTTCGACCTTTATAACAGAACATCTCTTTTTGAAGACCTCCGGCTGTACATTATCCATGGCCGTATAGCGACGAAAACCGATCAGATCAAACAAATGCATTTCTTTTTAAGTATGACTGCTCTCCAAGGGAACTTCCATCTCGGTTCGAGACCGTCATGGGCCTGCCTGTCCGGGGTCATGCTGCGACCGTTTCGGACAACCGGCAACGAGCGCCCAGCGTCGCACTCTGGACGTCATTAAACCGCGCCGCAATAATTTTTCTGTGCGGTCGTGTATTCAATTGGCTTAGACAATTACAGCGTTTCTGCTTCCTCTTCCATAGGCTGTCCGCTAAAAGCGGCCCACCACCAACTCCACATCACAGGTATTTCGAAATTATCTCCGCGTCGCTAGTTCTCTTTTGACTGCTATTTTGCAGGCGCGACACCATCTCGGTCACTCAGAATGTAGCACTGGGCGAAACGACACGCATTGTGTCGCTCCCCCGTCGAGAGTTCACTGGCGCCCTAGGTTTGACCTTAGGTCGCCGTTGAAGAGGCCACTGGCAGTTGAGTCATTGTCGAGCAACCGCGTCTCATCGGTTAACAAAGCTCTGGGGAAGACGCAATATCCTTGCTAACGGTCCCATATCAGCTATATCAAAAAGCACCGAGTAGTAAGCTAGATCCTTGTAAATGTTTTCGTAGACATGTACACAGGCGTCACGGGCTCTATGAGAAACAGCAAACATTAAAGAGCTTCAGGCTGAAAGAAGAGAACACCGACGACGTTGTTCAAAAACGCCGTTGTCTTGACAACAACAATAGCAACAAACCAGATACAAACTTGCGCAAGCCGAAACGCACTATATATATATATATATATATATATATATATATATATATATATATATATATATATACGAACGAGTGCGTCGAGATAAATACATTTTCATGAATACGTCGCGATGTATTATAAATCAACATGACCGCCCGCTGGCAGTTCCAGCTGATCTTTGCTGCTCGCGCCCTTTCCTGATATGCCGCTACTAGATCCCTATGATATCTTCAAACGGTACAAAGGAGTAGACTAAAAAGCTCGTCCTTAGTGGAAGAGATCGTTACGCGGCGAGCCGGCGACATCATGTTACGTGACGGCCTATGGCCGAGAAACGGCTATGCCAACTGAATGAAGTCGGAAGGCCGTGTGTAATACTCAAGCCTAAAGAACGACGGTAAATAGGCTTGACCCACGTAGCCTCTCTATGAGACCAGTATCAAGTGAGTTATCAATTTTTCTGCGTGACATCACATTGATTCGCTGTGTCCAAATCGGCTGCACGCACGGCAGTGTCTTGCAGACGTGCATACCAGGAGAGTCAACTTGTAAACCGGCAGACAGTACTCGCATTCAACGGCAACACTGCACGTCTCAGCTACTATAAAATTAGAGACTGGCAAAGTGGAAAATGCTCCTGGGTGAACGCCACTTGTTGACGAACGGAGTCGCAATCAAAAAAACAATTGAAAAACACACAAATATATCCGGACAGGCGGAAGCGATTAATCTGGGTGTAGTTAGTCCTCACTACTTTAAATGTTTATTTACATTGACGAAGCAGAGTTACTTAAGGACGCGTGCAGGTTTTACAGATACGACGGCGGCATACCGCCTCATGCACGAAGCCAATAGCCAGCTCCAACCAAATAGCGAGAAGTTCTATTTCGGTCAAATGTTGCGTTTCACATGCTTAACGAGCACCCGCTGTGAACGCCATGAGACTAGTGTGACAGCAGTCGCGTATACCGACTAGCACGATGCGTACGAATGTATTACATCTACAATAGTTCCAAATTATAAGATAATAGAAATGGCTGCGTTTTTAAGTAATCAGTTAAATGTCAGTTCAGCTAATGATTTTCTATCGGATCATTAAATTAGCTTGATCCAGAACGCCAGTTGAGCCCTGTCGGAAGGCCACTTCAAGATAGGTGCGCCGAACGGAAGCAGGCTCGAATTTTTACACTGCGGTGCGACACGGTGACTGGGGGGATCAGGGCAAATGTTCGACTTGAAGGATCTATGAGCGAACAGAGAAGCATATCGCGCAGACGGTTAACCTGGCAGTGGATTGGCTTATTGTGGGAATATGAATATGGCGACCGATCGAGTCATCGGTACACACAGCCCTAGCAGGTATCAACGTTGAATGGTGACAAGGTAAACACATGTACAAATTGATTAGAGGGAAGACTCGAGTCGAGTGGCATGCTTTAGAAAAAGGCCATTCAACATATCCTACATTCTATATTGTGTGCAGGATTGAGCCGCCGAAAGCGTACGTACGGCGTCTCGCAAAGCCTATGTAAGCGCCGTCGAATTTCGAAGATTCGACTTATGAATTGAGTTTAGTGGTATGCGTGTTTTTTTCATGATAGGTCGTTTACGCCAGGAAGCGTTATGGGCTACCTACATTGGGCATTTTTTATAACGAATTATTTAGCATACTCAAGTGGGCGAGCTTCGGGGCATTGACATTCTGCGCTGGATTATTCAGAGCGCACCCATTTCATGTAGTAAACCTGATTTGCTCTAAACTGATAGCATCATCAACAGTTCTACAGAAAACGTTTATCAAATCCTGTCCTGAATGCTATAAATTTGTCCACATTGTCACTTGTATCATATATATGCATATAATGTACTGCATTTCAGATTATGTTTTTTAAGCATAGTGCATATCTTACTGGAGAACCTGAATCAATTGTTGGCGTTCAAGGCGTATTGATTTTTCTGACTTCGCGGAGGGGAGTGATGACAAAATTGCGTCAAAGACTTACAACGCTGTCTCTCGTGTAGATCGATTGATGGCTGTTATTCCATATCCTGACAGAGCTACTTAGCCATCGAGGAGCACAAACCCAAGCGTCCCAAGCAAACGCAACCGTGCTTGGACGAGTCCGAATGATCTGGTCTAGGCAGGTATTCGTATTGAAACACCTTCTGGCTAATTCTGGTTTCATCAGGGAGGGAAGCATTATTCAGAGTGAATTTTTTGTGCTTCTTCTAGCGTTTCACGTGCTCGTCTACTGAAGTTCATCGCTTTGAGTTTGGATTCAAGGGCCACGAAGTCGAGGTACGGCTGAGATACGCCTGTGGCCAACATCGGCGACGGTCCAATCTCTGTACCGGCAAGTGCAAAAGGAACCCGACTAAGAGTGAGCTTCTGTGCGCATAACCACAACACCAACCCCAATGGCAGGATCAACTTCTCTACTTTACTGTATCCGAAACAAACAGATTATCAACTGGTGCCGCGTACGCACTGCGAGCGTACATTTATTCCTTCCCATTTGTAGACAAAGTCCGAACTGATTTAAGACCTCGCGATTAATAGTTTGAAAACTGTGGAATAGCACTGAGGTCGTATTGGGGTTAAAATTAGAGTAGGCGATCTAAACCTCAGCGTTGAATTCGCTTTGTGAGCAGCGGTGAGTTGACGGCTGTGAAGATCCAAAGTTTATGCGACAGCGCGAACTCTTCCCGGCATCCAGCTGACGACACAATGGACCACCTCAAGAAAATATCAATTTCTCAAAACGCTTGTTTCTTCCAGTGCTCTCTGTACCTTTGCACCTGTGCGCCCCGCCGCGCGACGTTCGGGGTTACGACTGTTGTGTGCTGCCCATGGCCGTATCTATGTGAGTGCGTTCCTTTGTGTTTATACATTTAGGCCGGTTGCGAAGACTCCCATGGGCTTGATATGGCTAGACCATGTTCAATAAATGATGTAGCTCATTTGGACCGAACGATCGCCCAAAGGCATGACCTCGGACAATCGCAAGTCCAAGCTACTATGTGCCTGGGAGAACATGGGCCTTTTCTTAGCCAGCAGCTCAACAATCTGGGTTTAGAAAGGTTTTGATAAAAAGGTTTCGATGCCAGTAACGTTCGGTCATCGAAACGATTTTGGCATTTTCCATTGACCGACCAATAAAGTTAAGACGGGTGCACTTCCTACGACTCTACAAACAGCCCAGTATAATTTAATTGGGAGATCGGCTTTCGAGCAGCAGCAGAAGAGTAAACAGCCAGGGACCAACGAGCAGCTCAGGTAAAAGGTAGAAAAAGAAACGGAGAGGATGACGATGACGAAGGGACGAATAGGAAAGCTACTTCCCTAACACACCCTACGCATATGAAAAGACGTAACGAGACATAAGCGGGCATTTCTATTGTTGCTCAGGAGGCATCTACGAAATATGGACGTGTCAGGGAACGCAAACATCTCTGTAAACAAGGTGATTTATCGATAATAGGCCTGATTTTTTCTTTCATAAATAAGATCTATTTGATTTGAAAATAGTAAATTTATATATATATATATATATACACATATATATAGTTCGATATAGACCTGTGGGATTCAAAGTAAGTAGAAGTTTCACATCGAACCATATTGAAAAGCACTATACGTTGTTCAATTGTATTAAATTCGCTTTGCTTAAATGCACTGATGTCATTTAATAACTAAATAAAATGGCTAAAAATATTATATATTTATGATGTTATTTGTTTTTACATATTTAATTAATTTATATTCATAGATATGTTCTATTCCATTTTTTATATATGATACGAAAATACACCCGTGATAGCTTAGTGGGTAATTCGTGGTAAAATGTGGGGCGGCCCCCTAATCCTAAGGATATGTCGCGGTCTAGGTTCGAACCCAGACATAGACACACGATTCGTTTCGCGCTGACCGGAGCCAGCCGTCTGATGCAATGCCCCAATGGCTATATCGAACGTAAGACTCAAAACGTAATAATAAACGTAAAAACGAAATAATCCGCCTGCCTGTTTTGTGACTATATGTATGATGTGATGTGCCAATATAGAAAGCTGAATAAGACAGCTTTCTTCGATTGCAAGCTATGTCTTAAAAGTTATAATGTTAAAAGTATGACTCAAATGAGGTTACATGTAATGATACATTCAATCGTACCGGTCTATAGTCGCTTTGGGTAGCGAATTTGTTAGAGTTATTACCCAGGGAAATATAGCATTTTTTCTTGACTTGTCGCCAGTAAGAAAGGTAATGAACCGCCTGAAATGAAAAATATGAACGACTAATGACAACAGAATAATGATTGCCGAAGTCTATCGGGATTCGTACATACGCACCTTATCCGTACGCCGCAATTCGGTAGATCACCGAAGGGCGGCGCTGCTGTCGCATTCCTTCGTGCCGCTCATTCCTATGTGCGAACCTCTTAAGCCGGGTGCCGGTCGAAGAGGTCCTCATTCACCCTCGGACGAATCACTTGCGAAGATAGGCAGCAAACTGAGGCAGACTAAACGAAAAGTGCGCACGACGGCGTGTGCATGAGAAAAAACACCCGTCAGAGTATTTTCACCCAGCTATTCTTCACATTGGTGACAAAACTGTTCAGTGTCAGAACATAGTGCTCAGTAGTGCGCACCGTGTGGGTGGACTGCGGATATATCGACGGCGCGTATGCAATATACGTTTGTGTAAAATGGCTTACTATACAGACCGAACGTTGGTCTGCCAGCCGACGACGATGGTGTACCCACATGTGCACTATCCAGTTGAACAGAAACTACCGATCGAGTCGATCTATGCCGAGGTGATCGAAGACATACCGCCGAAGACGCCTACGAAAACGGAGACAACTAATCGACGCTATGTTTTTGTGGCGATTCTCGCTATGTGCCTGGCGATCATCTCAGTTGCTCTTACACTCGTCATCTTGTCAGGAGCACTGAATCAAGCCCGTCCAATGCTGTTACGGAGCTCGCTGGCCGGGCAGCCGGTGCAAGTTACAGAACGACCTGCGGTACCTTTTCCCCGTGTCAATAGTTTCGTTGTCGTTGGCAGGCCACAAACGCGCAAGCCGATCGCGCTGCGTCAACTTCGTCTCAACCACAGGTCGCATAGCGAAGCTATGACAACTCCAGAACCCATATCTCAACTTCCGTCTGTCGACGGAGTTTTCTGGACAGATGCAGCAGAAGCATCGGTGCCTGGTGGTTTCAAGCAACGTCAAGCGATGCACTGGAAAGCGACTGTAAAAACAGCACGCTTCGTCGATGTGCGCGAAGGCTGTGGTCGCATGCAGAACCGACTCGTCGAGCTAAACGATCAAGTACTGGCTTGCGCACGCTACCGCCAAAACAACGATCAGATTCAAGGAGAGCTATTTTCGTTCTATCTTGCACAGCAGCTGGGTATTCCTAATGTAGTCCCGGTAGTGGCCACTCGGGCAACCGGTAAGCAATGGAGTGAAGTGGCACCGAAAGTACGCCAAGCTCGTTGGCAGCCAAATCGACCTGTGATCCTGTCTAGGTACCTCGAAGATCTCGAGCCTGCCTACATTCCCGAGCTGCTTCGGGACAAAAACCGACATCTACATCCGTCCGATATGAAGAATATGACACGCAGTCAAATACAGGAATTGGTACAGTGGAGCGACCTAATAGTTTTTGATTACCTGACCGCTAACCTCGACCGTGTTGTCAACAACCTCTACAACTTACAATGGAACCCAGGAATGATGGCAGCACCGGCGCACAATTTGCTCAAGGATCCGCAGACGGGACTGCTTGTCTTCCTTGACAACGAGTCCGGCCTGGTCCATGGCTATCGTCTCCTTGACAAATACCACAGCTATCACAAGACATTTCTACAATCGCTGTGCGTGTTCCGCCGTCAAACGGTTCAGCAGGTTCAATACTTGCTCAAAATATCGAGCGACCAGCTCGCGCAGATGATGCAGAACGCTTTCCAGAGCAACTCGCCTGGCATGGACCAGTATCTGCCTCCATTACCACAGCGATCTATCGACACTCTTCGATTGCGGCTGAAGCACGTCACGGAGCAGGTGGACCGATGCCAGGCGCAGTATATCAGCAGCGCCAACCAGCGGTAGCTTCGAATAGGATATCGCGGCGACCGTACAGGCATACGGCTAACGATTTAGATGGTCGCTGTTCGCTGTCTTGTTGTTGTATTTTAAATAGTTATTATTGCCAATGTTACAGTAGTATTACGAGTTGTTAGCTAGTTCATTAGTTAGTTAGTTGCAACTTTGAAGTTGTTCTTCGAAAACGGTCGTGGTCTGGCCCCATCGGTAGCAGCCTATTACCTGTGCAGCCTGCGATGTGTTTCGAGGTTTAAAGTAGGTAGTCGCGGCTTGTAGCCGAACGGGACACAAAAGCAGCCTACGGCGATATGGGATATGCGCTGGAGATTTTGATTCGCTCTATTTCTGTCTTCTTTTCTACCTCTTTTTTTCTCCCCTGATACGCTTCGTTCTCTCTAGTTGTGTTCAGCGTATTGTTGGCATTGTGAGCAGACTCACTTGGTACAGCGTATTGTGATACGGGCGACTGCGCGTTTCGTGGGAAGACCTCGGATTCGCTGCACAGGCTCGAGACAGCCTTACAAGAGGTTTTTGATGACGGGACTAGAAGGTCCGATCACAGAGCAAGCGAAAGCCGGTGTGACATTCCACCCTTTTATTCGTAGCGGTTTGCGAAAAGGATTTCGTTGCGAAGCTTCCATCATCAACTTGCAGAAGTTATTCGGCCGATGAATATACCCTGGTACCTTACGATTGTTCCTTCTGCTATAACCACCTAAGCCCTCAAAGCCTGCATATGATAGATTAGCGGTTTAAGTGGAAAAAAATGCGAATTATAGTCTATGCAACAACGACGTTTGCCATCGTCCGATCACCTAACTCTTGCGTTGTCTCGGATTCTTCTAGAGCAGTGCCTTACAAATCATTAACCGTACGTGCATTAGTGTCCATATTCAAACAACTTTGTTGATGTTGATTCTATTCATAGGTTAGCGTACCTATACAGCGTGGTTCAGATCATTTCTACTGCTCGTATCTAAGAAACAGGCAGCTCGTGTCTGGCCATATGTCTACTGGGTTTCCTAGATAGTTAATTGTGTCTGGGCCAAAACGTCTGGGTTCGCGTTTCAAGCATTCACTCGATTGTCGCTGTATTTTCTATTGCGCTCCAGCGTATCTAGCTGAGAAACGTTCGCCCGCATCGTCACACTGGATCGCGAATGCGTTCTTTTGCGGCAGCCGCAATAATAACGCCTGCATCGGTGAAAACTTCGACCGATACGCTTCCTATGCACTTTTACCGAACTTCGAAAAATTTTCGAGCATTAAATTAGGATTTTCGCACACATTTTTCTGTCTAACGCGGCATGTCCCGAATGTGTTGTGATCTGCTAGTTTCGTTGCTTTGTGTACAATAATTACAATAATAATCTTGCGTATTCCTTTTCTCGCGGGTGGTAGTAACTTGCAGGAAAAGGCGATAGTTAGCACAAGAGACGTTCACGAGCGCGCCTAGTCAAACCTTATGTGAGATCTTTATAGATTAGGTAGAACTGACAAAATGTGTAAGCACTGTATATATATATATATATATATATATATATATACGTGTATATATATATAAAATAAAAAAAGGTTTAAACAAACAGTTTTTACCGTGTTGTTATTGAGCTAAATTACCCACATCGATACCGACTCGTAACTGAAATAGAGTACTAGTATTTCGTGATTTTACGGATATCATTTGTTAGATTTCAATATATTGTTATTTAAGTAAGCGCCAAAATTAGCTGGATCTGGTTGTCTTTGAATTAATTAGATTGTTATTACCGTATTTATTAGTGTTTCTTTCTGTTTGCTTCCTTGTGTATATGGCCAACAGCTTTGTAGATATTTATTGTGCTCGTAACAGCAAGTCTAGCGGCGTCTGCCTTTTTGAGGTTTTTAGACTTTGAAACGTTCTCTTTTAATGATAGCATTTATACAAGAAAGTAGTTAAAAGAAGCGATTTCTAGCGGAGACGACCCTTATGACGACAGACACTATATGAATTTTAATGGATCCGCTTACATCAACGTGAGCAGAGGAAGAGGCGAAAACGGCGCCGTAAAGAGGTTCTTATTTGTCACGCAAAGACTCTCCGCAACGTCAACAGGACGAGTACAAGACGGTTACAGCCAGCTATTATGCAATTCCTCGATACCTATTGATCCGCCTAGTTCTTCAAACTACCATGAGCTTCTCTCCATCATCGTTTATTTGTCGACGAGATCAGAGATGTGGAGAAAATTAGTTTGTGTATTAGCGTTTGCCCCCCTGTACACCGTCATCGCATGTGCGTCATACAACGGCAGATAACGTGCGTGCCTATATATTGTTAAGTTACTATGACATTATTAGCCGATAGCTAGCTACCTCCTGTTCTACAGTGGGCGCCATTTACGACTGTATTGGTCGTCACGATACAGTCATTAGTTTGTAACTGATGCTACAGTGTAGCAATATCTGAATGAATCGAGTGACGAGCGCTGATTTTCGTTAACTACCGTTGCGATAATCGCCTTTACTAATTCGTACTAACGGTTTTGTAAGGCCACGCCTGTAACCGAAAAAGCGTTCTTGGATTGGTTTCTAATCACGTGAATCGTGGCCACAGGCAGACAGTACGTCCAAGGTACCGAACGTGAAACACAAAACATTTATTAGACTGTGACAACTTTTTTTTTTGTTTTCAAACTACTCGATCCTATTATCACGATATGTATTACTATTTACTACGTTGAGATATATA